>NC_064626.1:484888807-485513807 GCF_023864275.1 Schistocerca cancellata | reverse complement strand
TCTACATGTACATCTACTTCTACATCCATATTCTGCAAACCACTGTGAAGGACATGGCAGAGGGTACATCCCATTGTATCACTTATTAGGGTTTTTTCCCGTTCCGTTCGCGTTTGAACCACGGGAAGAATGATTTTTTGAACGTCTCTGTGCATGCTGTAGTTATTCCCCTCTTGTCCTCAAGATCCCTACTGTGAGCAATACGTAGAGGGTTGTAGTATATTCGTAGAATCATCATTTAAAACCGGTTCTTGAAACTTTGTTAGTAAACTTTCTATGGATAATTTGCGTGTATGCTCAAGAGTCTGCTAGTTTAGTTCCTTCAGAATCTCTGTAACACTTTCCCACCAGTCAAACAAATCTGTGACCATTCGTGCTGCTACGGTCGCAGGTTCGAATCCTGCCTCGGGCACGGATGTTTGTGATGTCCTTAGATTAGTAAGGTTTAAGTAGTTCTAAGTTCTAGGGGACTGATAACCTCAGCAGTTAAGTCCCATAGTGCTCAGAGCCATTTGAAGCATCTGAACCATTCGTGCTGCCGTTCTCTGTATACGTTCAATATTTACTGTTAGTCCTGACTCATGCTATTATTGGATACTACGTTTTTTCGTTTACATTTCTGAACAGTTAAAGCAAGCTGACAGTCTTTGCACCACTTTGAAATCTCTTCAAGATCTAACTGAATATTTACGCAACCTCTTTCAGACCGTATTTCATTATAGATAACTGTATCATCTGTAAACCGTCTGAGGTTACTATTAATATTGTCCGCATGGTCATTAATATACAACATGAACAACAAGGGTCCCAACACACTTCCCCAGGACACACCCGAAGTTACTTCTACATCTGATATTGCCTCTCCATTCACGGTAACAGCGACAAGATTCTCGTAACTAGCTTCTGCTACTTTATCTGAAGTGCAGGATTTCTTAGTAAAGAAAGAACTTTGCTGATTCTTTGGTCTCCGGATTTTTTTAAGTATCGGATTTTTTCCTCGTAAATGTTTGAGTTTTATTGAAATATGAGACAGCAGTTTATTGGATGCCATGCTTGAATCGGAAAGTTTTCCTCACTCCGGTGTAGGACATGAAATCGATCATCTCCACACCACGTGATTCCCATTTTTAAGTATTCTTCGTTATACACTACCACTTGTGTTTTCTTGTTACTGCATGCTGGCGCAAAACAAACAGAGATTTCAGACGTACTATTTTATTGTTGTTCGGACACGTTGATCTTGGCTCCGTATAAAGGATGTCTTTCTGGCAATAAATTCGTCCACTTCTAACGATTTCTGTAGATTATATCATTTTGAAAGAACTAAAATAGTGACACATGTAACGAAGGAAACTAAGAAACAGACTGAAGGAAAAGTATAGTCCCCCGCTACCGCCGCTCGAAGAGCGTTAAAGAGCTCCAATGTACAGCAGCAGTAGAGAGATAGCATCTAGTGCCGTAACTGTATGTTACATGCACGAAACATTGGATATCAACATATCGATCATTCGTTTAATACTTGATGTGTGGTTACACTGAAGGAAGACAAAGATGTTTTGGGGTGTTTTATCACAAGTTCTTAATTTATTTTACTTTCTGAATGTACCACTCTCGCCACACCCTTGATGCTTCTGCTCGATAGCCTGGGGTTCGGGGCACCTAGACTGGAAAGCTTTGCCTCAGACGATCACGTCGAAATTTCCAGTGACACAGTTGTACCAGTAAGCAAAGCCACCTTCCACTCGCGCGAAATCATAACCAGCTGCCTTCTAGGTTTGCGAATGCTGAGAAAAGGCTTTTAATCAGGGGGTCCCCACAATAACAAGCCACGTCCTCAACTAAATGCAGCACAAATGATAACTGCTAATATTAATTATACTAAAAGGGTAAGGAACTCTCACTTGCGGCAACACGAGTGTAGGCGACCGCACTTGGGACAGTTTCGTGATGCTGTCGGAAAATTACCGCGGGATTGGCCGCCTGTACTCATCTCAGGGGAATATGGAGCAGACAGACCGTAGCGTATAAAACCCAGAGACATAGAATATCGTAGAGAGGCATCACTGTAACGACACTGAAGCAAACTGAACAAACCCCGCCATTTTTATATTGTCAGAACTAGTGGGTGTGAGAGAGGACAGAGGTAGTTACTGCTTCAAATAACTACGAGTTAATGCCCAACTGCGAATGTTTAGCAGTTCCAACAAGAAGCGAAATTACCTCTGGTTGTGACGGCCGAACGCTGGATATATATCGTCTTCCAGCAGTGACAGTCACACACACGCAAATACTTTTACTCCATGACGATCTAGCGTTGCATTCAGAATGAGAAGGCCTATGTGAAAAATTCAGTTTATGATCAGTCTTCATATGTTTTGATAAAGTCTTCACTATATATTCGACACTACAAATACAAAAAGAGAACAGAGTTAAGAGAAGAACGTTTTAGAAAAAGTTTGTTGTGTTACATAAGTTTACATACTATGTAAACTCCAGCTCAGGGATCAGATGCAGAACGACCTACCTACTCCAGTAAAGGGCTACAGTATAACGAAGTTGTTGAACGATCATAAGTTTGCGTAATTCACACTTAATACGCTGCCTATCATGACTAGCTTTCTCGTGAATAAGTTTATAATCTGCTCATTATACAGATTCAAACTTTGCAACATGACTACCCATGCATAAAAGCATACCAAGGTAGTTTCAAAGAGTAATCTGCATTTTTTACTCTGTTCTCAGAAAATTACAGGCCTTTCTGCCTGTGATGCATATTTTCCAATGAGAAAACGTAAATTAAAAAACTATTGTTGGAATAATGCTTATTGCAACTATCAAAAACTGAAACACTTCCTTTGCAACGCTCATACAGAAAATGACATCTTCATCATACCTTCCCTCCAGGAAATTAAGTTTTCATTCACTATGAAAACTGAAGAACTTTGGCTACTGACACTACGGAAATGTTACTAAGTATGATACAAGCCTTTGTTAGGCTTCTACGTCACCACAAAAACCTTGCAAAGTGAATGTATTAAGGCATATGCCATGTCAAGCTTGCATGAAAGAACTTTTATTTCAGTCATCAATGTATACAAAACATGGCACAGTTACGGAAGATACGTAAAAATATGTGCACAAATCTTCAATCTCTTTTCGAGATGTATGCGTGCATTTATAGTCTGTGCAAACGGCATGCACGAATGCAAAAAGGAATCTAGTAGTTGTGCAGCTTATAAAACCATACACGAACTCCCTCACTTTCAAAACACTCGCAGAATGATTTTCGGAAATATGACCCCTAATAGTTCGGCGTGGGGCCGCAGGGAGAGCGGAACAACGTGCGTCAGACCCTCTTATGTATTCCCTGCCCCTGTGATGGAACCCCGTGTTTTCTGAGCAGGTTGATGCCCCTGAGTCAGTCGTAGGTGCGCCGATATTGTAACGGTCGATTTCCGAGCAGTGATGCACAACTTTGCCTTTTTCACGTCTCCTCCCTCCACAGTTAGCACCGACACCACTATGCCTCTTGCAGAATTTGAATATCTGTGCAGGCCTTCTGCATCAACTATGTACTTCTTGCATAGATCCTTACGCTCAAGACCTCAAATACATAACTACCGAACTCCAGTGTTGGATCCTTGGGACTTCCCTTTTTAGTAATATTTCCTCAATTAGCCGTGTCAACTACAGGTGTACCAACCATACCACCCCAACTTTCAGTGTGAACCCCACAGCAGATGGATGTTCACCGCCCGCAGCGCATGAGATGACGCACAGACCTTCTGCTCACAACAATCGTAATTAAACTTGATGATGTGCCACGTCTAGCTGCCTCTGAAATGGATACCACACGCATTATAAACTAGCGAGAGTAGCTTTAACACCGTCATTTACAGAGATATGGGTACGCAGAACGTCCGTTCCTGATAATCGTCGCACAAATTGACGAGTGAAAGATAACACAGTTGTAAACTGGTGGAGATTTATTTTGACATTACATTGTAGTGAGTGGTGAGGACAGAGATGTGTGACGATTTGCAATTGTAAATAAATTAGCCTCTGGCTACAAGGATGCTTTTTAATTTCTGTGTCGCATAATCGGTTTCACGACTGCAATCTCCACGTCCAGGCACACCATGTAGTACGTATGTAATAATATTTTTCCCAGTATCGCAGCTCGCTATGAAAAATAAAAATCATCCGTGAAACCAGAGGCTAATTTATTTATAACAGCAATTGCTGGATATTCCATTGTTGTGTATGACCAAGGGACATCTTATCTGCAAACTATCATCTCAGGATATAGGGTCTGGTGCTACCAAAAGAAGAAGGGAGGAAGATTAAGGTTAACGCCGCTTCAACGGAGATGTCTTTTAGTAACGGAGCATAGCCTGCCTTGGGGAATGGTTGTTGATAGAAATCGATCGTATCATTTTCGAAGTACCCTTCTCGGCAGGGAAACTGTGTCTGAAGAGTCAGACGGATATTTAAAAGACCGTTCTCCAAAATACTCCACTGTACCACCTAACTCGGTTTGGTACTACCAGCTCGATTCATTGAACTGTCGACAACTGTTATCGTTACAGTGCACAGTTGTCTATTTTGCGTTTGGGAGAACATCCAAAGACAGCTGACATCCATATTCGTATCCATTCCAAAGGAAGCTTTCGCCCATGGTTTCTAGTAGCATCATAAACAATGAACCCTTTCAGAGCCAATGTTCAGTTCGTTTAAAAGTTAGGGGTTGAAGGGTCATCATCAGTGTATAAAAAATATTAATACCGTTTCGTCTCCATATACAGGAGACATTTTTGAAGGGAAATCAGAACTGCATTATAAGCTGTATAGATGGCACCGCCATTATTCATGTTGACTGCGTGAATATTGGTGGCTGGTGATATCATTCTCGATTAAAAATAACCGCTCGTCATTTTCTTGGCGCAAACTCGGCATCCACATCTGATATGATTAACCTCCTTTAGTTAGCTTTTAAAATTATAGTGTTGTTAATAAAATTGTCGCCTATGTATATAGTATTTCTTGACGATGCTCTGTCTTGGCTAAAACGCTCGTTCCACTAAACTTTGTTCTATGGTCTCTCCTTTATAAAACACTCTACATTCTGGCCAGTTGTCACTTACTCTTACGTTCGGCTAAGCGAATGTTATTAACCTTCTTTCATTATTCCAATTTAAACCTGGGCACAAATAGGAGTTCTTGCCAGCTACGGTTAGAAAAGATCGTACATTCCTTTCATTTCTCAGGCGTTCTTGTATCTTCTTGGTGGGCCCTCTACACGTTCGTAATGCGTCTATAATTCTGGCAAGCTTTCGTTATTGTTTCAGATTTACTTCTGAAAACGCCTCTCGGAGATGCGGACAAAACTTTAGTAAATAGCTTTATACGTCAATCACGACCTTTCAGCACGTAAATTCTAACTGAAGCTTTCTAATGCTGCCAAAGTGTGTTATGGCCATCGGAGATCTCTTTGAGTAAGACTAGAGATTTTTGTATAATTCAACTGCTTTTCTATAATGCTACTTACCGATCTTTGCAGACGAGCCCTGAATAAATGATCACCAGCATTGCAAAAGGTCAGTTGCCTGCCTCTTGTCGAGTTGGTTTTGTGCTAGCTACCTGCAGCAGCAAGTCCTCTGTAAAGGATAGAATCCAAGCTTTGCTTTTAGCATTTCTTATTTTTAATTGAAACTGTTGTTGTGATTGTATATTTCAATGGCTCTTCTGAATAAAGTGATGTGGTTTCGCGAACACGTGTGAGACGGTGCATTTCTCAGCATTATGCATGGTAACACGTGTTCAGCCACGGACGGTTTCTGGACATGCCGCAGCGACGAGTGGGGATTACGTAAAGCGATTGTAGTGATGATAAACCTTCCTTCAGTGGAGAAAAAAAGTTTCCCCAGAGGTGCTAGGTTTTCAGTACTCCCTACACTTTGAGTACGTGGCTTTTATACGTCACAGATCTCGGGCACACGCTGGTCTTCAGAATGTACACAGTCTTCAAATTGTGCTTGGAAGCTCCTACGTAGCCTTCAGTACCTTTCTATTATAGCATTCCTTATTGAATATTATTGATTGTTTCTCTCTCCTCTTAAATAACGACAAGTCACACAAATATCTCTGAATTTTTATTTTAAATCCTCTATGCCTCTTCGGTTAATACAACTCGTTTATGTTCCCCGAGAGGCTGGAGAAATCGTACAAAGGCTTTTTTATTTTCGAGCCAGAAATATTCGTTCACACGCCATCTCTCTTTGTACCGCAAAAGTGCCTCCATGTTTGTAGAGTCGCTGTTGCTCCGCAACTGTGTTGTGAATTTATGAATATCCTCTCTAAGCGCTAAAAATTTCATTGTTTTAGTCCACGATCGGTTTCATCTCATAGAGAATTCTGAAAGTGGTGCTGTGGTGAGCCAACGCCAGATAATCAAGAAAGCATAAATTATGAAAATCACGTTTTTTAAAAATTAATGTTCTTCAAGACATCAATAAATATCCACTCCAGTTGCTAAAAGGTTCTCTATTTTACTCGACAGCCGACTATGGTTTTCATATTGAAACCATTTTCTAGTGGACTCTCAAATTTTTGTGTGATTCAGAAACGTGAAATGATCAAATGGTCATGCGACGTTGCCTCGCCAAAGAACAGTTTTCAAATTGTAGTAGAAAATGGATTCAGTACAAAAAAATCTAATTATCATTTCACATTGCTTCACCAGAACACAGGTTTCGGATCTTGTAGAAAATGTAGTCAATATGAAACCTGCATCCGGTGATGAAGCAACATAAACAAATTCTGGCCAACTGGAGTGGATATTCATTAATTCTTGAGGAACATCTCATTTTGAGAACAACTTCAATTCTTCATAGTTTATTCTTCCCTTTTATTTATGATTACTGCTGTAATGCAGCGATAGTATTCTGAAACCTGAAGACCGGCAAGTATTTCAATCGTGTAGAGGATTGTAGTTACTATTTAGATAACGGTTTGTTATGTTTAAGTGTTACTATACAACAGCTGCAAAATTACTGATATGTATGAGTTTTCGCTTGAAGAGAGATTTTTCTCAAGGGTCTGTTAGGAAGCTATCGGTAACGACTGCTCAACAACTTTAACGCAAGCCTTGTCGCTAGCAGTTCGTACCTACTCTGGTGTTGTATGTCTCCTACAATACCGCCACACGCAAAAGATCAGAGCAAGTACATAAACATTTGTTTACTGCAACACTCATACTAACAAGCATCCAGTTCACATAAAATACCAGTGAATCTGTGCAGTCGGAGAACTATGTTCCATAAGCCTACAATCACCCCCAGGAGCCAACAACCACTCAGAGACAATGTTAAATGCCACATTGCCTCCCAAGCTGTGGTAGTCCCTATCCTCGTGGGTGGTTTACTTGTGGGCAGTTTACTTGTGGGCGGTTTAGTTGTGGGCGGTTTACTTGTGGGCAGTTTACTTGTGGGCGGTTTACTTGTGGGGGGTTTACTTGTGGGGGGTTTACTTGTGGGCGGTTTACTTGTGGGCGGTTTACTTGTGGGGGTTTACTTGTGGGCGGTTTACTTGTGGGCGGTTTACTTGTGGGCGGTTTACTTGTGGGGAGTTTACTTGTGGGGGGTTTACTTGTGGGCGGTTTACTTGTGGGCAGTTTACTTGTGGGCGGTTTACTTGTGGGTGGTTTACTTGTGGGGGTTTACTTGTAGGCAGTTTACTTGTGGGCGGTTTACTTGTGGGGGGTTTACTTGTGGCCGGTTTACTTGTGGGCGGTTTACTTGTGGGGGTTCACTTGTGGGCGGTTTACTTGTGGGCAGTTTACTTGTGGGCGGTTTACTTGGCTCCATCAACGACGAACTGTGCTTAACGCCGGTGGTCAGCGCCGATGAACTGTGACGATGAACTCTCACTGATTCGTCTGGTTTCGTGTCACAGCCGCGTGGATTACCACACAGAATCGGTGATATTGGCTGATGCCGCCGGTGATGACGCCCTGCTTGCTCATTGGCTCTGTAAGCCGGTTTATGTCATCATTGTGCACGAATGGTGCATGTGACATGGTGAAATAGTGCGTTCGCTGATGGAGGCATCTGGGGACAACTGCGAAAGTCCTCCTCACTCTTGGCCTCGCCTCAACGTAGAGATGCTAACAAGCCCTTACTTCAGAAGAGTGGACTACGCAGCAGGGGTAGCGACATTGGGTCCTCCAAGGGAAGAGGTGAAGCTGCGTCTTCTTCAATTGCTACTGTGGCTTGGTGGACGAATTTCACCTCCATCAAAGCCTCCACGCTCTGAGTCCATTACCTCAAGCGATCATTGGCCATCGGCATTAACAGGCTGCAGTGGTGCGGAAGCTTCCTGTTGCCCTTCTGGACCGACAGCTACCGGCACTGGAACTGGAACATGGCTATACTCCCAGAAGGAAGGTACACAGAGCTGACTGATATGTTTCTGTCATGTGCGTCTGCCTACCGTAATTTCATCACACGTACGTGCTTTCATAGTAGTCAACCGTGACTTTCTTCATTTGCTCCTTGAATGTCCGAACAAAGTATTCTGCAACTCTGTTCAGCACTGGCTGCAATGGTGGACTGCAGAGGTGCTGTATCCCGTGGGCTGAGCAGAAAGAGTCAAATTCTTTACTATCAAATGGGATTACACTTTTCTTGACACTGGCTGTAGACCCTCCATGGACCGTCCTGTATTGTTGATTCTGATGACATACAGGCAGCTTGTGTCAGCATCCACAAGAATGAGCTAGTTTCTCGCCAGAATGGGACTGCTGTAGTGTGGTGGGTGCCGACTCCAGTGCTCCAATGCCTCAGGCCAAACCAGGAAGTGTATTATAGTGTCCACTCCAAATTCTCATCTGTGGCCTAATGAGTTTGCCCGGATATGTTTACAATGTATATAAATGATATAGTAGAATGTTTTTAAGGCTGTTTGCAGACGATGCAGTTGATTATAAGAAATTACAAAGCCAGAAGACAGTATCTATTTGAAAAATGACCTGCAGAGCACTAATGAATGGTACAGGCTGTGGCAGCTGACGCGGAATGAGAATAAATGTAACATGTTACGAATACAAAGGAAAAGAAATCCGCTACTGCACAACTACACTATCGGAGACAAATTGCTGAAACATTATCTACTGTAAAATATCTGGGAATAACTAGAGAGCAGCCGTAAGTGGAATTACCACATAAAAAATATTAGGTAAAGCAGATTCCAGACAGATTCTTTCCAAGAATCTTAAGCAGATGTAATTCATGTACTAAAGGAGTAGATTACGAGGCGCTTGATCGACTGAATCTTGAATATTGTTTGTCGATCTGGGTAGGAGTGATATCGAGAAGGTCCATCGAAGAGCGGCGCGTTTCGTTGCAGGATCGTTTACTCCACGCGAGAGCCTTACGCAAGTGCTCAACAAACTCCGGTTGCACACGCTGCAAGATAGGCGCTGTGCATCATAGCGATGGTCTGTCATTTAATTTTGAGGGAAGACTTCCTGGGAAGAGTCGGATAACATATTATTTCCTCCCGTATAAGTCTCGCGAAACGACCACTGTAAGAAAATTCTAGAAATTGGAGCTAATACAGAAGCTTACCGGCAATCAATCTTCCCATGCGCCATTCGGAAACGAAACGGAAAAGGAGGGATCAGTTAGTGGTACCAGAAGTACGCTTCGTCACACACGATCGGGTGGATCGTGTGGAACTGATGTAGATGTATAATCTTGAGCTCAGCTGCTGCAGAAGATCCAATCCCATGAGGTTAGCCGATGTATGTGATTTCTTTACTAGAAGCAGAGCCTCCACTTTTCTGTTATACTTGACATTCATCATACGACGACCTCTCATTTGAATTATCTGCTTAATGTAATTCATTAGCTTTCCGTGTGGAGCACCAGTTCCCTTTGAATGTTGCGTTCATGTAGCTAAATATTTATTGACATAACTTTATCACCTTGAGAAAGAAAGCTGTAAATTTTACAATCAACATCGTGAACAGAGATTCATATTCACCACCACACATTCAGTGCCACCGGTTCAAGCAGAGTATTTGATGGCGCGTCGTTGCTTCTATAAAAAAAAATTAAGAGCACTGCTTTAGACTTTTTTCCAACAGTTTAATCATTTCACGCTTCTGTAAAAACACTTTTGAACTGAGCACAAGATTAACTTTCGAAGACTGCTGTCCAATGGATTTAGATGTACCCCCATTTTCAGGGGCGGAGTTATTGTGAGATCCATCGTGGGTTTTACCGTCCTGTTGTAGACTGAAATATGTCTCGCCCTTATGACTGATAATCATATTCCTAACGTCTCGACATAATAAAGATTACAGTCCTGCTGTATGTGCATTACAATCAAGGGCGAGACCTTACAACATGCCAGCCCGATTCTCCTTGTGCACACGACCTCTCTTTTACTCTAATATCAATCGTATCTGCCCTGAGTTCGTCTCTGGTCCGTTTCTGGGAGACCAGTGAATATTTGTCCCCAGGAGGGCGCGCGGATGGAAGGCTGTGCTTGGCTGGCGACGAGGAGATGCGTGGTTGGCAGCAGTCCGCGTGTACAGAGCACGTGTGAGTGCCCAGTTTCAGCCGAACACTGCTAGTGGGCTGCGGCTGGGTCTGTGGAGTGCTGCTGGCGCCTTGACGCCGGCTGGGAGTTTTTAAGTGTCTGCTTCTCGACCGTTAAAGGAACGAGCATGCTCGGGGAACTGTTTCCGGCCCGTACTATGTATGGACTATGGTATGGCCCTTTTGATAACGAGCATTTATTCTGTTCTCAAACAAATGCCTCCTGGTTACTTTCGTCCCTACTCGAAATTTGCTCCATTACTCCGGTCTGGTGCTGTGAACTAAAGGCGCTCATTTGTGTTTTGATGCTAGGCAGGTTTTCACAAATGCGCATTAAATTTCTAATTTAGTTGCCTACCCGCCACACTACTGAACAGCAGTATGCTTTCCGTCATTTCATTTTGTGGGTTACTTGCTCTGATCTT
Source organism: Schistocerca cancellata (assembly GCF_023864275.1). NCBI lineage: Eukaryota > Metazoa > Arthropoda > Insecta > Orthoptera > Acrididae > Schistocerca > Schistocerca cancellata. Next base: position 485,502,778 of record NC_064626.1, on the reverse strand, counting down.
TTTTATGTCATGCTTATTACCATTGCTTAATGTATCTTGTGCTTTTATCAGAGTTAAGGTTACACCGTAAGTCACTTGCCTTACATATTATCTAGCGTCTTGCTTTTTTATGAAAGTACTGTTAATTCAAATGTTTGTCAGTCTTTGCTAATTTTGGCGTTCCAGTCAAATACCACTTCAGCGCGTAGTGCTTGCCCAGTTGGATATATATTTAGGGCGCCTGTATTTTGTTTAATGCTTTCAGTGTTTAACAAACTTATTTTTTCTAGTCACTGGCTTATATTTAAGGGGGGTAGGACGTCAAAAGGGCCGAGTTGGAGCAGGAGAGTCACCACAGGACATTTTAATTTCTACTGTCTATACTTTTACAAATAAATTCATAAAGCTTTGTCACCATGACCAGGAAGGATTGAGGACTCACATTCATCGCAGTGGAAGTTCAAAAACGTAGCAAAATACCTTTTTTTACATGTGAAATTTCATCATTTTTTTCACTTATTACTGGCTGCATTTGTTGCTATAGGTACACTTTTCTTCCCAAGTAAGAGAGATTCTTCGATGAATTTTTCACAGCATACAAACAGTAGTTACAGGTGTATGAAACTCTAGAATTTTCCAAATCTATTAAAAAACTGTGGAAAAAATTGAGATAATTAACTATAAAACTTGAATTTTTCCTAAACATGAAGTTTAAAATGTAACAGTTCATTCATTTTTTCATAAATAAATAAATTCTAGAGTTTCATACACCTATAACTATGGTTTGTATGCTGTGCAAAAGTCATCGAAGGATCTCTCTTACTTAGGAAGAAAAGTGTACCTATAGCAACAAATGCAGCCAGTAGTAAGTGAAAAAATGATGAAATTTCATATCTAAAAAAATGTGTTTTGTTACGTTTTTGAGCTTCCACTGCTATGAGTATGAATCCTGAATCCTTCATGGTCATGCTGTTAAAGTTTTATGAATTTATTTGTAAAAGTATAGACAGTGGAAATTAAAATGTCCTGTGGTGCCTCTCCTGCTCCAAATCGGCCAGTTTGACGTCCTACCCCCTTAAGTAAAGGGATGTTTAATTCTGTCAGCACGTGTGTGTTACCAGAGACCTCACGGTATAGCTATTGATTCTGATGACATTCACCAAACAGATTTTGCAACACATCCGTCTAAAATGTATGTAGTTTCGTAGGAAAGCTAGCTACCTGGTTACATTAAGTCCGTGTTACCTTTCACTTGCTATTTTTTGAACCAGCTGCCTGTGTAATAATTATTTTACCATTTGTACCATTTGTACCATTTTACCATGATAAAATATTATCATGCTGCCCGCTAGGCCCTGGCCATTCTGCATGTAAATTTGCTCGGTTACTGCCATTGCTTGCTTGCCTGTTACCCTGAAGTTAAGCGTTCGCATAGCTTGGAATTGTTTTCAATTGTTTAAACTGTGTGTGGTTTGATGTAAATTTGCTCTCTTGAATCTTTAGGTAAATCTAAGAGACATCGCCTAGACGTGACCTTCAGTATAAGTTCAGCCTACAATTCACTGGCTATTGTGCAGTGAAGCTCGCTGTACAGTTACTTATACATTTTTCTTTTCCAAATTAAAAGGCGCTCCCTGTTACAGGTATCACTTTCAGACTGAAGCGTTTCGTGCTAGTTATTTCGCACGTTCTTGCGGTATTTACCTTTTCGGGCTTTCGGTTTTATATTTAATGGTAGCGGTAGCGCTCCATTCTGTGTTTACTTTTTGACTAGTGCCCTTTACGCTGTATGGACTAGTTCTTTTTATAAGTTACTTAAGTCAGTAGTTCCTCAGCAGGTGTTGAACAGGCTCGTGTTCACAGCTTTATGTTATACATACGCTATTGTTAATTTACAAAAATTCTGAAGATGTGCCACTAGAGCGAAAGGCGTCAATTTTAAAATAAATGTCTGTAACAGAGACTGTCTTTTTATTTGAAAACTGGATCACTGTTGCTGAACCGGGCCGGAGATGGAGAGACATATTTACTTATGGAGCTTTGCGTTTTCACTAAATTTCAGGTAGATCCCAAAGCACTTCCACCTGTTGTAAAGCTTGTTTACATGGCCGCCAGCCATTAATTCATTTGTGCTATACATGTTTTTCTTTTAAAATACTATTAAAGTTCCTTGTATGCAGAACTTTAGTACTGCAAAATTTTGTTTTCACTTCATCATGGTTATTATCGTTTTCAATGGGCCATGAACCTTTTGTGTAATTGCTGTAGTTATTGGTTTCATCAACTGCCTTTTTATATTCTCACTGTAGCTGCTTTGTGCTTTAAATTATTTTGGTGTCACTGTAATAGGCCTTTAACATTGGATGTAGGCACAGTTGCTAAGAATAATTTTTTTATTATATGAGGATTGTATCTGTTCTTTCGGACATGTCTTGGTGATCTTGCAGCTCTCGAAGAATGAAATTGGATTTCATTGTAATTTTTTGTTAGTCTTGACTGGTAACTTTTTTGGGCGTTTGAACTGTACCTACAAGTAACTTTGAAATTATTTTGGCTTACCGATGATACTCGCCTTTTATTGTGTCTTAAGCCGATTTCGGAAAAGGCCGGCTGGTGCGGGAAGATTTCAGTTTGATTACATCATCTGAGACTCCGAAATCAGATTATGGATGATAAGGCGTACCCAGGGGCAGATACAAACTCAGATCACAATGTCATAGCGATGAATAGTAGGCCGACGTTTAAGAGATTAGTCATGAAGGATCAACACGGAGAGAAGTGGGTTACGGAAGTGCTAAGGAAAGACGAGTAACGCTTGAAGTTCTCTAAGGCTGTAGATACAGCAATAAAGTATGGTCCAGTAGGCAGTACAGTCGAAGAGGAATGGACATCTCTAAAAATGGCCATCACATAAGCTGGAAATAAAAACAAAGGTACAAAGAAGGTAACTGCAAAGAAACCATGGGTAGCAGAAGAAATATTTCAGCTGATGGTTGAAAGAAAGACGTAAAAAACGTTCAGGGGAATTCAGGAATATAGAAATATAAGTAGCTGAGGAATGAAACAAACAGGAAGTGCAGGAAAGCTAAGACGAAATGGCTGCATGAAAATTGTGAAGAAATCGAAAAAGAAATGATAGTCGGAACGACTGACTCAGCATATGGAAGTCAAAGCAACTTTCGGTGAAATAAAAGCAAAGGTGGTAACATTAAGAGAGCAACTGGAATTTCATTGTCAAATGCAGAGGATAAGAGAAGATTGAAGGCCTCTATGAGGGAGCAGATTTGGCTGATATGATAGAAGAAGAAACAGGAGTCGATTTAGAAGAGATAGTGGATCCAGTATGAGAATCAGAATTTATAAGAGCTTTGGAGGATTTAACATCAAATAAGGCAGAAGGGAGCGATAAAATTCCATCAGAATCTCTAAAATCATTCGAGGAAGTGGCAACAAAACGACTATTCACGTTAGTTTGTAGAATGTATGAGTCTGTCAATACACCGTCTGACTTTTGGAAAAATGTCATTCACACAATTCCGGAGGCTGCAAGAGCTGACAAGTGCGAGAACTATCGCACAATCAGATTAACAGCTTATACTTCCAAGGTGCTGACAAGAATAATATATAGGAGAATGGAAAAGAAAGTTGAGGATGTGATAGATAACGATCAGTTTGGTTTTAGGAAAGGTAAAGGCACCAGAGAGACAATTCTGACATTGCGGTTGGTAATGGAAGCAAGACTAAAGAAAAATCCAGATACGTTACGTTCATACGATTTGTCGACCTGGAAAAAGCGTTCGACTGTGAAAAATGGTGCAAAATTTTCGAAATTCTGAGAAAATAGGCATAAGGTGTAGGAAGAGGCCGGTAGTATACAATATGTACAAGAACTAAGAGGGAGTAATAAGAGTGGACGACCAAAAACGAACTGCTCGGATTAAAAAGGGATGTAGTCTTTAGTACCTACTGTTCGATCTGTACATCGAAGAAGCAGTGATGGAAATAAGAGAAAGGTTCTGGAGTGGAATTAAAATTTATGGTGGAAGGATATCAACGATACGATTCGCTGAAGACATTGCTGTACTGAGTGAAAGTGAAGAAGAATTACATGATCTGCTAAGTGGAATGTACTGTCTAATGAGTACAGAATGTAGATTGAGAATAAATCGAAGAAAGATGAAAGTAATGGGAAGTAGCAGAAATGAGAGCAGCGACTAACTTAACAACAGGATTTATAGTCGCGAAGTAGATGAAGTTAAGGGATTCTGCTACCGAGGCAGCAAAATAACCAATGACGAATGAAGCAAGGAGGACATCAAAAGCAGACTAGCACTGGCAAAACGAGCATTCCTGGCCAAGAGAAGTCTACTAGTATCAAACATAGGCCTTAATTTGACGAAGAAATTTCAGAAAATGTATGTTTGGATCACAGCATCGTATGGTAGTGAAACATGGACTGTTGGAAAAACAGAGCAGAGAGAGTCGAAGCATTTGAAATGTGATGCTACAGACGAATAATGAAAATTAGGTGGGCTGATAAGGTAAGGAAGAGGAGGTTCTGCGCAGAATTGGAGAAGAAAGGAATGTGTGGAACACACTGAAAAGGAGAAGGGACAGTATGATAGGACATCCGTTAAGACATCAGGGAGTGACTTCCATGGTATTATAGGTAGCTGTAGAGGGCAAAAACTGTAGAGGAAGACAGAGATTGGAATATATTCAGCAGATAATTGAGGACGTAGGTTGCAAATGCTACTCTGAGATGAAGAGATTGGCACGGGACAGCCGATGACTCAAAAAAAAAAAAAAAAGCCAAATTTGCAGTTGATAGCTTTAGTCAGTTGATTATCCGTGCTGAATTCAAAATTTCGTTGTGGCCCTCCTATGTGGGGGGAACCTTTCTTCTTTTGTAATTATCACGCCCAGTTTCGTACGTTTCCTCATTGTAAAGATTTTCGTTAATTTTAATAATAAACTTTTGATAATAATTTAGTTGGTGGTTCCAGTATCTTTCCACTTCCCAACCAGCTCGCTATCGTCTTACCACCCCTTAAATTTTGTCACGGTTTCTCACATGTAGTGTAAAATTTATAGCGTGCCTTCTCCACTAGAATTTTATTCTCAAAATATTCAGCTAATTTGCTAACTTACACGGATCTTTATCTGGAAAGAGCTGTTGCATCAAGCTGTAGATCTAAGCACCAGCAGTTGGTAACAGGAAAACAAGTTTGGTTACATCACCTCAAGTTCCGTCTGCTGTAAAGCGATTCTCTAGCCCGCCTATACAGATTTTCTTTTTCTGGGTCAAAATGATGGAACGCTAGCGGCATCCGTTTCACATCCTTTCGCCACCGTTCCCATTCCCCCAGCTGTTTGCAACAGTTTTTCCTGAGTAGCACTCAACTTTCCCGTATTAAGTTATGGACAGTGTTTGACTTGAAATTGGCAATGTAAAATCGGTTTTCTGCGCCATCCGAAGTCTGTTATTGACAGATCGTTGCTCTCAGCCAACTTAATAGCGTAGTGAGCAAGCACTTTCGGGTGTTGTAACAAGAAAAATGTCCAACTAAAATGTTCCAACACGAAAATGTACAAATTTCAGAGTTCAGAATAGAATTATCTCAAGGCTATTAAGATCATTAACTGTCTGGAAGTCAACACCATGAGTAAACTGCCAATGATAAACTGCTGGTTGTCAAGGAATCCTGAACACTTAGCTCCACCGAAGATGAACTCTGCTGAACTCCCAATTAACAGCGACGATGAACTGTGCTTATGAACTCTTGCTGACACGTCCTGTTGCGAGAAATAAAGCAGTGTGGATAATCACACTGAATCAGCACAACGGTTGATGCTGCCAGCGATACATATGACGCGCTCATTGGCTATGCAATCAGCGTGATTAGTGTCTAGAACTGGTACGCGTGATGAGACATGGCGAAATACTGTAGTCACCGCTGGTGGTGTCTGGGTACAACTGCCGAAATCCTAATCACTTTTGACCTCACCTCGATGTAGAGGTGCTGGCAAGCAGGTACGACATAAGGGCGGTCTACACAGCAGGAGCAGAAATTTGGGATGCAGCACCAGGGCAATGTGAAATTTTTTCTGGACATTCCACACTACGAGCATAGCCTGCGATGCACTCAATGTAATACTCAAACTGGCTGACTGCATCTTAATCCAGACCAATGGGTAAAGCGGAGTCCGGCAGTATCGACCATTATTTTTTTTAATTATTAGTAGATAATGCATAGATATTTTGGGGCACTGTGTTTGGTTTTAAATAGACATTTATTGAAGGTAACAGTAATGCTGTTAAACATGATGGAGCTCAACCCTTGTTATTAACATCAACAGTGCTAGTAATATTTTGATAAGGACAACTTTCCTGTGGTGTAGCTGAATCAGTTAGTTGACTTCAAGAAAATTGCCTTTAGCTTCCGATGTCGTCAAAGTAGCATATGCAGATTGGTTTGGAGTGTGTGTGTGTGCGTGTCGTGTGTGTGTGTGTGTGTGTGTTTGTGTGTGAGCAACATAATGACTAACTGAAACTGGATGACAGACCAAAGGTCAAACCGGAAATATTTTCTTTGTTTTTCTCGACAATTCTTTATAAAGACATGACTCACTCTTCGCCCACAAGCTATAATTCTGCCTCCTGCTTTCCCTTCAAATTCAAGGGTGTAGCGTTGTCACTGATACACAGGTCATTTCAGAACCTATAAGTTAATAGTAATTACGATCTCATTACGAGGTTCCGCAGAAAGTCTTATAACTGCATTTCAACTCTCAGGTTCTGGAGACAGTTTGTTGTCTTATTTGGAAGCAGAAACATGATTCATAAGAATGTTCTCGAGTACATAACTGCATCTTTCTGTGCTGGAGAACGGTCTGGTAACGCCTCCTCAACAGTCCTTTTCATGGCTCTGGTTCCTATTTCTCTGTACAGTGCTTCATACTCCAGATATTATTTGCTTTCTCCGGTACTACAAGCGAAATGTAAATTATATGTAATAAATGACTGAATCGCCATGTTGCCATCACTGCTACCCGATACGCAAAAAACTATAAAAAAGAGTCATGTGAAGTTTTAGCTTTTTATATACCCATAATAAGATCTGAATATTGTAGATAGCGCCGAGCGTGGTACTCTAGCGGTAAAGCGCGTGCCCGGAAACACAGATGTCGCAGTATTGAATCCCGCTCGGACCACGGAAATTTTCAGTCTTCCTTTAACCCAGAATTCACCTCTCAGTGCCATGATCGACATTTTGTTAAAACTCTACTTTAAACTGTAGGACCCCTTTCCCTGATGGGATAACTGATATGCAAGTCGCCGAACTGACTTAGGACTGAAACATCTGCACACGGCCAGTGAGCCACATAAATTATATTTTCTTCTAAATACCATAGTTGTAAATAGGGTGAAATACTTTCCCTATTCTTGCAGTTCCCAGCAGTGTACAAAATATACCGTATGATCTTTCTTGAGAAAGTTCGTTATGTATTACTCTTTTTTGTCATTAATAAATTCAAGTAGTATCATTGCCAGTTCCATATTACTGATACAATATTTGGCTCCTTTTAAGACAGCCCGTCACCCATTGTATAATTTTCGCCATTCAGCATACGCCATTGTCACTGCTTGACGTCGCTAATCTGTAGTGATACGTTCCATTCAAGTTTATTGTGAATCAGTTTCGCCATGAGACCTTCAGACAAATCATAAAAGTGTGAGGAACATATTGTTAAACACCTGACCTGATTCCTGTTTAAAATTTTGATTTCCAGTTATATCAGATTCTAGATCCGTGTATATGATCTTTAACATTTTGATGTGTGGTACTTACGACAGGTAGTAGTACTGCCGGCAGGCGTTTCGGACAGTTCTGCATCGTCACCAACCGGACAAACATGTGCCTATGGAATATCATACAATCTTTGCGACTGGATTGAAGCGTTCCTAGCAAATAAAACACGTCACACCCTTTAAACACAAAAGCGACTTCGCGCGTACCACAAGTAAGTGTTGCAGGACGATTGCTATTAACTACACAGCGTGCAACAGGTATAAGCGTAGATATTTTCTAGTGTGTCGATCGTTTTCCTTTTTGTCGTACAGTCTTCCCTCAAAAATATAATTTACTACCTGATGTTTTCCTCACAGTCGTAACTGCACCACTAAGTGGACTACACCTGTCGATATAGACTGATCATTCTGCATCCACGTGTCCACATTTTAACAACTGATCTGCTGCCCAGGGGAAGTAAGCATTAATGGCTTGCTTTTACCACCTGTACTTGGAGGTACTACCAAACCTAAAAACATACGACTTGTAATAGAACTATTAGTCTGAAAATGACCTAACTACTGATGTAGTGTTATCCAGTACACCGTTCTCAGACACCAGTTGAAATATCTGAGCTTATACCCGTTACTCCCCTTATACACAAACGGACAATGTCGGAGGCTCCATGAGGCCGGTCGTGAAATATGCTGTGTTATACAGGGCAGTCGCAACAGTAGAAAATAGTAAGCGACATGCAGATATTGACAACTGACCCTCAACACGAACGAACGTACCGTATTGCGCATAAATAGGAGGAAATATCCATTGTTACATGATATGAGGAGTACGCACACGACCGACGACATAAAACTAATCGTACAAAGGCAGATATCAGACTGTCAAGCCAACCCACAAAGGAGATAGCTTACAACACTCTTGATCGACCGCTAATTGAATGTTACTCGTCAGTTTTTAGCCCTTACCAACAGAGTCTGATAGAAGAAACAGAGAGAATTAAAGGAAGAGAAGCGAGTTTCTTCACAGGTCCGATTAGTAAGCGGAAAAGGGTTGCAGATGTGCTCATCAAGCTCCAGTAGCACACGTCATGAGGCGTTGTGTTTCACCATATGGTTTACCGTTATAATTTCGTGAGTGTACTTTCCCAGACGAGTGAACCAATATATTGTTTCCTTCTACGTGTCTAAGGAGGGAGGGCCAACATTCAGGGAAGTGACAGGTACGATCATTTGAAGCAAAACACTTCATGTGGATATGTTCCCTATTCCGAATGAGTTACTAGACAGAACACATTTAATGTACATTGTTTCACATTTTCTGTATTATTCAATACAATGTCAAGTTTACACGTGTACAACAGTTAGCAAACATTGCAACATGCGTGACACGAAGTATCAATTGAAAAATACATATTTGTAATACATTCACCTATAAGTATTGCTTGCATGCCACATTTCAGACGCTGAACAGTTCATAATAAATGTTCGACTACCCCACTGTAAGCTTCAGTGTTCTTTGTGCACTCCTGGAAGAACGTGTGCTGATTGTCTGAATAGTTTTGCACGTCCCTTAATGAGGGCAGAAGTGTCCACGGTGCAACCAAACAGTTCATCTGGCGTATTCACCTTTCGTTTGTACACTTCAGACTTCATCCAACAACACGAACAAATCTAATGGCGTAAGGTCTGGCGATCTTGGTGGCCTCTTGCTTGCACTACCACGACCAATCTAGCAATTAGGGTAAGTGCGGCTGAGATGTTCCCTCATACGTCTGATAAAACGTGAAGCGGCTCCGTCGTGGCTGCAACTGCATTGGAGGCCCCGTGCCCAAAGAAAGGACATGTTATCGACCATGCCGCACCAATCATGGATCAAGAAACGAACTTGGAAATTGGTTTCCATTGTAGCGTGTGAATTTTGCTGCTACCTTCGATGATTATTATGTGTGTTGTTGACTCCATTCCGTGTAAACGAGGCTTCGTCAGTGAATAGTATTAATGAAAGAAAAAGACGGATGTCATTTAACCAGCAACAAGTTTCAAGTGGTGTGACATTGTTCCCAATGTGAAGGCTGTGGAAGCGCTATACGTGAAACTGGTAAAAGTTTTCCGCGTGTAATGTTCGCCGTACACATGCTAGTGGGACACATGCCTTCAGAAAGTGGAAGTGTGCTGGTAGTGGGAGCAGGTTGCTTCAATTCAGTAATGTGCTGCTGTTCCTGCACAGGTTGTTGAACTAACAAGTTGAGATGGAATGTGGGTCTGTATCACACAGCGTGCTGGAAACTCTGATAGGCACCGTGCGATGAGGAATTTGTCGAGTGGAAAAGCACCGGCGATACTGTTCGACGGCAGCAGGAGCACTACCATCGCATATTCATTATTAGTGTAAATGTGGTGCGTTTTCGCTATCGCGTGTACTATTGTAGCTAGCCAATGCTTTTCTCCGATACACTCTCAATACCTCGCAGGAGGTAGGTTGGGCTAAAACAAAACGTTGTTTAGGTAAAACTGCGCGCCACTGTCCCAAAAACAAATGTGGAAGTACATTAAATGTGTTCCATCTCGGAAAAGATACGGAACAGGGTAAATGTCCATATGAAGACTTTTGCTTTAAATGAAAGTCCTTGTCGTCCCCCTGATTACTGATCGTTCCTGCTGGAACACCCTGTGCGTAGCTGAGAATCCACGAAGGGAAATTAGAGAGATTCGATGGTTCAAATGGCTCTGAGCACTATGGGACTCAACTTCTGAGGTCATTAGTCCCCTAGAACTTAGAACTAGTTAAACCTAACTAACCTAAGAACATCACACACATCCATGCCCGAGGCAGGATTCGAACCTGCGACCGTAGCGGTCTCGCGGTTCCAGACTGCAGCGCCTAGAAACGCACGGCCACTTCGGCCGGCAAAGAGATTCGAATTTACACGGGGGCCACCCAACGAACATTTCCCACACGCACCATTCACGACTGGAGCAGCAAAGATGAGGAAGCGGCTGTGGTGCACAACATGTCCTCCGCGACACACCGTAAGACAGACAGTGGAATGCGGTTATAGATGTAGGTGCACCAAATTTTTCTTGAAAATGTTATTTAGTTATTCGTAAATGTAGGAAACGTATTCGCAGTTACCAATATGAACCATCATCGAACGTATATTAGAGTGACAATGAAAATCTGTGCCGTACCGCAACTCGAAGCAGGATTCCTCGCTTTAGGCGAACGGTCACTTTAACCGCTTTGGCTATCCGAGCACGTAGCCTGCATATGTCGTCGTTCATGTGCCGCAATCTGCACTCGTGCGTTGAACACACTACTGGCCATTAAAATTGCTGCACCACGAAGATGACGAGCTACAGACGCGAAATTTAAGCGACAGGAAGAAGATGCTGTGATATGCAAATGATTAGCTTTTCAGAGCATTCACACTAGGTTGGCGCCGGTGGCGACACCTACAACGTGCTGACATGAGGAAAGTTTCCAACCGTTTTCTCATACACAAACAGAAGTTGACCGCCGTTGCCTGCTGAAACGTTGTTGTGATGCCCCGTGTAAGGAGGACAAATGCGTGCCATCACGTTTCCGACTTTGGTAAAAGTCGGATTGTAGCCTATCGCGATTGCGGTTTATCGTATCGCGACATTGCTGCTCGCGTTGGTCGAGATCCAATGACCGTTAGCAGAATATGGAATCGGTAGGTTCAGGAGTGTAATACGAAACGCCGTGCTGGATCTCAACATTCTGGTATCACTAGCAGTCGAGATGACAGGCATCTTAACTGCATGACTGTAGCGGATCGTCCAGCCACGTCTCGATCCCTGAGTCAACAGATGGGAACGTTTGCAAGACGACAACCATCTGCACGAACAGTTCGACGACGTTTGCAGCAGCATGGACTATCAGCTCGGAGACCACGGCTGCGGTTACCCTTGACGCTGCATCACAGACAGGAGCGCCTGTGATGGTGTATTCAGCTACAAACCTGGGTGCACGAATGGCAAAACGTCATTTTTTCGGACGAATCCAGTTTCTGTTTACAGCATCATGATGGTCGCATCCGTGTTTGGCGACATCGCAGTGAACGCACATTGGAAGCGTGTATTTGTCATTGCCATACTGGCGTATCACCCGGCGTGATGGTATGGGGTGCAACTGGTTACACGTCTTGGTCACCTCTTGTTCGCATTGAACATTGGACGTTACATTTCAGATGTGATACGACCCGTGGGTCTACCCTTCATTCGATCCCTGCGAAACCCTACATTTCAGCAGGATAAGCACGACCGCATGTTGCAGATCCTGTGCGGGCCTTTCTGGACACAGAAAATGTTCGACTGGTGTCCTGACCAGCACATTCTCCATATCTCTCACCAACTGAAAACGTCTGGTCAATGGTGGCCGAGCAACTGGCTCGTCACAATACGCCAGTCACTACTCTTGATGAAGTGTGATATCGTGGTGAAGCTGCATGTGCAGCTGTACCTGTACACGCCATCCAGCTCTGTTTGACTCAATGCCCAGGCGTATCAAGGCCGCTATTACGGCCAGAGGTGGTTGTTCTGGGTACTGATTTCTCAGGATCTATGCACCCTATTTGCGTGAAAATGTAATCACATGTCAGTTCTAGTATTATATATTTGTCCAATGGATACCCGTTTATCATCTGTATTTCTTCTTGGTGTAGCAATTTCAATGGCTAGTAATGTATGTGGAGGAAGGTCATATTCATTGAGAGTCCAGGGCCTGGCATTGGAGAATAAATGCGAAGTAGCAGTACCTGTGTTATTAATAAGCACGATGCAGTGTTCCTTCGGATGCATGCATGTCCGGAGGAATATTACATCGTACTTATTAATGACACAGACACTGCTATTTCGTATTCGCAAACACTTTCCTTTATATTTCTGCTGACGTCTGCTCGGCCAAAACCAGAAATGCAGACCAGCGGAGCGGGCAGAGTTCCTCGTCTGAATTTATCACTCCGAGCTGCGAGCCAGGCCCGCGTACCGGAAGACAGGTTTGCCTGGGGGGAGCTTCGCGTCGCCTCACCGCAGGCGGTGGTCTGCGGCCGCCGGATGGCCAGCCAAGCACAGCCGACACAAGCTCGCATTTTTTTTCTTTTCCTCTCCGCCTACGCAGTAGACCTGCACTGCATATGGACATTAATCTGCGGTACGGGACAAAACTGTGATATTTCGCTAAACGTGAAAACGAATTCTCGGGGACTGGAAGAATGGAAAAAAGAATTCGAGTCGGCCTGTCACGTTGTACCGCTTTAAAAAAAATAGTACAAAAACGAGAGGAAATTCCTGTGCGTTTAGAGCCAACAGCACGAATTCCTCGAACTACAGGTAGCGAATCTCACTGCTGTCGCCTGCTCTATTCCGTATTTCGTCTCTTTGATCTCTCGTTTTATTTACACCCACCTCCATGTTACTGAAGTTACGTTTGAGACTGCAATCCCTCCTCGCTCTTTTAATTTTACCTTTTAGTCCCACAATTAAACTGGCGATCAGTTGTATACACTATGTGATCAAAAGTATTCGCACACCCGTCCGCAATGCGGATTTCACTAGAGGCGGACACGCCAGCATAAAAGGAGGCGGGGAGCATTGTGTTGTCAGTAGAAAAGTAGAAAGCAGAAGAGGTCGGACAGAACGTAAAATATTTTCCTTTTCTAACACATGAAAGTGAGAGAAATGTTTAAATTTTGATAAAAATATGCAATGCGTGAATTTGTCTCCGGAAAGACACGTTAATAAACGCGAAGGTTCGGTGCGCTTAGTAATGTTACACACATCGAGATGCAATCAAACTTATAACCGTACGGAATTGCTGTCATTTAGATTGTTAAACCAGAGCACAAAGCTCAGATGGAAACCCAGTTCTAAGCAAAGAAGGCAAAGCAGAAAGGTGGAAGGAGTATAAAAGGAGTCTATATAAGGGCGATGTTCTTGAGGACAATATTGTGGAAATGGAAGAGAATGTAGATGAAGATGAAATAGGAGATATGATACTACGTGAAGAGTTTGACAGAGCACTGAAAGACCTAAGTTGAAACAAGGCCCCGGGAGTACACAACATTCCATTAGAACTACTGACAGCCTTGGGAGAGCAAGCCCTGACAAAACTCTATCATCTGGTGAGCAAGATGTATGAGACAGGCGAAATACACTCAGACTTCAAGAAGAATATAATAATAATTCCAATCCCAAAGAAAGCAAGTATTGACAGATGTGAAAATTACCGAACTATCAGCTTAATAAGTAATACGTAATAAGTAATAATACTAACACGAATTCTTTATAGTTGAATCGATGACCTGGTAGAAGCCGATCTCGGGGAAGACCAGTTTGGATTCCTTAGAAATTTTGGAACACGTGAGGCAATACTGACCCCACGACTTATCTTAGAAAATAGATTAAGGAAAGGCAAACCTACGTTTCTAGCATTTGTAGACTTAGAGAAAGCTTTTTACAATGTTGACTGGAATACTCTCTTTCATATTCTGAAGGTGGCAGGGGTAAAACACAGGGAGCGAAAGGCTGTTTACAATTTGTACAGAAACCAGAAAGCAGTTATAAGAGTCGAGGGGCATGAAAGGGAAGCAGTGGTTGCGAAGGGAGTGAGACAGGGGTGTAGCCTCTCCCCGATGTTATTCAATCTGTATATTGAGCAAGCAGTAAAGGAAACAAAAGAAAAATTCGGAGTAGGTATTAAAATCCATGGAGAAGAAATAAAAACTTTGAGGTTTGTCGATGACATTGTAATTCTGTCAGAACAGCAAGGGACCTGGAAGAGCAGTTAAACGGAGTGGACAGTGTCTTGAAAGGAGGATATAAGATGTACATCAACGAAAGCAAAACGAGGATAATTTAAAGTAGTAACATTAAATCAAGTGTTGTTGAGGGAGTTAGATTAGCAAACGAGACACTTAAAGTAGTAAATGAGTTTTGCTATTTGGGGAGCAAAATAACTGATGATGGTCGAAGTAGAGAGGATATAAAATGTAGATTGGCAATGGCAAGGAATGCGTTTCTGAAGAAGAGAAATTTGTTAACATCGAGCATAAATTTCAGTGTCAGGAAGTCTTATCTGAAAGTATTTATATGAAATGTAGTCATGCATGGAAGTGAGACGTGGACGCCAAATAGTTTAGACAAGAAGAGAATAGAAGCTTTCGAAATCTGGTGCTACGGAAGAATGCTGAAGATTAGATGGGTAGATCACATAACTAATGAGGAGATATTGAATAGAATTGGAGAGTAGAGAAATTTGTGGCATAACTTGACTGGAAGAAGGGATCGGTTGGTAGCGCATATTCTGAGGCATCAACGGATCACCAATTTGGTATTGGAGGGCAGCGTGGAGGCTAAAAATCGTAGAGGCAGACCAAGAGATGAATACACTAAACAGATTCAGAAGGATGTAGGTTGCAGTAGGTAGCGGGAGGTGAAGAAGCTTGAAGAGAATAGAGTAGCATGGAGAGCTGCATCAAATCAGTCTCTGGACTGAAGACCACAACAACAGCAAACCAGAGCACATAATGGCCATTTGATAAATCGGGCTCTTGTGGCGGTTGAGCATCATCATTGTTTGAAGGCTAGTTGACCCTTAAATTCTGTACTTACTTCCGCGTAAAAAGTGGTAATGAATATTAATTCGGGCTTCATAAAAATACATCTACAGGTTCAGTTGTGGAGAATAAAATACTTAAATGAAATGACGGGATAAGGAGTCGCTCACAATTTCCTGTTTCATCTACCTTGTAAGTATGAGATCATCTAATAAAATTAATTTTGTAATAGCAAAAGGTTTGTTCAGCAACAGCAGACACCACTATTTATGAATAAAGTTGCTATTATTCGATAAATCAGACGTCACACAGAAACGACATGTACCTCCTAATCGATTGAGTGACAGAACAAGAGAGAGAAGTCAGAAGGGGAAGTCTCATATTCCTAAGGCATCGTTCGTTTCTCGAAAAAATGAATGCAATACAGACGTTACTTCTTAAGCCTTACGCATACTGTCTGTGAGTTACAATTAACAATCGTTGATGTCACATGTACATTTTCTGATGTAATACTCTCTTACAGATTGACGGTTTCTTCGTGGAAGTAATAAAAAGTGAAACACCTTTTTATCTGATACGCTTTAAGGAGAGCTGTGTGACTTCGAACATTGACTGGTCGTTGGATGTCCACCTGAGTCGCAGATCCATCAGGGACGCTTCAACCTTTCTGAAACTGCCCTGACAGGTTGTTGACGACGTGACTGTGAAAGGGAAACGTGGAGGAACTACCACAGCTAACCAAGGACCAGGCAGCCCTCACGTACTGAAGGACAGGGAACGCTGAGCATTGGTGAGGGCGGTTGTAAGAAATTGCATGAAATCGGAGGAAGGAACCACTCGTGAGTTCCGAAGTGTTACCAGCAGTCAAGCACAGTGACTGGGATACGAAGCTAAAAAAAAAAAATTAAGTACAGTGCTCGAGCAGCTTTTCACAAACCACGCATTTCTGTAGTCAATGCTACGCGGGGCTTGAGGCGGTGTAAACAGCAACGCCACTGGATAGTGTATAGTTGGAAACCAGTGATTCGAAATGATGAATTACGCTATACCCTGTGTTTCAGTTTTTGGAGAATGCCTGGTGAACATTTCCTGCCATTATGTGTGGTGCCAACAGCGAAGAACGGAGGAGGTCATAACATATGGGTATGGGTATGCTTTTCATGATTAGAATGCGTTCAAGAAAACGCAAAAATAAGAAAGGATATGAACCCAATGCGTACCGCGTGCACCAGAGGAGCAGTTCGGAGACTGTGCTTGTTTGTACCAGCCTGACAAGGCACGCTGTCATAAAGCAGCATCTGTGAGACAATGGGTTTCGGACAATAACATTCCTGAGACCGGCTGCCTTGTACGCAATGGAATACCTTTCGGATGAGTGGGAACGTCGACTTCCCTCCAGACTCCGGCATCCAACGTCGTTGCCTTCTCTGGTTCCGGCTCTTGAACAAGATGCCATTCGTTCACAGATGCTTTTCTGAAAGTAACACCAACAAAGTTCACGCCGTCGTAAAGGAATAAGGTTAACACACCCCATACTGATGTCCCCTAATAGGCGTCCGTATACATTTGAATAGATAGTCTACATAAATACAACGCCACCACTGTCATCATCATTGATCTGGTTTCGGCTCTTGGAGAAGAGTACGCTGCCATTCGTTCACACGCGCTTTTCTGAAAGTAATACCAACAGAGTTCAAGCCGTCATAAAGGAATAAGGTTAACACACTCCATACTGATGTCCCCTAATAGGCGTCCGTATACTTTTGAATAAATAGTCTACATGAATACAACGCCAACCCTGTCATCGTCATTACAGGCCGTTGCTTGTCGTTATTGCTGCCTTCCCGCTATCTTCAGGGATCACTGTTATATGCCGAATCTCCTCAATGATTGTTTGTTGTATTTCCAACTATCTTTTATTCGCGTGAAGTTGTTATTCGTTATAGGGGGGCTAGTGACTCTGTCATCAAATATCGTATTATGTTGCCGTTTGTCTTCTCCACGAAGAGGGCCGCTTGTCATCACTCACACTATTTTTTATAATCATGACTATCATAGAAGTCGCTCTTAGTCGTTATTCTCATCATCCTGTTTTTCTGTGTTCCATCAAGTGGCTATTTCCACTCTCACTGATGATGACATTAAGTCCTTCCATCCACCATCACCGTTAAGTACACTATGTGAACAAAGTATCCAGACACTCCCAAAAACATACGTTTTTCGTATTAAGTGCATTGTGCTGCGACCTGCTGCCAGGTATTCCATATCAGCGACCTCAGTAGTCATTAGACATCGTGAGACAGCAGCATGTGGCGCTCCACAGAACTCACGGACTTCGAAATTGGTCAGGTGATTGGATATCACTTGTGCCATATGTCTGTACGCAAGATTTGCACACACCTAAACATCCCTAGGTCCAATGTTTCCGATGTGATAGTGAAGGGACACGTACAGCACAAAAGCGTACAGACCGACCTTGTCTGTTGGCTGACAGAGGCCGCCAACAGTTGAAGAGGGTGCCAGGATCCACTGCAAATATTATGACAGTTAGGCGGAAGGTGAGAAAACTTGGATTTCATGCTCGAAGTGCTGCTCATAAGCCACACATCACGCCGGTAAATTCCAAACTACGCCTCGCTTGGTGTAAGGAGCGTAAACATTGGACGACTGTACAGTGTAAAAACGTTGTGTGGAGTGGCTAATCACAGTACACAATGTGGCGATCCGATGGCAGGCTGTGGGTATGGCAAATGCCCGGTAAACGTCATCTGACAGAGTGTGTAGTGCCAACAGTAAAATTCGGAGGCGGTGGTATTATGGTATGAGGAGGGGGCTTGCACCCCTTGTGGTTTTGTGTGGCACTATCACAGCACTGGCCTATATTGATGTTTTAAGTACCTTCTCGTATCCCATTGTTGAAGAACAATTCAGGGATAGCGATTTCATCTTTCATTACGGTCTATCACCTGCTCATAATGCACGGCCTGTGGCGGAGTGGTTACACGACAATTCCATCTCTGTAATGGACTGGCCTGCACAGAGTCCTCACCTGAATCTTATACAACACCTTTGGGATGTTTTGGAACGCCGACATCGTGCTAGGCCTCCCGACCGACATCGATACCTATCCTTAGTGCAGCATTCCGTGAAGAATGGGCTCCCATTCCCCAAAAATACCTTCCAGCAACTGTTTGAACGTATGCCGCCTGTCGCCATACAACGCGCTTAAGAGAGCTCTGGTGTAGAGCAAAAGGGACATGAAATGACGTAACAGTACCTGTCATCGAAACTGAATTCAAGTCGATGCCGAGCAGAGCTACAATTATTGTCGGTGGAGGTGGCAACACTCTGTACGAAGTTTTGCACACAGTATGTCTCCAAATCAACTGCACACTTAAAGATGTATCTTTTTGTTATTGAGAATAAACGCGAAATGCGAAATTTCGTTATTTGCTACCCTTCCAGATGTTGCAATTTTATTGGCCAAAAGCATAGTCTTGGGGAAATCAAAACAGTGTCGCATGAACTAACGTGTTGCGGATGTGACAAGATCTTATAAAAAGCAGACAAGTTCAGGTAAGGAAGGCGTTCGTTGTCGAAGGAAGGTTACTCGTAGTATCAAAAACAGGTTTTAATTTGAGGACGGAATTTGTGAGAATGTACGTCTGCTGCACAGGACTGTTACTGAAATGAATCACAACCACTGGAAAAATTGTAAAAAAGGAGAATCGAAGCGGTGTAGATGTAATGTCCAATAAGAGTGCTGAAAAACAAATGGAGTGACGAGGTCAGAAATGGTGACGTTTGTCTGCAGCATCCGCAAGGAAAGGATCGTGTGGAAAATTTTGACTAGAAGAATGGACAGGATGACAGAACATATGTTGAGACATGAAGGAATAACTTCTATAGCACTAGAAGGAGCCACAGAGACCACAAATTGTACCGAGAGTCGGAGACTAGAATATACACTACAAATAATTGAGGACATTGGATGTCAGTGCCGCGCTGAAATTAACAAATTGGCTTACGAAATAAAAGTTGTTGTGGATAGTATTAAACCAGCTCTCAGAGGAATGATAACAATAATAACGAAAATTAAAATAAAATAAATTAAAAATTACTATTCATCACATACAAATCGCTGAAGACGATAAAATGCATATGCATATTGAAGACCTGATGTTGCTTTGGGAATGGTATGGTGATACAGAGGTAACATGGGCACTATTATACAACTTCCACTCTCGCAGGCATGGGTGTGTGTGTCGTCCTTAGTGTAGGTTAGTTTAAGTTAGATTAAGTAGTCTGTAAGCTTAGGGACCGATGACCTCAGCAGTTTGGTCCCATAAAACCTTACCACAAATTTCCAATGTTCGTAGGCAACTGCAATTTTGTTTTCCATGAAGGCTATGACTGTCTTGTCCCACAGCGTGATAAATGTATTAACAGTTATGGCTATTATTTGTGAAATAATGAAGACTTTACTTACTTTTTGCAATTTATCTGGTTTTCATTACATTGCCTCATATTCAAGGAATAAAAACCACCTGTTAACTTGTATAATAGTGCCCATGTTATCTCTGTATCACCATACCATTCCCAAAGCAACATCAGGTCTTCAATATGCATATGCATTTTATCGTCTTCAGCGATTTGTATGTGATGAATAGTAATTTTTAATTTATTTTATTTTATTTTTCGTTTTTATTGTTATCATTCCTCTGAGAGCTGGTTTAATACTATCCACAACAACTTTTATTTCGTAAGCCAATTTGTTAATTTCAGCGCGGCTCTGACATCCAATGTCCTCAATTATTTGTAGTGTATATTCTAGTCTCCGACTCTCGGTACAATTTGTGGTCTCCGTGGCTCCTTCTAGTGCTATAGAAGTTATTCCTTCATGTCTCAACATATGTTCTGTCGTCCTGTCCATTCTTCTAGTCAAAATTTTCCACACGATCCTTTCCTTGCGGATGCTGCAGACAAACGTCACCATTTCTGACCTCGTCACTCCATTTGTTTTTCAGCACTCTTATTGGACATTACATCTACACCGCTTCGATTCTCCTTTTTTACAATTTTTCCAGTGGTTCTGATTCATTTCAGTAACAGTCCTGTGCAGCAGACGTACATTCTCACAAATTCCGTCCTCAAATTAAAACCTGTTTTTGATACTACAAGTAACCTTCCTTCGACAACGAACGCCTTCCTTACCTGAACTTGTCTGCTTTTTATAAGACCTTGTCACATCCGCAACACGTTAGTTCATGCGACACTGTTTTGATTTCCCCAAGACTATGCTTTTGGCCAATAAAATTGCAACATCTGGAAGGATAGCAAATAACGAAATTTCGCATTTCGCGTTGTAAGTAGGCTGTTTATGTTTTCTTATTGGCAACTTTACGTAGCGCTCTGTATGAAAATCACTGGTTGTGCTGTGTGCAGTCTGTGGTTAGTTTGCATTGTTGTCTGCCATTGTAGTGTTGAGCAGCGGCAGCTGGATGTGAACAGCGTGTAGGGTTGCGCAGTTGGAGGTGAGCCGCCAGCAGTGGTGGATGTGGGAAATGAGATGGCGGATTTTTGAGTACAGAATGGATATTATGGACTGCTATGTATATTATGCTTTTTCAACACTATTAAGGTAAATACATTGTTTGTTCTCTATTAAAATCTTTCATTTGCTAACTATGCCTATCAGTAGTTAGTGCCTTCAGTAGTTTGAATCTTTTATTTAGCTGGCAGTAGTGGCGCTCGCTGTATTGCAGTAGTTCGAGTAATGGAGATTTTTGATGAGGTAAGTGATTTGTGAAAGGTATAAATTAATGTTAGTCAGGGCCATTCTTTTGCAGGGGGTTCTGAAAGTCAGATTGCGTTGCGCTAAAAATATTGTGTGTCAGTTTAAGCACAGTCTTGTATAATTTTTCAAAGGGGACGTTTCAGCGTTTATTCTCAATAACAAAAAGATACATCTTTAAGTGTGCAGTTGATTTGGAGACATACTGTGTTCAAAACTTCGTACAGAGTGTTGCCACCTCCACCGACAATAGTTGTAGCTCTGCTCGGCATCGACTTGAATTCAGTTTCGATGACAGGTACTGTTACGTCATTTCATGTCCCTTGGGCTCCACACCAGAGCTCTCTTAAGCGCGTTGTATGGCGACAGGTGGCATACTTGTCAAATGGTTCAAATGGCTCTGAGCACTATGGGACTTAACTTCTGAGGTCATCAGTCCCCTAGAACTTCCACATCCATGCCCGAGGCAGAATTCGAACCTGCGACCGCAGCGGTCGCGCGGCTCCAGACTGTAGCGCCTAGAAGCGCTCGGCCATTCCGGCCGGCGGCCTACTTGTCTATCGACAAACCAAAATCAGATGTTTTCAATGGCTGAGAGATCTGTAGGACATGCTGGCCAGGGCAGCAGTCGACCATCCTCTGTATCAGGCGGTACCTTGTTGAAAGAGAGCGACACGGACATCTCGTGCATAGGTCACAAAATCGTCCGTGTCACGTCAGAAATGTAATGGCTATAGTCTAAATTACCAGTTATGCGAACCAGAGACGATCGTGTTGTGTACCGTATGCCACCCTGTACCATCATTCCAGTGATTGCGTCCGGATGACAGTGGCCGGATCCTCTACAATCAAATACGGCCCTTATAATTCTGCGGTAACCCTTAGGATGGTATCTAAGAGATTCAGGTGGAAAGATTGGGGGAAATTACGTGGCGAGATAAACTGTGAACTTTACATTGAATGTCTGTTTCCATTACAACTGGCATCAATATGCAAGAAAGGACATCCAACGCTAACTGTTGCTGGTGCCTGATTTACTCATGAGATAATCTTAAACTAAGATCCTTACAGGTGCCAAAAGCACTTCTATTTGTTGAATCAATTGTGATGTTCAAAGAAAGGAAAGGCTGGATTAACGCCCTCGTAAATGGATTCACACAGATAAAACGAGAACTACATAGAAGATAGACCAACACCTTCCACACAATTAGGGCATAGAGGTTCGTACCGTCTGACCCCACCTTAACAATAAATAAAGCAATCATACATTTGGAATGTAACCAGTAATCCGTACAATATTAATACCCCAAAACGAATGAAAGAGTCCACGTGGCTCAGTAACTAAACAAAGGCAGCAAACGTGCGAATTATTATAAATGGTAGAAAATTGACTAAATAAGCAACACACGTTCGAAAAAGATTAAGTGAAGTGTAACAGTGCCGATTAAACAATGAATGGGGTACACGATTTGTTCGTAGCAACAACAAAGCAGTTTTCAGAAACGCAGAATTTCAGGATAATTTCAGACGGAAAAACAGTTTAAATACGGAATTCGTTATAACAAATGACGTAAGATTGGAATTAGGAAACGATGAAGCCGACCGATCATTGAACGCAGTATGAACACCTCAGTCCAGTGATTCACAGCCACATGTAGAGGATACGAAGAATATTCAAATAAATATTGAACCACATCAAAAAGAAGAATTATACACACACGAAGACATAATTACACACTCATTTACACCAAGAAAGAAATATTCCAACATAACTAAGTCTCACGAAGTATCTCACAATTCCACATCTCAAGGTTCCAATTAAACGAAGCAAGTTCCTGAATAATGATGAAAATTCTGCCATTCGTTTCTTTAAATAAGTCATGGAATACGATACTGACAACATAGCTGTAAAAGAAAATGATTAAATACAGGGTGTATCGAAAAGAATCATCTGATTTTAAAAAATCATAACTATTATGTTATTGGAGATATGTGCTTGAACAACATACTGTTGGAAAGAGCAAACTTTAGAGTTTTACATGGTTCTTGCTGGGTAGCAGTGGAGTGCGCCCACTTCAGTTCTAGTAAAAATGGTGACGGGACAACAGAAAGCGTTTTGTGTTCTACGTTTTGAGCAATGCGGGTCACTAATAACTGTTCAGCATGAGTTTTGTACTAGGTACGGTGTGGATCCTCCCACAGCACAGGGTATTAGACGATGGCGTGAACAGTTCCGAGAAACAGGTCGCTTGTGTAGGAAAATCGCCGGGCCGTCCCCGTCGAACGCATCCACCATTATTTCACAAGGAGTCCGCAGACATCCCTTCGCCGTGCAGCTCTACAGCTCAATACGCCCCCGATGTCCGTCTAGCGTGCACTGTGTCGACATGTACACATGAAACTATACAAAATTCAGCTACTGCAAACTCTTCGTGCAGGTGACACACAACAACGTGTGGAGTTACGTAATTTCGTTCTCTGCAAGATGGAGGATGACAGTTTTCTTCGCTTAGTGTTTATTGACTAGGCAAACTTCCATTAAAATGGAAAGGTGAACCTTCATAATGTGAGAATACGGAATACGGGAACAGCCCCATGAAATGGTACAACATGAAAGGGACTCCAGAATAAAATTTTCATTCTGCAGCGGAGTGTATGATGATGATGAAACTTCCTGGCAGATTAAAACTGTGTGCCGGACCGAGACTCAAAATCGTGACATTTGCCTGTTGCGGGCAAGTGCTCTACCATCTTTTTCTTTTCCCCCCCTCCAATCCCGGGGATGTGGTACAAAGGATGCAATGGGTATATTGCTTTGAATGTTTTTTGTAATTTTATTTATTTATTTTTATTTTAACTTTTTTATTTTTAACAGTAAGTAACTGAAAATAGTAAGTACACTCGTTGCATCGAGTTGGGGACACACATAACTGCAAACATGCTTATAGTTGCAGCAAAGGGCATAAAGAAAGAGAGCAAAGTGTGAAGCTAAGGAAGCCATGAAACAAAACCTAAGGGTGGTATCCGTACCATCTTTAACCGGCACTACATCTTGCACCAGATGGGAAACAAAAACTGCGAAGTACTTTTCGCACGAAGGACAAAAAGAGGAAATGGGGCAAATACTGCTACAGAGTGCGAGGGGTCACGACGAAACTCTCCATCTGCTGTATCATCCAGGTATGGCTTCTCGTAATGACCGGGGTAGATCCCACGTTGTACCATGTAGTGTTCTATCATCGCCTTGTAATTTTAGCTTTTCTTACCCGTGATGTTCCAGCTACGTGGAGGGTCGTGAAACGCACACTACAAATAATTTGAAAAATATTGTCGCGAGCGCGGAATGTCAGATCCCTTAATCGGGCAGGTAGGTTAGAAAATTTAAAAAGGGAAATGGATAGGTTAAAGTTAGATATAGTGGGAATTAGTGAGGTTCGGTGGCAGGAGGAACAAAACTTTTGGTCAGGCGAATACAAAGTTATAAATACAAAATCAAATAGGGGTAATGCAGGAGTAGGTTTAATAATGAACAAAAAATAGGAGTGCGGGTAAGCTACTACCAACAGCATAGTGAACGCATTATTGTGGCCAAGATAGACACGAAGCCCATGCCTACTACAGTAGTACAAGTTTATATGGCAACTAGCTCTGCAGATGACGAAGAAATTGATGAAATGTATGAGGAGATAAAAGAAATTATTCAGGAAGTGAAGGGAGACGAAAATTTAATAGTCATGGGTGACTGGAATTCGAGAGTAGGAAAACGGAGAGAAGGAAACATAGTAGGTGAATATGGATTGGGGTTAAGAAATGAAAGAGGAAGTCGTCTGGTAGACTTTTGCACAGAGCATAACTTAATCATAGCTAACACTAGGTTCAAGAATCATAAAAGAAGATTGTATACGTGGAAGAATCCTGGAGATACTAGAAGGTTTCAGATATTTTATATAATGGTAAAACAGAGATTTAGGAACCAGGTTTTAAATTGTAAGGCATTTCCAGGGGCAGATGTGGACTCTGACCACTATCTATTGTTTATGAACTGTAGATTAAAACTGAAGAAACTGCAAAAAGGTGGGAATTTAAGGAGATGGGACCTGGATAAACTGACTAAACCAGAGGTTGTACAGAGTTTCAGGGAGAGCATAAGGGAACAATTGTCACAAATGGGGGAAATAAATACAGCAGAGGAACAATGGGTAGCTGTGAGGGATGAAGTAGTGAAGGCAGCAGACGATCAAATAGGTAAAAAGACGAGGTCTAGTAGAAATCCTTGGGTAACAGAAGAAATATTGAATTTAATTCATGAAAGGAAAAAATATAAAAACGCAGAAAATGAAGCAGGCAAAAAAGAATACAAACGTCTCAAAAATGAGATCGACAGGAAGTGCAAAATGGCTAAGCAAGGATGGCTAGAGGACAAATGTAAGGATGTAGAGGGTTATCTCACTAGGGGTAAGATAGATACTGCCTACAGGAAAATTAAAGAGACCTTTGGAGAAAAGAGAACCACTTGTATGAATATCAAGAGCTCAGAAGGAAACCCAGTTCTAAGCAAAGAATTGAAAGCAGAAAGGTGGAAGGAGTATATAGAGGGTCTATACAAGGGCGATGTACTTGAGGACAATATTATGGAAATGGAAGAGGATGTAGATGAAGATGAAATAGGAGATATGATACTACGTGAAGAGTTTGACAGAGCACTGAAAGACCTAAGTTGAAACAAGGCCCCGGGAGTAGACAACATTCCATTGGAACTACTGACGGCCTTGGGAGACCCAGATAAAACTCTACCATCTGGTGAGCAAGATGTATGAGACAGGCGAAATACCCTCAGACTTCAAGAAGGATATAATAATTCCAATCCCAAAGAAAGCAGGTGTTGACAGATGTGAAAATTACCGAACTATCGGTTTAATAAGTCGCAGCTGCAAAATACTAACGCGAATTCTTTACAGACGAATGGAAAAAGTGGTAGAAGCCGACCTCGGGGAAGATCAGTTTGGATTCCGCAGAAATGTTGGAACACGTGAGCCAATACCGACCCTACGACTTATCTTAGAAGAATAATTAAGGAAAGGCAAACCTGCGTTTCTAACATTTTTAGACTTAGAGAAAGCTTTTGACAATGTTGACTGGAATACTCTCTTTCAAATTCTGAAGGTGGCAGGAGTAAAATACAGGGAGCGAAATGCTATTTGCAATTTGTACGGAAGCGAGATGGCAGTTATAAGAGACGAGGGGCATGAAAGGGAAGCAGTGGTTGCGAAGGGAGTGAGACAGGGTTGTAGTCTATCCCCGATGTTATTCAATCTGTATATTGAGCAAGCAGTAAAGGAAACAGAAAAAAAATTCGGAGAAGGAATTAAAATCCCAGGAGAAGAAATTAAAACCTTGAGGTTCGCCGATGACATTGTAATTCTGTCAGAACAGCTGTAAGTGTAGCTGAACGGAATGGACAGTGTCTTGAAAGGAGGATATAAGATGAACATCAACAAAAGCAAAACGAGGATAATGGAATGTAGTCGAATTAAGTCGGGTGATGCTGAGGGAATTAGATTAGGAAATGAGACACTTAAAGTAGTAAAGGAGTTTTGCTATTTGGGGAGCAAAATAACTGATAATGGTCGAAGTAGAGAGGATATAAAATGTAGACTGGCAATGGCAAGGAAAGCGTTTCTGAAGAAGAGAAATTTGTTAACATCGAGTATAGATTTAAGTGTCAGGAAGTCGTTTCTGAAAGTATTTGTATGGAGTGTAGCCATGTATGGAAGTGGAACATGGACGATAACTGGTTTGGACAAGAAGAGAACAGAAGCTTTGGTTAGAAGAGGAATTTTGTGGCACAACTTGACAAGAAGAAGGGACCGGTTGGTAGGACATGTTCTGAGGCATCAAGGGATCACAAATATAGCGTTGGAAGGCAGCGTGGAGGGTAAAAATCATAGAGGGAGACCAAGAGATGAATACACTAAAGAGATTCAAAAGGATGTAGATTGCAGTAAGTACTGGGAGATGAAGCAGCTTGCACAGGATAGAGTAGCATGGAGAGCTGCGTCAAACCAGTCTCAGGACTGAAGACAATAACAACAAGAACATCATGTTGCGCACCACAGCTGTCACTAATATTAATGATTAATAAAAATCACCTTAGCAGTATTAATGCACTTTTATTGTTTTACAACTGGTTTCTTTCACTGAACTTCTTCAGGTCACCAAGCTGTGCTGAAGTCATAACAAAACTGGTCTAGTTGCTACACGTAATATTGCATACAAAATCCAAAACCAGTGATCAGAAATATTCTGCCAACCGCCTGGTGGCAGTATGGCAGTATGCTGCATACACTTGGATTTGGTCTTTAACATTACACAATACTGTATGACAACCAGACCATTTATGTCATGACTTCAGAACAACTCACCAACCAGAAGATGTTCAGTGAACGAAACCGCTTGCTGTAAAATAAATGTGCAGTAAGGCTGCTGAGATGTTTTCATTAACCATTAACACAACACTTCAATTTAGCAAGCGGCTACGTTTGTAGTCTCATAATACTAAGCTGCTACGTTTGCAGTCTCATAATACTTTTCCAAATGCGGAGTGTTTGAGCACGTTCTACTAGACACTGCCAAGATTTGTGCCCATGTGGACAACTGTACTCATCAACATACGTAGTGATAGAACTTCTACACGCTGTCCTTGTCACAGATAAAAGGTAAGTCAATAGTCACAGTGCTATAGTTTCTGTTCACATACTGACTTTCAGTTCACAAATGTTCTGATCAGCTAATACTGCTCATCTTCTATCTTCACATGTTTCGACTCTGCACTAATTACTCCCAGGATTTAGGAATTGGTAAATAGCAGACTTTGACAGATTCATGCACCCTCTTATACAAATTGGAAGACAGTAGACTCAAAACAGTACCAGTATTCAAAACAAGAGTGATATCTTCCATATATGCTTTATAGGCTGACCAATACATTACTGTAGTTACTGATATAATTCCTCATGTATGTCACTCTTGTCATTGTATCGGAACATGTACATTTTATTGTCACTGACCCCACTCCTACTCATGGCCAGAATTCTGGAGCTTAATGTAGTTGCTCATAGTTTTCCTGTGCACAGGTGGTAGAAAAGTCATTACTATCTTCCGCCCTCTTGCTCTAGAGTATGACTCTTCTAATTCTGATTTTGCAGTCCACTCTAATAATGATAAGCAGAATTTTATTGGTTATGTCATCGTTGTTGCTACTTTCTTTTGGCATGGCAGGGCGATTAGGTTAGACAGTAGTTGCACAGATCGCCTGACAACTTTGTCTGCCCTCCGTAACACAAATCGTTATTTCCATGCCTCCACTGCAAGCTGATCCATTATTTTTACCGTCCCAACTGTTTGCTGAACATACCAGGTTGTTCTTATCATGACGCACACGTTCCAGCTTTTATTTTTCCTTTTATAATGCCAGTGTAACCTAACACTGACACAAATTCCTCCAGTTTGTTTCTGGGACAGTGATCAGTTTTTTCCTTGATGTGCGTCTTCATATTTTCGCGGCGCAAAGATTGTTCGATAAAATATCGGGCGTGCAGCCGCATAAATTCAACTTGTTCTTCTGATATTTCGGCTGAATACCGTCCAGCCATGTTCAGAATCACCAAGGCTCACTCTGAAGATGGCTGGACGGTATTCAGCCGATATATTAGAAGAAGTTGAAATTTTATGAAACAATTTTTCCCATAATTCAATAGGCAGCTTCACCTGCAATACTCATAAAACTTCTGTGTTTGGGTCTGAAGCATGTTTCTATAATTAGATGCTTCAAAGCTTTTCCGAAGATTGCCTTGCTTCCAGATTAAATACTTCCTTGTAAAGTCTCTTCTGAATACCCCTGTACAAGTATTTTACCAGTAATCCACACTCAAAGTCTTAAACGTCGCTAGATTCTGCAGGCTCAATGCCCCAAAGAGCAGCGTCACCTTGGATGCACTAATGAATCTGATTCTCTGTACAGCTAAGAAGAAATGCAGCAGCACATCTCAGAATGATTATATGAATACAACTTGGTGTATGTTCTCCTTATCAGGTAAAAATATCGGGAAACATCTATGTCACATTGGATTTTCTTTTAGCATTTCTGACATTACCAGTGGTGCAGCTCTAATGCTGTATGTTTGATCAGTGGGAACCTGAGCCGCTGTCTTGTACATTTTCTTCTATTGTAACTTGGGATGGAATGACACATGACGTCAATGTTACCCAATAGTGATTCGATAACCCTCATGTTTTCTCACAAGTAAGTAATTTCCTTTTTAGCTTATTTTATGTCTTCGAAAACAGCACTGTGACATTTGGCAAAATCTGAACCTACAGTATCCTTAAACATTTATGTTCTATCTGGACTTTTTTACCTCCATCAAGACGGTAATCGCTACTTTTTTAAATTTATTTTTCGTTTATACTTTGCATTACTTAAGTCATTTGTAGGTAGGCCTTTTCTTTCCATTAATTAAATATTGTGCCATTTATTTTGCCTGTTTATTTTTACTTCTCCCAAGTCTACTTCGAAAATTCCTCAGCCAGTTGAAATCTATAGGTGTCATCCAGATCCATTAATATTCTTTCCTGCACAACTGACATTTTTTTACTTGATCTGATAATTTGTGGACATATTCTCCACACTTGGCTGTGTTTGTGCAATTTCAGAAATTCAACCTGACGTCGAAATCTGCCTTGACGAAACTTCGCCAATGGATGTTAGGACATTGTTCATGTCAAAATATCTATTTTCTTAAACATATCTGACATCTGATTGACCGTTCAGTTATCTGAAATGAGGATTCTTACACTTAAGCATCACATTCAACATTACTTAATTCATCAACTATATGAAGAGAGTCAAAAACATGTTCTTTTGTTTCTCTAAATGAATTAATTTTCCTCTCACAAATATTCATATTCTAAATTCCAAACATACACGTAATGGCGTTTAATGTAAGAAAACAGTCTAGTACTATTTTGCATCTTTGAATATTCTGCAGTCAAAGACAGCCATCTTATCCTCGTAAAATTCTATGACTAATAATTACAACTACACTACTGGTGAAAATGGTTCATTGTATTAGATGAATTTTGAATACTGTGAGTACTATTACAAACATGTATACGAGTACAAGACAGAATAAGAATTTTTTTTTCTTTCAAACTTGGCTTGTGTTCCTCCACCAATGTTGGTCTCCTTTTATTTCTGAATTTTCTACACTTTTTTCAGTCAATAACTTCAGAATAAATTTGGTGACATTTCGAACATTGCTGCCTCTTCGTATTAGATGGCTCTAAGCACTATGGGACTTAACATCTGAGGTCATCAGTCCCCTACATATTAGATCCCATTACCCGAACACACATGGTAATATGCTGAAACATGCTATTCTGTTTCTGAAAACGTTGAAAAAATACAAAGTAGATGCTACACTCTAAGAGATGAAAGTTACAGAAATTCTAGTTGTAGTAGTTGCAGTTTCCTCCCAGAGGTTACCGCCTTATATCAGGCACCTCCAGTGCCAGGTGGGAGCGTTTACATGCTTCGTTGAAGTTGAGGGTTGTGCGGGCGTTAACGTAGCCACTGTCAAGAGTCTCCCAAGTCGGACTGGTCTAGACTGAGGAGCGAGACGAAGTGCGTTCCTTAACGTAGGGCAGGGACGGCTGTAGAGCGTAGTGAAGCCAGCTTCCCTACAGGAGTAAACCTGATACAAATCCTGGTCCTCCGGGAAATTCAACAGAAGCCTCGGAAACTGGATGGAAAACACGTATCACAACCCCCGGCAAAGAAAACGGATAAAGGATCGGACAACCGCGTCTTGGAATGTGAGAAAAATTATTCACAGCCTGAAAAAATGAAAGAAATAGCCAATGAAATTTTAAATGTAAGTATGAGGCCTTAGAGCTACAGGAAATAAGACAGCAAGGAAATGGGCAGATAGATAAACTTGAGTACTCATTGGTATACAGTGGACCAAAAAAAGAACAGGTCAATCCGGAACAGGGTTTATAATAACAAGAGAAGTCAGGAAAAGCCAATAAGAATTTGAACCTATAAATGAGAGGATTTGCAGACAGTTTAAGAGGGAAATTTAGGAATATATCAATAGTAAATGAATATACACGAACATAGGAAAAAGAGGATATAATAACAGTTCTACGAAGACTTGAGAAAAGTATGCTGCACAGTACCCAAATATGACCTGATGCTAGTAATAGGACATTTTAATGCAAAAATAAGGAGGAACGAACATCAATATACAGTTCTGGAAAATATTCACTACATGAAGAAAACAACGAGAATGGAAACTTACTATGTCAACTCGCAGCAAGGAAAAATATGATTATTAAAAGTACCTACTTCTCATGTAAAAGGATCCACGTGGGTACTTGGAAGTCTCCAGCCAATGGAGTAATCAATCAGATTGATCATATTTTACTGATTGCACGCCACTCCATGTCAGTTATAGATGTTCGGAGCTTCAGAGGACCAAATTGCGACTCAGATCACGTTGTGGCGAAATCAGTCTCGAGAGAGAAACTATCATTAACAAATGGCAGCAGAACAGAAAAGATGAGCTGACAAACTGAAAATCCCTGATGAAGTAAAAATAATACTAACTAACACTAAGCAGAAACTTAAGCAATAAAGTGACTGGAGTAGAAGTAGAATAAAGGTGGTGAGGATTGAAAAATCCGTTAAAGATGATGCAGAAGAAATAATAGACATAAGAAATCACAGAAGAACTCAAGAATGGTTTGACTAAGACTGCAGGTTAGGCAAGAATAAAAGTTCAACAGAGAGAAACCGGAGATAATGTGGAAAAATGTAGAGAAGTAATGAGAAGAGATAGCAGACTGTGTAATAGAAAGAAAAGAGAGTGGTTTAAGAAGAAATTTCAAGAACTACAGGAGTTAAAGGAACAGAGTGAAATAAGGACGTTATGTCACTCTGCAGGCAAAATAAAGAGCAGATTCCAGCCAAAAATAATGGCGTGCTCCATTAAAGATGGGAAAATGATAAGGGAGGAAGAATAGATAGTGGGAAGATGGGAAGAGTATTTCAAAGACACGCTAAATACCAGCTTAGAGGATGAAAAAGACAGCTGCACAGGAGGAAAGAGTGGCGCTGGAAGTAGACAATGATGCCAGTGAGGCAAGGAAGCCAAAACTACAAGACGTCTCCCAGGCTGTGCGCAAGATGAAAAACAATCGAGCCCCTGCGGAAGACAGCATAATTCGTGAATTTATAAAAACTGACAGAGAGCCTGTAATAAATGAAAGGCACACATTAATATCCGATATATGGGAACGCAAACTATGAGGGATAATTGGAAAACTGGAATAAAAATCCCCATTTGTAAGAAAGGGGATAGAACAGCATGCGACAACTATAGAGATATAACATTCCTAGGCACAGATTATAAGATCTTCACATGTATATTAGACGAAAGGATACGGAAGTGCGCAGAATACATACTAGTTGAATGTCAGTGTGGCTTTCGACCACACAGAGGAACAACTGATCAAATATTTGTGATAAGACAAGTGATGGGAAAGATCTACGAATGTGATGTAGATCTGCATTTCCTGTTCATCGACTTCAAACAAGCCTTTGAGAGCATAAACAAGCAAGAACTATACATAGTACTGAAAGAAGTTGGCCTACGTGCTAAACTAACAAGACTAATCAAAATGACAATGACAGAGACAAGAGTAAAAATAAAGGTCTTTAGCAGAACAAGTAAAAAATTGACTTAAATAATGGCATCAAGCAAGGTCATAATCTCTCTCTACTGTCCTATTTAATATAGCCCAGCATAGTGTAGTAAATAAAATCAACGGAAGAGACACCGTATTTATTAAAACTATCGAGATTTCTATAGTAGGAAGGAATATCAATGCACTCCGAGAAACATGCCGGGCAATGGAACAGAAGCATTAGAAACTGGCCTCATAGTAAATGAAAACCAAACAAAATATATGGTATTGCCACAATCTGGGGCCAGAAGAACGCCTAAAGACCTAAACATCAGTGGGAAATGCTTCAAAGGAGAGTCCTCTTTTAACTAATCGGTAGCCCTAATAACAAATGATAACGGAATTGGAAAAGCTATAACGAAAAGAATACAAGCTGGAAACAGAGCTCACTTTGCAAATACGCAACTTTTCAGAAATAGCCTTGTTACAATAAAAACAAAACTCCCTAGTCCACCCAGTTATCACGTACAGGTCAGAGGTATGGACGTTGACAGAACATGATAAAATGCATTAAAAAGCTTTGAGCGCATAATAATACGCAAAATTTATGGTCCAGTAAGGAAGGAAGAAGGCTGGAGAATATTCCACAACGCCAAATGATAAGTATTAACAGAAGGTAGCACATTGTAAAATTTATGAAATAACAGGGGATACGATGGCTAGAACACGTGTAGAGAGTGGCAGACGATAAAATTCCCAGGAAAATGGTGAAGGGTGTAATCCATACAGCTAGGCCAAGAACAAGACCTAGAAGAATGTGGATTGACGACGTAATAGTGGATCTCACCAGTATTTGAGTCCGGAGGTGGAAAAGAATGGCAAACAACCGAGAAATGCAGAAGAAAATCGTTGAAGAATCCAAGGCTCACCAACGGCTGTAGCGCTACCAAAGAAGAAGAGAAAGAAGAATAGTTGCAGTTTATTCAGAAAAAATAACATACTACGCTGAGATTCTTTCTAGTGCATCTGTAACACACACTTCTATTACCAGTAATATCGCAGAAAATTAAATGATGAAATCGGTATTTCTTGTCATGTTTATCGTAACATTTTATTGCCTTTAATGTCAGCATACAAAACAATGTCCAGTTATTCGTCATAACAACTAATAGGAACTGAACATGTCAATATCTGAAGATCGAGTACTACTTATTTTGCCTACTTCTAAAACACTAGAGTCAGTCAGTAAAATAATGACAGATTTAAAGTAACAACACTGCGTCTCTGGAGTAGCAGACTAGTTGCTAGAGCAGAGACACAATTTACTCTCTTTCTATATGCCCGGCTTAGACGGATGAGAATTTGACACGCAAGTTGTAGTCCTTACTTACTCGAGAAACACATTTGCTATTGAAACATAATCTTTCTGCTGCCAGTATAACCTAAACTTGACTACAACACAGAGTATGTTTGCCTATTCTGTGATCATCGAGTTAGTTCAGGGATGACACAGTACCATTTACCTAAAGTCACTTGATATTTGATTGCAGTCTAGGTGGAGACGTGCTCTCTACCTCTCATGTGACATACAGGCAGCGAGGTCGAAAATCATTTAGGAGAACCTTAACAAAAGTTTACTAACATACATCGTCTCACGACTTCCAATACCTCATAGTATAACGTTGTAAATATTATGATACTGCTCGCTTGATAATGCCTGTTGCTCCTGCTTCTGTTAGAGAAACTTTTAAGTTTTGTGAACACACAGTTTTGATAAAAGAAATTGTCAACTATGTTTCATTACACATCCACCACAACTGCCACATTTACATACCAGTTGTGCATAATGCAGGACAGCATGTAGACAGTCTACTTCGAAGTGGAACGTGTGTCATGTCTTATTATTTTTTGACGATTAGGCAACCTCGTGTTTCAGACACTTTAATGAAAATATACTTTCGTGCTAATGTTTTCATTGTATTATGTGTATCGTAGCAAGTCTACAGTTACTTCAGGAGCAGGTCTAGCAGTTACTACAACACACATAAAATATTAGCTTTACTAAAACGCATTGATCTCTTATGCTTGAATGGGTGGAATCCATGACTAGTCGAATAACAATGTATATTTATTACTGTCGCCAAGTTCAAAAGCACTATTTACACTTGACTAGCGCTGAAGGACAGTCACATACCAATTTAAATTAAACTTTGTACACAGTTCCGACTAATAGGACAAGCGCTACAGAATCTGCGCTACGTTGATTCTCCAGTCTTCAGTGACGATCTCAGAGTGGGGAGAGCGGCGCTGCGTTCTGGTGTAACTAGTCTACGCGCAGTGGCAGCGTACGGAATCTCTTGAGGACGCGTCTTCGCCGCCGATTCCTTTTCGTGGCTGCATCTCGCAGCGACTGCTTTTAACATGTGGTGCCATTCTGAGCTGCCAACCGTAACCTGGATCTCACTCTTCGGACGATACCATGTGATTCGCTTTAATTCATTTGTATTAGTATAGTACATATTTTACAGTGTGATATAATTGGTTTCTTGAATGCAAGACGCTATAAAAAGAGCAGTACGTTTGAAATTCTCAGAGAAATAGGTGTTAACTACAGAAAAAGACGAATGCATATAGCAGGAACATCCTTTGACGTAAGACCGAGCCGACGGCCGACTACCGGAAAGACGAAATCCTAATCGTTCATGCGACGCGCCAATGAAACTAACTAACTCTCAGAGATCTAACTCCAGCCATCTGCGGTATGTGTCAACATTTCCAACGCCAAAGTTTCTAGAAGAAGTGTTGTAGCCATCTCGAGCTGTTGTAGTGCTCGCTTTCTCTGTAGTTAAAATCTATTTGTACGAAAATTTCAAAACATATTGGTCTGTTTTATGCCGTCGAACACTTCGTTCTGTGTCCTACTCCAGAACAAAATTAAACGATCGGTTTTCAACCGTTTTGATGATAGTTTGCAGAAAAAGACTTTTCATCACAGATAGTAATGAAATCTCCCTCATACTCATCTTATTTACTATCTGTTCTTCAATTAATTTCTAAAAGCCACAACTTGGTAGCGCGCTATCCTCTCACCCTGCACTTTATGTGTAAAGTAAAAGAATTTCATCAGTCTTTTGACTGGTCTGATGCTGCCTGCCTTGAATTCCTCCCGTGTACCAACATCTTCATCTCAGAGTAGAACTTGCACACGCTCTCAATTATTTCTTCGATATATGGAGTTTTAAATATGGCTGTTACTCAGCAACCGTATAGTAGTTTCAAGATGGGATTGTACATCCAATCTGTTGCGAATAACTCTTTGGGATACTGACCTAGGTTTTGACAGCTACTAAGGGTGTCTTCATCCGAACGAAATTTTGAGAACCCTATAAAATAACATATAGAAAATTAAGTATGACAGACAAACACATTAACCAAGGACACAATTGTCCTGATGTACAATGTTACTTACATAAAATTACATTGCGGAAAAGCAATGATCAGAATTTAGAGCAGCTGTAATAAAGTCAAAAATAAATTCCAGTACCGTAAAATAAAACTAATGAAATTGCAAAATGGTAGGAAATCAAGTGTTGGGATTCGGATAAGTTAAAAGAACTAGAGGTTGCAGAGAATTTCGAAGGGAGGAACGGCAACGATTGACTGAAACAGAGGAAAAGAATATAGTAGTCAGAAATGAAAGAGTGAAGGCAGAAGAGGATCTTCAGATATCAACAGAGATACTGAATTTAATTGACGATACAAGAAGATACAAAAATGCTGGAAATAAGCCGGCAAATTGGGATACAAAAGTCTCAAAAAGCAAAGAAGTGGCTACAGGATAAATGTTAATCTATAGAGGCATTTGTAACTAGATGAAAGATGAATACAACCTAAAGGAAAATTAAAGAGACCATTTGAGAAAAGAGAAGTATCTGTATGAGTATTAAGAGTTAAGATGGAAAACCAGTACTAAGCAAAGAACGGAAAGATGAGAGGTGGAAGAAATACGAGGTAAATGAACCTTAAGGCAATGTTATAAAAAGGGAAGAGGAAGCAAATGAAGATGAAGTGGGGAATACGTTGCAGCACGAAGAATTTGACAGAGCACTGAAAGAGCTAAGCTGAAACAAAACCCAAGAGTAGACGACATTGGCTCAGAACTAATGATATGTGTGGGAGAGTCAATCACCTCAAAATTATTCCACCTCGTGTGCAACATGTTTGAAACGGGAGAAATACCCTCATATTTCAAGAAGAATGGAGCAATTCAACTTCCAAAGAAAGCAGGTGCTGTAAAGTGTGAATACTGCGAAACTATCAGGTTCATAACTCATAGTTGCAAAATACTGCCACGAGTTATTCACACCAGTAGACAGAAGCCGACCTCGAGAACAGTTTGGGTCCCGGAAAAATGTAGGAACACACGAAGCGATACTGACTGAACGATTTATCTTAGAAGATATATTTAAAAAAACGTATATGTACATCTGTTGCATTTCTAAACATAGAGAAGGCTTTTGACATTTTTGACTGGAATATAGTCTTGGAGATTCTGAAAGTAGCAGGGTTAGAATACAGAAAGCGAAAGGTTATTTGCAGCTTATACGAAAATCAGACCTCAATTATAACAGCTGAAAAACAGGCAGCTGGGACAGCAGCCCAGCAACCAAAATCAGACTGCCAGATTGCAATTACCTGCGAATGCCCTGCCAGCTCAGCAGCATCAGCGGACACGGCTTCCACAGCCAATGCTTCCGCATCAGAGACATCACGCAGATTGCATGATCGATCGATCTACCGATTACGTCACCCCAGGTTGTCGACGCCGCAGCTGTCACCACGTGAAATGGGATTCAATACCAACGGTACCATTCCGTCAGCAAGTCGTCACAGCTAGGACATCCGATGATGCAGACACTGTGTCAGTCGTCGCCGCATCTATGATACTGACTCCACCGGGCAGCGAACCATCAACCGCTGCCTGGGTATCCAACCTGGGCACAGGGACGTCACTCGATGCCACACCGCTACCCTACAACTGTCAGCCGCCAGCCGCCAGTACGCTATGGTAGCCGGGTTACCAATAGAGCCATGGGAAATGCCTACGTTGGCATGCCTATACTGCTGTGCTATGATACGAGAATCACCTTCCGTGATCTGCAGTCTGTCTCCGATGTGCTCAACCACGTCTGTTCATGTTCATCAATAAGGTGTACTGTCGGTGACTGGCTGCCTTCTTCGTCCTCTCCTTCTTCAACCTCCAGCAAATAAGAAGTTTCCCAATCCCACCATACAAGAAATCCCGTTACACATGAATGAAGGGCGTGAAAGGGAATCAATGGTTCAGAAGCGAGTGAGATGCTGTTATAGCCTTTCCTCCATGTTATTCAATTTGTACTCTGAGCAGAAAGTAAAGGAAACCGAAGAAAAATTTAGAGAAAGAATTAAACTTCAGGAAAAGAAATAAAAATTTGAGATTGAAAAATGACACTAATTATTTTCGAGACAACAAAGAACCTGTAAGAGCAGTTGAACGGAAGGGACTGTGTCTTGAAAGGAGTATGTAAAAGGAACGTCAACAAAAGCAAAACAAGGGTAATGAAACGATGTCGAATTAACTCAAGAAATGCCGAGGGAATTAGATTGGGAAACGAGACACTAAAGTAGTAAGATGAGTTTTGCTAGTTCGGCAGTAAAATAACTGATGAGGGCCGAAGTAGACAGGATAGAAAATGGCAAGAAAAGCATTTTTGAAGAAGAGAAACCTGTTAACATCGGAGATGAATTTTTAGTGTTAGTAAGTCTTTTTCTGAAGGTATGTATTTATAGCGTAGCCATCTACATAAGTGCAGTGTGCACGGTACGCAGTGTAAGCAAGAAGAAAATAGAAGCTTTTGAAATGTGGTGCTAGAGATCAATGCTGGAGATTAGATTGGTAGATCGTGTAACTAATACGGAAGTTCTAAGGGAGCTGGAGGGGAAGGGAGAGAAATTTTCGGCCTACTGAACTAAAAGAAATGAAATGAGTATGTGGCATTGTTGTCCAGGAAGCCCCATCCGGGGAAGTTCGGTCGCTGAGTGCAAGTCTTATCAGTCGACTTCAGTGCCGGTGAGGCTGAAATGATGATGAGGACAACAAAATACCCAGTCCATGAGCGGAGAAAATCTCCAATCCAACTGTGAATCGTACCCGGGCCCGCAGATAAGGAGGCGGACGACTAAAAGAAGGAATCGGTTGATAGCACACATTCTGAGACATCAAGGAATCATTAGTTCACTACTGGAGGGTAAAAATTGTAGAGGGTGACTAAGAGACGAATATAGTAAACAGGTTCAAGTGGGTGTAGGCTGCAGTAGTTATTCGGATGTGAAGAGGCTTGCATAGTTCAAAATAGCTTGGTGAGCTGCATCGAATCAGCCCTTGGACCGAAGACTGCAACAGCTGTGAGTTTCCTAGCCTTGTTACGTACACTCAGCTCACAAAATTTTATTATAATTCAGATCGCCAGAATGAGTAGTGTACTGAAATGAAATATTGCTCTTTCCAAGCTTGGTTTATTACAAATCCCACACTTTCATTCCCAGAATTAGCAGACAGATCAAATTACAATAAAAGAAACCCGAAAGAAAACACATGGTACATGGTGACAGATGATGTTGATGGCTGGCAAAGGGGGGTCAAGCTAAAACGATACCTCCCTCAGGATAACAGCAAAAACGCTTTCGGGCCATATGTGAGGTACTGAGAGAGATTGTGAACCAGTAGCTGAACGTCAATACGACATACGTTGGTTGAAATAAGCGGGTGCAGGTCAGATGAACTTGCTGCAGTGCAGTCCTCAGATAAAGTTTGCTAATAGTCCAGGACTGCTGACATGCTCGCCACTGAACTGCCCAACGGGTGATGTGAATACTGGCCGCAGGTGTGCAGCTGCAAAGGCCGCGGCAGGCGTACCCTCGCGCCGAGGTGTGCAGAGAATCACGGCTTGCGCGCCGAAAGAATGTCCTCTGTAGCGGCTCTCCGCTAATTTGCCGAACATACAACGTACCTCCGCCAAACTGCCCAGATGGTGGACATCCACAAAATGCTGCGAAAACCTCCCCTCTCTTCCCTCCTCGACGCCAAACCCTCGTGGAGTTGCCAAAAATGGTACCCCCCCTGAATGGCCAAGCTGCTCTCACAAATTGCGTCAATAGCATATTTATAACACCGCACCAGAACTACCGCATAGATATTTCATAGTGGTATTCCTCAATGAGAAAGTTTACCACCAAAGTCTATGCTCTGCCCCGCTAAACTTGGGGCCATAGAAACGCTCGTTCATTCGACGCCTGCGACAGACAATGGTCTCCTCCACAGAGCACGTCGTAAAACTCTGCCGGTCATACACCCTAGGTGGACAACACAACTCCAGAATGCAGCCCACTGGTCGTTGTCCTGCTGAAGACCTGACAGCTTTCATGGCCGACTTCATGACGAGATGCCACTGCCTGCGCTCACAAGCAAAGCGCTTCTTTGTATTTTCATGCACGTGAACATGCTGCCATTGATGCATAATTCCATTTAGAACTCAATTAATTCACCGAGCGTTTTAGACACACATTCCATTTTGATTTTAAAGACCAAATTCATTTTATGCAAGTAACTCGTTTTTAATGTTGTCGTAAACAGAGAATGGAGGTAAAATTGGAAACACAATTGTGACTGCGTGTCTTCGAAGTAGTTGTGTGCATTACACGTAAAAAAAGAGCTCATTTGTTAAAGTATACAGAAATCGACGACAATAGAGCGTCACGCTAGTTTTTCGTGAGTAGACACAAGTAAGCGCTACAAATAAATAATTTTGTGCTCTGGTGCACGTTCTTCAAAGGGTGAAATAGAGTTAGTCTTACCTAATTCCTGATACGCAATTGTCTGCAGAAAAAGTACTAACAGCCAACGGTGACCGAAATTTTCAATTTGTAGAGAATTCATGATAAGTGCTTAATTCCTGAAATCGGAAATAGAAAGCTATACACATCACTGTAAGTAATTCAAAAAATTAAACTTGTGAAGTTCACATTCAAACGAAAAACATATCTTAGAAACTTTTTAACAGGTAATGACTCAGTATGGTCTATTTTATGGTGCCACAACCGTATTTCTTGAATTGTAAAAAGAAAAGAATTCATTTTCGCCTTTTAATGCCCTTTAACATCCCGTAAATGCTACGTTCTCTCACTCATGTTCACCGCAACAAGAGTCGCTTGACCACGTATTTAGCGGTAGCATTTGCTCTTGGAAGCCTGATTGTATACCCCATGTGTTTCTTCTACGAATCATCAGGTATCTGGCGTTTCAGCAAATATTCGCAATTTTATTTTTTGCAGTGTGTAGGTGGAGTCTGCACAAAAAACATTAATAATCAGGTGTTTCATGTTACATTGTCAACGGGAACTGTCGGTTTGTTACTCATTACAGGCAAACAGAGCCGTAGAGAGGAATTTCATGTGCCCATTCAACGTAGAGGTTCAGAATTAGTCTAGTGTGATATTCGGTTCAATAATACGCAGTAAGAGGGACAGCGAACCAAGAAAAATCATCTTTTATCTAGCAGTGACTGGGTAGTGGCATCGTATCCCTTGTTGTGTCATTCTGCACGGCATTGTCGACCTTCTGTCGCCAAAGCAGAGCTACTCAGTCGCTGCTAGATTACTGCATCCCCTTCGTGTTTTTCTGTCCCTGTTAATGAATACCATGGAGCCGAATATCGCACTACACTACTTTTGAATTACTCTGTCGTATGCGTAGTTATGATTCCACTTTAAATATCATTTTATATGTGATCAGAATCAAACCCAAATTTTCCACTAACTCTGATCGTCGCATGAAACAAGACATGTACAGTGTCTGTATAGGCTTACGCCGCCTACATAAAGTAAAAAGAAGAAGAAATGGCAAAAATGAGGCACAACATCAGACAAACTGTTGTTCAACGAGTCTCATGAATGACACCCGGCGCTAACAGTTCTGTGTCAAGGACAGCAGTCTATTAAAATAACAGCAATGCTAGCATTAGGTGGTGAAGCTGAACTAACAGCTACTTTTACGTAAAAGCTTAAACATTACTAATTCATTAGATTAATACAATAACTGGCACAGGTTATATCAAGGTATGTCTAGGTATTCATACTAAGACACTCTATCTGCTATGTTTTAACGACCAAAACGTTGAACCGACTTTCAAAATTTTGGTTTGGAGATAGCTTGAACCCAGAGGAAGAACATAGGCTACTTTAGATAGAAAAAAATCGAAATCTAACCGGGTAAAGTAGGGAAGCAAAGTGCATAGAAGCGCTCTCCTGCCTGTGCCCCTCCAAGCGCTCGTCTCGAAAGCGACACTGCACAAGCCACTTCGTCCTTCGTCCTGCTTTGAGGCAGCAGGGGGGGGGGGGGAGGGGGGAAGGAAGGGATGCGAATCATGAGCCGCGCTTTCCCGGACAGGCAGACACACGAAGCCAGCTGACGTTACAACATTTGCAGTGCACCCATCTACAAATTACTCGTATGTATTTTATTTTCTCAGAATTTTAATGTTATTTAATAATTTTAGAGAATGTTCGCATTTTATCTTAGCTCCAAACTTGATTCCTTGAAACAGGCGTCCATTTTGTAATAGATAATACATATTTTGTAATTTTCAATTTTGTATTCAAATTGGTTTTGATAATGTAGTCACAAGTTAAACACGTTTAGCAATTTATTGTGGATTTTTTTTTTCGTGTTCCTTTCCGCTACGATTATTTTCTACTGATTTTTAGTGTTCTGTAAAAACCGAAGTTTTATATCATCACTTTCTTGTCCATCTGTCTGTCTATGTGTCTGTCCAAGCGTTAAAAATCCTTTTTCTCGGGAATGAGCAGACTAATCAAGTTGAAATTTATATCACATACGAAGGTATATGGTCCCTAGGAGGTGTAAAAGATTGAAGCTTCTAAGTCAATGTAGTCAAGATACACCCATTTATGTCACATATATTGATACAAAATCATCCATTAAAAGACATACGGTAGTTTCCGTTGACCTAGAATCGTGAAATTTGGCAGTACGCATGATTCCACAGTACAACTAAACGAAAAAATCAAAACATTGTTAATTTTTAATTATATCAC
This sequence comes from Schistocerca cancellata, assembly GCF_023864275.1. Taxonomy (NCBI): domain Eukaryota; kingdom Metazoa; phylum Arthropoda; class Insecta; order Orthoptera; family Acrididae; genus Schistocerca; species Schistocerca cancellata. Next base: position 485,459,718 of record NC_064626.1, on the reverse strand, counting down.
ACAAAATATATTTCTTTTATCATTAGTTACACGGACTACAAACATAAAATTAAAATATTCTCGAAAGCCTTGGAATTTCCAGGACGGAAATCTTGCCAGTATCAATGTCTATAAAAAGCAAAAATTGTCGACATTCGCGCCTGCAGGGATGAATGAACTGCCTATATACATAATAAAGTTTCTACAAAAGCTTCAGAGCTCTAGTCCTACTCACGCTTGGCCAATTTTTAAAAGTAATCGTTAATAAATTAATCAAGCAAAGTTATTTTTCTTATAATTTTTACAAAAGTGCTGTTAAATTGAATAGTTGCTTAGAACTTAGTTGTTCCTTTGTTTCTAAGACAACATTTTCTTCTTCTTCAGTTCACAAAAGGTTTCAGTTTTTAAAAAAACTCTCCATCTTTTTTAAGTTGGGTAGTCGTATTACAGCTTAAACACCTGGGCCGATATACTGTTGGGTCTGTCGTAATTCGCGGCACAACTAAAAGTGAAAGTGTTTTGATTCGACGAATCCCAATCGTACAGACAGAATTGCCTTTTCAGTCTGAAAGATTGCAATTCCCACTAAAAATTGTTTTTGGAATGATCATAAATAAAACCCAAGGCAAACACTCATTTGCCGGTGTGAATTTAGAAAACTGCGTCTCCTCACTGACAACTATATGTGGCGTGCTCACAAATACCCGACCCACAAAATCTGTCTATCCTTGCAAAAGAAAGCAAGATCAAAAATGTTTCTAATAGAATTGCGTTTAATTAAGATCGAGCAATAAATAACTGATAAGAAAGAAATTTATTTGTAATTTTTAATATTTTTAATTAAGATTCCACTTACGCTACAATAATAGATATACGTTCATTACGTACCCGTATACCGATATTAAATACATTAATAAACACACATACACTACTATAGGCCTATACCCACATATTTAGAAGTTACTAGCTTATTTACTCACTATCACCCATCATAACAGAAGCACTGGTACACATGCGCACCCACTGGTAACACGTAATTTTTTAATATTTTATCCTATGACTGATGTCCCTGTTGATACCCATTAAAACGACGTTAACTGACTCGGACACTCACGCTACATACATATTTGCTCCAGCGAATGTGCTTCGAAATAGGCGTGATGTTTGAAGAATTTCGCACTAGACGGAATATTAAAGGAGCGTTTAAATAGGCGAGCTGAAGTCATTTGTTTTACTTATAAATACTGAATATTTAGCGATAGCTAGCTATGAAATCTCGTAATTACTGTAAACACAATGAGAAGTATTTCAAAAACCATCGTTACTCATTCATCTTGCCTTTACAGTCATGGAGTTAGATGCCTCAGTTGTAAGACACTAAATTCGCATTTGAGAAGACAGCATTGCAAATACCCCTCTGCCCTTATCTACTTGCCTTTTCGCTGCTATCTCAGAATCAGGTACGGAGTCTTCTTAAACTGCTCATTTGAAAAGGACATGATCGATGTTCTTCCCTACTCTTCTTCAATCCGAGTTTGTGCCCCCTCCAGATGGTACGTTAAATCTTACTCCTTATCCCTCCCTTCTGTCATAAGAGTCAGACAGTGACAGCCTCGGTAACGTTAGGCGAAAACGCGTGCAGCAACCCCATGTTTTTGTAAATGCTTTAAAGTGAGAAGCCAGTTATTGTTTCACGATATATTCATAGGAGGGGCGATCAGTAAGCCACACAATGCATGTTTTTAAATTGCAGAATTTGTTGTGGGACATCGCACAACATTCCTGCTTCAGCTCATTAGTTTTATGAAGTTCCGATAGGTGGCGCCGCTATACGTAGCCTTCAAAAAGGTGTATGTAACGGAAGTGCATTCCAAGTAGAGAGCTGCTATAGAGTTTCTTTTGTCGGAAAACCAAGCATCGTAGATCCAGAATGAGATTTTCACTCTGCAGCGGAGTGTGCGCTGATATGAAACTTCCTGGCAGATTAAAACTGTGTGCCCGACCGAGACTCGAACTCGGGACGTTTGCCTTTCGCGGGCAAGTGCTCTACCATCTGCAGGAGAGCTTCTGTAAAGTTTGGAAGGTAGGAGACGAGATACTGGCAGAAGTAAAGTTGTGAGGACCGGACGTGAGTCGTGCTTCAGTAGCTCAGATGGTAGAGCACTTGCCCGCAAAAGGCAAACGAAAATGGTTCAAATGGCTCTGAGCACTATGGGACTCAACTGCTGTGGTCATAAGTCCCCTAGAACTTAGAACTACTTAAACCTAACTAACCTAAGGACAGCACACAACACCCAGACATCACGAGGCAGAGAAAATCCCCGACCCCGCCGGGAATCGAACCCGGGAACCCGGGCGTGGGAAGCGAGAACGCTACCGCACGACCACGAGATGCGGGCAAAAGGCAAACGTCCCAAGTTCGAGTCTTGATCGGGCACACAGTTTTAATCTGCCAGGAATTTTCAAGCATCGTAGATATTCGTAGCCGACTGCAAAATGTCTACAAAAATGTAACTATGAACAAAAGCACGGTGAGTCGTTGGACGAGACGTCTATTACCATCGATCCGATCTCCCTCGTGCCAGCCGACCACACACACACAACTGTGACTCCTGCAATGTTGTAACGTGCGGACACACTCATTCGAGGTGATCGACGGATCACTGTCAAACACCTTCCTCTACAACTGGACATCTCTGTTGGTACTGCTGACACACTCGTCCACGGGTTGAGGTACCCAAAGTTGCGCGCTCGTTGGACTCCTCACCGTGTAACAGAAGACCATAAAGAGCAACGAAGGCCAATCAGTGCGGAGTTGCTTGCGCGTTTCGAGGTTCATCGTGATAATTTTTGTCGAAAATCGTGACAGGCAATGAAACATGATATAATTACGTAGGATTCCGCGGCCAGAGTCAGTCGACATAAAAGTTTTCTTGAAGAAGAAGGCCGCTGCAATCGTGGTCGAAACGTCGGTTTTTCTATAGCAGCAGTAGTTTTTACATTATGACGCGGTACCAAATCCAGAAAACTTTTATGTCAAATGAAACATGAGTTCATCTTTTCGAACCGGAAACAAAATCTATGTAGTGACGCTACATCACCTCTTCTCTGAAGAAAATTTTCAAAGCCATAAAGTCATAGCGACCGTCTTCTGGGACTCTGCGGGGTTATTCTGTTTGATGTCCAGCCCGGATCTCGCACCTTCCGACTACCATCAGTTTGGCTCAATGCAGTATAGACTCCTCAGGAAGATCACGTGGATGATGGGGAGGTTATTGATGCAGCAAGACGTTGGCTTTGACGTCGATCAGTACCATGCAGACATACAGGCCCTTCTAGTTAGGCGGCGTAAGACCGTCACATTGTTGCAAAAATGGTTTGTAGACAAAAGAGCGGGCAATAATATGTTGTATTGAAATCCTGAATAAAACTAACCCAGTTACAGAAAAAAAGTTTTGCATACTTATTGTACGTGCTTCGTATTTGAAACTATGTAGTCTTCATAAAATCTTGAAACTTTCCTTACTTTTTCGTGTTCGGAAACCAATCACAGTTTTTTAGCTCAGTCTTGGGCCACACTCAGGGCATCTTTCTTGTCCAGCCATGAATTGTCGACATCGCATCTGCAGGGACAGTTTTGACAGACCACGAGCTGTTCCATGTCTTTGCACAACACCACAATCGCACTCGTCACCCACGTTACCATGATCCCACCTGATCATGCTTGTTTCCACCGGGGCCATCCCTGTTCTTAAGGGGTTCGGGATGGAGCCGCCAGGAACTACTTATGCGGGTGGGCAGCCACGTCTTTGTTCTTCAACGGCCGAGTTTTAGAACCTTTTACAGGATCAGTCCAGGCCCGCACTCAGTGCCAAAGAGGGGATGTCTATCATCAATAGGTTGTATGAGCATCCCTGTGAATTCGTGAGCTGTTCTTCGGGAGCTGGTTTCATACACCCTGTTCCTATTCGATATGTTTCGTTAAGGCTTACGTCAACTTCCTTGGCGTGCGTTGATCTGGTCCATACCGCGCAGACGTATTTAGCTGTAGAAAAACTTAGTGCTTGTGTGGTGGTTCTCAGGAGGGAATATTTTGTTTTCAATATGCTTCTGTTCACGAGTTTCTGCGAAACGTTATTTCTGGAGGCCACCTTTTGCTAGATTTTTTCACAGTGGTGCCTATATGTCAGATAGATTGGTTTAGCTGTGTGTTCCAGTGTGGTGTTAGTCGAGGACACAATGAGCTTTCCCTTTGGTTGCCGAGACAGAAGATAGAATGCGCTTACTTATGTCTTCTAAGGATTCTGTTTGAGGGAGTTATTTTGATCATATTCTGACAAGGCTTTGTGTGCTTTCTCTTGCTTCTGCTCTACGTCCTCGAATGTCCTGCTCTGTGCTGTGATTGCCACGTCATCTACACATGAGAAATGCTCAGTGTGTTTAAGAATTCGCTGGTCATTAGTGTATATGTTAAAAAGGGATGGGCAGAATTCTTCCCTGGGCCAGTCCATTTCTTTGGTTTCTCCATCGGATTTTCTTTCCCTCGAGAACGACCTAATGTTGCCTATTTTGCAAGACAGACTCAACGATCTTGACGAAATAGTAAACCCTGATCTCGTTATAGAGTTCTGTAAGAGCGGCCTACGGTTGACTATATCGTATGTAGAGCAGAGGTCGTCCCTACAATCTCATTTTCAAACCCTCCTTCTACATGTTGGGTTAGGTATAGATCTTCGCTGGTGCAAGATTTTCCTTGTCTAAAGCAATCTTATTGAGGGCTGTCATGCTGTTCGAAATGAGTCTCTCTTACAATCTGAGCATCTGACAAAGAAGTGATACAGGCCGGTAGTTCTTCAAAGAGCCTGGTTTCTTCCCAGCCTTCAGCCGCCCCACCATACATGTCTTTCTCCACATCTTGGGGGATGTTTCAAGAGCTGCAGGATCCACATATTGGCGCCTGAAAAAAACTTTTTGATCTGCTCCGTGCACATATCGTCCACCCCGGCACTTTACTATCTGTCATAGTGTTGAGGCCTCGGCTGAGTTCTTTCATTGTGATAGGCACTGAGAACATAAGGATTTCAGATTGTAGGAACCTGTTGACTTTCATTTTGCGTTTCGTATCGGAACATTCAAGCGGAATTAACGGCGCCCTTTTGATCATCGGGGAGCTTTTTGACAAGATTCCTGGCTATTTTTCTGCTGTGTGTCATATCCACCATCCGCAAGGTCTCGAGCTATCTATGTCGTGGTTCCTTTGAAAGGGCAGGGCCGACTTCCTTCCCTATACTTTCGTAATCAGATGAGACCGACGACCTCGCTGTTTGGTCTCCTCCCCTAAACAACCCAACCCAACCCATGTATTTTGCCTCGCTTTCTCAATGCTGTTCCGCACTTCCATCAGTGCTGTACCACATATTACAGGATCTTTCAGGTATGGTTTCCCATATTTGGCGAGGAGTTTCTGAGACCTATGTGTAAGGTCTGCGATGAATTAATGTCTGCAGCCTCGTTCTATGGTTTGTCTCGAGATTCTTTGTAATATTTTCACAGATGCCTGGTAATTTACAGATGTAGGAATAAGTTTCGCGACGGCTTTGTCAAGTTCCTCCTGAAAAGATGTCCATTAGGCTTTCTGAAGTGAAATCTTCTGCGCAATAGCACCCTAGCGGTCGTAACTGCGACATACTCCTGTAGCCCAATTGGCCTATGCCAGTTTCGAGGAATGGGCTGTTATTCAGTTTTAATATAGCTGTCTTGTATCTTAGAGCTGGTGATATAGTTATTTGTGTTGTCGCCACACTTCCATATTTTAGTCGTAAAGGAGCAGGGTAGGTTTGGGTCATGAAGGAGAGACAGAGACCGTTTGTGACTGCCCACTCCTCCAGTAGCTGTCCGTTCTCATCTGTTTCATGCTCTAACACTTGAAGCCTCTTACTACAAAATTTGTTTTATGGTTGTTAAAATTTTTTGACGGTGAGAAAGTGAATTTTTCTCATGGAAGGGACACAGATGTGACTGTGGTGTTTCCACTTTCGATTGTTAGTATTTGAGTGATATTATCTGTGGTTTTATCGACAGAACTCACTATCGTATCTCGCGGGATCTTGAAAAGCGTCCATATGATGCGTTTGATTAAAACTATAATTGTGGAATGAACGAAGCATTAGGGGACTTTATGTAAATAATTAAAAAAGTTATAACTGATTTTTCTATAATTTTCAACAGTTAACTTCATATGTTAATTGTTTAACAAGGAACTGTTTCCATAAAAAGATAAACCTCGAAATAAAATTATAGTTTCATAAACTTCCCATTATTAGTGCTTCCAAGCAGACATTAATTTTAATAAATTTCCGATTCAAGGTCCCCGATGATCCGTGCACAAATAAAGTGGATTCTTCGTTGTAATTTTAATAAATTTCCGATTCAAGGTCCCCGATGATCCGTGCACAAATAAAGTGGATTCTTCGTTGTAATGCTGATTAGAAAATAATCCGTCGACGTAGGATGCTTCTGTTCACTGAACCGAAGAACAGCCAGCTTCTTGCAATGAACAAATCGTTACAAAAGAAGCATCCGGATTTTACTATCTTTTAAAGAGTTTACTTGTCCTTTGTTTTCGTTTCCTCTGGCTCTGAAAGGGAGTGGAAAACGAAAATTGTTCTGCTCTAATGGCTCTCCAAAGGAGGGAGTTCTGATTATCGACAATTCAGAACGCTCTCTGACACAGGACCAATTCAGCGAATAATTCATTAAAAACTCAATTAACTTATTTGATATTTCCAGCCGAGGTACCTCAGGGCTTAATTTCTCCAGGCGGATGGCTCTCACCCTTCTTTCGCCGTCACCGTAATCTCCGTAAAAATCACGAACACTTTTTTTTTCGTCTTTCCACAAGAAGAGAGGTACCGTAGATGGAACGTTGTACGGCAGGTATTTGTTATGCAACTATTATTCATCCTAAAGAGCAGAAAATTTCTTCCATCTGACATTAATTACGCTAACTGTTTTCATGGACTTATTAACGGCATAATTAATCTTCCAACTGAACCTCATTTAGGATGCTGCTCTTCTTATGTTTGTTTTAATTAAAGAACATAAAACGCTTCTCTTTGCTTAAGGAAGTGTGTAGTCCAGTAATATGGTAAACAACGAAATCAGGCCCGTACTTTAAATGGGCTATGATAATGTTCCAGCTTATATTTCTGTTAAGTATATTTCATAGACGTTGAAGAGTCAACGTTAACTTTGTTGTGTGGGTAACACTGTTCCTATGTCTCAAGTTTCGAGTAAATTAACAGGATAATAATATGTTCTACAATTAGCGTTAAGATATTGTCAGCCCCATCGTTAATCAATATGAGCATTAACCTGTTGCTTTTCGCTTTGACTTTATGAAAAAAAAGAGTTACACAAAGAGAAGAAGCAAGATTGAAATCTTCATTCTTCCGAACTGAGAATCAGAACATAGGAATGGTGTGAAAATCATTCCCCTCGATCGTGACGTGGTGATACAGCAGTCTTATCACACCTAATATTGAAAACAATCGTAAGTTGCACAGTGTCCTTTGTTAACTCAAGAGCGCCGAGTTTCGCCCAGGTAGGGCATCATCAGGCCATTTCGAAATACAGAGAGAGGACGACATTACAGTTAACCCTACATGAGCCCTACATGAGCCTGTCCTCCACTACAACGCAAACTGAGAACGAGAAAACAGGCCGAACGAAACCCTATAGTTATTTTAAATTGGGAGAAACCACAGCCAAATTTCCACATTTTGAAAGAAGTAATCCGCACTGGCTGTTGAATACTTTTCATTAAAAGTCGTGACCGTTTTCGCGCCATTAGAAGACGCATCCTCAGTAGTCTTTACAATAATAAGGAAATGTTTTTTACTAAGAATCATTAATAAAATGACGTAAAGAATAAAGGCATACTGAAAAGTAGTATTATAGATTTGTGCTTGAAGAGTGCTTGAAGATTCTTTTTAATAAGTCATCGCCGAGAGGTAACTATCTCAGGGTGAATACAGACTTCTCTCACGTGACATGTTCCCACGTCATGTCAGGCACCGTGGGACCACGGTGTTCACATTGACCTGACGCATAGCAACATGAAACAACTACTTCATGTGCATTGCATTTCCCGACAGTTTGTTTTGAAACTGCAACCATGAATGTACTCCGTGTTTTTGACATGCTGGAAGAAAAAGAATAAATGGCTGCTCTGTGTATTGCATCCATTTACTAGTCTCTAGAAGCGGTGCATCCTATCAATATGGTGCGAGATGAATTCGGGGAGTTAAAGAATTTAACGCCTCAACCAACAGAATATGAAGGGCGTTTTAAGTGGTACTACGGAATGACAAAAACTGAATCCTATCATCTCCTGAGCTTGGTTGGTCCGATAATGGAGAAACACTCCACTCAACTCAGGGAAAGCATTCCAGCTGAGATACGTATTGCAGTTTCCTTGTGACAAGTCCTAACACATTATTTTTCTATATATCTGGGAGAGAGAAAAATTATCATAGTGACATTTTGAAATTTTTATTGATTTTCTTCTCATAAAGTGTGTTTTGTTATACATCAGAAAAATAATTACAAATTAGTAAAGTTTTCTTGCTGTTTCTCTTGCCAAGTGTAGGAGAACGATGAGTCCGCTCAGCAGTCCAAGCTGTGTTCAGATTGCTGAGGAGATGGTGTTGAGGAGAAAGTTGGAATGATGATACATTTGTATTAAGAATATTGTAGTAAGCAGGGTTCACCTGAAATGAGCTCCCACGTGCAGCTTGCGACGCTGCCCCCAAAACAATGTCGCTCACTTTCATCTTCACTCTTATTTGCTTATCAGGAGGCAATATTTTCACACTTTCTGCCATGCTGAGGAGAAAAAGTTCACATTCATGGTCCACGTTGTTACTTGATGCAGCGGGTGCACTTTGAAAAAAGTACTTGGGAGCGCAAGCGTTGGTTGTCTTTCGTAATTGTAACCATTTCTTGTACGGATGACAACAAACTTTTTTTTTCAACATAAGCTCTTACGGGCTTCGCTGAAGGTTGAGTAAAAGTTGGAGGATCTGACGTTGTCGATGGCCTCCGCCATTGTAGGGATTGCTCTTCGCAATAGGGCGTTTCTTGCTGGGCTGGACTGGGAACTTTCTGACGAGACCACTTGTGAGTCTGTTTCATCAATCTGACACAAGCCAATCTCTTCCCGTGTCCCATCACAATTTTCATTATTGGGGCTCTCTTCTGCATTGCCTCGAGTTTTTCTTGTTACGAGAGATGGATTCAAAAAAGACAATTCATCTTCAAATTTCCATTTTTTTTCAATCTCTTTGCTGCCTGACCTGATCTTTTGGCTCAACGGTGATTTGCCTGGATGTACGCATTCCGCAGTTCATTCCACTTGTCTTTACATTCACTACCTAGAACATAGAAATTAGTTAAGAATTGTAGATTAGTCTTTAGTTATCTATTAGTTATTCATTTATTCTCCTTTGGCGCCCAAAGACAATTAAAGGTGCCTAGTGGTCAAAGGATAACGTAAAGAGTAATATTTCAATAATTGGGCTTTCCATCACTGTTCACAGGTACTTGGCAACTGGAAATTCTTACAAAAATTGGGTTTTTCTTTTCGGATTCGATTTTCAGCAATTGGAGAAATAGGTAAAGAGTATTGCGAGGTAATTTGGAAAACTCTACAACCGATTTACATGCCAGAACCAAACAAAGGCGAATGAAAACAGATTGCCAAGGATTTTGATGAGAAATCCGATGTCCAGTTCATTGTGCTGTAACTACCAAGGCACATATTCGATTGTTTTATTGGCTTTGGTAGATGAAATTACAAATTCACGCTTGTTAACGCTGTAGCTTACGGCAAAAGAAGCGATGGAGGAACTTTTGAGCGATCTGAGATGGGGAACAGATTTGAAAGCAACAAATACGCCGTTCCTCAAGACAAAGAGCTACTACTAGTAGCCGGCCGGGGTGGCCGAGCGGTTCTGGAACCTCGCAACCGCTACGGTCGTAGGTTCGAATCCTGCCTCGGGCAGCAAAGCAGCCATTAAAAGTGACGAAGAGAAGATTTACAGCTACTGCCATTCAAGAGCTCGAAGGACTGTTGAAAATGCGTTCGGAATTCTAGCCGGGCGCTGGAGAATATTTCTAAAGCCTATTGAAACTAAACCAGAAACTGCCGATGTAATAGTTTCAGCTTCCACCTGTCTATACGACATGCTTCGGAACACATCAACCAATATTTCCCCTTTCGAGAAACAAATCCGAATAGAAAATGAACACATTCATGGCGTAGCCAACCTGGAACCCATTCGTAGAAATTTCGTGAGAGAAGCGGCCTTCACCTGAGATAAGTTCAAAAAGTAATTCGTTTCTGACCACAGTTCAGCAAGTTGTCCGTGGCGATGGTACCCCATTCTAAAGGGTAGAGTTTCTCCGTGACACGTCCAGTATTATTTACTTAATAGGCGCATTCGTTATAACCGGCAGTTTTAAGTTCAACATGACCTAGTTTCAATTTCAATTTTGGGTGTTATTTATATAATAAATATCTGTTATATTCATATCTGATTTTATTTGATATGGATTGATATTTTTTTTTCCTTTCAATATCAAGTATAACGCCTTCTGAACTATTACAAATTGTAAAAAAAGAAGAAACTAATAAAATATATGAAAAAATAACTGTTTCCACTATCCTGGAATGCCAAGTTTTTCTCCTATTTTCTCGCAAGCCTCTTTCCTCGAATGCTGGTTACGATATTCGTGGTTTGTACGGTCATACTGCACCTCATTTGACCGAAAGTTCAAAAATGGTTCAAATGGCTCTGAGCACTATGGGACTTAACATCTGTGGTCATCAGTCCCCTAGAACTTAGAACTACTTAAACCTAACTAACCTAAGGACATCACACACATCCATGCCCGAGGCAGGATTCGAACCTGCGACCGTAGTGGTCACGCGGTTCCAGACTGAAGCGCCTAGAACCGCACGGCCACACCGGCCAGCTTTGACCGAAAGTACTTAATCAAAATCTCCTCAATCTTCAAATAATAACTGGAGACGGTACGGGAGAAACGATTTGACTCTTATGACGCCTTCCCATTACTGACGAAAAGTCTAGATCTTTTGGTATTCCTCCCACGCGTCATAAAGCATGTTAGGTCAGATTGCATCATCAAACGCATTCCCACGTCACGTCAGCTCAATATAAACATACACGCACAAAACCCTGTCTTGCATTTTTATATCACACGCATTATGACGTGAGCCTACGTGTTCTCACGTCACGTCACGTCAGAGTAATCTGAATTCGACTTTAGAGTCATTATACATTATTCACGCCAAGCTGTAAACAAATAGAGCGCTAAAAGCGACAGCTTTAACAGAACCTATAAAAATAAAATCTGGATAAAAACTGAATGGTCCAAACCAAGCTGTAGTCAAGTAATCCACCCGCACAAAGTCTGAACCCAGTAAACGATAAGAGCTTTACCGCACCAGAGGTAGCAAGGTGGTTACGAGCCACCAGGTAAAGTAGTACTGACCGCTATGCAGTGGGGAAGTAGTTTGCAGGTGGTGTCAGAGACAATACGAACAATACTATAGAGGGCGTAAATGGTGGGGGACGGTAGAACATGTGCTAAATTACTTTAAAAAGACGTAAAAAGCTTGAGTCGTACTTATAAAAATACTAAAAGTGACCCTAATTCGCTCCAGGCAAATGCCGGGATGGTTCCTTTGAAAGGGCACCACTGATACGTGTAGATACGACTCTGACAGGTGATACGTACGTAAGCATACTGTCTGATCACCTGCATCCATTCATGTCCATTGTGCATTCCGCCGAACTTGGGCAATTCCAGCAGCACCATTCGACACTCCACACATCCATAATTGTTACACAGCGGCTCCAGGAACACTCTTCTGAGTTTAAACACTTCCGTTGGCCACGAAACTCACCAGACATGAACAATATTGAGCATATCTGGGATGCCTTGCAACGTGCTGCTCAGAAGAGATCTCCACCCGCTCATACTCTTACGGCTTTATGAACAGCCCTGCAGGATTCATGATGTCAGTTCCCTCCAACACTACTTTAGGCATTAGTCGAATTCATGCCACGTTGTGTTGCGGCACTACTGCTTCCTCGCAGAGGCCCTACACGATATTAGACAGGTGTAGCAGTTTCTTTGTCTCTTCAGTGTAATAAAATAGTTGGCTATAGGAGGAATACCTTTCTGTTCAGACAGTCAAAATTTGCGAAATGGTCTTTGTGTCGCAGCTATGTCTGGGCATTCAAGACAGACTCAGGGAATCATTCTGCAGCACGGTAATTCTCGCCTTCTTCTAAAATATTACGGATGCCACCATTGCTTTCGAAATGTAGTACCCGCATATTCTTTCTGATGCTGGTGTTAAGGTGAACAGTTCCGTATACTGCACACAGCACAGCCAGTGATTTTCATACAGAGTGCTATGTAACGTTGCCAATAAAAAACATAAACAGCCTACTTACATAGCCCCCATGCTCCCCACAAAAAATTTTACAAATTTTTTTTGGGCAGTGGCCAATACAGATTTGAAAAAATTTTTCATAATTACAATAACAAAGATATCAAATGCACACACTTATTGATACAATGTTGGTCAACAGCTAAAATTTTCTCACAGTCCATAAAGACAGTCCTGATCGTTCATCATAATAGTAATTACAGTTTTTTTCACAAAGTCTCATTAGTAAAAGAAATTGCACACAGAAGTAGTGGATTTCCATGCAGTCTTGAAGAAGTAGTGTTGTCCTTCCAACGGAAAGACAGTGCTGACTCTTGACATGCTGATAGGTAATGGGCCACAACAGAGCAAACCCACAGCAGAGTCAGTCGCCGTTTCGAAGAATATTGGTAGGTAGGTCATCACAGAGTAGACCCACTGTAGTCCTGGTAGAGAGTATTGTATTGGTGGGCCATCAAAGATGCAGACCCACTGTAGTCCTTGTAGAGATGGCCAGCAGCCATCTGTTGTGACTGTGCAGGTGCACAATCACCATTGAAGAGTCTTGCGGATAATAGAGCAAGTCCATAACCACCACTTGTGCATTCACAAAGTTTTTGGGAATTGTCCTTAGAACCAGCAATGCTGTTATCCAGTCCCTTGCTGAATTATTAACACACGTGCAAACACTAACAGTCCCTACTTCTCACATATTGTCCATATACTATGACCAACAGAATGTGTGCAGTGAAATGAATGCGTACAAGTTGCTGAATTTGATTAACTGGCGTCAATTACAGTTATATAACATAAGAATACAATAACAAAGGTACAAAAAACATCATTAAAAACATAACAATACAGATAATATTTGTAGTAATAGGGCTTTACAAAAGAATAGAAATAAACATATACATCAGTGTTACAGGAATGATGACATGAGTACAAAAATAAAAGATCAGAATCACTTTTGAAACGTCAACTTCACACATGAGCATTAAAACAAAACAGAATAAATAAAGTCTAAGCATCTTTACAAAGAAAATAACAGAGTATTAGAAAAATTCTACAACATAGCTCTCATCAGCTAAACACATAAAGACAGGAAAAACACAAATACACAAGGGTACACAAACACATAGTGGGATAACACCAAAAGGAAAGGACAACACACAATTACATATTGGGAAAAAGCAGCAAAGAGGAAAGGACAGGGTTTGTTTTACTGCAGTATTTTGCTTGGAGATCTCCCTTCATTCCATAGATCGTTCGTCTTATTTCAACCTTTGCTTCCACCAAAAAAATCCTATCCAAGCATGCTTTCTGTATTTATGTGTTCACATATTTCTTACCTCATTATTTATTTCCAAGATAATCCTACCTATACCTCCTTCCTGTATTCTATTCATATTTCTTTCAAAATAATTATTTCTGATTGTACAATACTCATTGGGACCCAAATCTTTCTTCACAATGCATTCTTTACCTATTCTCCATAGTCAGTTTCTTATATAGTCTACCCCCTCTTAAGCTAACTTAAATCTACTGAGCTCAGATATATATACCAAGGGACGAGGCAATGCAGCATGACAACAAATCAACACAAACAGAAATGACAAAAAATGCAAATTGGCAAAGCTAGCAGCATAAATTAGCAAAAGTCAAATTCAATAACACTATGCCTGGCAAACAGCAGCAACTTATACCTAAACATGACATAGCGCAAGCAGAAAAAATATTACACTAAAATGGCCATGTCTAATACCTATGTCACATCTTAACATTAGAGTGATGCATCACAAAAACTTACGCTAGTAGATAAGTTACCAAATCATAAAAAATAATTTATACAATTCCTGTGAAGGGAAATGTCCTTTTTTGTGCTCCCTCATTTTTTTGGATAGATCATAAAATTATTTACTGGATCTGTAGGCATAAAATATTTATATTAGTGCATATATTAAATTTTATTTTAACCAATGCTGCAGTGCAGCTAGAAACTTGATATTAAACAAAATGTGTAAATAAATACATAAAGCAAGCCATATGGCATTTTTCTCAACTAGCAAGACAATAGCGGTGAAATGTTTCGCATCGTTTCATGAGGCCTTTCAGTAAATATCATAAATTACGAGCTCCACAGTATGCTTTCAACAAGGAAATGTCAGTAGCGCGTACAATGGCCTTCCCTTTCTGTTTTTTTCTACCTGTGCTTCTAACGAGGCACTCAAACTAATGGCTTGTTCTCCAGGTGTTTGACACAGCTGTGTGCCCACAACGCATTACAAAAATCATATGTTTTCAAGTAACGAGCGTGTCGCATTAGCGATGCCCTCTACAAAGGAATGTCATTAACAGTGGTATTGGCCTCTCTTTGTCCTTCTCTTCCACCTGTGCCTCTGGCACACCCTAATGGCTTGTTCTCCAGGTGTCTGACACACCTGGGTGCCCACGACGCATTATGTACAGATGGTCACTTAACTTTCTTACGGAAATATTGACGACAGCAGTTTTCGCTACAGTGACAGTCTCATATAAAAACATTTCATAGGTCAAGAATTTTATTGACATAAACATACCTCAACAGCATAATACACATCGTCGTCGTAAAAATAACATCATAACACCTCAGTCAAATGTCAAAAACGTCGTAGCTTCCTCCAATGATTTCAAAACCTAAAGAAAATTCTCTGCTCATTTCAGTAGTGTCATCTACCTCAAACGTACTTTAAAAATTATGATCTCATACCAAAATACATCATTCAAAGCTCTCATAGTATCACAATGGTACCAAAAAAATATGAAGAGTTCACACAGTACAGACAAAATACAATTTCTTAAGTGTGAAATAATCCAATTCTGTAATTACGTAAACATGTGTCACTGACGTAGTAAAAAGATGTTTGTTTCTCTGTTAAATGATCAGATAGCTGTGTAATTTATGTGTTAGAGAAATATGGTACCGATGTGTTAAATTGTATAAGCAAATACCATATTAGCTAGGGCTCCTTGTGCTTGCCAAACACATGGTACACAAAGTAGGCGTGTACCCCCCTGAGGTTTATTGTAATTATACCCTCAGGTGTTACAGATTACAGCAATGGAATGAAATGTATCACGAAAAACTTTCTTTGTAATTCAAAAATCTTTAAAAATAAATGTTTTAAGTACAAAATTAATCACTTAAATACGTGTCCTGTAGCGCTAAATGTGCGTCTTGCTGTAAGATAATCTCTGGGAAGTGTCGTAGTCATTGTCCTCCGAAAGCTAAGTTCTGCAGAAGTCAATGTACTTACCTCATGATAAACAAAGTGAAATGCTTTGCGTATAGATAACTTAGTTATTACGCTTATTGCCGTGATGAGGAAAGTACTGTGCTGTAACGTATTGTTGTGCTACAGAAAAGGCTGTCTCCTTGTAGCAATAGCACAAAAGTCACCACTAAAACATGTCTCACTTTATAGAAGAATTCAGAAAAAACTGTGCAGATATAAAACAGATACACCGCAAAAGCAACATTGTAAATTGTCACTCATTAGTAACATCGTGATATAATCGTGTAGCTGTCACATAAACTAACCACTGTGTCCTCTGGCATTTCACATAAAGCACCTCAAATCCAGAATCCACTCGTAAGCAAACCAAAATGTTGCATGTTAACAGTTTCTCAGTGTGACAAATTGTACAAGTAGCGTGAAGTGAAAATTGCAAAGACTAAGTTAAAAAGCAGATTATCTGTCAATAAATGGTTTTACATGAGAAATGTGGTGTAAACCTTTACTCTTCCTAGTACGCAGAGTTTCAACTTCAACGCAATTATCATGTGGTATACGTCGGATTCTGTAAGGTCCATTGTAAACTAGAAAGAATTTGTGACTCAAGTGTTTCTTCTTATGTGACAATGAATGAGCTTTAATGAGAACTTTCTGACCAATATATAATTTCTTTGCATTTGCTTTACCGTGTAGTTTTCTCCTTTTGTCTGCTGCAGATTTTATATTTTTTAGAGCCAAATCAATTATGTCTTTGTGTCGAAGTTTACGTGTATTCGGGAAAGGTACAAGCTCTCTGATTCTGTTCGGAGGTTCTTCATTCTTCAGTACAAGAGTAGGTGGTAAAGCAGTGGAATCATGAGGCATTTCATTCAGGACATTTTGAAATAAGTGTAAATATCTGTCCCAATGCTGATGCTTTCTGTGACAATAAAGTCTGCAAAGCTCATTGATTTCTTTCATAATCCGTTCAGACGGGTTACAATGTGGTGAATACAATGAAATAAAAACAGGTTTGATTTTATGATTCCGAAGCATGCGTGACCAAACAGCAGATCTGAATTGCGGTCCATTATCTGAAATGACTTTACTAACGTGTCCAACTTCACGTAAGAAATTTTTAACAAAGGCGTTGGATACAGACCGTCCAGTGGCTTTACGTAACGGAGTGAAAGAAACAAATTTTGAAGTAAGTTCAACAGCGACTAGAACGTACGAAAATCCATTCGATGTTCTGACAAGGGGTCCCAAGAGATCAACAGCAGCAAATTCTTTTAATTTGGAAGGAATAATAGGAAACAACGGAGCACGATGCGAGACAGTAGATGGTTTCGCCTTTTGACAAAGTTTACAAATAGACAAGACTCTTCGAATTCGCTTTTCCATATTGTTAAAATAACAAGTCGTTCGAAGAATATGATAACATTTTCGTGGACCAAAATGTGCGTAGCTGAAATGAATGTACCAAATGAGCTTATTAACAAAATCGTCTGGAATGCAAAGTACCCATAGCTTGTCATCAACAGTGCAGCGTTTGAAGAGTATGTTGTTTCTAACCAGGTAATAATGCCGAATCTGAGTGTGTGTCTTTTCATGCCATTTACTTTTGATATCTTTCCAAATCGGATCTTTATCTTGTTCATGAGCAATGTCCTTTAAAGATGTAGTGATGAAGTTTTCAAAGGCGACTTTCTGAATGTAAAGAATACTGAAATTTTTCTCGAGGTTGCCTTCTGTGTTACTTTTCTCAAGCCCAGCCGGTGCGCGTGACAGCGCGTCCGCAACAATGTTCTCCTTGCCGGGAACGTAGACTATTGTGAAGCGGAATTCTTGCAGAAACAATGCCCAACGTTTTAACCTATCATGATTTAATTTTGAAGACATAAGAAACTGTAATGCACGATGATCACTGTATACTTTTACGTGCTTACCAGAAAGAAAGAAACGAAATTTGTTAAATGCCCAAACGATAGCTAAAGCTTCTAATTCAGTAACGGAATAATTTTTTTCAGATTTTGTTAGCACTCGGCTAGCAAAAGCAATGGTTTTCTGTATGGTAGTGTCATTTTCTATGGCTTCTTGAAATAAATGGGCACCAAGACCAACTTTGGAAGAATCCGTGCTAAGGCAGAAATCTTGTGACAGATCTGGATGAGCTAGTATTGGCGCGTGAAGTAACGCTTCTTTCAAAGAATTGAATTCCAACTGTGCTTGTTCGTCCCAGTTCCAAATAGTATTTTTTCCAGTGAGAGAACAAAGTTTTGGTGTAACTAGAATTTGCATATTCAGAAAACGACGGTAAAAATTTACGAGACCTAGAAAACTGCGGACTTGTTTTTTTGTGGATGGAACTGGAATGGCTCTAATTGCTTCTAACTTTTCAGGATCCGGCTGAATGCCTTCAGAAGAAATAATATGTCCCAAAAACTTCACCTTTGTCCTACCGAATTCAGACTTTTCCAAGTTAACTGTAATTCCAGATTCTGCAAAAATACGTAACAAACTGTTGAGTATGCGGTTATGTTGTTCCCATGAAGCTTCTGCTATTAGAATATCGTCCACATATAAGGTGATGTGACGTTTTAAGAACTCAGGTAATATGGAATTTAACCCGCGAATGAATGCTGCTGAAGAAATATTCAAACCAAAAGGAAGTTTCCGAAACTGATAACAAACGCCGAAACAAAGGAAAGCTGTGTATTTTCTACATTCTGGATGAAGTTCGATCTGATAAAAGCTGGATCTGAGATCAATGGAAGACAACACTTTTACACGATTAAAATTTTGAAGAAGTTCTTCCATCGTCTGCGGCCTGTCTGTTTCAGGAATAATGATAGTATTGATTTGTCTCGAATCTAAGACAAGTCTGATCGATCCATTTTTCTTCTCAACAACATGTAACGGATTGTTGTATGAGCTTACTGCAGGCTCAATAATGCCCTCGTCAAGCATGGATTGTATTTCTGTTCTAACACGGTCCCTATAATGTGCTGGAATTACGTATGGTCTAACACAAAATTTAGTATGCTCACGAACACGAAATTGGTATTGAAACCCCTTGATTGTTCCTGTTTTGTGAGTAAAAACTGTGGAATGTGCTTGTAAAATCTCAAAAAGGTCCTGCCTATCAGTGTCATTACAATTCTCAATTGTCTGAATTTTATTCTGAATTAACTCATTAATTTCAAATATGCCGTCGATGTCAACCCTGTCAGTACTTGCAGAGTGATTGTTGGTGTCTACTTCCGTAGAAAATTCCGAACTGTTGTCTAACAGAACGTAAAGCCGATTAATTTCCTCATCATGGTTTGAGAGCCAGTCTTCAAATTTCAAAGCTATTGACTTACCTTCTTTCTCTAAACTTATTTCAGCATCGTGAAAGCTTAAGATTGCTTTGTATTCATTCAAAAAGTCTACTCCCAGTATAATTTCCGTCGACAATAATGGAACAATAAGAAAGTTCATAGAGAAGCTGTGGCTTTGACAAAAGTATTCTAAGTTGGTTTGTTGGCGTACATCTACACTTTTTCCAAAGATTGCACCTTGTAATTTAATCTTACGTAACGGAAGTGTGGGGCAATCGTTCGATTTGTTGCATTTGCTAAAAGCTGTTTCACTAATTACTGAAATAGGACTGCCAGAGTCAAGTACTGCCGTAAATTTTACGTCATTTACAGTAATGTGAATCACAGGATATGCAATGTTGTTATGTTTTACGTCGTGTTCCTGGAGTAAGATGTCTCTAATGTCTTCCATTTTTACGTAATTACTAGCTACGGCAGCAGCGACATCAGTTTCATAAGTACATATTGTGGCTGCCAGCGGTGTGAGTCATCGCCTATTGTCTCTTTGTTGGCGCGCGTCGTTATTGGGATTTGGAGACCTAACTTCCACAAATTCGCCTTGCCCAGAGGGCCCAGCTCTGTTTAAAACTCGCCAGTTCTGATGCAATTCAGGTCTGTCGTTACGATCATATCGTCTGTCGTCATGTCGGTAGGTTCGATAGTTTCTTTCTTGTCGGTCACGTGGTGGAGAATTTCTCCTTGAATCGTAACTGCGTGCTGGACCGTTGCGTCTAAAGTCATTCTGTCTCCCTTGATAATAGTTATTTTGGTTCCCATATTGTCTGTTTCTCTGATTGTCTCTGTGATAGTCATTACCGCGGAAAGGTGATCTTTCCCTGTAACTATTACTCTGCCAGTGGTTATCATATGGGTGGTGTCTGTTTTGGTCACGATTTACGTTGTAAGAATAGGTTTGTCGTGGCCATTTATTGTTTCTGTCGTCACGGAATTGAGACGGATGTGACCTGTAGTGATTGTTTTCCTGTTTTCGCATCCCGCGACTGTCTGTGTCAATTTCCAGTTCTTGTAACAATCCCTGAAAAGCTTCAATGTCGTCTTTGCAACGTCCTGCCAAAATAATATGTCGTAAATGTTCAGACAGTTTGATTAAGCAAATGCGGATGAGTTCTGAGGGGCTGTATGGGTTTGATAGGTACTGATTCTTGTGCAACATGTCTTCAAAATATTTGACAAGACTGGAAAATTCAGATTGTTCAAAGTGTTTCATCATCATGATGCTATGTTTTACGCGGTCTTGTGTGGTTTGAGACCAATATGCTGAGAGGAAGGCATGGTAAAATTCTCCTTCACTGTGGCAATCGTGAATGACCGATCGCATTCTTACAGCTGGTTCATTCTCTAAGTAGCCACACATAAATTCTGACCTGTGCTCCAATGACCAGTTGGGAGGAAAACAATGAGAGAATTGATGGAGCCATGCTTGTGGATGAATGTCGTTGCCAGAATTCTTAAATGTTTTGAATTTACGTGTAGTAATGAACAGCTTATAGTCAAAATCATCGTGTCGGCGAGTAGCATGTCGGTCATTGTCACGTCGTTTCGGCGGTTCCATCTCAAAATTCGGTGTACCTTGCCAATTTCTTTCATAATTACCGAAATGCCCTGTGCTATTATTTTGTGGCTTTTCCGTATTTCTAAGTTCCTCTTCCCGTGTTGGAGCGCGAGTATCCTCTGAAATATGTAATTCTTGTATTACCTGTGTCAACTGATCTTGTACTTCCCGGATTTCTCTTTTGTACTGTGTATTGATTTGATTTTGATTTTGTTTGAATTTTCTAATTTGTTCATACTCTTCTGTGTCAGTGAAGGCTATGGGTCTTGTGTCATTCAGATCATCATCTACCTTTGTAGATAAGTTAGTGACCTGATCCGAAAGTTCGGCTACTTTCTCTGATAATGAACTAATTTCCCCCATGTGTCTTTATACTGTGTCCGTTAAGTTTTCCTGAGTTTTTGCAAGTTGCGTAACCGAATCGGTAGATGCAACTGAGTCCATTTTAGCTTGCAAGGTCTCATGATTTTCATGAACAATAGTTTGCAGCTCTTTTATGGCTGCTTCGTGATTCTGTAATGCATTTTCATGCCGCGAAAAAATAGGCTGAAAATGCTCACAAATTTGTGTTTTTACGTCATTACAGACTTTTTGGCATTTCGATTCAATGTTATGTAACTCAGTAGTTAGATCTTCACGTGTTTGTTCAAGTGTGGTGTCTAACTTCCGAAGATTTTGTTCCATTGTGTCTAACTTTTGAAGATTTTGTTCCACTGTGTCTAACTTTTTAAGATTTTGTTCCATTGTGTCTAACTTTTGAAGATTTTGTCCCATCTGTCTCTGATTTTGTTCCATTTGTTGCATTAGTTGTAATAACAATGCATTAGTGTCTGGAATCTGTTCCTCTACTCTTTTCGGCAGTGCATTTGCGCCGGCAACATTCACATTTTGACAAGCTGAAAATGTGTCTTGACTTATTTGAGAAAACGGTGAGGACGCAAAACCTGAATCTACAGTATTTGCAATATTGTGTCCTATCATTTCGGATTCCTGAGGCGAGCTGTTGCCGACCGACCGATCGATAATGCTTCCCTGTTCACTACCTGTTTGACTGTCTACGCCATTGTTTGACGTCCGCTCCATTTCCCTATGCACAGTTACCAAATTACTACTTTGAACATTAGTTAACTCATTACACAGTGGCGCTAACACATTGCTTTCGTCTTCACTGTCGTTTCTCAGTTTACTTTGGAGCCGAGTGTTACGTTTTTCACACGCCATTATTGTGACAATATTTCACACGATAACACAGAAAAACACAATTTGAAGAGCAAAAATAGGAGAACACATTAACATAGCACTGAAAATAATATCTAGTTAATTGTAGCTGCGAAATACTTGGTGCAAATCTACATGCATGCCACAACTGTTTTACAGTACAACAATGAAAGACTGCAACTACAAAGGAGATTCTCTCTACAATTACGCGCTAGCTATAAACAAAAGCTACACTAAATACACAAACTACAAGAAAAAATCAGAAGATTCCAGTGAGGTATCCTAGGCTAAGGGTCGACATATGAAACGTCCCCTTAGAACAATTTTACATGTGAAACGTCCACTTAGAACAATTATACAAGCCTGTGCTTAACCTGACACACAATATTATTTAGCGCAACGCAATCTGACTTTCAATAACCCCTACAAAACAATGGCCCTGACTAACTTTAACCTATACCTTTTACAAATCACTTACCTCACAAAAATCTTCGCTACTCAAGCTACTGCAAAACAGCGAGCGCTACTACTGCCAGCTAAATAAAAGATTCAAACTACTGAAGGTACTAACTACTGATAGGGATAGTTAGCAAATGAAAGATATTAATAGAGAACAAACAATGTATTTACCTTAATATTCATAATTGACATTCAGTCTTACAGATTATCAAAACTCCGCCATCTCTCTCCCCACGTCCACCACTGCTGGCGGCTCACCTCCAACTGCCCAGCGCTACGCGCTGTTCGCATCCAGCTATAGCAGTTCATGACAACAATGGCAGACAACAATGCAAACTAGCCACATACTGCACACAGCACAGCCAGTGATTTTCATACAGAGTGCTATGTAACGTTGCCAATAAAAAACATAAACAGCCTACTTACAATAGCTAATCCACTCTCCACTATTATCGATTATAGCTTGTTACCTTAGCCCTCTCTACGGTAAATCATCCACATTTCCAACCTATAAATATCGTTTGACCCATTTCGCAATGAATGTCTTTGACTTTGTAAGAATTTTAGCAGCAGCTCCCTGTGAAAGCTTTGGTCCTTTACATGATTTATAAGGAACAATGCCTCGTGATGCTTCAGATTTATGCACTCATTTTAATCCGACAAAACAAAACATTCAGCTCTCACACTGTTCATGTATACACTGTGCAAAAGCGCTTGATTATAGATTCGAGACCGTTACCAGAGATGTCGGTGCGGACGTTACATTTAAAGTTGTAGCGTACACTCTATTGTGGAGCTGAGTGTATTTAGCATTACAGTCTTCACAAGTGGTACTACATATCACTGATGAATTATTCTTTGGGATCTAAAAATTCGGAGCTATATTTTTCGCAGTGAAACATTTGCCGATTCTGCTGGAAATACTACCACAGAACGGTATCCTACCGAATTTATTTTCGGCAAATGACCTGCTATTTTCTGAGGCAAGGAAGGTCAAAGCTCTAGAAACCACTGGGTTATGAGCAACATTACGCTTCCGATTCAACTTTTGTAAAACTTTTTTTTAAATTTTACCAATAAACTCAGTGTCATATCCATTTCAGTATGCTATGAACTGGATTATCTTGAATTCTGATGTCCCTATACACAAAACATCTAGACAGCCATTGCTTCTGTACGCGGTATGGCTCCTTATGGCTCAAATGGCTCTGAGCACTATGGGACTTAACATCTGAGGTCATCAGTCCCCTAGAACTTAGAACTACTTAAACCTAACCAACCTAAGGACAGCACACACATCCATGCCCGAGGCAGGATTCGAACCTGCGACCGTAGCGATCGCGTGGTTCCAGACTGTAGCGCCTAGAACCGGTCGGCCACACCGGCCGGCTTGGCTCCTTATAAATGGGAGTATTACTACCTGTTGTATGTGATATTGGGCAATAGAAATTGTGGGTAATGGACCCTGCACATTCAACAAATCCTTAAAATGTAACAATAGTGCTTCCTCAAGTTGTTGGTCACTGTTTTCAGATGACTACTTTATTTCATAAAGCAGAATCACTAACGGTATGCGTGTGGTTATGGTCGGTGTATGAACTACTGTTTCTGTATCCTCTTCCTCTAAAATATCCAATGTGGCAATCATTAAGCCCTTTGGTAGACTTGTGTCATCCACCCCTAAGTTGTCCAAGCTAATCAGAAAGATGTATTCCTCATACGAGCTAAGCTTTTGCGCAAAAAAAAGTGCTTTGTATCCAAATGCTTGTTATTCCCCAGTGGTTTAACCACACATAATTTCCTGCGGTAAGTCTGTACCCATGGATATCCAGCTAAGTTCCCTGTGCCTGATGGCACGTTCATGAGAAGCTATCTTCAGCATGCGGTGTGCAGTGTAGTTAGCAACAAATCTGTGATTTTCGCTACACCTGACAAATTCGTCTCATGAGAATAAGCAGTTGTATTGACATTTAAGATAATTCTCATTCACTGTCGAGTCTCAGTTACACATTTTTAATTAGATTATATGATCGATCTCTCAGGATCATCTTCAGATCCGAACCAAAGTAAAACTAAATATGTACCATTTAATATTTTGCGATAAGTAGGAAAAAGAAGCATACATAATTTACCTAATTAACTGGCACAGCGATTGGGTCTGTCTGTTCAAACCATGTATCAGAGCACTGCGTTTTGCAACTGCAGTCAATGTTTTAAGGCAGTATATGCTGGAGATTGGAGAGGGGGAGCGGGTAAATGGAGTAACATTGATCGCGGGAGGAGAAAGGAAGCAGGGATAGGGTGGTACGGATTTCATGAGTTTAACGAGAAGGAGTTGCTAAAATTGTAAACATTATGATTATAAGAGAGGCAGGGAAACACCATTTTAGCATGTACAGAAAACTGACATGTGCAAACATTATTACTGAATTTAAGTCTTGGCGCCCTGAAAGAATAAAGATAGTATATTTTCGATCCGTAATTCTCTCTTCAGTCTTCACTCACCAGGTTCGTTAGCAGCAGTTCTCCATGCATTTTTGTATTTGGCCTTCCTCTTGAGAGTTAGGAGCTGAATCTCGTATCCTCCATGATCTGGTTGATGTATTCCAGTCTCGGTCTGCCTATGGCATTCTTCGCTTCTACGCCTCCTCAGTGATACTTGATGATACCATCAAGTCTCAGCAGAAGGCCCTTCTGTGTTTGGTGAGCCTTAGGAGACAAGGCTTCGCTTCCTCCAGCCCATGGACCATCTCTTCGATTGATATCTTGTCTGTCCAGGAAATCTTGAGCAATCTGCGGTAGCATCACATCTCGGAAGCTGTTATTTTAAGTTTTTCTGCTTGTCGAGTGTCCCTGTTTCATTTCAATACAGCAGCACACTCCAAATAAACGTCTTTATGAAGTCTTTCCTGAGATGTTTCTTTAGTCTGATGGATGTGAAACGGTTTCTTCTGTTGTTAAAAGCAGCTTTGACGTAGTCGATTCGGCTTGTAGTATCCTGCCTCGATCTTCCGTGTGATGTAATTTTACTACCTAGGTAGGCAAAAAATTCGGCAGTGTCTAGCAGCACATTGTTAAGTGAGTATTAGGCAATAGTATCTATCTACTCACCAATAAGATTTTTGTTTTAGCTTTATTAATTTTCTTATTATAGGAAGAGCTGACGGTAGTTCCCATCTCGGCCAGCATTTGCTTCTGATTCTTCTGCATCTTCACTTAACGCAGCGATGTCGTCTGCAAACCTCAGCTAGTCTATTTTCTTACCATGGATTTTAATTCCTTCTATAGCTCCTAGTTTCTCACTATCTCCGTCTATTTCCTTCTGACTGTATCCACTGAACAAGACAGGAGATAATGAACAGCCCTGTAGTACACCCTACTTAATATTTGCTTCATGTTGGTATTTTGCGCATTTAATCACAGCCACCTCTTATCTACACTCCTGGAAATGGAAAAAAGAACACATTGACACCGGTGTGTCAGACCCACCATACTTGCTCCGGACACTGCGAGAGGGCTGTACAAGCAATGATCACACGCACGGCACAGCGGACACACCAGGAACCGCGGTGTTGGCCGTCGAATGGCGCTAGCTGCGCAGCATTTGTGCACCGCCGCCGTCAGTGTCAGCCAGTTTGCCGTGGCATACGGATCTCCATCGCAGTCTTTAACACTGGTAGCATGCCGCGACAGCGTGGACGTGAACCGTATGTGCAGTTGACGGACTTTGAGCGAGGACGTATAGTGGGCATGCGGGAGGCCGGGTGGACGTACCGCCGATTTGCTCAACACGTGGGGCGTGAGGTCTCCACAGTACATCGATGTTGTCGCCAGTGGTCGGCGGAAGGTGCACGTGCCCGTCGACCTGGGACCGGACCGCAGCGACGCACGGATGTACGCCAAGACCGTAGGATCCTACGCAGTGCCGTAGGGGACCGCACCGCCACTTCCCAGCAAATTAGGGACACTGTTGCTCCTGGGGTATCGGCGAGGACCATTCGCAACCGTCTCCATGAAGCTGGGCTACGGTCCCGCACACCGTTAGGCCGTCTTCCGCTCACGCCCCAACATCGTGCAGCCCGCCTCCAGTGGTGTCGCGACAGGCGTGAATGGAGGGACGAATGGAGACGTGTCGTCTTCAGCGATGAGAGTCGCTTCTGCCTTGGTGCCAATGATGGTCGTATGCGTGTTTGGCGCCGTGCAGGTGAGCGCCACAATCAGGACTGCATACGACCGAGGCACACAGGGCCAACACCCGGCATCATGGTGTGGGGAGCGATCTCCTACACTGGCCATACACCACTGGTGATCGTCGAGGGGACACTGAATAGTGCACGGTACATCCAAACCGTCATCGAACCCATCGTTCTACCATTCCTAGACCGGCAAGGGAACTTGCTGTTCCAACAGGACAATGCACGTCCGCATGTATCCCGTGCCACCCAACGTGCTCTAGAAGGTGTAAGTCAACTACCCTGGCCAGCAAGATCTCCGGATCTGTCCCCCATTGAGCATGTTTGGGACTGGATGAAGCGTCGTCTCACGCGGTCTGCACGTCCAGCACGAACGCTGGTCCAACTGAGGCGCCAGGTGGAAATGGCATGGCAAGCCGTTCCACAGGACTACATCCAGCATCTCTACGATCGTCTCCATGGGAGAATAGCAGCCTGCATTGCTGCGAAAGGTGGATATACACTGTACTAGTGCCGACATTGTGCATGCTCTGTTGCCTGTGTCTATGTGCCTGTGGTTCTGTCAGTGTGATCATGTGATGTATCGGACCCCAGGAATGTGTCAATAAAGTTTCCCCTTCCTGGGACAATGAATTCACGGTGTTCTTATTTCAATTTCCAGGAGTGTATACAGCCTGTACACTATTCTTCTGTCCTTATACTTTACACCAATCTATCTCAGTATCTTAAAAAACTGCAGCCAGTCTATCCTGTCAAATAGTTCTTCTAAAGCGATGAAGGCAATATATATGTCTTCAGTCTTCTTTGGTCTTTTCTCAAGAATTAATCGTAAGCCGAGTATTGCTTCTAGTTTGGTTGCACCTCTTCTAAACCCAAACTGGTCGTCCACGATCATTGCATCTATTCTGCCTTCGATCAGCTTGAGGCTCACAGATTTAAAGATCTTCGAGACGTGTGTTGTCAAACTGAGGGTGCTGTATTGTTAACATCCGTTTCTAGATCCTTCCTTTGGAACTAGTATTGTGATAAATTTTTAAAGTTTGTTGGGAGCTCCCCGGTTTCGTAAATAACTTATATGAGATGCGACAGTTCTTCATGAAGCTGTTTCCAGCAGCCTTGATGAGTTCTGCTGGTATACCACCAATTCCAGTGCCTGTCCAAAGTGCCTCACTGCAAGATCAAATTCATCGTACAAGATACAGCCTCCCTCTTCTTCCTTACGAAGTTCCTCAGCGTTCTACAATTCAAAGTAATGTTTCCACCTTTCTATTATGTCTTTCTGCTCATATAACACTACTAAATTTTGGACTCCATTGCATTTTATTCATCTGTTTCAAAATAACTGTTTAACTGATTTGTAGGCACATGCTAGCATTCCTAACTTGATCATTTCCTTCACCTCTTTTCACTGGTCCTCCAAGAACCGTTTCTTAGCCTTTTTGAACCTCGGTTGATTTCATTCCTCAATGCTCTGCATTGCCTTTCTCCTTACACAGCGTTGTCTTGTTTCAGTTTATATTTGTTATTATGCTTTCTGTAAACCATTCCTTTCCATGCTTTACCTTTTGTCTCCCAACTACTTAATTTTCTGCCCCTAGGATATTACTTTTCAAGAACTGCCATGTTTCTTCAGCATTTCTGGTGTTGTTCATTACTGTAGCCATGTTTTTCGTCCCTTATATGTCGACCTAACCGTATCATCCTTTAGTCTATTCACATCCCATTTTCCACAAGTTCTTTTCTATTTGAATTTCAGATCGCATTCTCCTGTCTCTGTGTTATGGTCACTACCAAAGTCTGAGCCTGGGTAGTTTCTACAGTCTTTTATTTTATTCTGGAATCTTGGTCTAACCTGAATGGAGTCGATCTGATATCTCTTTTCATCTCCAGGGGTCTTCCATGAATACCTTCTCCGTGGATAGTGTTGAAACTACATGTTATATATTACTTTTTACGCTTTTATACTTTCAGTGTTTTAAAATTTTTGATATTTAATGTCACTTCATGCAGTTCTAGGTCCTCTACAGAATTCCACTTCTGTAATTTTACACTCTTTATGTCTCTGACTAGTTATACATCTATTGTTCTGAGTCTATACTTTCAATATATTATCGAAAATTTTTATACAAATTAATTTTTTTCTTTCGCAGTAAGGCCTTATGATATACTTCCAACGTTTCATGCTTTTAATACTATGATACACTAATTCAGTTTTAGCTATTTTATTTCCAACAGTGTAATATGCTATTTCATCCCTTTCAAGTTACACATTTCCAATGGTCTACACCACTGGTATTCTAACAGAAGGTTTTTTTTTATATAGTTGACTTTTTCAGTATTTGATTTGTAAAAAAAGACGTTTCAGTACTGTGACCTTGAGGGAGGGGGAGATAGTTTTGTAATTTAAACTTCTTAAAACGTTATTTTATCGATTTTCTGCGTATTTTAAAGATGCGAATACAACATTTGTACTGGTAAAAAATAAAGTTCTGTCGTTCTAAATTCCAAAAACTGCGCTTCTGATTTTTCACTTCAGAAGTACCGGTACAGGGTACCAGTGCATACCGTCACAAATGAAGCTTTGGACTTTTTGTAATTTTAGTGTGGCCCTCTCTTGTTAAACTCACACCATCCCTGCCACTATCCGTCCACCTCCCTTTTCGTCTTTCCCGGCTCACAAAACCCCCTTTCTCAATTTCATAATTTTAGAATTTTATTACGTCGATTTTTCATACAATCGCTATTGTGCACTATCAGTATTTTAAGATAATTTTTACATAATCATATCTTCTACAATTTTAGCAAGTCCACTCGACCGCTCTTGTCAAACTCATCCTCACCACCCCACCATCCCTGCTTCCTTTCCCCTCCCCCTATCACCCTCACACCACGTCCCCTTTCACTCCCCCCCCTCCCCCCTCTGCCCTACCAACAACATTTTCGGCACCTATTTGAACCATTGACCTCAGATGCAAAACAGGGTACTCTGATATTTAGTTCTGAAAAGACAAGATGGGTTGCTGACGCAAATACTTAAGTAAATTCCACATTTATGTACATTTTTTACCTATTGTAAATTACTGGAAGGTACATATTTGGTTTTATATCGTTTTAGATCTGAAAATGATCCTGAGTGAT
The DNA here is from genome assembly GCF_023864275.1 of Schistocerca cancellata. Lineage (NCBI taxonomy): Eukaryota > Metazoa > Arthropoda > Insecta > Orthoptera > Acrididae > Schistocerca > Schistocerca cancellata. The sequence continues at coordinate 485,430,019 of NC_064626.1, read as the reverse complement.
CAAAACATGTAATATAATTAAAAATGGGCAGCTGAGAATCAACAATAAATGACAATCATCTTAAACCTCTATGATTAGTGTTCCTTACGACATTGCCTCTCTTAAGCAATAGCACCAGTCTGAAACAAAGTTCCTCCAAGTTCATCAGTTTGCTGCTAAAGATTGATTTTGGCATAATGTTCAGTAAGAAAATCAACCCTGAAAATCACAGAATGTCCTTGCCCACTTATGGCAACACCGCCGCATGTTCAGAAAAAGCCTTAGCCCCAACATTCAAATTGAGGTATGTTGTCCCCAATGTATGTATATCAATGTTATGCACTGCATATAATGTACAAGGAGCAGCTCCTAGTGTCCTTCTGCCCAAGAGATCAAGTGCTACAACCAACACATGGGCGATTGTATCCATTAAAACAATTGTATCCGTTAAAAATCTATGTACATTGCCACCAACGAAACCTCACAAGCAGCTGTCTGTCTCTGCTTCTAACTACGCAGTATGACATTTTATTAGAAATGTTTAACAAACGCTATTTCCGTAACCGATTCTCTCGTTGCCACGACCTGCACTCAAACGCTCTGTGGTCCACTTGCCCACATTCGTACCCCATCACGCCCACGCCTGTGACACTTTACTAACGAAACAAACATACGACGGTCAGCACGACCTTGTACGCTATATCTATCTGGTCTGACTGCATGGCTACTTAACAGCTGCGACCAAATACGAAAGATTCTCCATTCTAAACCTACGCGACATTTTAGCAGGAATGCCCCGCAGAAATACATCGAGAGCTCTACTTTCAGCTTCCTGGCTTAACATCGTATTCACTTCTTTATTCCGTGTCAGCTCGTACGCTGAAGATCCAAAGAAACTGGTCCACCTGCGTAATATCGTGTAGGGGCACGCGAGCAAGCAGAAGTGCAGCAACACGACATGGCTTGGGATCGACTACTGTCTGAAGTAGTGTTGGAAGGAATTGACACCATGAACCCTGCAGGGCTGTCCATAAATCCATTAGTGCACAAGGGGGTGGAGATGTCTTCTGAACACCACGTTGCAAGTCATCCCAGATATGCTCAATATTGTTCATGTCTGTGGAGTCTGTTGGCCAGCGGAAGTGTTTAAATTCAGAAGAGTGTTCCTGGAGCCACTCTGTAGCAGTTCTGAACGTGTGGGTGTCGCATTGTCCTGCTGGAGTTTCCCAAGTCCGTCGGAATGCACAATAGACATGAATGGATGCAGATGATCAGTCAGTATACTTACGTACGTGAGTCTTATCTAGACGTATCATGGGTTCGATATCTCTCCAACTGCATGCGCCCCACACCATTACAGAGCCTCCACCAGCTTGAACAGTCCCCTGCTGACATGCAAGGCCATGGATTCACGAGGTTGTCTCCATACTCGTACACGCCCATCCGCTCGATACAATTTGAAACGAGACTCGTTCGACCAGCCAACTTGTTTCCAGTCATTAACAGTCCAATGTCGTGTTGCCGGGCCCAAGCGAGGCATAAAGCTCTGTGTCGCAGTCATCAAGGGTATACGAGCGGGCCTTCGAGTCAGAAAGCCCATATCGATGATGTTTCGTTGAATGAGTCGCACGCTGACACTTTTTAATGGCCCAGCACTGAAATCTGCAGCAATTTGCTGAAGGGTTGCACATCTGTCACGTTGAACGATTCTCCTCAGTCGTCGTTGGTCCCATTCTTGCAGGATCTTTTTTGGCGACAGTGATGTCGGAGATTTGATGTTTTACCGGATTCCTGATATTCAAGGTACTCTCGTCAAATGGAAGTACGGGAAAATACCCACTTCATCGCTACCTCGGAGGTGCTGTGTCCCATCGTTCGTGCGCCGACTATAACACCACGTTCAAACGCACATAAATCTTGATAACCTTCCATTGAAGCAGCAGTAACCGATTTACCAACTGCGCCAGACACTTGTCTTACATAGGCGTTGCCGACCGCAGCACTGTGTTCTGCCTGTTTACATATCTCTGTATTTGAATACGCATGCCTACACCAGTTCTTTGGCGCTTCAGTGTGTGTCCAATCAGTGAGTCTTCAGATGCTAGCCAAGAGTGACTCTCCCGACTAGTTGTGCTTCTGAGTAAACATGTTTAACTTTCCCCAAAGATGCGTGTACTATTCTGATTGTGATACCTCTACCCTAAACCTTCAGTCAACTGTTCATGGTAGGATACATACGTATTAGTTTCATAATCAGTGGTAAACTGGCCATAAGAAGGTATGTTCCGTCACCAATCAGTCAGCTTAGCTGAAACTCAGACATCCTCTTTTGCTCTGCCAGAGGAAGGTGTCACTACATTTGATATTGCTGGATTGATAGAAGGAGAGGGTACACTGCGTTATTTCAACTTCCTGAAAGTGTCCCTGTACCCACTTCTCGCTGCCCGCAGTGCTTCTGCCTGGCTTCTGCAATGTTCTAATTCCCCACTTCTCTGCTCAATTACAGCTTGTAATCCAACGATTTGTTCCACCATAACGGCAAGAGAAGTATTCGAATTAGCAGTTTTCCGTCGGCACGTTGTGTACTCTACTGCAGCCTAACCAAAGGAGTATTCAGTACAGGGGAAGCGAACACAAGGTCCAATTTATGAAGTGTACAACGAAAAAGGAGTTGCGCACACTCTTTCGGTGTATAATAGCCCATCAACATTCATTACAATCCCGTGCCAAATGATCCCTTCGTCGTCAAGTAAAACATCTGCCTGTCACAGCCTTGGTGCAGGGCATCTCGTGCTCAGATATATTAAAAAAGGCACACCGGAGAGCTGTCAAATACATTTTGCGACAAACACATCTGAAGTCGGAGAGGTCAGGAGGTTTACAATGCAGCATCAGAGTAACTTTCAGATTCAAATGAGCGTCTCTGCGCATGCCATGGCCATCACATTATATAATAAAGCAAGAGGTCAGCTACAAGGCAACAAAACAACTTACCACCCTTATTCTAAAGCGCCGACTGCAAGATAAGCGAAGCTCATACCAGTAATGTCAACGTGTCGACAAGTTGTGACGACGTCGGGTATCGCGCAGAACACTTTCTACAACCATCTGGGAGGGTGAGGGCTGTTGAGAGGCCCACTTCTGTACGCCATGATGGGTGATAAGCCTACTTCTGTACACCGTTTGAACGGTCAGCCCTTTGGCCTGGAGCACATCGGGCCACGAGGTTGGACAGATGAGGCAGTGACGTAACAAGTCTTGGAGGCCGACGGCTGGTGAGTGTTTCAGTCCTTCCCCCGAATACGTCAGTGACAAAGTGTTACGTATAATAACACTTTATTAAAGTGACTGCTATAATGAATACTGCCTTCCCCGCCCCACAGGACAGGGGCTGCGCTGCTCGCTCAGTCGCTCAGGAAGTCTAAACAGGGGAATTAAAGCCAGAAATCACGTCATTGTAGCAGGATAATCAAAGGCGTCAGCGGCCATGTCTAACACAGTGGTGTCTGAATTACGAGCGCTTTTCCCTGCCTCTGCATTTATCATCGGGACTAGAACGCCTTGGAGAGGCCCGAGCTCGTATGTTGTATGCTGTTGCTTCGTATCGAAAAGTTTGCGGAACAACGTTCTTGCTGCTGTCACATTGCACCGTTTGCGCTCGTTGCTATGACTCTGCTAGCTTTGTGGCATTGAGTTGAGGGTAGCCCTGCTTTTGCGATATTCGCATTCTTCGCTTGTTCTATATTATGAGTGTGAAACACTGAGTCGAACTTGCTTCCTTTATTGTGTCGAGCACTAGCTTTGAGAATTTATTAGTGCACCCGAGAACACGTTTGCTGTGCAACCGATGTTACACTGAATACAAATAAAACAAGTGGTATGGATTTCAGTTTGAAGTGGTAAAATGAAACTGTCAGGTAAAATATTGACAGCATCTCTATAGACTGTGAGTAACAAACAATGAATTTTTACAGATTTGTATTCATTGTCAATTTCAGTCCTGTAATACGACTTTTTACTTACTTCCTATTCATGCATACACTCAGTTCTTAGCTACAGAATCCATTTCTGGAGTAAGAAACATACGAAATACGAGCACAATTTTGAAATCGCAGAACAGAGACATAAGAATAATAACCAAAATCAGCAGTCGGGCTAATTCTACAGATCTGTTCAGAACTAAAACCATATAAGAATATCTGCTAATCAGTTACGCACATCAAAATCAAAGTTCAAAACTGCTGCTCAAACACGTTTGTTCACCAGCATGGAACACTATCTAGACCGATCTTACATTTACCGCAGGGAAAACATTCAATAATTAAACTGTGCAAGAAACTGTCTAAAGAAAGAGAGATTAACATTTTAGGCAAGTAAACAATAATCAGCGCCTATACCATTTCAAAACACATTTCCTTTTTTACTTTGCATCAAAGATGAGAACTGGATAATACTAAAATCTTATCCACTTTCCGAGCTCAACATGTCAGTCAATCATTGAGGGATGCTGACTAACTGCTTCAAGCAGACAAAGGGAAGTTGCGTTGCACAAAATGGAAACATCGTTGTCGTGGTCTTGATGTTAATTGATAGTGTTTCTATAGCATGTGTAGTCTGTGCAGTGATTCGTTCCGAGAAATGTGGCACTACCAGTTTACATTAAGAAATAATTCCTTCGTAAAATCAAAAAATATTGTACGCTAAGGATAAACTGAATGTGGTTGTGGTGTTGTTAAGAGACTGGCCTGTACATGGGACGGTAGCTGCAATCCCTATCTGGCCGCGGACATCTAAGTTTCCTGCGGTTTCCCTAAACTACTTCAGGCAAATACTTGGATGGAACCAACTATAAGGACAACTGCCCCATCTTCGTCAAACTAGACCTGTATATCAATTACTATACATATAAATTATATTTTTGTTGTTGAAGCCTGATACCTAAGCATGTCGACCATACGTGTAAAAGTGATCCGCGGATGAGTAAGTCTGGTATTACTATACCAACTATGTAGGAGATCAGAAACATGATAATGGCCAAAATGATTATGATTGCATAAGTGTGTGTCATATCTGTGTGGACGTGTGTGCAGCCAGGACGTTTTCAAATTACAACCATTGAATCATGGAAACCTTCATATATGTTCCAGGGGAACCCTTCCAAGCAGTCAACGATCGCCAACAGAGTTTACTGGAGAACCGTTACGATCAAGTTGCCGGCTATCCAAATGCTAGACACGTTCGGCAGGCGACTGGTCAGGTGAAATTGCAGACCAGTGGTACCTATCGCTCTTCGAAGAAAGCATGTACATACCTGCAACATTTGCCCAGATATTGTCCTGCTAGAATATGTCATGTGGAGTTACCCGAAAGGCTGGCTACACGTCGGACTCTAAACCTCACTGACGACAGATTGCAGTTCAGAATTCTCTTCAGAATTCTCTCGTTAAATACGACTCTAGGTCGTTTGCCAACAACATTATGGATTCAAATCATCATACCCAAGATTTCCTAGACTGCTCTGTAAAGTAACATAACATACACTCCTGGAAATGGAAAAACGAACACATTGACACCGATGTGTCAGACCCACCGTACTTGCTTCGGACACTGCGAGAGGGCTGTACAAGCAATGATCACACGCACTGCACAGCGGACACACCAGGAACCGCGGTGTTGGCCGTCGAATGGCGCTAGCTGCGCAGCATTTGTGCACCGCCGCCGTCAGTGACAGCCAGTTTGCCGTGGCATACGGAGCTCCATAGCAGTCTTTAACACTGGTAGCATGCCCCGACAGCGTGGACGTGAACCGTATGTGCAGTTGACGGACTTTGAGCGAGGGCGTATAGTGGGCATGCGGGAGGCCGGGTGGACGTACCGCCGAATTGCTCAACACGTGGGGCGTGAGGTCTCCACAGTACATCGATGTTGTCGCCAGTGCTCGGCGGAAGGTGCACGTGCCCGTCGACCTGGGACCGGACCGCAGCGACGCACGGATGCACGCCAAGACCGTAGGATCCTACGCAGTGCCGTAGGGGACCGCACCGCCACTTCCCAGCAAATTAGGGACACTGTTGCTCCTGGGGTATCGGCGAGGACCATTCGCAACCGTCTCCATGAAGCTGGGCTACGGTCCCGCACACCGTTAGGCCGTCTTCCGCTCACGCCCCAACATCGTGCAGCCCGCCTCCAGTGGTGTCGCGACAGGCGTGAATGGAGGGACGAATGGAGACGTGTCGTCTTCAGCGATGAGAGTCGCTTCTGCCTTGGTGCCAATGATGGTCGTATGCGTGTTTGGCGCCGTGCAGGTGAGCGCCACAATCAGGACTGCATACGACCGAGGCACACAGGGCCAACACCCGGCATCATGGTGTGGGGAGCGATCTCCTACACTGGCCGTACACCACTGGTGATCGTCGAGGGGACACTGAATAGTGCACGGTACATCCAAACCGTCATCGAACCCATCGTTCTACCATTCCTAGACCGGCAAGAGAACTTGCTGTTCCAACAGGACAATGCACGTCCGCATGTATCCCGTGCCACCCAACGTGCTCTAGAAGGTGTAAGTCAACTACCCTGGCCAGCAAGATCTCCGGATCTGTCCCCCATTGAGCATGTTTGGGACTGGATGAAGCGTCGTCTCACGCGGTCTTCACGTCCAGCACGAACGATGGTCCAACTGAGGCGCCAGGTGGAAATGGCATGGCAAGCCGTTCCACAGGACTACATACAGCATCTCTACGATCGTCTCCATGGGAGAATAGCAGCCTGCATTGCTGCGAAAGGTGGATATACACTGTACTAGTGCCGACATTGTGCATGCTGTGTTGCCTGTGTCTATGTGCCTGTGGTTCTGTCAGTGTGATCATGTGATGTATCTGACCCCAGGAATGTGTCAATAAAGTTTCCCCTTCCTGGGACAATGAATTCACGGTGTTCTTATTTCAATTTCCAGGAGTGTATTTATAACTCGGTAGAAATGAATGAAAGTGCGGGTGCGTGTTACCAGAGGTCTCCTAGTCGTACGCAGAAAGCTGGATGACGCATGCTGTGAGATCAGCGTTACTAGAGCGCCAAATGGGACTGGCCCAACAACACGAGGTAGTTGAAGAAATGGGAAAGAAAACGTGTGTCGATCAGCGAGCAGTTACAGTGTGCTCTGGTGGTATTACTCATTGCATCATCGCCCTTAGGAAACTTCTGGATGACTTCATACGGGGAAGAATCACCGAAAAACTGGAACACGGACGAAGCGTGACGAGTGTAGAACACGAGTTTCGCATTGCTCACAGCATTGTTTCATGGGCATGGAGAGCACTGCTGCCCGAAGGAGACGAGATGGTCGACCACGGTCAACTACCTCAGCAGATGACTGCTGCAGGCAACAGGGGACCCATGTCAAACAGCAGGTGCAGCTGCAACCATATTTAACAGGGCTGCCAGACACGCAAATCCAAGACCTCACAGCACAGAAAATGGATTGGGATGGTCTCTTTGCCCGAAGACCAGTAATGTTCCGTCAACATCATCTGCGATGGAGTGAAGAGCATAGGGACTGGACCGACAACTAGTGGGGTCGCGTGCTCTTCTCAGATGATAGCAGATCCAGTTTGAGTAATGATTCAGGACGTATCATCGTAGGTAGGAACGTATAATGCACCCAGGAACATTGTCGAACGTGATTGTTTTGGTGGTCCATGTTATACTGTGTGGGAAGACATAATGTTGCAAGGGCGTACTGACCCAGAGGATGGGTGGGGGTATGCCAGCAGAAACGCTTGCTGTTGGCTTCAGCCGATGTCTACGAAAAAGACAGGCTGCGGCACATACGATACAAAGGTAGACCAACGCTTGCTCACTCGCTCAACTCAGCAGGCAAACTACGTCTCTACACTTGTTAACTGGTAACTAGGTTTGTACATAAAAACGAGAATCGCATCTTCTTCTGGGATCCTCTGTTATGGAGTCTTACTGTTATTAGTCCTACAATGATCGGAAGCCCATAGGACTGCTTATAATTTGTTACGGTTGTACTGTGGTACAATAAAACTAAAATCATGCCTAAATGATTTTCAGTTGCATAAGGCAGTGCTTCTTGTATGAAATGAGGACTGTTAAGCAGAAGAGACCAAATGTTATAAACAAGCAGTTATTCCATTTATATCGAGCGTTGATCTTAAATTAAATTTTATTGTAGTACTGTTAATCATTAATACTTCATAATTGCAGATTTCAGTAGAAGATGCAATTCTCGTTAGTATATACAGGCCCAACTGCGAGTTAATAGGTTTAGAAACGCATTTTGTCTGCTGAGCTGAGCGAGCGAGCGAGTTCAAACCTACCTTCGTGACGTACGCGCGGCGGCCTGTCTTCCTCGTGGGCCTCGGTTTGACCCATCTGACGTCACGCTGAGGCTGCGTTGCGCAGCACTGTGGTTATACGGTAAATGCGCCACACCGCAGACGATGTGGCGTGTTGCTCGTCCATGTTACGTTCGGTCTGGGATGATACTCAGCTGGATAAATCAACAGATGTATTACACATTAGGACCAACTAAATGATAACTAATATGAGAAATAACTAACTCGTTTGATGGAGAAGCAAATATTAATGTAGCGTGCTCCAGCTTTCCATTGCTGTTTACTAGGTGAAGGTGCAGGCTTTAGTTGCTTCCTCCTAATGACACATTTCTTCGTGGCTTCCACCTTTGCTTCTTGATTGAGATACCTAATCCTTATAAATGTTCTTGTTTTTACAGTAAGAGCAATAACTGTGTCATGAGCCAGGGTAAACTTTTGCTTGAAACTAGAGCACAGAGACTTTACATTTCTTTGTCTGCCCAATCCGTTTCCATAAAAAGCAGCTAATTCTTCTTCAAACCATTATACTTTGTTCGTCCATGCTGGCCTTGGAAATAAATGTCACCACGTGGTACAACTTATATCTACATTAGGCACCCTACTTTAAATATTCGTGCTGGAATAAGTAATGATTTATCAATGTTTCGTCACTTAAATGTAATATAGCCTCCAATTTATTTCACTACATTTGGAAGAACATCCGAGAGTACAGAATCATCGCACACCGTTATTACATCGGTTAATAAATCTTCTCGATATTCACAGTTTCTGGAATTTCGCGTACTGTTGAGTCATCAACAACACAGAGGTCACTAGTAATAAACGCAATGAAACTTAGGGGTGCCGAATCGGAGTCGATGTCACACTGAGAATGTTCTACGTTTAATTCTTGAGTAAACGGAGAGTTTCCAGAGAAAAAAAAATCACTTGCGTTGCCCGCCAATATAAGGAGACGCACACCGTTCCTTACCTCAAACGGCGTAGCGTTGTTAGAAAATGTACCTAATCCTCGTACGCTAGAAAAAAATTTCAAGCAACCTCGATTTGGTCTGGTAGTAAACATGCAGCTGACTTTCGTAGTATTTAGTCTTTCGAGAAGACCAAAGAGAGATTTTTTGACTTAGTGAAACGTTTTTGGAAACGTTACAATCTGTCACAGCTCACATTGCCAAACAACTGTCTGGGAATCTCTTTAGTGTATTCTCCGTAATTGTGATTCATTCCGCATGAAGATTCATCTTTTGGAACTCTAGAGTTCAAGACATCAAAGACGTCGTAACCGAATTAAATAAAATTACTTTCAGCGTGTTTGTGAAGAATATACACTCCTGGAAATTGAAATAAGAACACCGTGAATTGATTGTCCCAGGAAGGGGAAACTTTATTGACACATTCCTGGGGTCAGATACATCACATGATCACACTGACAGAACCACAGGCACATAGACACAGGCAACACAGCATGCACAATGTCGGCACTAGTACAGTGTATATCCACCTTTCGCAGCAATGCAGGCTGCTATTCTCCCATGGAGACGATCGTAGAGATGCTGGATGTAGTCCTGTGGAACGGCTTGCCATGCCATTTCCACCTGGCGCCTCAGTTGGACCAGCGTTCGTGCTGGACGTGGAGACCGCGTGAGACGACGCTTCATCCAGTCCCAAACATGCTCAATGGGGGACAGATCCGGAGATCTTGCTGGCCAGGGTAGTTGACTTACACCTTCTAGAGCACGTTGGGTGGCACGGGATACATGCGGACGTGCATTGTCCTGTTGGAACAGCAAGTTCCCTTGCCGGTCTAGGAATGGTAGAACGATGGGTTCGATGACGGTTTGGATGTACCGTGCACTATTCAGTGTCCCCTCGACGATCACCAGTGGTGTAAGGCCAGTGTAGGAGATCGCTCCCCACACCATGATGCCGGGTGTTGGCCCTGTGTGCCTCGGTCGTATGCAGTCCTGATTGTGGCGCTCACCTGCACGGCGCCAAACACGCATACGACCATCATTGGCACCAAGGCAGAAGCGACTCTCATCGCTGAAGACGACACGTCTCCATTCGTCCCTCCATTCACGCCTGTCGCGACACCACTGGAGGCGGGCTGCACGATGTTGGGGCGTGAGCGGAAGACGGCCTAACGGCGTGCGGGACCGTAGCCCAGCTTCATGGAGACGGTTGCGAATGGTCCTCGCCGATACCCCAGGAGCAACAGTGTCCCTAATTTGCTGGGAAGTGGCGATGCGGTCCCCTACGGCACTGCGTAGGATCCTACGGTCTTGGCGTGCATCCGTGCGTCGCTGCGGTCCGGTCCCAGGTCGACGAGCACGTGCACCTTCCGCCGACCACTGGCGACAACATCGATGTACTGTGGAGACCTCACGCCCCACGTGTTGAGCAATTCGGCGGTACGTCCACCCGGCCTCCCGCATGCCCACTATACGCCCTCGCTCAAAGTCCGTCAACTGCACATACGGTTCACGTCCACGCTTTCGCGGCATGCTACCAGTGTTAAAGACTGCGATGGAGCTCCGTATGCCACGGCAAACTGGCTGACACTGACGGCGGGGGTGCACAAATGCTGCGCAGCTAGCGCCATTCTACGGCTAACACCGCGGTTCCTGGTGTGTCCGCTGTGCCGTGCGTGTGATCATTGCTTGTACAGCCCTCTCGCAGTGTCCGGAGCAAGTGTGGTGGGTCTGACACATCGGTGTCAATGTGTTCTTTTTTCCATTTCCAGGAGTGTACTTCAAAGCATAAGCAGATCGTCGTGAAAACAGGCGTGCGCTCACCCGATTACATTTAAGTGTGCTTCAGTAATGCAATGTATTACTACTAGGTCGCTTTTTTATTTTTAAAAAGTTCTCGTATAGCTGCCATAGTTATTTTAAACCTATTAGGTAGTGTAATGAAATGGTTCCTCAATAACTTTAAAAGATGTGATACATCGAAGGAAATCCATGCAGTCTTGTCATCGTCTGCTGCATCTACGAAATATGTTTTATCTGTATTGATGCACAATTCCTTCTAAACTTCTAATTTTTTTTCCACTTGTATCACATATCGCAACTTCAACATTTGTTCCTTATTCTTTAATTATGTTAATAATGCTCTGAAGCAAATTGTTACAAATGTGCCGAAGTCATGATAAACTTGTTGCTTCTACTGCTTACGCAGCCCCCGGATCATGATAACTTGAACACTGGAATGCAGACCGACTACTATGTCCTCCGACGAAACTTAACATATGCCAGCATCAACATTCATTTCGCCAAATGTCAATTGTTAGTCGCTCTTGGGTAGTGCAAGTGGTTGACTTCGCTTTCAACAAACATAGGACATTTTCGAGAGTACCCGGTCTGTATTTAAATTCCTTCGTCCGTTTCTGAGGTGTTGCCCTGCACAGAAAAACCATGTTTCGCTTTCGCACATAAGCATCTGCTTCTGACGATGGATCTCCTAAAGTCAACGAATGGACAACGGTCTCTGAATTCCACTTTATTCTATTGCTTTCGTTCAACAGACATTGTATCTACACCGGGGTAAAACATTTTGACAACACATTGCTCACAGTTCTTTGTACTTCGGTTTCACCTTTCTCGTCAGATGACCTTTTCGTCCGCAGGGAAGAGCGTTTGTTTTGCTTCATAAGGTTACATCACTTCTCTTTAGAGCTGCTTCTTTTCTTTATTTAGTTTTATTATAAATTCAACCTCAGCCCTCAGTTTCTTAATATCTAAATCTTTATTCACTATTCCACTTAGATCATGAACGGTATCAATAGATGAGGACTGGTCGGCTTTATTTCTTTTTTTTTTTTTTTTTTTTTGCAAACTTCTTGCTTCGCAGCATTATGCACGACTTTCAGATCCCCAAGGAATGAATTTACTTTTATTATTCCCACATTAATTAAATAACTAATTAATTCAGTCGTTTCCATTGCGATCTTCATGCCGTTGATCACTGCTGAATCTTCCCACCTGTTGGGGCCAGTTTGCCACCCTTTGCGCAAGAGGTTGCACTGTAGGTCTTGTAACTTACAAAGAAACTAAGTCTTTCTTTAATCCCTAGTACTGTTTTAAGTGATGGTATTATTTCATACTGTTTTTTTAGTATTACCACCAATTGTAGGATGTGACGTGCTAGAGATGTTGAGCACTAGTCTTGAAGCTGATATGTCTTGCATTTATCCGTATTGAAAGACAGCTGAGATTCTTTGCACAAAGTGGAAACTTTGTTGAAGTTCTTCTGCGTTTGATTACAGCTATGCAATGACAATAATTTCCTGCAGGCAACAGCATCGTGATCGAATAATCTTATAATGCTCCTGGTCCTGAAAAACCGTTTATATGCAGTGTGTTCGGCTACTCCCATCAATACTTCTAGGACTTGTAGAGGGGATTGAGTGTATAACATTCTGAAAAGGAACCTATGTCCGAAATCGTATCATTTCCGTTCTACAACGGTTTCAATTCAGATGTGCAACGCGTCCACGTCTGCTGAGGGGAAAAGAAAAGTCTCAGAGTTGCTTCTTCCTACAATAGGGTAAACAGTAAGCCGTGTACTCCGTCAGACAGCCACGTGATGCCGCACGCAAAGTTTAATATATGAGACTCCTATAGAGATGCAGGGACAGAGGAAGATCTGTTGGCACGAGTTCTGGTCGCTGCACTAGAAATTTAATAGACAGCAGGTGGAATGGAGAGTGTGTACCAGAACATGCTTCGTAGGTACAATGTCTGTGACAACACTGGTCATCTCCCTAGGCATCAGCACTGTTCTGTACGTACAGTATGCTGAGATCCTTTTTGTTTTGGAATCATGTAAACACGTAACGTTTAAGCGTTAATACAAACAGGTGTGCAAAAGTGCTAAATGGATGTTTCATTATGTTTAGTGCTGGAATCACACTGTAGCACTGCGAAGAATGTGTGGCGGTTAGATGTAATGTGCTGCAAATGAAAATCGTGGTACGCATTCCTCTATCTTGATTTACATTGCCAGAAGACAGCAAACACATGTGGACATCCTCACTGCCGCCCTGAGAGCCAAACTTTGGTGTTTTCAGACAATATCTGCTGCATACCGCTCTACAGTGATGGTCATATACATCTTAGAGGCTACCGTAGTAACAGCAAAAGGGCAATCTACATTTTTTTTCAGCGAAGTTCACTGGTTGACAAAAATCAAGGCCGATAGTAACTTTCGCCTCATACGTCACTGTTAAGTAATATAGTTCGATGAAATTTGGGTGATACATAGAAAGAACTGCTACAGTGTAGTACAGAAGATAGCTAAAAAAAATGTGGAATGAGATGAAGAAAAATGACATTTTTACTTAAAAAACCAACTGCCCTAGCGGCAGTTGGTTCTTAAAAGAGTGTGTGATCACGACGATCAGCAATGCGTGCTCTGTGACGTGATCCCATGCTTGCCACGAGGTTTGTAGGGAGTTCTTGTGGCAGGGCGTTCGATTCCTCCATCAGCGAGGTTGACAGCTGCTGCGTGGTCGATGGTGCTCGTGGACATAGTGCAATACTTCTCGTATTTAAGTCGGGGGCAAGGGCAGTGCAGTCCAATCGCCGAATATCCTCTCGTTCCATGGGCTTCTTCACCTGTGCCGTTCGTTGCGGTAGCACTGTGTCATCCATAAACAGGAAGTCAGGGCCAAACGCATACCTGAAAAGATGTGCATGAGGAAGAAGTACAGCATTACAGTAACGTTGACCGGTGAGAGCATCGTGCTCAGACATATGGACGTCAGTACCAAGGTATACAGAAAACGGAGGAAGGCCATTACAGCCCCTGGCGAGCAAAAAATTCCCAGACAGCCATGCGGGCCTTGACGTCACTTAGAGGACTCTCGTGGCTGTGCATTCGGCAGAACACAGAAGCTGTGGTGTGCATCCAAACAAATTAACTCGTTTCGTATCAATCATCAACAATGGTTACTGTACTCACGCTGTAGCGCAGTGCATTAATATTGCTCGAAATACGACAAACGTTATTTATCATTGTTTTCCCCAAGAGGAGCACTAGCAATGTGAATGGATAGTTCAATGCAAATGTACGGACAAAGTGAATATGAAAACTTCGCGTATGTGCTCAGTTCATTTTCGTCTGAAGATTATTAACTGGATTTGAGAAACTAAGTTGTAGGGTTACCTGCAAGATGACGCTACTCAACGCAGCAATCCGCAGCATAAACATTCCAAACTGACATGAAGAAGAACTCACAGAAAGCAGGTGTGCAAAAGCAAAGATAAAAATTCAGTGCATAAATAGCACTCAAAATAAACTCAAAAATTAACTTAAGATAAATTAATTCACAAAAATTTAACGCATTCTTTCATGTGTTGCGAGATTACTCCACTTCAGTGCATCACCCGCTATCACTTGGAAATAAATAAGTTTGTTGCTAAGGTTTATTAGCTTTTGCTCCTGGATGTTATAGCTTCATTTCCTGTGGAAATAGCCGATATTTTTTCGTATCCGAAAGCTGTCTTAACTGTTTCCATGTAATAATACAGTACAAATTGCGACTGAATTCTCATATCTGCACATTTCGCATGCTGCTCTGAGCTTTAACAATAATAGGCTTCTTCAAAATGGCTGCGTAGCTCATGTATGAGGGAAAAAAGAGCCTTGTGAGCGTGGGGCTCAGCGATAGAAGGGGGCAGGCCTCGTGGCCAAGCCTGGGGATTCAACGACCCCTGCCCACACTGTCTCCTGCAACCTGTAGCTGATTATAAAAACAGATGCTTCACTTGTGTCACATCGATGAGAAATCGTAATCAGTTTGTCAGTTTCAAAAATCGAGGTTTCCTCTCCCTCTGGGAAAGTAATTTTTCTTTGTTATTTTCTTTATTTAAGACATCTGCACTGAAAAAATAAGTTGATAAAATGTGTAGACGATATGCTTAGGGTTTCTGAGTTCGTAAAATGTCGGCTGTTTCAATTTTCATGCATAAAATTTTGTCATAACAAGCTATTGGGGTGATTTCTCTCCCTTTTTTGTCTAATCCTAAGCAAGGATGTAGCAGCGAATTGTCACTGATATTTTATCGCTTTTGTCTATTGTTTATTTGATTAACATGCAGTTTGGAATGGACACCACTGCATTAAAGACTATTCGTGAAGCTTTTCTTAACCTGCTGCCCCCGGAGATCCGGAAGGGTAACTTGAAACTCCGGCTACATTTCAGTGGTGGTTTGCCGCTGACTTCCACTGACTTCTAAAGCCTGTCTACTCACCGACTCAGTTTTCCGCTGGGGTTGGTTAACGAAACTTCCACTTTGTTTTTCGACTTAACAGTGGCACTTTGTGTAGCCAGGAAGTTGGAAAATTAAGTTGAAAGAACCTAAGAGAACTCACTGAGTTCTTGTAGTCTAATATCACTTCCAGTTTTTTTCTCACAGTCTATACATGTTTGCAACCCCCATCCCCCTCACCGCTCACTTCCTGGCACTGTACCATTATGGTAACGACACCTATCACTTCGTGGCATACAGGAGCAGAAAAAATGGAGGTAGTTTCCCTGTTCAGTTATCTCGGCTCCCACATTTCTGTTGCTGATGACTGCAGCCACGAAATCAAGAGATACTTGTTACTTGTCAGAAAGGCAATGTTCAATCTTTACAATGTTTTAAGCAGTAGATACATAACTTTAACAATAAAGACCCGTATAGTAAGGGCTATAGTCCTTCCAGTTGTGATGTACGGATATGACACCTGAACCAAAAGGAACAGACAAATTTGAATTGTGACATAAAATGAAAGTCCCGAAAGCTTAATAGACCGCAAAGAGTACGAATAGGTCACTGCTACAGAAACTAAACTAGGTTGCTCCTTGGGGGGTCTAATACTGAAATAAAAACTGACCGCACTTGGGCACATTATGAGAAGACGTAATTCGCTACAAAAGACGTTAATGCCGGAGAAGATCGAGGGCACAAGCAGATGAGGGCGGCAAAGGATAATATGGATCGACAGCATCACAGAAGTAATGCATTCTAGACTTAGAAGCCACGGAAGAAAGTGCAGGATTCAAAAACTGGTGTGCTTTATATAGTGGGGTCATGGAGAGAATTAAAAGAATATAGAGAGAGATACAGAGACGATTAAAGCCTCACAGTGTGTATCCACAGGACATGTGGGGAGTGATAGAAAAATTATTATGATTATCTCTAAATCGGCAACAGATTATGAATTAATCCCCCATTAGAATCTCCGGAACTGAACTTGCAAGGTGGAGGTAACCACAAGAAAAATATGATGTAACCAACGAAAAGCCAATATCCTATGAGAGTGAAATGTCAGAAATTTGAACGAGGTAGGAAAGTTAGAGAATCTGAAGACGCGAATAAAAAGCCTTAATGAAAATATAGTGAGGGGTCAGTAAAGTGAAACTGGAAGAAGATAAGAATTTCTGGTGAGATGAATAAAGAGTAATATCAACACAGAAGAAAATAGTATAACTGTAGTAGAGTCCGGTATCACAAAGCATGGCCGAGAGTGAGTTTCTGCGAACAGTTCAGCAATAGGGTTGTTCTCATGAGAATCGACAACAAACCAACGCCAACAACAGTACTACAAGTATAAATTACCACGTCACAAGTGGAAGATAAGGAGATAGAAGTAGTGTATGAGGATATTGAACGGGTAATTCAGTACGCAACGAGAGTTGAAAATCTAATAATCGTGGGCGACTGGAACGCTGTGGTAGGAGGGATTAGACGAAAGCGTTACGGAAGAATACAGGTTTGATAGTAGGAATTAGGAAAGAAAGAGAACCACAGAGATCCGAAGCGGGAAGAGATCCACGCAGTTTCGAGCAGGTAAGTGCGTGAACTATCGCACAATCAAAATTCAGCGTAGCAGTTCACGTATCCAAGTTACTGATAAGAATAATAAACAGAAGAATTAAAAGCAAATTGTGGCACTCTTAGACGATGATTAGTTTGGATTCAGTAAACGTAAAGCCACCAGGGAGGCAGTTATGACGTTACGCTTGATAATGGAAGCAAGACTTAAGAAAAACAAAGACACGTTCATAGGATTTATCGACCTGAGAAACTGCAAAATTGTGCAAAATGTTCAAAAATCTCAGGAAAATAGGAATAAGCTACCGGGAATGTCGGTTCATATACGATACTTACGAGACCCAAGAGGGAACAATAAGACTAGAAGACCAGCACGAGGTACTCAGATTAAAAAGTGTAAGTGATACAGTCTATCCCTCATATGGTTCAATCCACACATCGAAGAAGCAATGACGAAAATAAAAATCAACGTTCAAAAGTAGATACCAATGATAAAATAATTGGTCTATGATGAAACCAGTCACAGCTGTTTACGTCATTCACCAACTACTATTAACAGCCGTGGAATCCACAAGATCCCACATGGATAAAATAAGATTCAATGATAAGATTCGCTTATGTCATTGCTATCCTCCGCGAATGCGAAGAAAAGTATATACTGGACCTGATGAATGGAATGAACAGTCTAAAGAGCACAAAATATAGATTGAGAGTAAACCCATTAACAACTAAAGTAATGAGGAGTAGCATAAATGTAAATAGAGTTTAACATCAAAACTGGTAGCCAAAAAGTAGGTGAAGTTTCTTTTTTTGTGGTCGTCAGTCTTCTGACTGGTTTGATGCAGGCCGCCACGAATTCCTCTCCTGTGCTAAACTCTTCATCTCAGAGTAGCACTTGCAACCTACGCCCTCAATTATTTGCTGGATGTATTCCAATCTTTGTCTTCCTCTACAGTTTTTGCCCTCTACAGCTCCCTCTAGTACCATGGAAGTCATTCCCTCATGTCTTAAGAGATGTCTTATCATCCTGTCTCTCCTCCTTAGCCGGCAGCAGCGGCCGAGCGGTTCTAGGCGCTTCAGTGCGGAACCGCGCTGCTGCTACGGTCGCAGGTTCGAATCCTGCCTCGGGCATGGATGTGTGTGATTTCCTTAGTTTAGTTAGGTTTAAGTTCTTCAAGTCTAGGGGACTGAGGACCTCAGATGTTAAGTCCCATAGTTCTTACAGCCATTTGAAGCTTCTCCGTATCAGTGTTTTCCATATATTCCTTTCCTCTCCGATTCTGCGCAGGATCTTCTCATTCCTTACCTTATCAGTCCACCTAAGGTGAAGTTAAGGGATTCTAAGCTCTTGGAAGCGTAATAACACATGACAGCATAGAAAGGAGGACATGAAAAGCAGACTAGCACAGGAAAAGAGGGTATTCCTAACCCAAAGAAGTTGTTACCAAACATCGGCGTTAGTTTGTGGACGAAAATTCTTAAAACGTACGTTTAGAGCACAGCATTGTATGGTAGTGAATCATGGACTGTGCGAAAATAGAGGAGAAGAGAAGCAAAGTGTTTGAGATGTGTTGCTACAGAAGGATCTTAAAAAGTAGGTGGACTGATAAGATAAGGAATGGGAATGTTCTCCGCAGTATTGGCAAAGAAGGGAACATATGTAAAATACTGACAAGGAGAAGGGACAGGATTATGAGACACATGTTAAGACGTCAAGGAATAACTTCCATGGTACCTGAGGGAGAAGCTGTAGAGGGTAAAGTCTATGAAGGTAGACAAAGATTGGAATACATCCAACAAACAATCAAGGATATAAGACGTAAACGTTACTCTGAGATGAAGAGAGTGCCGCGAGAGAGGAATACGTGGCGGGCCGCAGCGAACTACTCAGACTGATGACTCAAAACAAGAGAGAACGGAAAAAATGGCGAAAGACAAAGAGAAAACAAAGTGGAGAACGGAGAATAAAGGGAATCATTCTGTGTAAACCGTTCGTTAACCCAGTAAGACGACAGATTCTTTGTTGCTACGTAATTCCATGTATGGTGCTATTTAGGTCTGAATGATAGATGCAGATATGAATTTTACGTTGTGCGTTATTCCCATGGGGTATTAAAACACATGCTATTTCACCCTGGGACATAATTCCCTCGTTGAAGCCGCTGTTCGATGGCATCTCTGTGGAATGCTTCGGAGGAAGGTCAACATACTAAGTGGTCACCCTGCTTCTGATCGGGCAGCTCTTGGCGCCGAAACTAATGAACTCTAAATGGGGAGAAAAGAAATTTACACGGTCCAGTCACATTACGTGATCATCTGTCAAGCACTCCGTCTGAAAGCCACGAGTGGCCTACCGGGACCATCCGACCGCCATGTCATCCTCAGTGGAGGATGCGGACAGGAGGGGCCTGGGGTCAGCACACCGCTCTCCCGGCCGTTATGATGGTATTCTTGACCGAAGCCGTTACTAATCGGTCGAGTAGCTCCTCAATTGGCATCACGAGGCTGAGTGCACCCCGAAAAATGACAACAGCGCATGGTGGCCTGAATGGTCACCCATCCAAGTGCCGACCTCGCCCAACATCGCTTAACTTCGGTGATCTCTCGGAAACCGGTGTACCCACTGCGGCAAGGCCGTGATCATCTGTCAAGAGTCTTATTAACTATCTTTTGCAGTACGGACGTGCAGGAAGAGGGTCAGTGATTTTCTAGAAGTATCGACAGGGACATGGAGACATTCCAACTCCAGTGTCATGACCAGCAGCACTATGTTCCACAGTTGAGGATCTATGATCCAGGGCGTGAACAGCTCGATCGAGGTGGCCCCACAAATTCTCAAATGGGTTAAATCTGGGGAGTTTGTTGCCAGGAGAGTACGGTTAACTCATCCAGGTGTTCTTCGAACCACGCTCGTACATTGCGAGCTGTGTGGCACATTGCATTGTCCTGCTGGTAGATGCCATTGTTCCGAGGGCAAACAAACTACATGTGGGGTTTGGGGGGAGGGGGGTGGACATGATTCTCAAGGAGAGATCCGTATTCGTGTTGATCCACTGTGCCTTTCACAATGAGGAGATCACCCAGAGAACGCCACAAAGACAATCCTCAGACCATAACGCTCCCTCCTCCGGCCTGGACCCTTTCATGATTGTTGTAGTGTGTTTGTTTCCATACATTTCACGCCATTCATCTGTCCCCTGCTCCATTTTGTAATTAATAATATTATTGTTATTTGTAATGACGCATCAGCCGTGACGGTAGTGCCGTATCTGTACGCATTATTGCCGTGCGGGGAAACGCGCGGTCTCGGGCGTCTTCTCACGGTGTCCGTGCGGCTCCCCCAGTGAAGATTCGAGTCCTCTCTAGGGCATGGGTGTGTGTGTCGTCCTTAGCGTAAGTTAGTTTAGGTTAGTGTGTAAGCTTAGGGACTGATGACCTCAGCAGTTTGGTCCCATAAACCTTACCACAGATTTCCAGAAAATTTGTACGCGTTATTGTGCATTCTGTATTTTTTGTCTCATGACACAGGTTTTAGTCTGATCGTTCTTTTTATTATACAATGTTTACACAAATATGATAGCCTGACTCTTTAAATAAAAAAATATTTACTATTCATGAAGAATTGTATAAATTCTGCAATTGATATTATTATTTCTTTTTGCAATGACGTTCGCTTTGTCTCAAAGGCTGAGTATTACATCTTAAATTTCTTGTTGCTATATGTTGGTTTAGTATAGGGACTCTATTTATTCACGTGAGTAATTTTGCAAGATTGTAAAAAACATATACTTCTCACCAGGTCATCTGAAAATGAGCAGAGCCAGAAATGCATAACGAATTAAGAAAGGGTCCATAAATATCATGCGACTATTATTTCGCAAACAACCAGTCATTTTAAAGCCATTTCTATTCTTGTGATTATAATGGTCGCATGCCTTTACAACGATTTTCAGTCACGTATCTACGATGAACAGCAGACAGCATGGGTGTGTGAACCAGGCGCCTTCTGCGGATTGCAAAAAGCAGCACTGGTCGCTGTATGGTCGTTGGGGAGACACTCCTCAGTTCAGTTGCACGTCTATTCGCCCTTACACATCTCAGCAGCGGTCATTCACCGCAGTCGTCTACGGCCCATGGTGCGCCACAGATGTCTCTGTGCCGGTTTTGGATAGCGCCATTTTGCCACGCACACTATATTTTTAGCCACGGCGGCACGAGAACAGTTTATAAACTTAGCCATTTTGGAAATGTTTCCTCCCTTGGTCGGAACGTCAATGATCATGACCTTGTGAACGTCAGATAGATCATTCCGTTTCCACATTAAGGCAATGATTGCCCTCTTTCCCGCTGTCGTCTGAGTAGTTACGGCACGCCGAAGTCGAACACAGGTGCTGGACTGTGTATGTACGAAACTGACAAAAGAAGATATCAGCTGACAGCGTTCATCGTGAGTTATTGAGATATTGTCAGTCTGATAATGTAGGGAATTTTTTGGAGTTACAATTGTAGTGGAAGGCCAGGGCTTGATTAAAATAATTTACAATGAGTGCAGGGCGCAGCAGTCATGCAGAGATGGTCAGAATTGCACCGGATAGACTATCTTGGCGATCTTATCTTCAGACGTCAATATCGTTTAGTTGTTTAAAGTAGACATGAAACAATTGACAAATCTATATCACTAATAACATTATCATTCTAAGCACTATTGCTCATCTCTTTGTGAGTATCGAGCCTAAACGGAAATTTGTTCTGTATTTAGTGCAGTGGTTTTTCTTCTGTATAAATATGACTCTGTAGGTGCGCTGATAAAAAGCAGCTATTAGGAAGTGGGAAAGGAGAATAGAGATTGCCCACAACCACACAGATAACTATCTGTACAAGATCGAGAACCATCAGTAAATTCTATCACATCGACGATGTTCAAGCCTCTAACTATTTCTCTACTTGCATCCTACTAGTTTCATGTTCGTTAAGTGACTATTTTCTCGTGGTACTTTGCTTGTTTCTATAAATGAAGACTTGACGAAGAAGGTACATGATTTGCCACAAATAAGTTTCTTTAGAGGCACGCTACGTAGGGTTGTCGAGAGGCAAGAAATTGTTTCGAGAAAAAAGCTTTTTGAGCAGTGCGAAGGGTAAAGTGATTCGCGGATTGTAGAATAAATAATTTTAAAAATTCATATAAATATGGTTGTATAACTTGGTAAACCGTTAATAAGTTGAAACCATGCTTTTGTAGGGAGGGGCGGGGGATACCATTTACGTGCGAGTTCTGAATTTCGTATTTCTATCAGTGCAATGAATATCCAAGACATGTTGTCGTACATTCTTGCAATTGGAATGTTCAGTTGAAATTTTCGAAATACAACGTAATTAAAAATCTGTGTTTTGTGTACGCACGACAAAACGTTTTGCCTCGCAGCATTTCTGTAATTTGAGAGACGTGGCCGCAGAAAGCGTAAGAAAATCTTAATTAAAATCTGTAATATGCAGCGGGCAGTGACCCAAGCGACGTCTGCTTGTGTCTTTGCTTGCTTCTTTGAATGGATTCATTTAATTTAATTCTGGAGTCACTTTTCATCGAGCGCTCGCGGAAAGTAGTTTGCGGGCAGTGACAGGCGTGTATTGTTTGAAGAGCGAATTTGACCGTGCCGAGCTGGTCTTCAGTGTATGAAACCGATGTCAGATAAGGCTACGAAAAATCCAAAATTAGAAATTTGCATCTTGTATTAGGTTAGTTGGTTAGGTTAGTGGTGTTTAACGTCCCGTCGACAACGAGGTCATTAGAGACGGAGCGCAAGCTCGGGTTAGGGAAGGATGGGGAATGAAATCGGGCGTGCCCTTTCAAAGGAACCATCCCGGCATTTGCCTGAAACGATTTAGGGAAATCACGGAAAACCTAAATCAGGATGGCTGGAGACGGGATTGAACCGTCGTCCTCCCGAATGCGAGTCCAGTGTGCTAACCACTGCGCCACCTCGCTCGGTCATCTTGTATTACATATCTTACAACCTTGTAGATAAAGTTTACACCAAACTTTCTATAATTATTCCTAATTTGAAACACGCATATTAATTTCTAGCTATATTATCCTGTTGTTAATTCCCCGAGATTTTCAGGAGATCATTTTATTTTTCGGAGGTTCGGTGACGTTCGTAAGACTCTGTACGTGAATTCTGATTATTACTAGGATATTCTGTCAATCAAGCACCTAATAACAACAGAGCCATTCCAGTTTTAAGAATGAACTGAATAAATTCATGACCCCCTTTTTTAAGTTCAAATAACTTCTAATGCATCATGGGCAGGTTTCAGGACAGAAGTACTCCAGGATACTGGACGTGCCCTCATATGCCGGGAAGTGTGGACACGTAATGCGCTTAGAAACATTGTCGAAAATGGTGGTCCAGCTGTAAGTGTGTGGAGAGAGCACACTGATCTTCAAATATGCGAAAACAACATCATTGACACTATTTATTTCCCGCATGTATCTTTTCAGGACAGTAGTCGGCCTTGATTTCTTTATTGTGGATGATAATGCCGAAACACATCGAACACGGCAAGTGGAGGAGCTCTTGGAACGAGAGGACGTTAGGCGAATGGACTGACCGGCTATTTCCTTGAATTAAATCCCATCGAGCACACGTTGGGTGAGTTGCGGAGACGCATTGCAGCACGTTCACACACACTAACGACCATTCAGCAATTCAAAAATGGTTCACATGGCTCTGAGCACTATGGGACTTAACAGCTGTGGTCATCAGTCCCCTAGAACTTAGAACTACTTAAACCTAACTAACCTAAGGACATCACACACATCCATGCCCGAGGCAGGATTCGAACCTGCGACCGTAGCAGTCGCGCGGTTCCGGACTGCGCTCCTAGAAACGCGAGACCACCGCGGCCGGCATTCAGCAATTCCCAACCAAACTGGCGGGAGAGTGGAACGCCCCAGACCATGAACTCCTTACCAAATTTGTAGCCAGCATGGGATCACGTTGCAGAGCATACATTGTTGGTGATCACCCCATTAAGAACAGTATCCCATGTTTTGTAAATTCCAGGGGAGTATCATAAATCGCGGCGAGCTCAGTGTAATTATTGTCTTTTATTAAAAGTGTCAATTCTCTTCGTCTGTAAGTTACCTTCTGGGCTATACCGTAACTGTTCTTTCTATCTAACGCCCAAGTTTCATCAAGCTACACTACTGGCCATTAAAATCGCTACACCACGAAGTTGACGTGCTACTGACGCGAAATTTAACCGACAGGAATAAGATGCTGTGATATGCAAATGATTAGCTTTTCAGAGCATTCACACAAGGTTGGCGCCGATGGCGACACCTACAACGTGCTGACATGAGGAGAGTTTCCAACCAACTTCTCATACACAAACAGCAGTTGACCTGCGTTGCCTGGTGAAACGTTGTTGTGATGCCTCGTGTAAGGAGGAGAAATGCGTACCATCACGTTTCCGACTTTGATAAAGGTCAGATTGTAGCCTATCGCGATTACGGTTTACCGTATCGCGACATTGCTGCTCGCGTTGGTCGAGATCCAATGACTGTTAGCAGAATATGGAATCGGTGGGTTCAGGAGGGTAATACGGAACGCCGTGCTGGATCCCAACGTCCTCGTATCACTAGCAGTCGATCCCTGAGTAAACAGATGGGGATGTTTGCAAGACAACAACAATCTGCAGAACAGTTCGACGACGTTTGCAGCAGCAAGGGCTATCAGCTAAGAGACCATGGCTGCGGTTACCCTTGACGCTCCATCACAGACAGGAGCTCCTGTGATGGTGCACTCAACGACGAACCTGGATGCACGAATGGCAAAACGTCATTTTTTCGGATGAATCCAGGTTCTGTTTACAGCATCATGATAGTCCCATCCGTGTTTGGCGACATCGCGGGGAACGCACATTGGAAGCGTGTATTCGTCATCTCCATACTGGCGTATCACCCGGCGTGATGGTATGGGGTGCCACTCGTTACACGTCTCGGTCACCTCTTGTTCGCATTGACGGCACTTTGAACAGTGGACGTTACATTTCAGATGTGTTACGAGCCGTGGCTCTACCCTTCATCGATCCCTGCGAAACCCTACATTTCAGCAGGATAATGCACGACCGCATGATCCAGGTCCTGTACGGGCCTTTCTGGATACAGAAAGTGTTCGACTGCTGCCCTTGCCAGCATATTCTCCAGATCTATCACCAATTGAAAACGTCTGGTCAATGGTGGCTGTGCAACTGGTTCGTCACAATACGTCATCACTACTCTTGATGAACTGTGGTATCGTGGTAAAGCTGCATCGGCAGCTGTACCTGTACACGCCATCCAAGCTCTGTTTGACTCAATTCCCAGGCGTATCAAGTCCGTTATTACGGCCAGAGGTGGTTGTTCTGGGTACGGATTTCTCCTGATCTATGCACCCAAACAGCGTGAAAATGTAGTCACATGTCAGTTCTAGTATGATACATTTGCCCAATGAATACCCGTTTATCATCTGCATTTCTTATTGGTGTAGCAATTTTAATGGCCAGTAGTATATGTTACTTGGCAGTGACACATCACGGTAAAGTTACTTTCGTATTTATGTTTTGAAACCAGTGAACTTCCTCTAGTTGTCTCGCGTTCATTCCATTTTCTTTCAGTTCCTCTTTCCATTAACTCACCACCACTTCCTCTTTCTTATACAAGCTTACTTTCGATTTTCATCTTTGGTTTCAGGGTACACAACTGTGCTCCAGTTTTCCCTAAAGCCTGTCTGTAATCAGGCTGTTCCAGCAACACCAGTAGTTCTCATAGTTGCGACCACCTCTCACCGACTACCCTTTCTCTCTTGCTCTGTCGGATTTTCTTTTTGAGTGATCAGTCTTCTGACTGGTACGATGCGGCCCACCACGAATTACTCTCCTGTGCCAACCTTTTCAACTCAGAGTAACGCTTGCAGCCTACGTCCTCAATTATTTACTGGATGTTTTCCAGTCGCTGTCTTCATTTATGGTTTTACCCTCTACAGCTCCCTCACGTACTACCCAAGTTATTCCCCGAAGTTCTATCATCCTGGCGAAGGTTCCTTAGTCTTGTCAGTGTTTTCCATATATTCATTTCCTCGCCGATTCTGCGGAGAATCGGCTCGTTTCTTACCTTATCGGTCCACCTAATTTACAACACTCTCAGATGCTTCAGTCCTCTTCTGTTCCGCGTTTCTCACAGTCCATGTTTCACTACCAAACGATAATATGCTCGAAACGTAGATTCCCAGAAATTCCTTTCTCAGTAGTAAATACTAGTATATTTCTCTTGATCAAGAATACCCTTTCTGTTTCCTTTTTATGTCCTCCTTGCTCCATGCACCGTGTAGTATTTTGCAGATTAGGTAGCAGAATTCCTTAACTTCGTTTACTACGTCATCACCAATTCTGATGTTAAGCACAGGGTGACAATCATTGAACAATATGAAAATAAAGTAAAATAATTACAAATTACTGCGTGCACACACCTTATCCAATATGTAAACGTCACTATGCCTGCCATCATTACTGATCATGTGGCGCAGAGGAATAGAAAAATTCTGCATGAACCGCTAAAGTGTCGCAACATCGATGCTGTCGATGACCTTCTGAATCGCTGTTTTCAACTCAGGAATGGTTTTGGTGTTATTGCTGTAAAACCTGTCTTTAATATAACCCCACAAAAATGAGTCGTATGTGTTCACACTAGAGAATATGGCGGTCAATCGAGGTCCATGTCAGTGGCCTCTGGGCACCCCAGAGCCAGAACGCGGTCCCCAAAGTACTGCTCCAGGACATCACTCTCCTGCTTAGATGGGCTCGATCCGCGTCTTGCACGAACCACATCTTGTCAAAATCAGGGTCACTTTGGATGACGGGTATAAAACCATCTTCCAAAACCTTCACGTACCGTTCGGTAGTCACCATGCCATTAAGGAATACCGCACCGATTATTCCGTGATTGGACACTGCGCATCAGTTAGTCAACCGTTGAGGATGAAGATACTTCTCGATCGCGAAATGCGGATTCTCAGTCCCCCAAATGCGCCAATTTTGCTTATTGACGAACCCATCTAAATGAAAGTGAGCTTCGTCACTAAACCAAACCATACAGCGCATATTAATTCCCATTAGGCACCGAGGGCAACAGTGCAGTTTGGGCGTTCTAACTCAAACCGTTGAGAAGTTATGACGATTCTATTGCATAAAGTTCAATAATTGTCACCCTGACTCTACCTATTCTCATTTCTGCTATTTCTCATTACGTTCGTTTTTCTTCGATTTACTTTCAATACATTTTTTGTACTCATTAGACTGTTCATTGTATTTAACACATCCTGTAATTCATCTTCAGTTTCACACAGGATAGCAATGTCATCAGCGCATCTTATCACTGATGTCGTTTCACATCGATTTTTAATCCAACTCATGACCTTTTCTTTTATTTACGTCATTAATTGTTCGCTGTATAGATTGAGCGGTAGAGGCGAAAGACTATATCCCTGTCACACACACTTTATAATCAGAGAACTTCGTTCTTGGTCGTCCAGTCTTATTATTCCCTCTTGGCTCTTGTACGTATTACATATTACCTGTCTCTGACTTTAGCTTACCCCTATTTTTCTCATAATTTCGAACATCTTGCACCATTTTGCATTGTGGAATGCTTTTCCAGGTAGACAAATCCTGCGAATTTGCCTTGATTTTTACTCAGTCTTGCTACTATTATCAATCGCAACGTCAGATCCGCCTCTCTTGTGGCTTTATTTTCAAGCCAAACTAATGGCCATCTAACAGATCGTCAACTTTCTTTTCCATCCTTCTGTATATTTTTCTTGTCAGCAACTTGAATTCTTGATCTGTTCAGCTGACTGCGTGATAATTCTCCAACTTGTCTATCCATGTTGTCTTCGGAATTGTGTGAATGATATTTTTACGAAAATCAGATGCTATATCGCCAGTGTCATACATCCATATATCCTACACCACATCAATGTGAGTAGTTGTTGTGTTGCCACTGGACCCTATGGTTTCAGAAATTTTAATGGAATGAATTCTTACTCTAGAACTGGATCCCATATCTCTTTTTTGTCCATTCCCGTTTATTCTTCAATCATGTCATCAGACAAATCCCACCCCCCGTCATAGAAGCCTTCAGTGTGCTCTTTCCACTGACCCGCTTTCTCCATTGCACTTAACAGTGGCTGCATTTAGCAGTGTAATTCCCATTGAACTTCCCATCGAAGGTTGGTCCGACTTTTCTATATGCTGAGCCAGTCCTGGCGCCTTGTCACGGTCCACGCGGCTTCCTCCGTCGGAGGTTCGAGTCCTCCCTCGGGCATGAGTGTGTTTGTTGTCCTTAGCGCAAGTTAGTTAAAGTTAGACTAAGTAGTGTGTAAGCTTAGGGACCGATGACCTCAGCAGTTTGGTCCATAAGATCTTACTACAAATTTCCAATTTTTACTTCCGACAATAATTTCTTTTTAGATTTCCTCACATTTTTCATGTACGCATTTCTCCGTAGCTCCCCCGTCCGACCAGTTTATTTCATTCCTAGGTGACTTGTATTTCTGAATTCCTGAATTTTCTTGACCACTTTTCTACTTCCTTCTATCGTAGATCAAGTGAAGTAGTTTTTCTGTTACCCACGGTTTTTTCGCATCTACTTTATTTGTACCTATGCTTTTCAATCCAACTTGGGTTGCCTACAGTTTTTAAATGTGCCCATTACTCTTCAGTTCAACTGTCCACAGAGCTATTCATTATCGCAGTATCTTTAGCCTCAGAGAACTTCACGCATGTTTCTTCATTCCTTAGTACGTCCGTACCCCACTTATTTGTGCGTTGATTCTTCCCAGTAGTCTCTTTAGCTTCAGCCTACTCTTCACCATTGTGATCTGAGTCTATATCTGCTCCTTGGTGCGCCTTACAGTTCCATGGCTGATTTCGGAATCTTTGTCTGATCATGATGTAATCTAACTTGAGTCTTCCTGTATCGCCTGGCCTTCTCCAAGAATACCTCCTCCTCTTGTGATTCTTGAACAGAGTATTCGCTATTACTAACTGACAATTATTGTAGAACTAAATTAGTCTTTCCTCTCTCTCCCTCATTACTATTACCAAGTCCATATTCTCCCTTAACCCTTTCTTCTACTCTCTCCCCTACAACAGCGTTCAAATCCTCATGACTATTAGATTTTCGTCTCCCTTTACTTACTGTGTGGTGTCACCGCTAGACACCACACTTGCTAGGTGGTAGCTTTTAAATCGGCCGCGGTCCGCTAGTATACGACGGACCCGCGTGTCGCCACTGTCAGTAATTGCAGACCGAGCGCCGCCACACGGCAGGTCTAGAGACACTGACTAGCACTCGCCCCAGTTGTACAGCCGACGTTGCTAGCCATGGTTCACTGAGAATTACGCTCTCATTTGCCGAGACGATAGTTAGCATAGCCTTCAGCTACATTTGCTACGACCTAGCAAGGCGCCATTACCAGTATAGATATTGAGATTCTATTAATGTATCATCAAGAGCGATGTTCTACAAATGTGGATTAAAGTTAAGTATTCCAGAAGCTACGTACTTTTCTTTATAGCATTCATTACGTATCCTGTTTCAGACCTCACGCCAGCCTGCGTGAGTTTAAGCGCGTGCCTTTCGGCTTCCTCGCATTGTGTCTAGGCTGTCTTGTCTAGACACAACATACTGAATTACCCTTGAACATCCTGATACACTTACTCTATTTCACTGATGTCACTACACCTCCATTTTTAATCCCACTCATGAACTTTTCTTTTATTTACGTCATTACTTGTTCTCTGTATAGATCGAGCGGTAGAGGCGGAAGACTATATCCCTGTCACACACACTTTATAATCAGTGAACTTCGTTCTTGGTCGTCGAGTCTTATTATTCCCTCTTGGTCTTGTACCTATTACATATTACCTGTCGCTGACTACAGCTAACCACTCCTGTGACGTCAACATGTATATCTGAACTATTGTTGTCGATGCTGGTTTGCTGTCGATTCTGAAGAAAACAACTCAGTCACTGAACTGTTCACAGTAACTCAATCTCTGTCCTACCTTCCTACTCCTAACAAAGCCTACAGCCGTTACACTATTTTCTCTTGCTGCTGATATTACCCTATACTCGTCTAACCAGAAATTCTTATCTCCTTTCCATTTCACTTCAGTTCACTGTCAGGTAAAACACTAACTTGATAAGATGCGCTTCATTTATCGCTTCGCAAGGTATCAAGGTGCATGGCTTCATTTAAATGCCATTCAAAGAAATTCCTACAGCCTTTCCAGCTGTCCTTGTACATATACGGGCCCAGTAATTCTAGCCTGAGCCTCCTTTGAGTTCCGCCTGAGATCTGTTTTGCTTTAAAATCACGAATAAATTGCTCAGTAGTATGATACTTCCCTGAATGATTTACTGTATATCTGATAGCCTTTTGGCCATTCCAGGAGAGAGGAAGATTTTCGAAGTACTTTTCCTTTCAGCTCAAATTTTGTAACACTGGTAGTGCCATCTCTTTTCAGTTCAGATTGGAAGTAACCAATCAGTAGTTTTCTCTCTTGATTAATGATTTTAATACTACGTAATGATCCTGTCTTGGCTGGTTCTATATCTAGAAGTGGTCTGTGCTCACTATCAGATTTCATTCCGACCGGCTCTGTTTCATATCTTCTTTTACCAAAGAAAAACTGTCAAAGAACCATATGTTTTCAGAAACTATTTTAATTAGACGAACAGTTTCGACGTTTCGTTATTGCCATCTTCAGGCCCCCATGCACTCCACGAATAGCCAATCACATTTATCGATACTTGCCTAACTGGAGCCATCAGTACCTAGATTCCATGAATTCGTTTTTGACAAACCTTCAAAGTAAACACTCCAAAAGCGAATTCACGCAATCCAGATACTGATGGGTCCAGTCATGCAAGTACCGATACATCTGATTGTCAATACTTGGAGTACATAGGGCCCTGAAGATGGCGCTAATGAGATTCCGCAACGCCTCGTCTGAACAAAATAACTTCACAAGACATGCGGCTGTTTGGCGATTTTTCTTTGGGAAGTATTTCACCATCCGCTGTCCCGTATACATGATGGATCAACTGTTTCAGATTGTCTAGGTGTAGACGTAACGTGCGGAGACATACTCAAACTTGGCAGGCCACTCTTTGCATCTAAACGAACAACCTTAATATGAATATTTGCTGCTTCAGTGTACTGAACAACCAATCATCCTTCGTATGATCGGTTGAAAGCACCTGAGCAGTAGCAATGCTTAAGGCCGAGACAGATTGTACTGATATTTTCTTACCTCCTACCATGTATTCTCTGTATTTGTCCATAGATCATCTGTAGTCGTTGCTCCATGTTGTACCGACCTCGTAACCTCTGCCCACATGTTTCCAGCGGCGTTGAGGTGTGGTTACTTAGGAACGACGGAAAGAAGCCTTGTTCAAAGATGGTGTTGGAAACAAATCTAAATGGCTGCTATGATTGAGGCAATGGTCCTGTAAAAAAATTACCATCTCTTAATTTTGAAAGAATATATTTTTGACTAGTATTTTATATACTGAGAAAAAATACGACTTCATCAATGGTACTGTCGTCTAAACTAGAGGTTTAAAAGTCATACTGGGAAAGAGGTTTCAAATTCCACGATACTTCGATTGGTGCAGAAAAAAAAAAAAAACAGAAGGGGAGGAAGCGATTTCGGAGATGGTGATCAGAGTACAGAATGATTGGTGATTTAATTTAAGGTGTCAAGAATCTCACGCCTTCGTTCAGGATATATCGTCCTCTGAAAGCGAACGAGATTAATTTAAAATGGTATCAGGTTTTATAATGGTGAGGTAGTTAAGTATGTCTGCTGTTAGGCTGGGTTCTTTGGGATCTCGGGTTCTATAAAAGTCGTGTAATCTTTTACTTTTTATATTTGCTGGGATCGGAATGCGTTAGTCTATGTTCCTAAAAGCACAGGAGAAGTCCACTGGATTACTTTTAGACTCGTGTTTCGTGGCTACAAACGCTAATCTGTTTTACCTAATTAAAATAACAGCTAGCCTTTACTTTCCTATTCCTTTTCCTCTCTTCAGCTCTCAAAGATACAACAATTATACAGAGTTACTTTTATGGGGATATTTTCTAAGCAAACTTTACACAGTCTCGGTCGCTTAGTGTGCTGCATTTACGGAAAATGTCCGTGGCAACCGCCGTCAGCCCTTTACACCTTGTGTCAACCCACTCACTGCCAACTTTTCGTTCTTTTAACGTATATAATAAATGGAAGATTAATAAACTTTAGTCGGATTAAGTCAGGCGATTCTAAAGGAATTAGGTTGCGTAATGAGACGCTGAAAGTGGTAGACGATTCTTGCTGTGTGGGCAGCAAAATATCTGACACAGCAGAAGTAAGATGGATACAAAATGTAGACTGGCATTAGTAAGAACACCTTTTCTGAAAATCTGCATCTGCTAACATTCAAGATAAACTTGGGTGTTAAGAACTCGTTTATGTATATATATATGTCGATCCTCCTGCTGCTGTTTAATGGTGTAGCAAAGTTGAAAATACCGCTACAGTTGTAAGGTTCTTTCATTTAACACACGACAGGTTTCCGGCCCCTATACCCCCATCTTCAGGTGTCGTAATTTGGTGCTATGACCCCGAGAGCCACGGTGGACTTGTATAAGATGCGGTGTGCTACCAACGAGAGTAGAACGCTAGACTCCGTGCTCTGCGCTCGTTAGTAGCACACCGTGTCTTGTACACGTCCACCGCGGCGCACGGCGTCATAGCACCAACTTGCGACACCTGAAGATGGGCGTATAAGAGCCAGAAACCCGTCATGTGTATTAAAT
This sequence comes from Schistocerca cancellata, assembly GCF_023864275.1. Taxonomy (NCBI): domain Eukaryota; kingdom Metazoa; phylum Arthropoda; class Insecta; order Orthoptera; family Acrididae; genus Schistocerca; species Schistocerca cancellata. The sequence goes on along the minus strand of NC_064626.1, from coordinate 485,396,953 downwards.
GAAAGAACTTATAACTGTAGCGGTATTTTCAACCTCTGGATTATACCAGTTGCGGATGTTCCTCCGACAGGATTGCTTATAGTTAATGGTGTAGGTTGTTATCAGTTCACATGAGCATTAGCCCTAACCAGGCTTTACTTATTATCGGAGTCACAGAAATGAGAATAACACTCAATGAGGTTTTATTCAGTTTTCTACTCTTTTCAGGCACGTGCTCACACCGCTTATCTGAAACTTGGACAGCACAGTGTCCCGCACTGGATTGGATGTGCGAATCCACTTATAAGGGACTCCAGCTCCGGAAATGCATTCTTCTTCCCACTAGTGTAATCAAGTCTCTCCAACATCGGAGAGATTGTTTTTCAACGCTGTTGTCACAGTGATATTCCGGTGTGGGACTGGTTTATACTGCTAAATTCCCCTTTCCTGTCATCTCGATTAAATGTCCGAATAATTTCCCTTTAAGAAGCCACACTGAGTTAGTAAATAAATCATTTTTGAACCCAAGAAATTCCTTTTATGCATAAGCCTCTCCTACTCTCACCTTTCACGCTACGAGCTATCTACATTAGCTAGAAAGTGTTTACTGCCGCAATCCCCTGTGACATAGTCGTAAATTGCTCACTGTCTGAAACGGTAGTGACTTTCCAAATGAGTTCCAGGTTCGCTGCATAGCCAGCATGTTATTAATCCCTTTGGCTACAACTTTAATTGAGCTGTTAATGGTCATATACAAGTGACGAGTCTTAACCCTCCATGTCATACACTGGAGAGCCAAAGAAACTGGTACACCTGCCTAATACTGTGTAGGGCTCCCGCGAGCACGCAGAAGGCCGCAAAATGACGTGTCATGGACTCGACTAATGTCTGAAGTAGTGCTGCAGGGAACTGACATCATAAATCCTGCAGGGCTGTCCATAAATAAGTAAGAATACGGATTTGGAGATCTCTTCTGAACAGCACGTTGAAAGGCGTCACAGATATGCTCAATAATGTTCATGTCTGGGAGTTTGGTGGCCCGCGGAAGTGTTTAAACTCACAAGAAAGTTCCTGGAGCCACTCTGTGGCAATTCTGGAAGTGTGGAGTGTCGCATTGTCCTGCTGGAAATTCCCCAGTCGGAATGCAAAATGTACATGAATGGATGCAAGAGATCAGACAGGATGCTTACATACGTGTCACCTGCCAGAGTCGTATCAAGACATATCTGGGGCCGGCCGGAGTGGCAGAGCGATTCTAGGCGCTACAGCCTGAAACCGCGTGACCGCTACGATCGCAGGTTCGAATCCTGCCTCGGGCATGGATGTGTGTGATGGCATTAGGTTAGTTAGGTTTAAGTTGTTCTACGTTCTAGGGGACTGATGACCTCAGAAGTTAAGTCCCATAGTGCTCAGAGCCATTTGAACCATTTGAACATATTAGGTGTCCCATATCATTTCAACTGCAGGAGCCCCACACCATTACAGAGCCTCCGCCAACTTGAACAGTCCCCTGTTGTCCTGCACGATTCATGGATTCATGAGGTTGTCGCCATACCTTTACAAGTCCATCCGCTCGATACAATTTGAAACGAGACTCGTCCGAGAAGGCAACATGTTTCCCGTCATCATCAACAGTCATCAACAGTGAAATGTCGGTGTTGATGGGCCCAGGCGAGGCATAAAGCTTTCTTTCGTGCTGTCATCAAGGGTACATGAGTGGTCCTTTTGCTCCGAAAGCCCATATCGATGATGTTTCGTTGAATGCTTCGCAGGCTGATACTTGTTGATGGCTCAGCATTGAAATCTGCAGCAGTTTGCGGAAGGATTGCACTCCTGTCACGTTGGACGTGTCTCTTAGTCGTCGTTGGTCCCGTTCTTGCAGGATCTTTTTCTGGCCGCAGTGATGTCAGAGATTTGATGTTTTGCGGGATTCCTGGCATTCACTGTACACTCGTGAAATGGTCGTATGGGAAAATCCACACTTCATCGCTACTTCGGAGGTGCTGTGTCCCATCGTTCGTGCGCCGTCTGTAAGACCACGTTCAAACTCACTAAAATCTTGATAACCTGCCATTGCAGCACTGTAACCGATCTAACAACTGCGCCGGACACTTGACGTCTTATATAGGCGTTGCTGACCTCAGCGCCATATTTTGCCTGTTTACGTATATCTGTATTTGAACACACATGCCTACACGTGTTTTTTGGCGCTTCAGTCTCGAAGGAGTTGCCATAGTAGTCTGCTTCATGAGTACCAAGTTACAGTCTTTGAAAAGGTTCGAAGCAACTGCAATGACACGAGCATGTATTTTATTCATAACTCGGTTTCAAGCAAGACGGGGAAGGGAGGGGGGGGGGCGTACAGCGAGGGGGAATTACAGGAGTAATGAACAAGTTTGTTAGTGTGCATTACCTACGGCAGATCAGGAGGTTAAAAACGCCTGAAAATGTGCAACTACACATTTGTTTATTTGTTCTGTTTTGTTTATGCTTCAATAGTAATAAATAAAGTTTTGAATCGACAATTTTCTTTATGGTAGTCTACTATCCACAATAGATCAACATTTTGGTGGCATTCGTGACATTCTAGTATGTATGAAACCTGACTGGACGTAGCTATAGTCCGTTTGAGGACAACAGTGCATAGTATCGTAGTTTCTTGCTTTGGACAAAGTCGTTTTCCACTCATATTTAGTTTTCTTAAATACGCTTTCACCGTAAACCAACCAGTATAATTGTGCAATGCATTTCTATCTTCCAATGTGATGTGGTGTCAGTCTAAAGCACTCTCTTAGATCGGCGTATGGTAGCGCAGTTACACCGAGGGCTGGCTGTGGACAGCAGCGAGGACGTTGAGAGCTGTCCAAGAGGTTGTTCATATTGTTATTACGAGGCCAGATTATATGCATCATAAAAACCTTAAAACATGCATGCAAATATGCATGAAAAATGCTTAAAAATGCATTAAAAGTGTCGAAATATGCAAGAGCAAATAATAAAAAAATATGGTTGTTACTGTGTGCATTATGTCTCAAAGTCGGACCCATGTGCATATCAGCTACGAGAAGGATCGCCGGCCACGTGAAAAATCAGTACATTTAGAACGCTGATATCATTTTCTGAAACTTTCTGGTAGAGATTAGGGAGGGGGCCTTCCTAGGATTATTTTATAAAATTTTTTTAAAATGAGGACGCATACAGTGTTTCAAGAATTCTTCGTTCTTTGCTATTGTTATCGTAACAAGCGGATGCGATGAGAGTGAGTCACAGTGAGACAATCTATATTTACCGGACCAACTTCGAGATACATCGCACGGAGAGGACCACGCTCAAAAACACAGTAATATTTTATTAAAAAACAATATACAATCATGAATTTTTTTGAACAGCATTAAATTTGAATTAATGCTACTGGACCAAAGCATCATTTACAATTTATTTTACATTTTTCTGCTATTGTAAACACAAACGACCAGTTACCGTTCCAAATGTTCGGTAGTAAGATTGTGTCTTCGATCAGTCAAAACATTTTTATAAGCAGAAAAAGACCGTTCTGCATCCCCTGAGATAACTGGGCAGTACTTGAATTTGGGCACTATGTTGGCACTTATTGTTTCTGGTAAAAGACCAACCACCCCATTAATAAAACTATCAATTTGGCACAAGGGTTCAAAGCCTGGTTTATTGTTTAAAATATTTTCAAACTTTTCTTTGAGTTTTCTTGAGAATATCTCTGGCAATGAGGAGTTCACTAGTTAATTTTACTCATTAACTGCATAGATTCATTCAACGCCAAACCTTGAATTTCAAGCTTTTTAATACTTGCAGGTATATGGAAGAAATGAGTGCTTGTTGTTGTTGTTGTGATCTTCAGTTCTGAGACTGGTTTGATGCAGCTCTCTGTGCTACTCTATCCTGTGCAAGCTTCTTCATCTACCAGTACTTACTGCAACCTACATCCTTCTCAATCTCTTTAGTATATTCATCTCTTGGTCTCCCTCTACGATTATTACCCTCCACGCTGCCCTCCAATGCTAAATTTGTGATCCCTTGAAGCCTCAGAACATGTCCTACCAACCGGCCCCTTCTTCTTGTCAAATTGTGCCACAAACTCCTCTTCTCCCCAATCCTGTTCAATACCTCCTCATTAGTTATGTGATCTACCCATCTAATCTTCAGCATTTATCTGTAGCACCACATTTCGAAAGCTTCTATTCTCTTCTTGTCCAAACTATTCATCGTCCATGTTTCACTTCCATACATGGCTACACTCCACACAAATACTTTCAGAAACGACTTCCTGACACTTAAATCTATACTCGATGTTAACAAATACATTTTATATCCTCTCTACTTCGACCATCATCAGTTATTTTGCTCCCCAAATAGCAAAACTCCTTTACTACTTTAAGTGTCTCATTCCCTAATCTAATTCCCTCAGCATCACCCGACTTAATTCGACTACATTTCATTATCCTCGTTTTGCTTTTGTTGATGTTCATCTTATATCCTCCTTTCAAGACACTGTCCATTCCGTTCAACTACTCTTCCAAGTCCTTTGCTGTCTCTGACAGAATTACAATGTCATTGGCGAACCTCAAAGTTTTTATTTCTTCTCCATGGATTTTAATACCAACTCCGAACTTTTCTTTTGTTTCCTTTACTGTTTGCTCAATATACAGATTGAATAACATCGGGGAGAGGCTACAACCCTGTCTCACTCCCTTCCCAACCACTGCTTCCCTCTCATGTCCCTCGACTCTTATAACTGCCATATGGTTTCTGTACAAATTGTAAACAGCCTTTCGCTCCCTGTATTTTACCCCTGCCACCTTCAGCATTTGAAAGAGAGTATTCCAGTCAAAAGCTTTCCCTAAGTCTACAAATGTTAGAAACGTAGGTTTGCCTTTCCTTAATCTTTCTTCTAAGATACGTCGTAAGGTCAGTATTGCCTCACGTGTTCCAACATTTCTACGGAATCCAAACAGATATTCCCCGAGGTCGGCCTCTACCAGTTTTTCCATTCGTCTGTAGTATTTTGCAGCTGTGACTTATTAAACTTATTGTTCGGTAATTTTCACATCTGTTAACACCTGCTTTCTTTGGGATTGGAATTATTATATTCTTCTTGAAGTCTGAGGGTATTTCGCCTGTCTCATACATCTTGGTCACCCCATGGTAGAGTTTTGTCAAGACTGGCTCTCCCAAGGCCGTCAGTAGTTCTAATGGAATGTTATCTACTCCCGGGGCCTTGTTTCGACTTTGGTCTTTCAGTGCTCTGACAAACTCTTCAAGCAATATCGTATCTCCCATTTTGTCTTCATCTACATTCTCTTCCATTTCCAGAATAATGTCCTCAAGTACATCGCCCTTGTATAAACCCTCTATATACTCCGTCCACCTTTCTGCTTTCCCTTCTTTGCTTAGAACTTGGTTTCCATCTGAGCTCTTGATATTCATACAAGTGGTTCTCTTTTCTCCAAAGATCTCTTTAATTTTCCTGTAGGCAGTATCTATCTTACCCCTAGTGAGATAAGCCTCTACATCCTTACATTTGTCCTCTAGCCATCCCTCCTTAGCCATTTTGCTCTTCCTGTCGATCTCATTTTTGAGACGTTTGTATTCCTTTTTGCCTGCTTCATTTACTGCATTTTTATATTTTCTCCTTTCATCAGTTAAATTCAATATTTCTTCTGTTATCCAAGGAGTTCTACTAGACCTCGTCTTTCTACCTATTTGATCCTCTGCTGCCTTCACTACTTCATCCATCACAGCTACCCATAATTCTTCTACTGTATTTCTTTCCCCCATTCCTGTCAATTGTTCCATTATGCTCTCCCTGAAACTCTGTACAACCTCTGGTTCTTTCAGTTTATCCATGTCCCATCTCCTTAAATTCCCACTTTTTTGCAGTTTCTTCAGTTTTAATCTACAGGTCATAACCAATAGATTGTGGTCAGAGTCCACATCTGCCCCTGTCTTACAATTTAAAACCTGGTTCCTAAATCTCTGTCTTACCATTATATAATCTATTTGATACCTTCTATTATCTCCAGGATTCTTCCATGTGTACAGCCTTCTTCTATGATTCTTGAACCAAGTGTTAGCTATGATTAAGTTATGCTCTGTGCAAAATTCTACCAGACGGCTTCCTCCTTCATTTCTTTCCCCCAATCCATATTCACCTGCTATGTTTCCTTCTCTCTCTTTCCCTACTCTCGAATTCCAGTCACCCATGACTATTAAATTTTCGTCTCCCTTCACTACCTGAATAATTTCTTTTATCTCATCATACATTTCATCAATTTCTTCATCATCTGCAGAGCTAGTTGGCATATAAACTTTTACTACTGTAGTAGGCACGGGCTTCGTGTCTATCTTGGCCACAATAATGCGTTCACTATGCTGTTTGTAGCAGCTTACCCGCATTCCTATTTTTTTATTCATTATTAAACCTACTCCTGCATTACCCATATTTGATTTTGTATTTATAACCCTGTATTCACCTGACCTAATGTCTTGTTCCGCCTGCCACCGAACTTCACTAATTCCCACTATATCTAACTTTAACCTATCCATTTCCCTTTTTAAGTTTTCTAACCTACGTGCCCGATTAAGGGATCTGACATTCCACGCTCCGATCCGCAGAATGCCAGTTTTCTTTTTCCTGATAATGACGTCCTCTTGAGTAGTCCCCACCCGGAGATCCGAATGGGGGACTATTTTACCTCCGGAATATTTTACCCAGGAGGACGCCATCATCATTTAACCATACAGTAAAGCTGCATGCCCTCGGGAAAAATTACGGCCGTAGTTTCCCCTTGCTTTCAACCGTTCGCAGTACCAGCACAGCAAGGCCGTTTTGGTTAATGTTACAAGGCCAGATCAGTCACTCATCCAGACTGTTGCCCCTGCAACTACTGAAAAGGCTGCTGCCCCTCTTCAGGAACCACACGTTTGTCTGGCCTCTCAACAGATACCCCTCCGTTGTGGTTGCACCTACGGTACGGCCATCTGTATCGCTGAGGCACGCAAGCCTCCCCACCAACGGCAAGGTCCATGGTTCATGGGGAGGGGGTTCATGAGTGCTTATCATAGCAATTTCTTTTTTAATACCGGTATCTCTTTGTAGGTCTTGATGCGAGCAGGAGCTTTAGAAACATCTTTTTCATTCACAAACGTGGAACGTACTTGCGATGTACTCCATGAGCAAGGCACGTCGCATGAATCAAATTGGGATAAAATACACGGAGAGGTTTTCCTGCTTTGATGATATAGGGAGCAGCGTCTGAAATAAACACAGTCTTTCATCTGCAGAACATTCTGGAAATATTTTTCTAATAACCTCATTCACAAATCTGGCGATCATAGAATGATTTACTTTTTCAAGTTCTTTGCAGGCCACTAAATATAAAGAAGAAGGCTGTTCTTTCAAAGCACTGACATTTAAATTTGAAATGTAATGGCCACAAGTGTCTCTAGTTTCGTCAACTGAAATCCAGATAATGCTGTGCTTGAGTTCATTGCGTATTTCTTCCAGAAAATTTACGTAAATTATCGGTATGTAATTTTTACGCAATTATGATTCATCTGGCATATTTTGATTTAAGCAATTTTTACGCAGGAAGCCTTTGAGGATCGGCTTTGTAAATCAGTGAATAGGAATTTTGCTTGCAATGAATGCTTCACATAGATCCATGTTAAACCTACTTCTTTGGTTACCGTTGGACAAACCCCTGCTACTGCAACTTGCTGTTGTCAGAAGTTGTTGTCGTGGTCCTTTCTTCTGCAGTCCTGCGATATGAACACTTGTCTTGACTGATGGTCTATTTCAAACTTTTTTTTTTTTTGCACGAAACATTTTTCTCGCCAACTCGATACTATGAACCAATTCCGTTATACGTAATTGTTCCAGGAATGTCAGCTATCCACGAAACGACGTTACACACTACACGTAGCAAACACGTTCAACTGTGTACGAGTAAATAGAAAGCTAAACTGAAATGATGGACGTGCTACTAAAAGCTTGCGTAGTTTAAATTGTTGCTGACACGTACGGTGTGACAGTGGAGGGGATTAACCGGGGTCGAGGACGCAGGAGCGTTGACTCTATCTGCCTGTTCCTCTCCTAGGCAGTGGGCTCTCGGTTAGCGATTGCCAGCAGTTCTAGGTCGCGGTCAATTTGTGAGACATCAAAACTAGATCGAGCTAGAGACCGCCAGTCTAAATTTTTAAAACATTGTAAACGTAGAGCGAAAATATGCAACGTCAGTAGATTTTAGTTAAAATATGCAATAACCGGTGAAAAGGAGCCATATATGCAAATGCATATGCAACATGCAAATACAAATAATCCGGTCTCTAGTTATTGCAGTTGCGGCTTGGCAATATTGCTAACGATGGTTGGCATCTTTGTTATCGTTAACTTACTGTCGAGACTGGTGCTGAGTGATCCCCCTAAATCCTCGCAATATTATATTTTCGTATTGATGAAATAATCCGGATGTAGGATATCGAGATCGTAAATTTAATTTTTCGAACCTAGGAAGATCATTATATAATTAAATTGAAAATGGTCTTGTATTTCGCTTTGTGAACTGTCAGCATTAACTACTACCAAAACAATGGGCTAAAGTTGAACACAGCAGTAGCCCAGTCTTATATCTAAGGTAAGACTAGTTTCTGATTCATGTCTCGTTCGACTAACGATGTGTATCACTTCAGTTTTGTCTTTTTTTCCCTGCAAACAGCCAGAAGGGAAATTACCAACAGTATGCTAAGAAAATCTTTACATTGTCTTAACAGAACGACCAGCCTATCGGTGTATGCACGACTGCGCATGGTACCAATATGTTCCAAAAACTTTCGTGCTAAAATAAGATTTCTCAGAGGGTCATACCTTATCACAGTGATAAGGGGTCACATGTTTTAAATAGACCTTGGTCTAGCGACCGTTTCTGTATCTATCGAAAGAACTAACTGTCCTACAGTACAGAGTCAAAATTTAAACATTACACACTTCTCCAGCCCAGGCAGTTGAGCAAATCAGTTGGCTCTTTTGCATTAGGTGTGGTCTAGGATGGGCCTCAATTGGCTTACTAAAGCACCATTTCTTCATGGGTGGTTTCTGAGAAAACAGCACCTTGGGTCGTAGTTCTCTAAATAACTAACCATAGCAAATGGCTCAAATTTTAACTGCATGTTCTTTAAACGTTTACCTAGGAAACAGCATTTTCCCGTTTTCGAAAATCTTTGTCTTTCATAAGGATACTGTCAAAAACCATTATTTTTGGATAACAAAAGTACCAGTTGCCGCCGTGGCCACTTTCCTATTCATGGCAAATCGCCGACAGTATTTTCTTAAGATTATGTCCTCGGCTAAACTTGAAACTTTTTTCAATATCATTATCCGCTACAGAGATCAACAGGTTCAAAGTTAGCGTACTTCTGCGCATAAAATATGCATTTAGTTTCTGGACTGTTGGATAAATGTAGTTTTAATGGCGTAAATGTAGTTTTAACTGCTAGTAAGCAGTGGCAAGGGTTTTCGGGTTATCGTGAGTGTTCTGAGGTGAACTGGACTCGAAAACATTTAAATGCGTGACATGGCTCGATTTTGAAAGTGGTGCGTTCTGCCGGCAACTGTGACCGAGCGGTTGTAGGCGCTTCAGCACGGAACCGCACTGCTGCTACGGTCGCAGGTTCGAATAGTGCCTCGGGCATGGACGTATGTGATGTCCTTAGGTTATTTAGGTTTAAGTAGTTCTAAGTCTATGGGACTGATGACTTCATATGTTAAGTCCCATAGTGCTTACCGCCATTTGAACCATTTTTGGTGCGTTCTGAGTAGTTTACTTTTTAAAATTAGGTGCACCTTCAGTGAAATGCCAAATGCAATTAACCATTTTAAGGCACATTTCTGTTCAAGATATACTTGCATTTTAGGTATGTTCTCAACTGTAATAATGGACGCAGCCTATCGTTGTTTGAAACTTTTATTAGCTATATGCTGATTTTTTTGTCAGATATTCAAATATGCCCGAAGTGGTACCGCAGTGACAAAAAATGGGGTAAGAAAGCATAAATATGCCTGAAATGAACTTACAATGAAGCAAGAATTATGTGCCACTGGAAAGACTTCAACTTCTGAAAAAAAACTTCTAATAACATTTTTACTCTTTTATCTAACAAAACATAAGCTGGGCATTTTCGACGAATCGTAATCGATGTCCAAAGTATTCAGAGACATGTAAATCACACGATTTTGTGTTAACTTTACATTATTTGTTGTTTGTATGTGGCAAAGTATATAAGTGTGCCGAAGTTTATAAATAAACTGTCAAATACCAATAGAATTCGTTTTATATAAGCAGCACACACTGCTGCAGAACGGAAATAAGGAGAATCAGTGGAACAATGCTCAGGTTGGAGCTCAAAAAAAGCGAATATGTTCCTCTCCTCTTTAATAGGCTCTGCCGATGACAAAAACTTGAGTTTTGTTCATCACATAGGACCATCATGTCAGGGGGATAGTTATGAAGTTACCATACTGAAATGAAATGAGTAAATGACATCGTTGGCCGGGAGGCCCCATCCGGAGAAGTTCGGCCGCCAAGTGCAAGTCTTATTTCAGTCGACGCCACACAGGGCGCCATGCACGCCGGTGATGAGGATGAAATGATGATGAGGACAACACAACACCCAGTTCCCGAGAGGAGAAAATCTCCAATCCGGCCGGGAATCGAACCCGGGCCCGCTTGCATGGGATGCGAGCACCTTAGATCACTCAGCTAAGCAGGCGGACAGTTACCATACTAAGTAGCATCAATCACATCACAGTTACTGTAGCTTGACGAAAACATGCGAATTCCTGTCAAAGTATTATATGAAAAATATCCTCTCAAAGGAAAAGAAACGAGATACAAAACATTAATAATAATATTAAACAACATAGTGTGGTATTTTAACTCGATCACAACTACAAAATTAATTTTAAGCCATACTCATGTCTTGCATATTAGTGTAAAATAATACTCATCATATTAGAACAGGTCGTCTATCTCCGTTGCTGTCGAGCGTAAAATTCAAATCGCAGACTTTTTTGTGGAGCATGACTCAGAAACAGTAAGGTACTTCATATTATCCAAAGCAATGAGCGCTTGCGGTAAAGGGCGACTGGTTGCACCACAACCGCCGCCACCACCCCAGTCACCTCTAGTACCAGCCATTGAGAGGCAGAAAATCTGTCTCGAAAATGTCATTGGACGGAACTGTTACTATATCCGCACTACCGTTACATTTACGACTTCAGCATTCAGATGAAAAGCGCTGTAAAAATTCAGGCAGCAAACGGTCTGAACTGCCAGATGTCGCTTTCAGACTAAACAGTCTGCCGGTAGGCCGCGGGAGCAGACATCGGAGTAGACATCGGAGGACAGCTTGAACAGAAGACGACTTCCTCCAGGAACAGTCTCAGTCTACAGTGTTGTCAGATTGTGCAGATAGCTGGACTGAGAGATACATCAAGGTGGCCATGCTATTTGTCCCATGTCACAGTCGGCACAGACTTCGGCTCTGCAGCGACTAGGTTTCATGTTAAAGAGTTTACTTGCACACAAAAAATTGATTGGCCCCATTGGCTGACGTATAACGACCACTCATATCTACATGAAAGAAAAAAGAGCACGTATAAACCTTTTACTGTACCATCTATTTTATTTGTTCCATTTTACAGACTGCACAACACCGTTTAATGAAAGACGGGCCGTCAAACTGACACCTCCGTCCGACTGAAAATGCTTATTAGAATATTCATGTTTAGAAATAAACTCATTACTCTGAAACACCGGTGTTACCTGTAGAAATTTGCATAATGCTACATAAAACTGGCCATTCGTGCACCCAGGTTCGTCGTTGAGTACACCATCACAGGCGCTCCTGTCTGTGATGCAGCGTCAAGGGTAACCGCAGCCGTGGTCTCCGAGCTAATAGTCCATGCTGCTGCAAACGTCGTCGAACTGTTCGTGCAGATTGTTGTTGTCTTGCAATCGCCCCCATCTGTTGACTCAGGGATCGAGACGTGACTGCACGATCCTTTACAGCCATGCGGATAAGATAGCTGTCATCTCGACTGCTAGAGATACGAGGCCGTTGGGATCCAGCACGGCGTTCCGTATTACACTCCTGAACTCACCTATTCCATATTCTGCTAACAGTCATTGGATCTCGACCAACGCGAGCAGCAATGTCGCGATACGATAAACCGCAATCGCGATAGGCTACAATCTGACCTTTATCAAAGTCGGGAAACGTGATGGTACGCATTTCTCCTCCTTACACGAGGCATCACAACAACGTTTCACCAGGCAACGCCGGTCAACTGCTGTTTGTGTATGAGAAATCGGTTGGAAACTTTCCTCATGTCAGCACGTTGAGGTGTCGCCACCGGCGCCAACCTTGTGTGAATGCTCTGAAAAGCTAATCATTTGCATATCACAGCATCTTGTTCCTGTCGATTAAATTTAGCGTCTGTAGCACTCATCTTCGTGGTGTAGCAACTTAAATGGCCATTAGTGTACGTCAACATCACGTAACAGTGCATTGAGACACCTGCTACGTTGGACGAGCATTGACTTGTTGAAAAAAAAAGATACCAGAATACTGTAGCATCACAAGTGACAGAAGACACATGATGTTCATCAGGGTTCCCTCAGTCACCATCATACGTGACCTGAAGTCATACCCGATGGTTCCCCCGCACTTCGACGCCAGGAGTAACACCGCTACACCTCTCCAAACCATTGGAAGAATGGTACCCCTCTCCGGGTCACCATCGTATTCGCTGAGGATGATTGACTGACCACAGTGTATGGACAGTCATTAGCAGTCCATGCTCCCATTTCACTGCGTCACTGCAAACACAGCCGTTCGTCTTGTGTTAGTAGCGGCAGCCTTCACATAAGATGTAGTTCCCCTAGTCTGGCTGCTGCTGGTCCCTGAATAACGATGCTGGATGGCACAGCGTGTTACACTGATCTCGGATGCCGGACGCAGATGTGAAGGCGATACCAATGTGTATGGCGAGCCTGCCTTCTGGCGGTCGGACGTGGTAGATCGGAATCTTGACCCTCACGTTCCCATACAGTCCGACACAGGGCCACTGTCACATCTGAATGCCCCATATATCCGAATGTTGCACGATTCGACTAGCCGAGCAGACGGAGCTCCACAGTGAGGCCACTTTCAAAATCTGTCAAATGTTGTGTCATACAAGTACGTGGCACTCCGTGTCCTTGACAGTGATCACTCTACATCTGATGCATTTCTCGTCCCTTACACATCCTACCAAGCCTGGTAACATCAAACACCGCGGCCGTTCTACCTGTCACAGAGAAGTTCAAATCACTTACATACCCGCCGTTCAGGTGTACGTACAGGAAGCTACATTGTCATCCGACCAGGACATCTGGGTTCTTCACATCTTTTTTCAGGCATTGAATAAATTGAATCAGTTTCCGCGTTAACAAACTTTCGGTAATTAAAGTTACCCGAAGCAGACGGGAACTGTTAGCTGTGCTTAATTCTGTGGAACAAAACAGCTAACCTGAATATTTAAAGTAGCTGCATTAACCAGATTAACGAAGTTGGTTAATCGACAACCCCTATAATAAACAAAGTTGTTATTATATGAGCGTGCCACTGCATTTTACATAAGCACAACACGGCAGACGTTGTAACTGAAGAAGGAAATGAGTCGACGAAGGATAACGATGCACACAACGTATTTTATCACTTGATAGAGGTGAGGCAATTATTTCCAGCGTTTCGTCGCAAAATTTCTCAGAAGGAAGGCAGTTAATTATTGCGAGTAATTGATTTGAATTAAATTTCTCGTAAATGTCCGCCATTAAAAAAATGGAGTGCTATTTCGGCTTTTGGCTGTACACCTTATCTTTCTCAGAAACTCGCCGGCAAAGTTTTTACGTCTGCTTAAGTCCTAATAATTGCAACTGATTGGCTAGTTGGTCACGTCGACCATTAGTGAAAACGTCAAAGTCTGATTCTGCGAACTCATGATAATGCCCGCCTGCCGATTCTAACGAAATATTTCATGTGTAAAATACATTTTTCCATAAAAATCATCGTTTAAGTATTATAAATAGGTTAATTCGTTTCATATTCAGTAACTCATGAATAGTAACGCACTTCGCGTTTTCACTTCATTAGCAGTTAATATTTATTTTATTCCATCAATACGTGTGTTAATAAATCTGAATTTGTATATCACAATAAACTTAAACTGCATTATTTCCGTGATATGAAACTAATTTTCGCTTATACCTACGCATTTCGCAATCGTTCGGATGAAAATCGTCGTAAAAATAACAGGCACACTAGGATCCGCTACGAAAGAATAATCTGCATCGACTTCTTTTTATATTAAATCGACAAGACTGTCTATAATAATGAAACGTATTTTGCGGAAAAACTACACTTTACGTAAGGAAAAGTTTTGTCAGTGTCGGCGGGGAAAGTATTCCCGAGCTCGCATATCCTAAGTACGAATATGACACGACCGGCAATTGGATATACACTCCTGGAAATGGAAAAAAGAACACATTGACACCGGTGTGTCAGACCCACCATACTTGCTCCGGACACTGCGAGAGGGCTGTACAAGCAATGATCACACGCACGGCACAGCGGACACACCAGGAAACGCGGTGTTGGCCGTCGAATGGCGCTAGCTGCGCAGCATTTGTGCACCGTCGCCGTCAGTGTCAGCCAGTTTGCCGTGGCATATGGAGCTCCATCGCAGTCTTTAACACTGGTAGCATGCCGCGACAGCGTGGACGTGAACCGTATGTGCAGTTGACGGACTTTGAGCGAGGGCGTATAGTGGGCATGCGGGAGGCCGGGTGGACGTACCGCCGAATTGCTCAACACGTGGGGCGTGAGGTCTCCACAGTACATCGATGTTGTCGCCAGTGGTCGGCGGAAGGTGCACGTGCCCATCGACCTGGGACCGGACCGCAGCGACGCACGGATGCACGCCAAGACCGTAGGATCCTACGCAGTGCCGTAGGGGACCGCACCGCCACTTCCCAGCAAATTAGGGACACTGTTGCTCCTGGGGTATCGGCGAGGACGATTCGCAACCGTCTCCATGAAGCTGGGCTACGGTCCCGCACACCGTTAGGCTGTCTTCCGCTCACGCCCCAACATCGTGCAGCCCGCCTCCAGTGGTGTCGCAACAGGCGTGAATGGAGGGACGAATGGAGACGTGTCGTCTTCAGCGATGAGAATCGCTTCTGCCTTGGTGCCAATGATGGTCGTATGCGTGTTTGGCGCCGTGCAGGTGAGCGCCACAATCAGGACTGCATACGACCGAGGCACACAGGGCCAACACCGGGCATCATGGTGTGGGGAGCGATCTCCTACACTGGCCGTACACCACTGGTGATCGTCGAGGGGACACTGAATAGTGCACGGTACATCCAAACCGTCATCGAACCCATCGTTCTACCATTCCTAGACCGGCAAGGGAACTTGCTGTTCCAACAGGACAATGCATGTCCGCATGTATCCCGTGCCACCCAACGTGATCCAGAAGGTGTAAGTCAACTACCCTGTCCAGCAAGATCTCCGGATCTGTCCCCCATTGAGCATGTTTGGGACTGGATGAAGCGTCGTCTCACGCGGTCTGCACGTCCAGCACGAACGCTGGTCCAACTGAGGCGCCAGGTGGAAATGGCTTGGCAAGCCGTTCCACAGGACTACATCCAGCATCTCTACGATCGTCTCCATGGGAGAATAGCAGCCTGCATTGCTGCGAAAGGTGGATATACAGTGTACTAGTGCCGACATTGTGCATGCTCTGTTGCCTGTGTCTATGTGCCTGTGGTTCTGTCAGTGTGATCATGTGATGTATCTGACCCCAGGAGTGTGTCAATAAAGTTTCCCCTTCCTGGGACAATGAATTCACGATGTTCTTATTTCAATTTCCAGGAGTGTAGTTATTAGAATTTTGACTGCACTAAAATCTTCGGTGTTGATTATCTTACTCAACAGTCTGTAGAGTAATACCCACCTACGTAACCGAGGCCGCTGTACGGTGACCCTCGTTTCGGTGGTAGTCCGTTCGAAACCTGGTAGTGGCAGGCATTTTGATCCTCATTATCTGGCTGGGAAGAAGAAGGGAAGTGGTGGCGTAAACTTTGCGAAAATGTCCTGGATGAAATTCCAAACCGCTCCGAATGGAAAGACGGAGTGTTACACTATTGAAGATTCGTACGTCGGATGGGGACCTTAAGCTCAGCGGCCCTGTTCGAGAGAACTACGTAATGTGCCGGCACAGGTTTCACCCCCTCCCTGCTCCTCCATCGTCAAACAACGTAGACTTGACAACTCACTGTACACACTTCCATTATAGTCACCAACACTCAACAGATACACTCAAGAGACAGTTCTCACACACCGAGAGGGAAGGGGCCACTACGTGTTGAGGAAGAAAACGCCTCTGACTACGCTGCGCAATCTGCTCTTTGCGGTCTTCCAGGCAACAGTTCCATACCACTTCTTGTTCATTACGCAATAATAACACAAAAGTCGAAACACGAGCAGATTTTTTTTAAATGACTAATGTTAAATCTATACTCGATGTTAACAAATTCCTCTTCTTCAGAAACGCTTTCATTGCCATTGCCAGTCTACATTTTACATCCTCTCTACTTCGACCATCATCAGTTATTTTGCTCCCCAAATAGCAAAACACCTTTACTACTTTAAGTTTCTCATTTCCTAGTCTAATTCCCTCAGCATCACCCTATTTAATCCGACTACATTCCATTATCCTCGTTTTGCTTTTGTTGATGTTCATCTTATATCCTCCTATCAAGACACTATCCATCCCGATCAACTGCTCTTCCAAGTCCTCTGCTGTCTCTGACAGAATTACAATGTCATCGGCGAACCTCGAAGTTTTTATTTCTTCTCCATGGATTTTAATTACTACTCCGAATTTTTCTTTTGTTTCCTTCACTTCTTGCTCAATATACAGATTGAATAACATCGGGGAAAGGCCACAACCCTGTCTCACTCCCTTCCCAACCACTGCTTCCCTTTCATGCCCCTCGACTCTTATAACTCCCATCTGCTTTCCGTACAAATTGTAAATAGCCTTTCGCTCTCTGTGTTTTACCCCTGCCACTTTCAGAATTTGAAAGAGAGTATTTCAGTCAACATTGTCAAAAGCTTTCTCTAAGTCTACAAATGCTAGAAACGTAGGTTTGCCTTTCCTTAATCTAGCTTCTAAGATAAGTCGTAGGGTCAGTATTGCCTCACGTGTTCCAACATTTCTACGGAATCCAAACTGATCTTTCCCGAGGTCGGCTTCTACCAGTTTTTCCATTCGTCTGTAAAGAACTCGCGTTAGTATTTTTCAGCTGTGGCTTATTAAACTGATAGTCCGGTAATTTTCACATCTGTCAACACTTGCTTTCTTTGGGATTGGAATTATTATATTCTTCTTGAAGTCTGAGGGTATTTTGCCTGTCTCATACATTTTGCTCACCAGGTGGTAGAGTTTTGTCAGGACTGGCTCTCCCAAGGGTGTCAGTAGTTCTAATTGAATGTTGTCTACTCCCGGGGCCTTGTTTCGACTTAGGTCTTTCAGAGCTCTGTCAAACTCTTCAAGCAGTATCACATCTCCCATTTCATCTTCATCTAAATTCTCTTCCATTTCCATAATATTGTCCTCAAGTACATCGCCCTTGTATAGACCCTCTATATACTCCTTCCACCTTTCTGCTTTCCCTTCTTTGCTTAGAACTGGGTTTCCATCTGAGCTCTTGATATTCATACAAGTGGTTCTCTTTTCTCCAAAGGTCTCTTTAATTTTCCTGTAGGCAGTATCTATCTTACCCCTAGTGATATGCGCCTCTATATCCTTACATTTGTCCTCTAGCCATCCCTGCTTAGCCATTTTGCACTTCCTGTCGATCTCATTTTTGAGACGTTTGTATTCCTTTTTGTCTGCTTCATTTACTGCATTTTTATATTTTCTCCTTTCGTCAATTAAATTCAATATTTCTTCTGTTACCCAAGGAGTTCTACTAGACCTCGTCTTTTTACCTACTTGATCCTCTGTTGCCTTCACTACTTCATCCCTCACAGCTACCCATTCTTCTTCTACTGTATTTCTTTCCCCCATTCCTGTCAATTGTTCCCTTATGCTCTCCCTGAAACTCTATACAACCGATGGTTCTTTCAGTTTATCCAGGTCCCATCTCCTTAAATTCCCACCTTTTTGCAGTTTCTTCGGTTTTAATCTACAGTTCATAAGCAATAGATTGTGGTCAGAGTCCACATCTGCCCCTGGAAATGTCTTACAATCTAAATCTCTGTCTTACCATTAAATAATCTATCTGAAACCTGTCAGTATCTCCAGGCTTCTTCCATGTATACAGCCTTCTTTTATGATTCTTGAACCAAGTGTTAGCTATGATTAAGTTGTGCTCTGTGCAAAATTCTACCAGGTGGCTTCCTCTTTCATTTCTTAGCCCCAATCCATATTCACCTGCTACGTTTCCTTCTCTCCCTTTTCCTACTACCGAATTCCAGTCACCCATGACTATTAAATTTACGTCTCCCTTCACTATCTGAGTAATTTCTTTGATTTCATCATACATTTCTTCAATTTCTCCGTCATCTGCAGAGCTAGTTGGCATATAAACTTGTACTACTGTAGTAGGCGTAGGCTTCCTGTCTATCTTGGCCACAATAATGCGTTCACTATGCTGTTTGTAGTAGCTTACTCGCACTCCTATTTTTTTATTCATTAATAAACCTACTCCTGCACTACCCCTACTTGATTTTGTATTTATAATCCTGTATTCGCCTGACCAAAAGTCTTGTTCCTCCTGCCACCGAACTTCACTAATTCCCACTATATCTAACTTTAACCTATCCATTTCCCTTTTTAAATTTTCTAACCTACCTGCCCGATTAAGGGATCTGACATTCCACGCTCCGATCCGTAGAACGCCAGTTTTCTTTCTCCTGATAACGACGTCGTCTTGAGTAGTCCCCGCCCGGAGATCCGAATGGGGGACTATTTTACCTCCGGAATATTTTACCCAAGAGGACGCCATCATCATTTAATCATACAGTAAAGCTGCATGCCCTCGGGAAAAATTACGGCTGTAGTTTCCCCTTGCTTTTAGCCGTTCGCAGTACCAGTACAGCAAGCTCGTTTTGGTTAGTCTTACTAGGCCAGATCAGTCAATTATCCAGACTGTTGCCCCTGCAACTACTGAAAAGGCTGCTGCCCCTCTTCAGGAACCACACGTTTGTCTGGCCTCTCAACAGATGCCCCTCCGTTGTGGTTGAACCTACGGTACGGCTATCTGTATCGCTGAGGCACGCAAGCCTCCCCACCAACGGCAAGGTCCATGGTTCACGGGGGAAGAAATGACTAATATCAGTGTGAAATTTTATATTGATCCACCATTGTTAGAGTTATTAAGCAAAGCGTCGACATCAACATCTACATCTATATTCTGCACGCTACCTTACAGTGTGAGAGGATAGTTTCTCAACCAGTGTCACTTGTCCTGTTCCAGTCGTGAACTATTCGCGGGAAGAAAGATTGCTGGCAAACCTACACGTGGATATGAATCTCTCTAATTTTACCTTCATGATCTTTTCGCGAGATATACGTAGAAGGAAGCAATGTATTAGCTGACTCCTAAAAAAGTACGCACTCTAAACCTTAACTGTAAATCACACTTCCTGATGATTCTTCCAGTCAACCTGTCTGACATCTGCCTTACCTGTGATGGTTTATGTGGTCGTTCCCTTTAAATCATTCCGTACGCAAACTGCTAGATATTTCACGGAAGTAACTACTTTCAGTGATTGTTCTGCAATCCTGTAATGTTACAATCATGGTACTTTCTGCCTAATTGTGTGCAAGACATTACATCTGTATTACGAAACGACTAAGCCGGCTCATAGCACCTGAAGCTAGGTGTGGACTTTCAGGAGCAACAAAAATTTGATTTTTGATAGTTCACTTAATTACGCAATGAATTTAAAAAATTAGAATGTTATTTGTGGCCTGCGCATTGCTGGCGCAAGTTAATCCGCACTGCGCCAATTCGTGAACGCCATTACGCAGCGAGCGCCTCTATTACGAAACGGTGCACGATGCACGCCAGAGTTGCAGGTTGCCCATCTGATGGTTTCCAAGGGCAACAAAAACTTCGTTTTCAGTATTTCCGGTAGTTATTGGCTGAGGTTAAGAATTTAAAAACCTGTCATAATCTACTCATTAAGAAGTAGCAGCTTGTGTTAAATGTTTATCATAGTAAGACAGGTATTAATTTACAAACTACGTGTAATCTTGAGGCAACATAACTCACTGCGCGCAAATACCCAGACTTTATTCATCCAGTATTTGAGAATGAGAGCACTTAGTGAATTGGAACGAACTTTACGCATTATTTCAAACCTTTATGAAACTTTCTCTCGCTGACTTTCTCCCCCCACCCCCCATCCCCTCCCCCCCGCCCCCAAACATCAAATGATGAAAGTAAAGTCTTCATTGCTTATTGCGTTTTCGCTGTTCATGTAGTCAAAGTGGCGCACCAGAAAATACATTTTAATTTATTATTTCCTTACTACTAATTCTCTTCATAACAAATTTTGCAGGCACTATCCATTTGTACGAATGAATGTACCTGCAAAATTATATCATACGGCGTTACGAACATTGAGATGTGTGAAAAATGAGCTTTTTCTTAAAACGGAGCCCAGACTAGCCAGACTGAATTCATCCAGCCTTTGATAATGAGAGCACTCAGCGTCTTCCTATACCCTTTAAACATAATTTCAAAACCTTTTCCAGAACGTTTCCGTCTTACACGCTTAACCGTGCGGTTCACTTGTCCACGACACAGGATAGTTGTTCATGGTCACTTCTTCGGCGTTTTCGATCGGTCCTGACCGGAAATTGACGTAAGGCGAGGCACCAGTAGGGAGTGTCCACTGCAGCGGACATGTTGTCGCTCTCCTTGTTATTGCTCGCATAACAACTAATATACTGATAAATGAATGAGATAAAATATGTTGCTACGAAAAGAGCTCTGAAATACTTTTTAGGGGTGCTGTGCTGTAACTTTCTTTGGATCATTAATTTTCAACAAAACAAAATATATTATGTTCTTATTATTGTGGATCTGGCTTTCTATAAAAGGAACATTGTTTCGTTACTGTAACTCGCTATAAAGTTCAACATATCTTTCTTACTTTACAGTTATTGAAAAGGTTACTGAAAATCATTTCGCTATCAATACTGATGTTATAGTACGCAATGTTTGTTCAACATCAAAATTTTGTAGTGGATTTTTATTAACATTAAAACACCAATAAGTACCACGACTACCACAAGAACATAGGACTATTATCAAAGAAAAGATGTTTTTACTATAATGTTTGCCAGACCAGAACTACGCACAGCAAGATTTCTTTTATGTCATGATGGTAAATTATCTTTTTGCGCTGCTAATAATATGACATCATCCGCAGCCCGCGTCCACTGTCCGCTTCTTTGCGGTATGATTGGTTTCATTTAATGCAGTTTGAATGCGCCGCGGCAGCTGCTCGTTCGTTCGTAGCGCAGCTCTGCACCACAATAATATTTAAATAGCTGAAAATGTCTTAAAAGGATGGAATAAAATACCAGGCAAGCGTATTACAAATCATAATGCAAGTTTTCACTAAATAAATCTATTCAAAACATTTAGACAGATTAAATTCTTACACACCTTTACAAATCAATGCCTAATGGCGTCCTTCTCTCAGTCTTGACAAAAGAATGCTACAGAAGCATACAATATAGCGTCACAGGCTTTCCCTACTCACGTAACTCCAAAAAGACGACAGAGAAATTAATGCTCGGTCACTACTATTTATACTCGTTGTAATATATTTACATCTTTGTTTGATATTTAATAAATATCGTCTGTGGCGATTTCAGTACTCGTCGACACAGATATTATCTTTAAAAAATCGATACATAATTCTATACAAGTATAAAGCATGACACATAATGGTTTCTCTTTATTACATAAAGTTCACACAGTCATTGTCCATGCAGAAATAAAATTATAATCATCAAGTTCAATTTATTTTATTTCCTTTTTTTTACCATATATGTGTTTTGCCAGGAGACGTTACAATGTGGACCTGTGCATCACAAGGTTAAAATAAAATATTTAGCATATTAATTCATTGGTAAAGTACAAACAAGAAACTTGTTTTATAAATGGGTTCTATTCTTTAAAGAATCGGGGCTTTACTGGTCCGTTTATGTTGATGGTCAGTTGCTACTCTGATCCAAGCGCCGATCCACTGCAGGTCTTCCTGCATTTCGCCACAGTTTTCTAGCGATGCGAGTTCTCTCCACATACCAGCATCAATTAGCCGCGAAAAGCCTCATGAAACTTATATATATACATGGCGCACGGTTCCAAAATCCGCCTTATCCATTTTCATGGAAACTGAGTTATTGCTTTATCTCTATAGCTCATGTTATTTGACATCTTTTCCAACGAGAAAACTATTCCTAAACCCACTTTTTCCCCATGTAAATATAGTACAAATTCAGGTGACGTTTCCAAAACCCGGCTTATCCTAAGATGTTGTTTCCAAACTCCATCTTATCCAAACATGTGATACTGCAACTGGGATGTATCTCAAATAATACTGTATGAAGTAAACGTTAGTACGCTATTCATGAAGTCCCGAGTTCACTGTGTATTCTTTGAAACAGTTGGCAGCACTGTTCCCGATTATTTCGCGCCAGTTTCTCTCACGCACGTGTTTGTAAGACATACCAGTGGTGTTTCGTGTTTCAGTAAAAAAGTGTACCTTACTTTCTGTGGTATAATGGGAAAAGGAAGCGCATTGGAGATCAGTCATATACATAGGAATAAGACAAGAGATCCTTCAAGATGGAAAAAGAATACAGCTGAACGAAACAAGTAAACACGCTTACCTATATTTTGCTTCAACATAACCTTTTGTCTACCTCAGTCTTTCCTTTTAAAAACTGTTGAAGTTGGTTAGATTTATTTTTTAAACCATAGCACCGCCTTACTCTTAATCCTTCGTTTCAGGTCTGTTTCAAAACGGCTGTCAACAATGACCACTTGTAAACACGCGAAAACTGTCTTCCAGTGCACTGAAGTTAAAATGCAAGATGTTAGGCACTTTCATCACGGGTATCATGAGCTTAGTGACAAGGTGAGACAAGATGAATTTTTTCTGAGATACACAACTCAAGAAGCGCCTAAAAGACAGAGAGCTGTGGAGCCGAACAGTTCCAGCAAATGCGTGTCTGTCAAGTATTTCATCAGAGTCAAGGTAAGCAGTGTACCCACTTTAGCGCAGATTTGTCAGAAGACCTTTTTATCAATACTGGGCATAGGAAAGGACAGAGTGAAGGGACTGTGTAAGAAATCATTCACCACAGGTCTATCACCAAAGGAAAATAGAGGAGATGACATGATATCTCCCAAGTATCTCAAAATACGAGAAGAGGTTAAAGTCTTCATTGAAAACCTAAAGCCAATCGATTCTCACTACTGTAGACGCAAATCCACGAGATTGTACTTGCCCACGGAACTAACTATTCGCAAATTATGGCGAAGCTATAATTCAAGCGATCTCCCGGAAATGAAACTGTAGTACAATTATTTCAGAACAATTTTTGCTACTGATTATAATATTACTTTCGAGACTCCAGCTACTGATGTATGTTCTGAATGTCAGTTCCTCCCTCTGCAAATGAAGTCAGCCCACCTATCACCGAAAGAAAAGTTATCTGCAATGACATAATTTCGTGTGCATAAGCTCAAAGCGGCTGCTTTTAAAGCCCTGTTACAGAAAGAAGAGTCAGCGGTGATCAAATTTTCTTTCCATCGTCTGAAGAATATGATCTTACCAAAGCTACCAGATCAAGCGTCATATTACTCCAGGCACTTATATTCATATAACCTTACACTCTGCAGAGGTGGGTCAAAATCTCCTCAGAACAAAGAAATGATTACGATCTATAACTGGCTCCAACATGAATGCTCCAAAGGGTGCAATGAAATTGTTTCCGCTTTACACTACCACCTGAACCATTCTATGGGAAGCTACAACTGTTGAATTGTATGCAGACGAATGCCCTGCCAAAATAAGAATTCTGTAATGGTGGTATTGCTGTGTTATTGGTTGCAGCTTCACTATCCCAGTAACATTCAGGAAATACATCTAACGTTTCCTGTTGTTGGCCATTCTTTCCTGCCTCCAGACCGTATATTTGGAAGAATAGAGAAAAAGGTGAGCAGAAGAAATGTCATTGTGGATCCTGAAGCATATGTTGAATTATTTAAGAAAGAAGGTACTGTTCTAAGTGTTGGAAGTGATTTCTCCGTACAAAACGGGAAACATGATGTATCTCAAATAAATAAACCTCCAAGTGGATGGCATTCCCGACTTCACCAGTGTAAAAGAATTATCTTCAAGAAAGGCAAGTCTGCAGTTATGGTTAGAGGTGAGCCTAATTATAGATGTGACATTGGTGTTTTCCGTTCTCTCTTGAGAAAACGTCAGGAAATTGACATAATTTCCTTAAGTACTCTACCAAAAGGTGTGCCACTAAAAGCGGAAAAATTAAAGGATATCGATAAACTGCTCTCGAAACTGCTTGGCAAAGTAATGAGGATCTCATCTTGTATTCCAGTCTGATGAAAAAGGAACATGCGGAGAATGAAGATTTCGCTGAACAGCTAGACGAAGGGGAAAATGAATGTGGTGATGAAGAAGACACTGACTTCAGAATATGAATGATTTGCTATTAAATGAGCACTTACATTATTTTCTGGATACACAGCATCACACTTTTAAAAATATGTAGGAACGTAATGTGTATCTTGCAACATTTACTTGTGATTTTTGGATAATTTTGTTACATTGTGATTGATATTGAGTTTAATTATTGGCATTTTATATTTTTATATACTATGACAGAAATATTTTGTGATTTCAAATAACGTAAAGAATAAAAGATCATCGATAATAATTCCAATTAATGACGAAAATTATCATTATTAACTTTTAGCTACGTTTGCAAAACCAGCCCTTATCCATGATGACAGTTCCAAAACCCTCCTTATCCAATGTTAGGTTCCAAAACACTCCTTATACAATCTTCATTTGTGAATATGTTCCGCCGGCCGCGGTGGTCTAGCGGTTCAGGCGCTCAGTCCGGAACCGCGCGACTGCTACGGTCGCAGGTTCGAATCCTGCCTCGGGCATGGATGTGTGTGATGTCCTTAGGTTAGTTAGGTTTAAGTAGTTCTAAGTTCTAGGGGGCTGATGACCACAGAAGTTAAGTCCCATAGTGCTCAGAGCCATTTGAACCATTTTTTTTAATATGGTCCTTACATGTCGCGAGTTATATGCAACTCTCAGATATATCAATACATGTAAGTACCTCGATATAGTAAACATGAATAAATACATTTATTATACTGAAGACCAGCAAGAAACGTTTCTTTGTTTCCTGAAAAATTTGCAGAAAAGGAATAAGGCGGATATTGGAATTGTGGGCATAATTATACTTTGATAAATAATGGCGGCATAACATGCACTGGGGTACATGGTATTTACTCTTACATCTGAAGACTTCCTTCCATTGCTGCGCGGGGTAGCCGTGCGGTCTGAGGCGGCTTGCCACGGCTCGCGTGGCTCTCCCCGTCGGAGGTTCTAGTCGTACGTTGGGCATGAGTGTGTGTGTGTGTGTGTGTGTGTGTGTGTGTGTGTGTGTTTTGTCCTTAGCGTCAGTTAGTTTAAGTTAGCTTAAGTAGTGTGTAAGCCTAGGGACAGATGACCTCAGCAGTTTGGTCCAATAGAACTTAACACAAATTTCCAAATTTTTACTTCCTTTCATTGAGAATGACAAGCTGTGTTCTGTGTGGCTGGGCGCTTTGGCCGAGCGGTTCTAGGCGCTTCAGTCTGGAACCGCGTCCGCTACGGTCGCAGGTTCGAATCCTGCCTCAGGCATGGATGTGTGTGATGTCCTTAGGTTACTTAGGTTTAAGTAGTTCTAAGTTCTAGGGGACTGATGACCTCAGATGTGAAGTCCCATAGTTCTCAGAGCCATTTGAACCAGTTTTTGTTCTGTTTTGCTAGAAATTCTTCAGTCCAGTCACACAGTTGGTCTGATATTCCATACGCCCGTATTTTGTTCACCACGCGGCAGGTAGGTACTGAATCGAACGCCTTCCGCCGGCCGCGGTGGTCTAGAGGTTCTGGCGCTGCAGTCCGGAACCGCGGGTCTGCTACGGTCGCAGGTTCGAATCCTGCCTCGGGCATGGGTGTGTGTGATGTCCTTAGGTTAGTTAGGTTTAAGTAGTTCTAAGTTCTAGGGGGCTGATGACCACAGAAGTTAAGTCCCATAGTGCTCAGAGCCATTTGAACCATTTTTTTTAATATGGTCCTTACATGTCGCGAGTTATATGCAACTCTCAGATATATCAATACATGTAAGTACCTCGATATAGTAAACATGAATAAATACATTTATTATACTGAAGACCAGCAAGAAACGTTTCTTTGTTTCCTGAAAAATTTGCAGAAAAGGAATAAGGCGGATATTGGAATTGTGGGCATAATTATACTTTGATAAATAATGGCGGCATAACATGCACTGGGGTACATGGTATTTACTCTTACATCTGAAGACTTCCTTCCATTGCTGCGCGGGGTAGCCGTGCGGTCTGAGGCGGCTTGCCACGGCTCGCGTGGCTCTCCCCGTCGGAGGTTCTAGTCGTACGTTGGGCATGAGTGTGTGTGTGTGTGTGTGTGTGTGTGTGTGTGTGTGTGTGTGTGTGTGTGTTTTGTCCTTAGCGTCAGTTAGTTTAAGTTAGCTTAAGTAGTGTGTAAGCCTAGGGACAGATGACCTCAGCAGTTTGGTCCAATAGAACTTAACACAAATTTCCAAATTTTTACTTCCTTTCATTGAGAATGACAAGCTGTGTTCTGTGTGGCTGGGCGCTTTGGCCGAGCGGTTCTAGGCGCTTCAGTCTGGAACCGCGTCCGCTACGGTCGCAGGTTCGAATCCTGCCTCAGGCATGGATGTGTGTGATGTCCTTAGGTTACTTAGGTTTAAGTAGTTCTAAGTTCTAGGGGACTGATGACCTCAGATGTGAAGTCCCATAGTTCTCAGAGCCATTTGAACCAGTTTTTGTTCTGTTTTGCTAGAAATTCTTCAGTCCAGTCACACAGTTGGTCTGATATTCCATACGCCCGTATTTTGTTCACCACGCGGCAGGTAGGTACTGAATCGAACGCCTTCCGCCGGCCGCGGTGGTCTAGAGGTTCTGGCGCTGCAGTCCGGAACCGCGGGTCTGCTACGGTCGCAGGTTCGAATCCTGCCTCGGGCATGGGTGTGTGTGATGTCCTTAGGTTAGTTAGGTTTAAGTAGTTCTAAGTTCTAGGGGACTTATGACCTAAGATGTTGAGTCCCATAGTGCTCAGAGCCATTTGAACCATTTTTTTTTTTTTTTGAACGCCTTCCGGGAGCGCGTTATCTTCTGCTTTCTGGATCTCGCGGGCAAACAAATCGAGCTCGGTTTCACACGATCGTCGTTTTTGGAACACATGTTGATTCCTAAAAAGGAGGTTTTCGTTCCTTAAAAAGGAAAAAGTACACGAGCATAAACCATGTTCCAAAATTTTACAACAGACCGACGTCAGAGAGGGAAGCCTATAGTTTTGTGCGTCATTTCGACGATCCTTCTTTAAAATGGGAATGACCTGCCCTTTTTTCCCATCATTAGGAACGCTTCACTTCTCCTAAGGCCTATGGTACACTGCGGCTAGCAGAGGAGCAAGTTATATCGCGCACTCTATGTAAAATCGTATTGGTATCCCGTCAGACTGAATGTCCTTTCCTCCGTTCAGAAATTTCAACTGCCTTTCTATCTCATTCTCTCCTTTCATTGAACGATCGATCAGTTTTTGTCCTTTGACCCAAACCGAAACTTTCTACTCATGTAGGGAAAAGCAATATTTTCAGTTGAGTGACACTGTTGCTTCTCACTGACGAAGCAGAGACAGTCTTGGAGCTGGGACGGAGGATTAGAATGAGCGGCTGCGTCCATCGCTGTCCAGATACTGACGAACCGATACACAGCTGTGTCTGGCGCGATTCCCTGTAACAGTGTCAACAAAGGAGTCAGTTCCTCTACTATGGCCCAATTCCACTACAAACGAGGTGATACCTCAAAGGAGCACCTGTGAGCCGCGTCTTGTTACTATTTGCTCACTTTGCGGGCTGCAGATTGTAGCGCGCGGGAAATAGAAACTAATGAACTGTGGTAGAATTACAGCGCATCGACGGAGTACACACATTAATCGGATAAATTTGATCCCTGTTGGACGAGGGAATGGCACGTGCAGCAGAACGACAAGGTCCAATCTCTCGCACCACCAATTACGCAGTTTTCCGATACCAGCAGCGGGCGTCCGATCCTAATGGAACTCTGAGCTTCCCAAACAAGTACACAGCTGACAAAGCGAGTTCTCCCTATAGCCGTATTCCGTCGCTAACAAACGATCCATATTTCAAATACGGGATTCCCTTCGCCAATCACAACGTACATTAACATCTAGCACAGGCGTGCAATGTTTTTGGCACAGTGTGATGGTACTAATGCTCTGGAAACACAAGCGCCTAAGCAGCTTCTGAATTAAGCAGTGCCGTAAAAAAAATTAAAAATACACAAGAGTAGCAATGAGTAGTGACAGAAATTAATAGCATTAAACGATAGCAGGTTTTTAAAGACACTATAAAGTTCTGGTGATCTGACAGATTTCGTTTTAAGCTAGTTTAATCAAGTTGTGTACTGTAATAATTTTGAAACACGTAGAGGTGTGCTCTCTTCTTTGTACAGAGTTGGTCAAATAAAAATAGTCTGGACGACTGGATACGACTGGCCGTGAATATATGTATATAACCACACGACGTGACGCACACACCATGTGCACGACCGCTAAGTGATCCACACCGGTTCAGAGCATAGTGCGAGCCGTGTCAGTGTGAGTGTAGCAGTGCGAGGGAGAAGATGATACTCACACTGGAACAATGGGTGTTCGTTTTGGAAAGTTACGTGACAACAAAGTAGCGGAAACGATGTGGTCCGTTGTTTGCTGAGAAGTTTAATGGTGACTAAGTGGCTTGCAACGCTTAGTCCGAAAATGGCGTCAGGCAGGATATGTTTTGAATAAGTCAAAACATGTTCTGAAACGTGCCCGCACGTCAGAAAATGTGCAAAGAGATGAATAGTGGTCACTTTTACCATCTACTATGGTCAATTTAGTACGTTCGTCTGCCGTGTTTCTTTTTACCCTGGAATTCTGTTCTCCGGGCCGCTATTATTTACCCCACCATCTACATCTCCAGTCGTCCGGTAACATGATCTCCCTCAGCTCTTCTTGCTATGTACTAATCATTTAATTTCTGCACGTCTTCTGCACACAGTCTCATTAACAAGTCATTCGTGAGTGCCTTGAAACGTTTGTACCTACAGCGTGTTAAAAAATTATAGCTTCCATCGGTTCAGTTAGGCTGATAGAGCGAACACACATAAATTAATTACGTTACACTTTACAGTCGACAAAGAAATCGCTATTCATTACTATATCACTAGCATCGTTATTATATGGCTCGTTAAGTTCGATTTGACCCTCAGAACAGTTGATGTGTCTCAGCCGATAAAGTTCAGTCCTGTAACTAATTGCTTGCATTTAGAGAATTTTCATAACAGTTATATAATGATAATGTTTGGTTTGTGGGGGCTCAACTGTGTGGTCGTCAGCACCCGTAAGAATTCCCAATCTTTACATAGTCCAATCTATGTCGCTTTCACAAATGGTGATGAAATGGTGAGAACAACACAAACACCCAGCCCCCGGGAAGAGGAAGTCCCCAACCCGGCCGGGAATCGAACCCGGTACCCCGTCATCCAGAGGCAACAACGCTAGCCACTAGACCACGAGCTGCGGACATAACAGCCGTATAGTGTGCACCGCTTGCCGTCTCCGTAAAACTGCGCTCACAGTTTTAATCAGTGCCCTCGAAACTTTAGTAAGAAAAGTCATAGCATCACAACTGAGAGACTCAAAACTCAGGGTTCCACCGTTGCATGGTTTTTTATGTTCGACATTACACCTAACAAAACATTTAAACTAAATGCGATTTACAACTTGTTCTGAGATATAAATCCTACCGATGAAAAGTGAAGCATTCCTGTACAGGAGCGAGCCACGACCCGTCCTCCCTCCTACTTTCTGAAGGCTGTGGTTAAGGCAGACTCTGCGATACGATTTCTTCTAACTACACTATTTCAAAACCACACGGTTTTAATCTGCCGCCATCCGGAGTGACCGTGCGGTTCTAGGCGCTACAGTCTGGAGCCGAGCGACCGCTACGGTTGCAGGTTCGAATCCTGCCTCGGGCATGGATGTGTGTGATGTCCTTAGGTTAGTTAGGTTTACTTGGTTCTAAGTTCTAGGCGACTGATGACCTCAGAAGTTAAGTCGCATAGTGCTCAGAGCCATTTGAACCATTTTAATCTGCCAGAAAGTTTGAAAACAGTACAAGTCCTGCTGTAGAACACAGGTCAATTCTCAGAACATTCACGGTTCGTACCATCGGTGTGGCACACTTCTGGACTAAGTACAACTCACTGCAGAAAAAAAAAAAAACTGAACATCTTGGATGACTAGACATAGGACATTCATACTCACAGGACTTGTATATTAGTATGTTTTGCAGAAATGTTTAGCATTTGAACCATGTCGGCCCGCGGGTTCATGGTCAACATCGATATCGCAGCCCAATACTACCAACCGGTAAAAAGCGCCTACGGCTCTCGTTGTCGCTATAAACCGAAGGTTATGGATCAGTGTGACTCGCAGCAGTATTTGCGAACCGTACAATTAAATCAATGAGTTTGAAAGAGGACGCCGTCCAGAGTGGCCCAGCGGTTCTAGGCGCTTCAGTCTGGAGCCGGGCGTCCGCTACGGTCGCAGGCCCGAACCCCGCCCTGGGCAGGATGCGCGCGCTGCCCCTAGGCTAGTTAGGCCTAAGTAGCCCCAAGTTCTAGGGGACTGGTGGCTTCAGCTGCCAAGCCCCATAGTGCTCAGAGCCACTTGAACCATTTTTTTTGGAAGAGGACGCAATATTTGCATGAGAGAATGTGATGAATCCATCTGCGAAATTGCTGCTCGCGTGGGACGAAGTGTTTCGGCAGTGCAACGAATGCGTGGAGAATAGTTCACGGAAGGCCGCAGAATACGAGATGGGTCAGGTCGCACCACCCAGACAACCCCCAGAGAAGATGTGAAGATCGACACCTCATTCGAATTGCATTGCAGGACAGATCTGCGTCCTCCTCGACTCTGGTGCAACAGTGGAACACATCTTAGACTAAGAGGGGTGACAGCCCATCGCCTTTTATTACAGCATGTGTTACATGCGCGTCGTCCACTTCTCCGCCTGCCTTTGACAAATGTCCAGGAACATAATAATAATAGACGGTACTGGCATGTGGAACGACGTCACTGGGAGCAGGAATGGCATCAGATAGCGTTTTCAAATGAATCCAGGTGCTGTTTGTTTCAAAATGATTGCCGTAATTTGGTTCGCCGCAGACATGGTGAGAAGCATCACAGTGAGTGCATTCGCACAAGACATACAGCGCCAACTCAAGGCCTTTATGGTGTGGAGCGCTATTGGGTGCGACCACAAATCACAGTTGTTGCATGTCCAGGGCATTGTAACCTGTGTGACCCACGTGATTGACATCCTGCGACCCTAGCCATATCGTTTCTGCGCAACACCCCAGACGCCGTTTTTCAGCAGGACAATGCACGATCACATGCTGTTGCATGAACACGTACTTTTTGGTGTCTTACTTTTTGGTGTCACAGGATGTCAGCCTTTTGCCGTGGCCTGGCAGATCACTAGACTTGTTGTTAATCGAAAATGTGTGGAATATGGAGAAGCGACAGGTGCAGCGTTGTGACCCAGTGCAAACCACCATAAATGAACTTTGGAACCAGGTGAGTGCAGCACGGATGGCTGTACCACAGGACGCCATTCGCCCTTGATACGCGTCGATACCATCACGCATTGAACAAGTTATCAGGGCCGATGACTGAGCCTGTGTCTACTAGGCAACAGGACACATGCTGAACCGAGCTGACTGAATCATTTCTGCAGAACATACATGTCGGGTGAATACAAACGTCCTATCTCTAGTCGTTCAGGGTGTTCTGCTTTTTTTCTGACCATGACTGTATTTCCACATAAGATGAACGACGAAAATGATATTTTCGGCGTTGCGTGCCAACGAGTAACCACGAAGGCAAGCTGCGATCAGTGCATGAAGCATAGGCTCGTTGCGTGGACCACATGGGAGGTGTGGCAGGTTCTGTTTTTAACCGAAAATAAACAATGCGAGTTAGCAGCTGCCTTCGAAATAAGTCTAGTTTATTCTTGGTTGTAGTAGCAAAACCACAACTGTAACTCACTCATGCCCCAGTATGACAGAGTGGGTCTGTAATGACTTACACGGAATGTGGCATTCCAGAGGCTTCCGTGTGTATGCGTGTGTGTGTGTGTGTGCATGTGAAAGAGGCGGGGAAACGAGGAAGGGGCTCATAAGTCTTCTGACTGGCTCGATGTGGCTGCTACGACGTCCTCTGCTGTGCCAACCTCTTCGTCTCAAAGTAGAACTTACACCTGACATCCTCAATTATTTTTAGGATATATTCCAAATTCTTCCGATAAAGTTTTTACTCTCTACACCTCCCTCTGGAGTTATGGAAGTTATTCCTAGGTGTCTTTGAAACTTCCCCTTTTGAACATTTATACAAGACTGTGCTTAAACTGACACACAATATTTTTTAGCGCAACGCAATCTGACTTTCAGAAATCCCTACAAAGAAATGGCCCTGACTAACATTAACCTGTACCTTTCACAAATCACTTACCTCACCAAAAATCTTCGTTACTCGAACTACTGCAATACAGCGAGCGCCACTACTGCCAGCTAAATAAAAGATTCAAACTACGGAAGGCACTAACTACTGATAGGCATAGTTAGCAAATGAAAGATTTTAATAGAGAACAAACAATGTATTTACCTTAATAATCATAATATATATGCCATCCAGTCTTACAAATTTCAAATCTCCGCCATTTCTCTCCCCACATCCACCACTGCTGGCGGCTCACCTCCAACTGCGCAACGCTACGCGCTGTTCACATCCAGCTGCCGCTGCCCAACACTACACTGGCAGACAACAATGCAAACTAGCTACAGACTGCACACAGCACAGCCAGTGATTTTCGTACAGAGCGCTACGTAACGTTGCCAATAAGAAAACATAAACAGCCTACTTACATCTTAACCCATGTCTCTTCCTCTTGTCTATTTCTTTCATATGTTCCTTTCTTAGACGGTTATGAGGGGAACACCCTCATTTCTTACCAGTCCGTCTAATTTTCAGCATCCTTCTATAACACCTTATTTTAAACTACTCGATTTTAAACTGTTTCGGTTTCCACACAATCCATCATTCGCTCTCATACTATGCTGCGCTCCAAAGTACGTTATTCTCAGATTAAGACCGATATTTGATCCTACTGTATTTCTTTTGGCCAGCATTGTCCTAGGTGTTTCATCCATCACGTGTTATTTTGAGTCCAAGGTAGCATAAGTGCTACACATTCTCTACTTCCAGGTCCCAATTTTGTTCTAATCTTATTTTTGCTAGTCCTCAATACTTCCTTCTTATTTGGTTTTCGCTCAATCCATCGTACGAGCTCATTAGACTGTTCATTCTATTCAAGAGAAACTGCACTTTTTCCACACTATCAGCTAGGACAGCACTGTCATCAGCGAATCTTATCACTGATATCAATTCATCCTTAATTTTAATCTCACTCCTGAATCTTTGTTTTATTTCCGTCACTGCTTCTTCAGCGTAAAGGTTGAACAATAGGGGTGAAATATTGCATCCCTGTATTATATCTTTTCCAAACCGAGTTCTTCCTTCTTTGCTCTTTTATTCTTATTTTTCCCCTTTGGATCTCGTACGTATTGTATGTTGCTCGTCTTTCCCTATAGCTTACTCCTTTTGTCCCGAGAACCTGGAACATCTTGCACCATTTTACAATTTCTGTAGTCGACAAATTCTATGAACTTGTATTTACGTTTCTTAATTCTTGCTTTCATTATCAAGCTATTAAACTGATTGTGCTATAAGTCGTGCACATAGCTGACCTTACAAACTTCAATGTTTTTCCGAAGTCTGGTGGTATTTCTCCAGATTGGTACATTCTACACATCAGCTTGAATTAAGGAATTTTATCTATGTCTTTCGCCTTAACTGACAGCAGGTCCTTTAAAGCTCTGTTAAACAGTAGTACCGTTCCTCTATTTCTTGTTCCGCTTTCTCCTTCTATCACTTCATCAGACATTTCCTCCAGCCGTAGAGGCCCTCATTGTCTTCTTTCCACCCATCTTCTATCTCGTGTCCGTTTAATAGTCGACTTTCTCTTGTACTCTCACTGCTGGAGCCGTTGTTTTTAATTTCGCAGAAGATTGTTTTGACTTTTCTGTACAGGGTGTTCGGAAATTCCCGTTACAAACTTATAAAACGTTATAGGCGAGTGAGTACATAATGTTTTGGATAAAGAACTCTTGTCCGGAAATGTACGTTTCTCCTGCTACAGCCGTTTGAAAAAATGCTTGCTAAGTATGTATGCAACAGAATAGTCATGGTGGGAGATGTATTACGTCGGATCAGCTGATGTTATTCGGCGTCTGTCCTACCTCTTTGACCTGCTTCGAGCCTCATTTACGTTTCTGTGTGGGTTAGAGCATGGTTGAGTACACGTTTGCACCGACGTGATCCTTCTATATAGTGAAGCTCACGGTAATGGAAGAGCTGCTCGTCCTCTTTATCAAGATCGTTATCGACAACGTCCGATTCCTTCACGTATCCTCTTCGCCACAATTAAACAACGGCTTCAAGAAAGGGGTACCACCATCGCCAGTAGGCGTGACTGGGGTGTTCCAAGGAGACGCCGCACATCCGAATTGGCAGAAGCTACTGCATCACGTTGGAGAGAAGCCGTCAACCAGTACACGAGCAGTTGTGTGGGAAATAGATGTTGCTCCCAGCACTGTCTGGTGGAGTAAATGTAAAATTACTTGTAAAATTGGTCGCTTTACCAACATGTTTTCAAATGGTTGTAGCACAGAAACGGTACGTTTGCGAACATGGGTTCCTATTCAAAATATTATATTCTTATTCCCTCTGCAAATCTTAGAAGTTTGTAACGGGAATTTCCGAATACAATACACGTTGAATGAGTCCTTCCGACAACAATACTTTTTTCGAATTCTTAGCATTTTTCGTGAAGCCATTCTGTCTAGCCCTGGACACTTTTGTGCTACTTTCTTTTGTCCAACTGAAGTATTTATGTTATCCAGGATTTCTTCGCAGTTACGCTCGTTGTACCTATGTTTGTCTGTGCAGATTCTGTGATTACCCGTTTTAGGTATGTTCTTCCTTTTCAAAAAATGGTTCAAATGGCTCTGAGCACTATGGGACTTAACATCTTAGGTCATCAGTCCCCTAGAACTTAGAACTACTTAAACCTAACTAACCTAAGGACATCACACACATCCACGCCCGAGGCAGGATTCGAACCTGCGACCGTAGCAGTCACGCGGTTCCGGACTGAAGCGCCTAGAACCGCACGGCCACCGCGGCCGGCTCTTCCTTTTCAATTGACTGTCTAGAGTGGTATTCACTATCGCATAATCTACAGTCTAAAAGAACTTCAAACGCAGCTCATCATTTCTTAGTGTTTCAGTGTCCCACTTCATTCCACAACGATGCTTTCAGACGATTCTTTTAAGCTCCATTCTACGCTTCATCATAGCTGAATTGTGATCTGAGTCTATATCCGATTTTTAGTACGTCGTCAGTACAATATCTGGTTTCTAAATCTTTCTGTCACCATGATGTAATGCAGACGGAGACTCCCCGTTTCCAAGAATACCTACTCTTCCCGTAATTTTTGAACAAAGTGTTTGCTATTACTACTTGTAATTTATTGGCAGTGCCCAACCGGTTATGTGAATGGAGAACTAATGCGGAATCTTTTGCCAATGGAGAGATCGTAATGACACTTTTTATCAATCACAGGCCGCGAGGCCTGTGGATAGACACCATGTGTCTCCAGTGTAGTGATTTCTGTTGCCTGCTATATCCTCATTCCATTGATATCTATTTATTCTTATGTTTTTTGTGAACAGTCTTCATCCCAAGAGCACGATTGCATGCAGATTCTCTGCCCACTCTTCTTGCCTCTTTCATGAAACAGTTGGAAGAAGGAGGATGATTCTTTTTGCCGAAAGTCTTCCGCAGCCATAGCTGGTAATTTTACTCAGAATTTAAGCAGTGGCCGGTATTGCGACCTGTATCTACAACGCTTTCATTAGCCACCCCTAGACCCCAAACTTGCGTGTGAGATCTAATTTCTTTGATTTTTTCGCGAATCCAATGTCTGAAAATGGCCCCCACCCCTCTAGGTAAGTTGTTAGCATCTCAATGTCGCCACACTACAATTTTCCAACCGAAAATACTTTTGATATTCTCGGAGGTGTAGATTGACTGGAAGTGGCTCTGAGCACTATGGGACTTAACATCTGAGGTCATCAGTCCCCTAGACTTAGAACTACTTAAACCTAACTAACCTAAGAACATCACACACATCCATGCCCGAGACAGGATTCGTACCTGCGACCGTAGCAGTCGCACGGTTCCGGACTGAAGCGCCTAGAATAGCTCACGACCGGAAGTTTCGAGTGGTCAGTATACTGGCTGATTTGCTGCTGCCCGCCACGAATTCCTCTCTTTGCCAAACGCTTCATCTCAAGGTAGCACTTTCACTCTACATCCTCAATTATCTGTTGCATTTATTCCAACCTCTATCTCCTTTCTACAATTCCCTCTAACACAGGCAAGTTGCTATGTCTTAACAGATGTCCTACCACCCTGCCCCTTCTTCTTGTTATTGTTTTCGTATGTTCCTCCTACTTTTGGAAACTTATTGATGATTAAATGAAAACAGGTGTCAATTTGAAGTATTAGTAGTAGTAGTAGTAGTAGTAGAAATACAGTTTACTATTCACCTTTACCAGTGTAGAAGTACTGGCACTGACTAATGCTCTTTTTTTAATATTACTAGGACAATGCAGTCACCGATACAGATTTTAATACGCTGTTCATGAG
Source organism: Schistocerca cancellata (assembly GCF_023864275.1). Taxonomy (NCBI): domain Eukaryota; kingdom Metazoa; phylum Arthropoda; class Insecta; order Orthoptera; family Acrididae; genus Schistocerca; species Schistocerca cancellata. The sequence continues at coordinate 485,359,540 of NC_064626.1, read as the reverse complement.
AAGATGCTAACTCTGAATGTAGTTACCTCCCATTATCCCTAGCAAATATTTCAAGTTCCTCACTGAAAAAATATTATATCAGGACACTAGATGACTATTTCCTGAAATTAATTTTATACTACTGTTACCCTCAATTATTCTAATGCACGCGTAACGTTCGTGGTTCACGATTTAGCAAGGACGAACCACTCTTTTCAGTCCCGGGTTTTTCCACCCCTTACAATCTGCCTCTGTATCTTGGTGAAGGTTAACCGTATGCAGACAGGAAGTTATGGGAACTTCGTCAGAAATCACAAAGTCTACCCCGTCCCCCTTCCTCCCTAGACTTTATCGGAGGCCCACAGTAGCAAAAAAAGAGTGCTCCTGTCGGTATGATTGATTAATGAGCGGCAAATGAAGGGCGGAGCGGTGGGTCCCCTCGTAATTTCATTTCGCCGTAGAGAAAGGGAAACGCACGCCACGCAGGCGGGGCTCTCCCCCGGGTACATCGAGATAAGTAAAGTGGAGAAAGTTACCCCTCACGTCCGGCTGAGCACCAAATCCCATTATTATGCGCTGGGGATCCGCCGTCACGGGCTGCGGGCCCTGCAGCAGCCATCGAGGCACACGCACGAGCTTCCAGGACAACGGCACCCGCGGCGGGTTTGCTACACTGGTCTTGGCATAGCAAAACGAGGTTTTAGTCCAACCATCGAAGGAAAATTAGGGCAAAGAATTGTGCAGTAGCAAATTTTTGCACGGTTCTAGGAGAGAGTGCCTGAGCTTAGCGAAAGAGGTGAGAGGGGCGTTTAAAGATCACTTTTTTAGGTTTTTCTCGGATAACTCGAAAACCGCACTTTCCATGCAAAAAAGTAACTATTCATTTTTTTCTCCTGGTCTAACAGTTGCCATGTTGTAGGGGATTGAAAAACCGCAAATTATCAAAGATATTGTTTTAGCGGTACAAAACTAATGTTTATCTTTAAATGAAGTGGGCTAAAAACTAATATTAAACGTGTGTACCACGTCTAAGTGCAGCAGAGCCGTATTAAGGGATAAATTGTATCCGAGGAGTGTAAGAGGTTGGAGGGAGGAATGTGTCAAGTCATGCACTTTCTTCCTTCATAGGTCTACAAAATGAAGAGCAAGCAGATGATTCCTCACTCTCTCTCTCTCTACACCAGTAGCTCGCAAGAAGCGTGTCACAGTCACATCGACTGTCCACAGCTCGCCCTATGAAGCACTGGCGAAGCATTGTGAAGACATGCCCAGGGCTCTTTATTTCCCACAAAATACGTTAACACTACACGAAATACAGGTACAGTAGAGCGTCGATTATCCGAAGTAATTGGGGGACATGGGTGTTCGGAAAACTGGTTTGTTCGGATAATGGAACTGTACATGTTTATTTGCCAAAAAGAAGTACTGTACAGTAAATTTATTCATAAAAACAGGCATCTCTTTTAGCATTGGTTCAAATGGCTCTGAGCACTATGGGACTTAACATCTGAGGTCATCACTCCCCTAGAACTTAGAACTACTTAAACCTAACTAATCTAAGGACATCACACACACCCATGCCCGAGGCAGGATTCGAACCTGCGACCGGAGCGGTCGCGAGGTTCCAAACTGAAGCGCCTAGAACCGCTCGGCCACACCGGCCGGCCCTTTTAGTATTACAAAGTAACATACAAAGGCAACTTCAGTAGGAATATATAGTATGTGGCACAGTTTATTAAACAAAAATATATACATATTACATACGCATTTTGCATGAACAATACACACAGTATACAAAATTAACGTTTAAAAAATCCTTTATTTTTCTCTGTCTAAGCAAGCCTACACGATTACGAGCAGCTAAGTCACGTACGTTTTTCATTACAGATATCTGAAACTGGTCACTTTCCTCTTGGGTTTCAAACCATCGCAAGGCAGTATCTAAACAAGTGAACGCCACAAAAGCTGTTGGTATACTTTCATCTTCACTTTGTGGAGCACTGATTGATTAGATGCTGGCGGCGTCATCTTTATCAGTGACGACGTTTACAATCTCGCTGTCCTGCTTGATTTAGTGTCCTCGATCTGCATCATCGATATTCATCCATTCATGAACGTCTTCTTCATTCGTGGCAATCTATTGCCTGGTTTGGGAGTGAGGGGAATGATGTACGGTAGGGTGGGAGAGTAACAGGTGCGAGCGAGTACACAGTTCGGTTAAGCGGTCGTTCGGTTGACCGACGTTCGGATAATCGACGTTCTACTGTATATATTAATAATGCTAACACAAGTAACGTATATCGACAGAATCTCTGCACGCTGTTCTACTCTGCTAGAGGGTGCCTGGCGTAGAGCATCAACACGACATGGCATGGGATCAACAAGTCGTTGCAAGTCCCGTGCAGAAATATTGAACCGTGCTCCTTTATAGCCGTCCATAACTGCGAAAGTGTTGCCTGTGCAGAATTTCGTTCACGAGGTGACCTCCACATAATGTTCCAAAAATATTCCCTGACTTTCGTGTCAGGCGAACAGAATGGCCAAATAATTCACTGTAATTGTTAAGAATATTCTTCAAACCAGTCGCGAACATTTGTGGTCCGGTGACACGGCGCACTGTTGTTTGGGAACATGAAGTCCATGCGTGGCTCTCCAAGTAGCCGAACACAAACATTTGTAAGTAGGCTGTTTATGTTTCCTTATTGGCAACGTTACGTAGCGCTCTGTATGAAAATCACTGGCTGTGCTGTGTGCAGTCTGTGGCTAGTTTGCATTGTTGTCTGCCATTGTAGTGTTGGGCAGCGGCAGCTGAATGTTAACAGCGCGTAGCGTTGCGCAGTTGGAGGTGAGCCGCCAGCAGTGGTGGATGTGGGGGGAGAGATGGCGGAGTTTTGAAATTTGTAATACTGGATATTATGAACTGCTATGTATATTATGATTATTAAGGTAAATACATTGTTTGTTCTCTATTAAAATCTTTCATTTGCTAACTATGCCTATCAGTAGTTAGTGCCTTCTGTAGTTTGAATCTTTTAGTTAGATGGCAGTAGTGGCGCTCGCTGTATTGCAGTAGTTCGAGTAACGAAGATTTTTGTGAGGTAAATGATTTGTGAAAGGTATAGTTAATGTTAGTCAGGGACATTGTTTTGTAGGGATTATTGAAAGTCAGATTGCGTTGCGCTAAAAATATTGTGTGTCAGTTTAAGCACAGTCATATATAATTTTTCTAAGGGGACGTTTCACATTTGCAGTCAGTGATCGGTTCAGTTGGACCACAGGACCCATGTAATCGTAGCACTACGAAGCCACCAACCGCTTGAATAGTCTTACCAGCTGAAATCGGGACTCGTACGACCAGGCCACGTTTTACCAATCGTCCAGGGTCCAATGAATGTGGTCACAAGTCAATGAGAGGCGCTGCAGGCGATGTTGTGCTGTTAGCAAAGGCACTCGTGTCGGTAATCTGCCGCCATAACCCATTAACGCCAAATTTCGGCACATTATCCTAACGGATACGTTCATCTTTATTTAAGTCTCGCACTGTTTTCTACGTTTATTTCAAGCAGTGGAGCTTGTCTGTTGGCACTGACTACCCTCGCAAATGCCGGTACTCTTAATCGTTAAGTGAAGACCGCCGGTCACTGCGTTGTCCGTGGTGAAAGGTATTATCAGAAATCTGGTATTTTCGGTACACTCTTGACACTGTGGCTCTCAGAAAGTTGAATTACCCAACGATTTCCGAGAAGGAAGCTCCAATTAACGTTCCTCGTTCAAAGCCGGTAAATCCCTTCGTGCGGTCGTAATCACGTCGGAAACCTCTTCACATGAATCGCTTGAGTACAAAGCTCCGCAAAAGCCTTTTATATCATATGTAAGCGATACTACTGCTACCTGTATATGTGCATATCGCTATCCCATGACTTTCGTCACCTAAGTGTACCGCCCCAGCATTTCCTCTTATGTGAATAGACGTTAATTCACTGAGCTCCTGTTTACGTAGTGGAGTTTTCAGTTTACTGAACGAGGACATGTTGCAGATGTTAAATGAGCTATTACGTAAAATACGGGACAATGCCTGAGAAATTTGTATGTATTATGACGTCAGTGAAAGGGATTGGATTGGTAAATGTGACACCTTGTTGCTCTGTACCTCCGACAGCGTACTGCAAAATAATGCAACTGTGTTGTAGTGACTTGGCGGTCAATTAATGAGTGGCCAGAAATTTACTGCGCTTCTCTCGGCATTGACTATGTAACTGATAGGCTGCATAAATCCTGCCATTTGTGTAGTGTTCTGCACTGAATGGAGCCACATACCAAACATCAACATTATATCTTGCAAGACGGGTCCGAATGGGACTGATCGATTGGGTCTCCTCAGATTATGGGAGAGCTGAGGTCTAGGTGATAAATTTGATACCCCTCATACTGTGAAAAGCATTCCAGACAGTTACAGATGAGACAATGAGATGAACATTCTCGAATACATACTGACAGCGCATTATAGTTGCGACAAGTTCTTCATTGTGGCAGCCAGCTGACAGCTCTAGCTGCTGAGCTTTTTTATACACTCCTGGAAATTGAAATAAGAACACCGTGAATTCATTGTCCCAGGAAGGGGAAACTTTATTGACACATTCCTGGGGTCAGATACATCACATGATCACACTGACAGAACCACAGGCACATAGACACAGGCAACAGAGCATGCACAATGTCGGCACTAGTACAGTGTATATCCACCTTTCGCAGCAATGCAGGCTGCTATTCTCCCATGGAGACGATCGTAGAGATGCTGGATGTAGTCCTGTGGAACGGCTTGCCATGCCATTTCCACCTGGCGCCTCAGTTGGACCAGCGTTCGTGCTGGACGTGCAGACCGCGTGAGACGACGCTTCATCCAGTCCCAAACATGCTCAATGGGGGACAGATCCAGAGATCTTGCTGGCCAGGGTAGTTGACTTACACCTTCTAGAGCACGTTGGGTGGCACGGGATACATGCGGACGTGCATTGTCCTGTTGGAACAGCAAGTTCCCTTGCCGGTCTAGGAATGGTAGAACGATGGGTTCGATGACGGTTTGGATGTACCGTGCACTATTCAGTGTCCACTCGATGATCACCAGTGGTGTACGGCCAGTGTAGGAGATCGCTCCCCACACCATGATGCCGGGTGTTGGCCCTGTGTGCCTCGGTCGTATGCAGTCCTGATTGTGGCGCTCACCTGCACGGCGCCAAACACGCATACGACCATCATTGGCACCAAGGCAGAAGCGACTCTCATCGCTGAAGACGACACGTCTCCATTCGTCCCTCCATTCACGCCTGTCGCGACACCACTGGAGGCGGGCTGCACGATGTTGGGGCGTGAGCGGAAGACGGCCTAACGGTGTGCGGGACCGTAGCCCAGCTTCATGGAGACGATTGCGAATGGTACTCGCCGATACCCCAGGAGCAACAGTGTCCCTAATTTGCTGGGAAGTGGCGGTGCGGTCCCCTACGGCACTGCGTAGGATCCTACGGTCTTGGCGTGCATCCGTGCGTCGCTGCGGTCCGGTCCCAGGTCGACGGGCACGTGCACCTTCCGCCGACCACTGGCGACAACATCGATGTACTGTGGAGACCTCACGCCCCACGTGTTGAGCAATTCGGCGGTACGTCCACCCGGCCTCCCGCATGCCCACTATACGCCCTCGCTCAAAGTCCGTCAACTGCACATACGGTTCACGTCCACGCTGTCGCGGCATGCTACCAGTGTTAAAGACTGCGATGGAGCTCCGTATGCCACGGAAAACTGGCTGACACTGACGGCGGCGGTGCACAAATGCTGCGCAGCTAGCGCCATTCGACGGCCAACACCGCGGTTCCTGGTGTGTCCGCTGTGCCGTGCGTGTGATCATTGCTTGTACAGCCCTCTCGCAGTGTCCGGAGCAAGTATGGTGGGTCTGACACACCGATGTCAATGTGTTCTTTTTTCCATTTCCAGGAGTGTATATTAGCTCACTTAAGAACTGCAAATAATTATGCAGTCAAGAAACTGCAAAATCACCACTGTACAAACACTCAGTGAAGTTATTTTGCCCACTCGTGTAAGATAAGTGGGCAGGAAATTCTGGGGAGGTATAGTGTGTCCGCAAAATGAAAAGCGAACAGCGCTCATGGTGAGAGAATTTCCCTTCCTGGAAAGAAAGCTACAGCTGACAGAATTGATTCCCACTCGAGGAGTGTAGAGCAGTGTGCAGAGATTTACATAGGTTCTGTCCATATGCGTTTCATCTGTTAGTGTTATTAGTAGCTCATATCCGCATTCCACGTAGTGTTAACGCATTTTGTAAAAAAACGTCTGCGTGCTGCGACGCCAATGATTGTAAGGGTCGTAGTAACTTTGTGTGCCACCACGTAGTTTCTTCTTGTGACGTAGTGGGACAGATAGTTTGAGAATCACTTGCTCGATCTTCAATTTGCAGACCTATGAAGGAGAGAAGTGCTTGAACACAGTCCGGCGAACTACCTTAGCCCTTCACGTTGTTGCACCCCCAGATCCTAATTCATCCCTTAATACGGCTCTACTGGACTTAACATGTGGTACATACATTTAATATTTGTTCTCAGTCCACTTAATTTCTCTATAAACGTCAATCTTATACTGTTAAAATCATATTTTTAATAATCTGAGATTTTTTCGTCCCCTGGAACACGGGGATTATTACTCCTAGATAAAAGAATTAATAGTATATTTTTTGTAGGAAATTTAATGGAGTTTAGGTTTGCACTGAAACATTTCGGTCAGACTCCGAGCGTTTCTACTTACTCGAGAAAAACATAAAGAGCGTGACCTTTAGACGCCCCCCCTCCTACCCCCAAAACGCTCACACACCAACGGGCAGGATTTTTAGTATGTTTCTCAGGACACTACCTCCTAGTACTGTCCATAAACTTCCGACTACACCATTTTTCCCCTAATCGGCCTTTATGGTCTTCGTTGACTGGACTACTTAGCTTCATATGAAATACTGGTCGTTCGCTTATTGCAGGCGTGTTGAAGATGGAACTGATTATTAACGACTAAACCACAAAGGGTACTGTTACCAGTTACAATTTACCTTACTTCCACTGTGCGTTTCAGAGATTTAAACCTCCTTCACCACATCGATTCATGGGAATTAATACTCCTATGAGTTGTGTTTATGACGTGGGATAACTTGTGGGGCTGTTTTCATTAATCACTGGGTTCTTTAGGTGTCTTGTTACATCACATACAATATTACATGCATTTGTACATGCTTAAGTTTTTTCTTGTCTCTCTATTTTTTTTTACCTTGTAACACCAACACTTCATGTCATTCATAATTTCAATTATCTATAGATAATGTCTTGCCTGTGTTTATTCATATTCTGTCACTATTAATATTTATTTCCGATTTCATACCAAATGCCAACCATTTATGTACATATAATGTAATGTGTGAAAATATGTTAATGCTTCATGTGTACAGTCGACAGAATTGCATCATAAGAAAAGCAGGAGGGAAGTACCTTGAAAGTTCACTTTAAATAATAAAAATATGACTGACGTACTGTTTCTGATAGTAAGATCTGAGCTGTTATAATGTCATAATGTAACTCGTGCTGTTGTAATGTAAAAACAAAGCTGCATTGTAATAATTATTAGTTGCCGTAATGTATAGGGAAGTCTTTCATCTACAGAAGTTAGCAATCTGACTGTAGGTATTTTGAACAGTACAAACTGCCTCAACAAAGAACTTTGACACAAACCTACGATAATTAGTTTTGCAAAACTGATCCCAGATCCCAGAACTAAAAGTGATAAACATTACAGAAAATCCAACTGTCTCTGAACGACATAAGTTGGCCCTGATTAAATAAAAAAAATCAAAATATTTAGTCATTACCGCTATTCTGCGCAAATCGGGATAAAGCTTTTCAGTACTGCTCTGTCTTCTACACCTGCAAATTGCTATATACACGCAGACATTCGAGAGGTTCAATGAGTTCTCTGTTAGTTGCATATCGATGTATACTTTTGGAAAAAAACATGATCAATTACAAGTTGTAAGAGAAAGGTAGTGTTATAGGCCCTTTGTTGTTACTTATCAATGTAAATGTTTTGGGAGACAATCTGAGTGGCCGTCTTCTTTTGATTGCAGATGACGCTGTCGTTTATCGACTAATAAAGTCATCAGAAGATCAAAACAAATTGTAAAACAATTTAGAAAAGATATATGAATGGTGCTAAAAATGGCAGTTGACCCTAAATAACGAAAAGTGTGAGGTCATCCACATGAGTGCTAAAACGAACTTCGGTTACATGATAAATCAGTCTAATCTAAAGGCCGTAAATTCAACTAAATAACTAGGTATTACAATTACGAACAACTTAAATTGGAAGGAACACATGGAAAATGATGTGGGGAAGGCTAACCAAAAACTGCGTTTTATTGGCAGGACGCTTTGAAAATGTAACAGACCTACTAAGGAGACTGCGTACATTACACTTGACCGTCCTCTTTTAGGATACTGCTGCGCGGTGTGGGATCCTTACCAGATAGAACTGACGGAGTACATCGAAAAAGTTCAAAGAAAGACAGCACGTTTTGTATTATCGCGAAATATGCGAGAGAGTGTTACAGAAATGATATAGGATTTGGGCTGGACATCATTAAAAGAAAGGCGTTTTTCATTGCGACGAAATCTTCTCATGAAATTCCAATCACAGACTTTCTCCTCCGAATGAGAAAATATTTTGTTGACACCGACCTACATAGGGAGGAACGATCACCGCTATAAAATAATGGAAATCAGAGCTTGTACGGAAAGATATAAGTGTTCATTCTTTCCGCGCACCTTACGAGATTGGAATAATAGAGAATTGTGAAGGTGGTTCGATGAACCCTCTGCCAGGCACTTAAATGTAATTTGCAGAGTATCCATGTAGATGTAGATGTAGATGTAAATAAAAAATGAAATATGGGCCTAAATGACAACACTAAGTTTTTTTGCATACTGTGAAAATCTGCTCAAGGCTGATTTTGAATTTAATGAACGTCTTAACATCCAAACGATACACTTTCCTATCCTTCAAATCTAGCAACTGTCAGTATAATAACCAAGTTAGTCCAATGCCGCAGCAATAATGAAGAAAAAGTAACATCAGTATAATATTTACCTCTGATATTCCGCTTCTGGTATACACTTCGTTCCATTAAACTTCTTCCTTCACAAATGAAGGGTATGGGGAAATATAATCATATTAACAGAATCTTCCGTCGGTTCTTGGTAGAACAACATTATAATAATAAATGAAAAGCACCAGTTTGCTTTTGTTCTACAATATTATTTTTATTGCTAACCGGTTTTCGGCTTACAAGGCCATCTTCGGAATTTCGATCGCTTGGTAACATGGAATGTCCAGGAAGTGGGAAGTGATGCTCAATGGTGGAAAATCTCCCTTTTGCTATAAGCAGCAGCTAAACAAACATAATGTTCCAGTTTTTGTTTTGCCCAGAGAAGTTGTCTGAAATTGCTATCACCTTATTCCCTCGTATATTGTGACCTTCAAAATACTTCAGTAAGCAGCTGCCTATTTCCTCTGAACCCCTTGACTCTACCGTTTCATCCCAAACAAATAAATGACCTGGTGACGAATTACAGTTTCCTCTTATAGAACATTGGGCCTGTAGAATGTTTAGGAGTGGGCAATGCCTGTTGTAGATCGAAAGTTATTACATGAATGTCTTTATCAAAAACAGCCTTCTCTGTTTGCACTTTTACATTATCTTGACTGCCTGGACTCTTCTGAGATGTAACTCTTTCTGTATATTTATTTCTCTTAATTTTTCCAGATATTATTTTGCTTCTGTCAGTTGAATTTCATTTGAATCGCAAGTTGGGAAAGTATCTGATTTTGGCAGTTTAAATGAAATACTGAAATCTTGAATGAATCTTGAATGATACTTATTAAAAGATACAGGCTTCGGTTTGACATCGGGACAGTATTCACCTTTATAATGGTTGTAACAACTTTGTATGGAATATTCCATCGACACAGAATTTTTCACCATTATCTTTTCTACTGTAGTGATTTTTATATTCTGGCATACCTTCTATATGTTTTTTGACAAATTGCACGTCTTCTTCTGAACAGGCACGTGGTCTATTCTTGTGTTTGCCTCTTCTATCTTATCTTCGAGGGGGGGGGGGGGGGGGGTAGTAGCTGCTGTTCGCATTTTGGATTGTATGTTTTCTACGCTACCTCTGTTGTGCTGCAAAGCACGGATGCTTAAAAATGCAACTTTCCTGACGTCAGTGCTTCTGTAATGTTTTCTAACACTGTATCATAAAGTGTTGTTACGCCTGCTAATTTCATTGTCAGCCCACACCTCCGCCGTGCGAACTACCTATCAGCAGAACCTTCTTCTTTCTGTTAGAAATTGCAACTGAGTTAGGCTCCCCAACTGCTGAGGACTGCTGCATGTTTCCTTCACTTTCTGCATGTTAATGTTGTAAAAGAATCAGATTTTCATGAAATGCCAATCAATAATCTAAAGGCTAATTAATTCGAAGAATATTATTCAACACACATTCAGAATAAAGGTTAACTTGTTGTACTTCATTGCTTGCAAACGGCAGCAAGTGTACATTTATATGTACTTGCGTTTAGGGGACATCACATAAAGAAAGAAGGGCTGTGAATTACACGTGCCAGATAAGACAAGGATAATGTAAGTGATGTGTTAAGGGAGAAATGTAGGGAGAGGGAAGAGATTAATATTACACAGCCAGCCATTTCGGAGATTTATGTTTTTCAGGAAGGAGAATTCTACTGTAAAAGTAATGTTCCAACGGTACCTAAAAATTCTGGAAACAAAACTATGATTCCATTCATCTAGGAGGATAACAGCCCCGTATTTGAGTAGAAGAAAAAGTGAAGAACACTGAAATTCAAAATACACTTGCACGGGAGAAAAAAGTACTTCGGAAGGTACAGTTGCACTTCTACTATATGCGTGTAAATTTATGTATTTGTATATAAGTGTAGTAGGTGAGTACTATTTATTTATTATTTAACCAGTCTCCTCCTTCCCCCTCTCTCCGTCATCTTTCTTCCGTCTCTGTTCTCCTCCTTCCTTCTCTCTCTGTCCATCTCCTTCTCCCCTATCTCTCTGTCTACCAGCTCCTTCCCCTTTCCACCTCTGCTTATCTCCTCCTTCCCCCTCTCGGCCTCTCTGTCTCTCAATCTTCAACTTCCCCTTCTCTGTCTCTCCATCTACTCCTTTCCCCTCTCTCCTCCCTCGCACATTTCTTTGTCTACCATCCACACCCCAGTAGGAGGTTGTTGGTCCTCACCCTCCACAGTATTTCGCACCAAATACTAAGTGGCATGTGTACCAAATGTGGCTTAAACTGATCCAGGAGTTTTGGAGGAGTTTCTTACCTGCAGTTTCAACCATGTACGGACATGTCACGTATATTGAACATATATTTAACGTACTTCGTCAGTATCTCTACCGAATGTCGCTCTCCAGTTTCGTTTTCACACAGCTCAAACTTTCAATACTGTCTGCACAATTTGTCGCGAACATAGTAGTGAAGAAGTAATAAGGTAAACCGTCATGTCTGATGCGGCAGTTTTATTTCATAACATCGAAAATAAAGTAAGCGATAAATTTCTTTTCTTTTCAGCAGTTTGCGGTGGATGTCAGCGAGTAAAAGTTTCGTAAAGAATGAGATTTTCACTCTGCACCGGAGTGTGTGCTGATATGAAACTTCCGGCAGATTAAAACTGTGTGCCGGACCGAGATTCGAACTCGGGACCTTTGCCTTTCGCAGGAGAGCTTCTGTGAAGTTTGGAAGGTAGGAGATACTGGCAGAAATAAAGCTGTGAGAAGGAGACGTGAGTCGTGCATGGGTAGCTCAAATGGTAGAGCACTTGCCCGCGGAAGGCAAAGGTCCCGAGCTCGAGTCTCGGTCTGGCACACAGTTTTAATCTGCCAGGAAGTTTCAGTTTCGTAAAGATTTAAAATATGCATAACGTTTTTTACAAATGACTAAGTGTTCTATTTCTCAAATGCACGTGAAAAATCTGCGTATTTGCGCGTCGTGGGCTACGCTTCTGTTTCATCCCCACCCCTCTGCTGGGGAGGTGGTTCTTAACCACACAGCGCTTCTCCCCACACAGTAAGACGTGGTATGTGAATCGAGTTTGGCTGGTGTGGATCCAGTAGTTTAGGAGGAGAAGTGAGACAAACATACCGGGTGATAAAAAAGTCAGTATAAATTTGAAAACTGAATAAATCACGGAATAATGTAGATAGAGTGGTACAAATTGACACACATGCTTGGAATGACATGGTGTTTTATTAGAACCAAAGAAATACAAAAGTTCAAAAAATATCCGACAGATGGCGCTTCATCTGATCAGAATAGCAATAATTAGCATAACAAAGTAAGACAAAGCAAAGATGATGTTCTTTACAGGAAATGCGCAATATAATTACAATGAAATGAACACCCTTAGCTGCTAACAGGCGTTGACATACGTCAGCGGGGACAGATGAAAATGTGTGCCCCGACCGGGACTCGAATCCGGGATCTCCTGCTTACATGTCAGATACCATCTTAGTATATATAATGCTCAATATGTCCACCATCATTCCTCAGCAATAGCTGTAGTCGAGGAATAATGTTGTGAACAGCCTGTAAAACATGTCCGGAGTTATTGTGAGGCATTGGCGTCGGATGTTGTCTTTCAGCCTCCCTAGAGATGTCGGTCGATCGCGATACACTTGCGACTTTAGGTAACCCCAAAGCCAATAATTGCACGTGTAACAATAATGTACCTATAATAATTTTTTTCTTTATGCATTTAGATAAATGTTTCTTTCTGAATTTATGTAAATAATGTTGTGGATTTTTTTCCTTTTCGTGTCATGTTAAAGAAACTGTACACAACTTTTGAAATGAATGTCATTACTTATGTTAGATTTTAAGCAATTTGATAACCAAAGGAAAGTGTATTTAATGTTAAAACTATTGTATGATGTGAAAATTGTAATTTAAACACTTGGTCCATACGTAGATAATGCATTAGAATATGTGTAGTAGAAAACCTGTGGTGAATACCCTACCTGTAGGGGCGCGGGAAAAGGTGGATGCAGGCGAGTGCGGGAAAGCGCACACTGGCGCGGTTCGGCACAACGGGCTCAGTAACACAGTCGGAGTTGGGCATCGGTCAGAGGAACATGTACTGTACCGAGGAGGCTATCTAGGAAAAGTGGATTCCATTAAGCCTCGGATGGGCCGATTCCGACGACTACTTGGCATGGCTATATCCTTAGGCACAAAAGTGGAAAGATTACGACGCTAAGAAGAATGAAAGTGCCGATACTGTGAGAGCCTTAGCCGTGCTTGTATGTGTGCTGTGCTGCCCGCTATCTCGCTGCCCGCCATCCGCCGCACCGACGTGCACAGGTCAAACATTTATTTCATCTTTAGAAGTGTATCTGTGTGGACCAGTGTCGAATCTGTTTTAACTGTTCAATAATAACGTGACTTTTACCAGAATTGCCTTAGCCGTTACTTATCCTTATCACTGACCTAGATAGGGTCCTTACCACATATTGTGCAACCCGAGTATCCCGAACTGAAAGTTTACAGTTAGTATGAAATTATCTGCAGATCAATCTATGCTATAAAGCAGTTTGAAAGTTAGGAGTGCGAATGTAAATATTAGTAAAGAACATCAGTGGGGTTAAATTGAAAGATAAATTTTGAAGGGAGTTAGCAATGTTATTTAATTGATTTGTGACTAAAATAATTATAACTAAGTAATTCAAAATAAAAAGGAAAAGAGTCGTTATCCACAGATTGACAATTTTGAGTGTTAAATTAACTTCAGGACTTACTAGTTTCAGTATAACAACCATAACAGTTTCAGGCCCCCCCCCCCCCCCCCCATTCTCGTGCCTAGTCTTGCACATTTTGAAGTGTACTGATCAGAATTGAACAGTAAAATTAATTTCTATGTTAAACCTAAGTGTATTAGTGTTTTTTCCAATTTTAATAGTGACATTGTATGTGTATTTTCAAAATTGCTGATTCTAGGGTAATCTATGCCCGATTTCAGTCTGATCAATATACAAAGTACTACTCGTAGTAATCATTGCTGTGTGGTGTTGTATAAGTTTAGCTCATCCAAATTAATACAAAAGAAGAAAACCTTAGTTCAGTAGATTCTTTATGGTTCTAAATTTTGCTATAAAACGCAACATTACTACGCGTCATTATGCTTGTACATGCTACCACTTGTACAGGGAAAAACTCACTCAATGCCTAATTAGGCTGGCGACCGTATTATTTATCATTGGTAGTATCTACTATGTGTACTTCTTGTCCATGCGAACGCGGAATGGTACTTTACATTTGCTTGACGCATCACTGTAGTTACTGACTGAAGATAAGTCCGAATTGCTTCCATTAGGTACACGCGGTCAACTTATGTACTAAATCCTTGTTTACAAGGTGAAGCCCGTGAACTTATTACAGTACAGGCTTTATTGAGCTAACGCACGTCCGACAGGGCGGGAGTGTTACACGTGGCTTCCCGGTGACAGGACATCCAGTTGTTGTCGGTTATAAACTAACGTAAAGACCGAACAGTGGATGTTCAGTGGCACGAACAGTAATAAAGTTTAGCAAAGTAAACTGCAGTGTGAGTCAAGTATAATAGTGTGGTGTGATTGGCATTCAATATGGACAGGAACGGGGACAGGGTAGATGTGCCGAGCGAAATGGAGAATGCGGCTAGCAGTAGCAGGAGTCTACGCGGCCAGATAACAGATGGCGTTAGCGGAAGACAATTGGCGTACATACAATACCATGAACACGTCAACGAACAGATTGAAATGTTGCGATCGCCTCGAACACAGCAAGGGACAAAACAGGAAGTAGAGGGTGACTTTGTAGATGACAGTGGGTACGTGAACGAATCCACTGAAATATTTGATTCACCGCAGATAAAGAAAGAACCGAAAGAAACTTTTGAAGTAGGTTCGGAACACACGGATTCCGTAGAACAAAACAGTGTAAAAATTTTGAGCATGAACGATCTATTTGAACAATTAACCAAACAAATTGCAGGGCAGAATGAGCAACTTCAAAGACAAGTCGGTAATCAGAATGAGCAACTTCAAAAACAAGTCGGCAATCAGGTTAATCAGCTCAAAACACACGTTGACAAGCAGCTCAAAACACAGAACGAGCAGCTTAAAATACACGTTGATCAAATTAAAGCACAGGTCAAAGATCAAGGAATTAGAATTAGTAAACAAATAGAGCAGGTAGAACAAAAAGTGGGGAATTTAAGTTCTGTGGTAAATAATACGAAATTTGAAATTGATACCATTAACAAAAATATGGATACTATGCAGGAAGAAATTGGTAACATTAATAGTAGATTCGATGTTGAAATTCTCAACATCCAAGAGAAAGTAGAACCTCTGGTTGAAACTAAAGTAGACGAAAAAGTTTTCGGTCTTAAAACTGAGATCGTAAATGAATGTCAATACGGAATATCTCAGTTGAAAAAGGTAGTTGTAGACACTGAAAAAGAATTAGGTGAAAAAGTAACCGGATGTGTTCAAAATTGTACGAAAATTCAAGGCAAAATTTTCGATCTGGAGAGCAAAATTAAAGATAGGCCTGGTGTTGTCTGTAATGGCGCACCGATTACGAAGCTGTTAGAAGGCGAGGAACGCTTCGATCCCGCCAAGAAACATAACGGGTGGCATCCGTTAGATTTTATCAAAAATTGCGAGAGAGTGTTTCCTGAGCACTTGTCTGATCAGGAAAAGATAAATGTAGTAATTAGCGGTTTAGCAGGTGACACTAAGCGCTGGGGAATCAATCTAAATACCGAACGAATGACGTTCGAAGAATTTAGGCAACGTTTTACGGAAGAATATTGGTCTGAACAAAAGCAGGACCATTTATGGCGCGAATTTATCATGGCCAAACAGCATGATAACAGGGGCAGGAATTCTTTGAAAGATTTCTGCGAGTATTGGTACCGAAAATTGACGCATTTAAGAGGCCGAAGTTCGGATTCAGAAATTATCTGGGAGCTGTATAAAAAGCTCCCAGAAGATTCAAAGAGGTATGTAGGAAGCAACCATCGTAGCTTCCAAGCATTTCTAGAAAGGGTCGAAGACGAAGACCATTGGCGCGAAAGTCGTGCCAATTATCAAAATTTTGGTAACTGTAATAACCGACACAATGACGAAAGAAATGACGGCGATGGATTTCGCGTCAATGTAATACAGAGAGGAAGAGGCAGAGGAAGAGGCAGAGGAAGAGGCAGAGGAAATTATCCAGGTCGCGGTAGAGGGTATACCGCGCAAAATAATAACGACGCGGGAAACTAATTTCCGCGAACGTTGCGGGCCAAACGGAAGCAGACAATACATACCGGCCCCGATTTGAGAAGAGATACCGGACCGACCGCAATGTAATGAGACAGGTTAGAGACAGGCGTGAAATGACGCAACGAGTTGTGGCGAAACAAGCGTCAGGTGCGAGCCAGCATGAGTCATATCGGCCGCACAGCATACTCCAGGTTAACAGGCGAGTGGAGCATCAGAGGGCAACGGCCCAGCCTAGCGGAACATCTGTTCAGAGAGAAGCCGCTAGCAATACGGCAGCAGTAGGTACGAACGTAGCCGTAAGAGATAATGAAAATTTTTCGAGTGATAATTCCATGGCAAAGGAAACAATAGATGAGACTGTGAGTACACAGAGAAGCGCGGTTAGCAGTGTTTGCAATGAGGTAAAGGGCGATAATGAATTAGCAGAAGTAACTGATTGGCGTGTGCAGATCGACGATCTGTACAAGGGCCTAAAGCAATGTGAGTGGGAGGATTTTAAGAAGGAGTATGAGGCGACGAAATTAGATGGTGGAAAGAGAAATGATAGGGGCGTCAATAAAGTGACGTGGCCCAAATTTGAAGAGGGGAGAATAAATAGCGCCGCACAAAGTACGCGTGCTGCCGATAAGGGGAAGGTTAATGATAGGAAGGATTTGGAGGATGAAATCCTCAGCATTGACGAAGAAATAACTTCTGCTAACAATCCGCCAATAGTGCAAGCTGCTGCCGAGAGGCACCGTGGAGAAGGGGCAGATGATTACATGAAAGTAATTAAAGTCCACGAGGATTACACCGAATATGAAGTCACAGTAGATGTAAATAAAGCTGATGATGAGGCCGTATAGCCAAAAGAGGAGATTGAATTAAAATCTAAGCCTGACGACAATACCGAGGAAGAACTTAGTGCCTGTCTCAGAAAAGCCTTTATGTTAGAACCTGATAGCGATCCGGAATGGTCGGATTCCGACGATAGTTCAGATGATGAAACATACGCAAATACAGACAAAATTGACTATACTAACTTTCCCTGTTGTGCAAAAGTAGTGTACTTAAATGAATCTGGTGTTGAGGAAGAGAGTAGTGATGACTCTAGTGAAGATGAATTTTTCGGGGTAAAAGAAAGTGAATATACTTTTACTGAAAGAGGGTATGAAAAAATCAGTGAAATCAAGGGGGATGCAGTTAAGTACGATATTGTACCTAACGATGACGAGGTATCAAAACAAAATCCAGATGTTGAGACCGAACAAAGAAAGAAAGAACCACCGGACGACTCAGGGTTTATCTCGCAAAGAGTTCAGGTAATTAATGACTTTGAACTCCCGAAACCAAAGAAACCGCCAGATATATGTGAAGCGAATGTTAAAAGCATATCTTGGGATGATGTTATCGTCGACCCGGATTTGCTTAAGGAAGACCACGATAATGAAAAACATTCGACGGTGAAACAAACAATAATACCAGTTGAAATTTATAACATGAAATTGCAGGTACTTCTTGATACTGGGTCTCAGATAAGTGCAATTTCCCAATCGTTTTTCGAACACATTTGTGATAAGCCTGGGCTAGTAATTATGTCAGTAACAGGTGTAAAAATTGTTGGGGCTACTGGTAAGGCTAGCAAGCCGGTAAAGAACCAGATTTTGGTTGAATTTAGTATAAAAGGACAAAACTTTGAACACGATTTTTTGGTTGTGCCAGACTTGAGTACTGAAATGATTCTGGGAATAGATTGGTTGGATAAACTGAATAAGGTCGTAGTGATTACTGGTAATGTAAGTAAGAAGATAAAGGAACGGATTAAGTCATGTGATGTCTGTCAAAAGACCAAAGTACCGAACAAAACTAGTAGGGGACCAATGCAAAGTACATTGCCTGAAGACACCCTAGACTTATTATCGGTAGATTTATATGGTCCCCTCCCAAAGACTTCAGGAAATTGTGCATATGTTTTGGTGATTCTGGAAGTATTTTCTAAATTTGTGAAAAAAGCCACAGCAAAAGCTGTATTTAGTAGGATGGTCGAATACTTCAGGACCATCGGGAAACCCAAGGCAGTACTATCGGACAATGGACCCCAGTTCATATCCAAAATTTGGAAAGAGGGAATGGAGAAAAATGATATGGAGGTTAAATATATTGCAGCCTACCATCCTGCAAGCAATCCGGTTGAAAGGTATATGCGCGAAGTCGGGAGATTGTGTAGAACATACTGCAGTCACAATCATAGAGCCTGGGGCAGATTCATATCGGATTTTGAAAATGTCATGAACACATTACATCATGAAACTACAGGATTCCCACCGGAAGAAATTTTGTTAGACAGAAGTAGTAAAAGTTTAATTGAAGAAAAATTAGAGTTTCCACCTTGTACAAGTTTGGAATTGAATCAAAAGAAAGAATTGGTAATAAAAAGGGCAAAGCAAAAAGCCGAATCTAGATCTAGAAGACACGATAAAAATCTAAAGGTTTCAAAATTTAAAATTGGAGATTATGTTCTTTTAAAAACCCACGAAAAATCTAGTGAACTAAATCATGAAATTTCAAAATTTAAATATATTTATAATGGACCATATATAATACAAAATATTCCACACGACAATGCTTACTACCTGATCTACCCAAAATCCAAAAGACCTTTAGGTGTAAGAAATATTGTGGATCTGAATCTGTATGTTCCCAGGAATGAGTAATTGTGCTGTATCTTATGCTGAAACCAAGTTATTTCAAATGTAACTAATCTTTGTAAATGTCTGTATTCCATTGAAAATGTACTAAAGTACTTATGTGAGTTTCAGATTACCAATTGTACTGTAACTGTAAAAATGTATGGAGGAAAGGACTGAAAAGCAAAGGATAAATGCTATCTGCCAGATAAAAGATGGAACTGTCTAAAATGAAAATGGGCAGTGTATGAACCAGAATATGAAGGACTGCCAAATACCAATGAGGGCAGATAAATAGTCGATGGAAAATTGTAAATGTAATTCAGGAGGTGTGACAATATGAAGTGAGAAGGACTGCCCAAATCCGCATAATAGGCAGCAAATGTGTGTAGTTAATTTTCTGAAAATTTTGTGTGTGTGTTTTGTTTAGTAAGTTAAGAAATGGACTGCTATTCAAAGCAAGCAGCGACAAATTATCCTATAGTGTATACGAAATATGCATTTGTTTTTTTAGTTAAATGTTTGCATTCCAGAATTTTAAATTATTTCATTAAGAAATTTGGGAAGAAATGATTAAATTGCTATTTTAGTAATGTTAGAATGGGAAGTTGGACTGTGCAAAAGGCACTTAAGTAAATAACGAGAAATTGGTCTTGATATGTTAAAATAGTGTAAACCTATATACAGTGAGTGAAAGAAACTGTGTAGTACAAATCTTTTTGGACATTTACGTAATGATTCAGAACTAGTGTATAATTGTTAAATTTAGTGTTCCCATAAAATTTAGACTTAAGAAAATTTTCTGGAAATAGGGGCATGTGTAACAATAATGTACCTATAATAATTTTTTTCTTTATGCATTTAGATAAATGTTTCTTTCTGAATTTATGTAAATAATGTTGTGGATTTTTTTCCTTTTCGTGTCATGTTAAAGAAACTGTACACAACTTTTGAAATGAATGTCATTACTTATGTTAGATTTTAAGCAATTTGATAACCAAAGGAAAGTGTATTTAATGTTAAAACTATTGTATGATGTGAAAATTGTAATTTAAACACTTGGTCCATACGTAGATAATGCATTAGAATATGTGTAGTAGAAAACCTGTGGTGAATACCCTACCTGTAGGGGCGCGGGAAAAGGTGGATGCAGGCGAGTGCGGGAAAGCGCACACTGGCGCGGTTCGGCACAACGGGCTCAGTAACACAGTCGGAGTTGGGCATCGGTCAGAGGAACATGTACTGTACCGAGGAGGCTATCTAGGAAAAGTGGATTCCATTAAGCCTCGGATGGGCCGATTCCGACGACTACTTGGCATGGCTATATCCTTAGGCACAAAAGTGGAAAGATTACGACGCTAAGAAGAATGAAAGTGCCGATACTGTGAGAGCCTTAGCCGTGCTTGTATGTGTGCTGTGCTGCCCGCTATCTCGCTGCCCGCCATCCGCCGCACCGACGTGCACAGGTCAAACATTTATTTCATCTTTAGAAGTGTATCTGTGTGGACCAGTGTCGAATCTGTTTTAACTGTTCAATAATAACGTGACTTTTACCAGAATTGCCTTAGCCGTTACTTATCCTTATCACTGACCTAGATAGGGTCCTTACCACATATTGTGCAACCCGAGTATCCCGAATTGAAAGTTTACAGTTAGTATGAAATTATCTGCAGATCAATCTATGCTATAAAGCAGTTTGAAAGTTAGGAGTGCGAATGTAAATATTAGTAAAGAACATCAATGGGGTTAAATTGAAAGATAAATTTTGAAGGGAGTTAGCAATGTTATTTAATTGATTTGTGACTAAAATAATTATAACTAAGTAATTCAAAATAAAAAGGAAAAGAGTCGTTATCCACAGATTGACAATTTTGAGTGTTAAATTAACTTCAGGACTTACTAGTTTCAGTATAACAACCATAACAGTTTCAGGCCCCCCCCCCCCATTCTCGTGCCTAGTCTTGCACATTTTGAAGTGTACTGATCAGAATTGAACAGTAAAATTAATTTCTATGTTAAACCTAAGTGTATTAGTGTTTTTTCCAATTTTAATAGTGACATTGTATGTGTATTTTCAAAATTGCTGATTCTAGGGTAATCTATGCCCGATTTCAGTCTGATCAATATACAAAGTACTACTCGTAGTAATCATTGCTGTGTGGTGTTGTATAAGTTT
This sequence comes from Schistocerca cancellata, assembly GCF_023864275.1. Taxonomy (NCBI): domain Eukaryota; kingdom Metazoa; phylum Arthropoda; class Insecta; order Orthoptera; family Acrididae; genus Schistocerca; species Schistocerca cancellata. The sequence goes on along the minus strand of NC_064626.1, from coordinate 485,338,278 downwards.
AGCTCATCCAAATTAATACAAAAGAAGAAAACCTTAGTTCAGTAGATTCTTTATGGTTCTAAATTTTGCTATAAAACGCAACATTACTACGCGTCATTATGCTTGTACATGCTACCACTTGTACAGGGAAAAACTCACTCAATGCCTAATTAGGCTGGCGACCGTATTATTTATCATTGGTATTATCTACTATGTGTACTTCTTGTCCATGCGAACGCGGAATGGTACTTTACATTTGCTTGACGCATCACTGTAGTTACTGACTGAAGATAAGTCCGAATTGCTTCCATTAGGTACACGCGGTCAACTTATGTACTAAATCCTTGTTTACAAGGTGAAGCCCGTGAACTTATTACAGTACAGGCTTTATTGAGCTAACGCACGTCCGACAGGGCGGGAGTGTTACACACGGACTGAGGTCTGGGGACATGGGAGGCCAAGCATGACGAAAGTGGTGGTTGAGCACACCATCATCACCAAACGACGCGCGCAAGAGATCTTTCACGCGTCTAGCAGTATGGGGTGGAGCGCCATCCTGCATAAACATCGTACGTTCCAGCAGGTGTTTATCAGCCAGGCTGGGGATGATGCGATTCTGAAACATATTGGTGTACCTCTCACCCATCACTGTATCAATTTTGCTGTCCAGCGCGCCATCTGTAGGTCATTTTGTGAACTTTGTTTTTTTTTTTCTAATAAAATCCCATGTCATTCCAAGCATGTGTGTCAATCTTTACCTCTCTGTCTACATTATTCCGTGGTTTATTAAGTTTTCAAATTTACGCTGACTTTTTTGATCACTCGGTAGATACATTTCCTTAATATGTATGAGGTTCGCGTGAGGTATGTAAGATTTTCGTGTCACATTTTGCGTTTCGCGGGAAACTGTACGTACTGACGTTATCGTCATGCACAGAAGGAATCGGAAGGCACATTTTCGATGTGTGGAGGCGGAGATAAGAGTATAACATTGGTGATTAGAGGTAGAAAACGTGTTATAAATTTGCCGAATGGAGGTCGATAGATAGTGATGCGTTTTTATGAAAGAAAGTTTAACACCGTCCAGAGTAATAATTAATTTTGTGGGAGAATTCCATTGGAGAGTTTATTTTGGACGAATTTTAAATCATGTTCATATTTAAGTTATCTTATGATTGCTGTGTTAAGAGTACTGTGTATAATTTGTAAGAGAGAACTTATTTTGGACGTTTGTGTATTGAAATTCGTCTGCTTGTGTGAGACAATTTAGTAGTCAGAAATGTGTAAAGAGTTTTTAATTTAATGTCTAGGCTTACGCAAATAATAGCGATTAACAAAAATTTGTTGTTCACCGAATTTAATGATTTCAGCTACCACGAAAGCCATGTTTTCTTGTGAGAATGTTAGGAGAACCTTCGAACTCAACTGAGTGTGTTTTGCTAAAGCTGTAAGTCAGTTTTGCATCGCTTTTGTCTTGTGACTGTACCAATTCCACTGGGAAGGGTGTTCATAGCCTGACCCATGACGATTCACGACCAAGTTTATTTATTGGAAACTCTACCACAGTAGTATTTTGATAGAGTACATATTTCCATCCTGGCGGTGCTGCGAATCTGCACATATGTGAGTGTGTTACGTGGCTGTTGGAACCATAAAATCGCCGGAGGCATCTGTCAGAAGAGCAATACTGGAAACCATCACAACTGGCAAAAACGTCACAATTGTGTAGTATAATCATGCGAAACGTTGCTCGAACAAACTAAATGAAGTTTAATACAACAGATAAACATTACTGCGCCCTGTTTAAATTACTGATAAATGTTATTATAGTCCACACTCAGAGCGAATGCTAACATTTAAAATAAGAGCAGCAACGCAAAAGACTCAATTTTTAACGTGATACATACAATATTTTTCTTTAATACTGAATTTCTTGTGTATTTGTCTGTAATTTAGTTTACATGTTAGGTTTCTTGATATTTTTTCCGTAATATTTGATATATTATTCCTTGCTCTGTTAAATTGTGTACGTGGTATGTTCCATACAATTCATTCTAGCTCATACACTACAAAAAGTTGTTTACAGTATTGCTCTGACACTGATGAAAGATATATTATATTATGTACATAATTAAGTTAAATTTTGGTACTAATTTATGTGGCAAGCAACAAGCTAACGAGGAGAACACGAAAACTGTCGTCTCCCGTTTGCCAGATAGTTCACTCAATGTAAGAGGAGATAAAATACGCGAACACGTGTCTCGGTATATCAGTAGGTACCTGACCGTCTCTGAAAAAACGACGGTCTAAATTTGCGAAGTATTTTCAAGGTACTTTATGTGCCTTTTACCACGTGATCTCCAGATATGAAATAGTGGCCCAGTGGTTAACGTCACGCTTTATCAATTATGCGCCCCGTGTTCGAAGCCCGATTATCACTTTCATTTATTTTTTATTTTTATTGTATTCATTTATCTAACCAAGTCAGTTGAAGGTCACTATACGAATGTTTCTTATCGAATTAGAGGATACAAGGGCGTTATATTAATTGTATAATCACAACTGGATTTCACTATATGTGTCACACGTTTATTATATAATATATGTGTTTATCATATGTTTAGGAGTTACGATCTTCTTAAATTTTCATATTCTGGTATTTCATTTTCATATAAATTCATATATTAATTTCTACAGGAAGATTTAGTACATTCTGTTTGATGATATCGATCGTAGAAATATTCTTGAGACAGATATGTCGGACACCAAGAGCGTCTCACGAAGGCAGATTTGTCACAGCGACATTTCTTCGTATGAATCCCACTCGAGAAAGAAATTTCGTTAATGTAAGTGAAGATTTCGCGCGTTGGCAATAATTTCGACGCATGCCATGCATAACGGATCAGTTCTCCGAGAACTGGTGGTTGGAACTGGTTATGAATGAAGATAAACTACAGAAATTTGACCCGAAATAATATCAAATAATTTTCTCATTTTTTTCATTCATCTGACATGCAATCAGTAGATAAATAAGGACAAAGTCATATCAATGTACACTGAAAAACATTCGTACAGTAATCTTCAACAGACATGGGTATATAAATGAGGAACAAAAATAAAATTAGTAATAGGATTTCAGACATGGGTCGCGGAAAGTAAGACGCTGCGAGGCTAACCATTGCGCCACCATTTCATCTTTTTATATCATGCGGTAAAAGGCACATAAAGTACCTCGAAAACTTTGAGCGTCGTTTTTTTTTCAGAAACGGTCGATTATCTGATGCTAATCCCAGAAAACTGTTCCCATTATTTTGACCCCTCTTCCACTGAACGCAGTTTCTGGGAAATTAGGTTAAAGCTCTATGTGTTTTCTCCTCGTAAACGCCACAAAAAGTAGAAGTCTTATGAGTTACCGCCTATGCTGAAGAGCTGTCAGTGGGTCATAGTACGTAAAATCGTAAGTGTTGGCATGGCTGGGTTTGATCCGAGGGTTTACCACAGTAGCTAGCGAGTCGCAAACTTACCGGCAAGCGAGCAACGACAGGAAATGGGTGATTTTCCCCAGACATTTGGAATTTGGGGAGTCGGTTAGCCGTTTATTCAGCGTCGCAAAACCAATCATATCTGCGTAATCACGACACTTATCATTATCAATGATATTATGCATCCTGAAAATGTTCTGAAGGTATTGTTAATTAATAATATTAAACAAATAAATTATGTAATTTTTGAAAGCTTCATGCGATCCTTGTGATCAAGGTGTTGGATGACAGCTAAGCACACTAGGTAAAATCACTGCAAGTAACATGTTTTTATAGACTTTATTTTTTGAGTTGTACAGAGCTTTATATCTCCTTAACTATGAAAAAGTGTCAGAGCATTATATGCTCCACACTTAGACAGAAAATAAAGCCATTGTGACATGCCTTACACCTTTCCCTATGTAACCATGTATAATACGTGTAGTTTATTAAGTGATTTCGTATCTAATTAATTAAATGTTAAATTCCTATAACAGACATATTCCTCATTTGAAAGTGGTAACATGTACATAAAATTTAAAACCATCGTTATACATAGCGCAATGACCCTTTCATTTGTGCAGCCTTCTTTACTGTTTATCATATATTAACAACAATTCCTTTCTTATTGAAACTGAGTAATGTACACAAATTTCATATTTCAATAAATTGTGGATGAAACATTAGGCATAGAATATTGTGTATGATGTGAAGAACGCCGGCAGAGGAAGATGCTTCCTTTAACATAGGTGTTGTATTTGTGAATTGTATTTATTTCAAATGGTAGTCCATTTAGTACTTTTGTGATCGTGGTAAAATTTTACGGGCTTACCGAAGGCCTTTAATACCGCGCAAAACTGCTGCTCCGGATCATTCTGCCTCGAGCAGTCATTCCGTTGCAGGCGGTAACTTGCGTGTTGGTGAGCTGTTAAAGCGTCGTCTCACACAAGGAGACGAATTTCAATACACAAACGTCCAAAATAAGTTCTCTCTTACAAATTATACACAGTACTGTTAACACAGCAATCATAAGATAACTTAAATATGAACATGATTTAAAATTCGCCCAAAATAAACTCTCCAATAGAATTCTCCCACAAAATTAATTATTACTCTGGACGGTGTTAAACTTTCTTTCATAAAAACTCATCACTATCTATCGACCTCCATTCCGCAAATTTATAACACGTTTTCTACCTCTAATCACCAATGTTAAACTCTCATCTCCGCCTCCACACATCGCATGAGTGTCTTAAAAATTGTTCGCGTTTATATTAATTCCGAGCTGAATGGGGCTTAGATACAGTGAGTCAGTTGGGTCTGAAATATTTCGTGAGTGTTTAGCGATGGGCAGCTTTGGTATTTCAATTATTCCGACTGCAATTTTGGAACTGTTTCTGGTTACTCATGATTACGCGAGTTTAGAGATGCTAAACACAACCTTTCTGTCATTTCATTAATATTTCGTTGATTTCTATCTGTGTTTTATTTAACTTCAGATAACTCGCCAAAACTTAGATAATGTAAACTGCAGGATGGCAAGTTAAAGCAATTTGCAGCGAGTTTACGTGCTGCGCATGTAGGCAGACGATGCAGGGCTCGATCGCAAGACAACATCAAGCTAATATTTCAAATACACTCTTGCATTTCTCTCTCTCTCTATGTGTGTGTGTGTGTGCGTGTGTGTGTGTATTTGAAGAGCATCGCCACATCTGAACGTCGCAATGCATCCTAATAACCATTTGGTGACGCAGGGTTATAGCACACAGTGCAGCCGCAAATACATGATCAATATTATATGAAAAGTTAGTTCAATACCTTTCACATGAAACAATTAATGTAGGCAGTTAACTATCAACTGAAATTTTTGCTCTCAGTAACTGCCGTTACTTTACTGATTGAAAATATATATGAACCGTATTTTTACGTTTCTATACCACGAAATTACAGATTTGTGTGACCTAGCAGAAATGATTTACAATCGGCACTGTTTTGTTCACTTATTGTGGTATGTTTTGGAGAAGAATAGTTAACTTAGAGTCCAGCTACCTAAATTAGCCATTATTAACACAATCACGGTCAAACTTTTGTACAATAACAGCTCGCACGACTTACATAGAAATGTAAGTGAGGATGTATGTTGTAACCACGGAGTCAAAGACACAGCACGTACATAATTCACATGAATCCACCTTATGCCTCTGAAATTTGTACTGGTAATTAAATAAAGTGTGACCAGCTACAGTACACTTGCTATTGTAACTGACATAAACGTGACAGGAAGCCATAACCTAAAATGTTCACATTTATAACGAACAGATCACATGTTCCGTGCAAAAATGCTACATAATTAAAGTGTGTTGATCGATGAGGCGCTGCCAATACTTCTCAGTGCCGATAAAAATCTTACAGACCTTCTGGGCAGCAACAGGATCTGAACAACGCCATCTGAGACGATCGAAATCTGTCATCTGTAAAAATAATTGTGTTGGAAAATAAAAAAGTAAATAAGAAACAGACAAGGTAGTTGGACACTGTTGTCTGGAGCGAAATCGGCGCTCTTACTCATCCTAAAGGTGTTCCATTATGTTCAGGTCGGGACCCTGGTCACACCAGTCCATTTCAGAAATGTTGTTGAGCGCAGGTCATTGCCTCACAGACGCTATTTCATGACATGATGCACTGTCATGCTGATACTAGCGACCATCGTCTCTGAACTGCATCTCTACTGCCATGCCGTACACAATGCTGCAAAATGTGATTATATCCTTCCTCTTTTAGCCAGAAAGACATCGCTATAACGTATAACCACTCCTCCATACTTCTCTGCTGGCACAGCACATGATGTCTCCAGGCATTCGACAAATCCAAACCCCTCCGTTAGATTGCCATACTGTCCAGTGGGGACGCTATTTTCCGCAACCTCAAGATTCGCTTTGCAATGACTGCAGAAATGTGTGGCGCAAGAGAAGCTGTTGGACAATTGTACCTATCCTCAGTTTACTCGTCAAGGCAGCTTCTACAACCTGAGAAAATAACACATCATATATATATATATATATATATATATATATATATATATATATATATATATATATATGTGTGTGTGTGTGTGTTACTTTCTCAGGTTGTAGAAGCTGCCTTGATGAGTAAACTGAGGATAGGATAACACATCATATATATATATATATATATATATATATATATATATATATATATATATATATATATATGATGTGTTACTTTCTCAGGTTGTAGAAGCTGCCATGACGAGTAATACATATATATATATATAGTCCAGTCACATGCCACTATACAGGGTGAGTCACTAACTGTTGCCACCTAGAACAACTCCGAAAGTATGATAGGAGCTGAAAAGTTTGTGGGGCAGAAGATGCACGGGACAACGGGGGACATAATATGACGTTGGTTTTTTGTTGCTAGGTGGGGCCGCTTCAGAAACATGAAGGTCAGCTTTGTTTTTTTTTAAATGGGATGCTATAGTTTGGTACTTATTTTCTGGTAGCGATTATCGAGACGAATCCAATGATGTGTAACGGTAAGGTGATTGAAGGTCAACGAAGGTCACAAAGGTGGCATGAACACCCATTTACAGAAGGTGTTCGAAGTGATGCATCGTGTATTAATGCAGTGCTGCGATCTTCTTATTGTGAATTGAGTGGTATTCCTTATTACATCGGCACTTATCGAAGCAAATGCTCTGGCAGTTCTCTCTCACATATCTTCAGCTTCAGTTGGAACGTCTTTATAAATAATGTCTTTTACGAATCGCCACAAGAAAAAATCCAGAGGCGTCAAGTCTGGCGAACGAGCCTGCCACGACACATCTCTGCTTCCAATCCAACGATTTGGGAATTGTCTCGGCAACTCATTTCTAGCCATCAGCGAAAAATGTGCCGGACACCCATCGTGTTGATACCACATCCTGTTCCTTGTTCCTAAAGGTATTTCTTCCAATAACAGAACTAATGTTTCTTACAGGAATGTGAAGTACTTCCTACCATTAAGGTTTCCTTCGATAGCAACAAAAAACCAACTTCATATTATGGCCCCCGTTGTCCCCTTGTGACTTTTGTCCCACAAACGTTTCAGTTACTATCATACTTTTGGAGTTATTCTAGGTGGCAATGGTTAGTGACTCACCCTGTATTTTACATGAGGTAATTAATGTCATCTGTGATGACAACCGTCAGACCAGAGTACAAACATTTTGTTTTTCGTTTTTTGAGTCTTCAGTCTTCTGACTGATTTTATGCGGCCCGCCACGAATTCCTCTCATGTGCTAACCTCTTCATCTCAGAGTACTACTTGTAACCTACGTGCTTAATTATTTGCTGGATGTTTTCGAATCTCTGTCTTCCTCTACAGTTTTTACCCTCTACAACTCCCTCTATTACCATGGAAGTATTTGTAACGGAACTGAAATGATGGTGGGCAGACAGTAATTTGGAGCCCGCGCGTCGGAAACGGGCGCGCTTGCGTGAGACTGCCAGGGAGTGCACCCTGATGCCATCTATTGGCGAAAGTTGGAATTAGCGCTGCCTGTCAGACAATGCACTAAGCTCTCGGAGTCAAATGTATTCTTTTTCTTGGTAATTATAAGTTATTACTGTATAATTTAATGTTGTAAAGCGCTAGTAGTAAATTATTATGACTGGTATGGACTCCAGGGTAGTAAATATAAATATTCTTAAATACTAAATGATTTCGGTAAAAAGGTGGTAGGGGAACGCCCCCACTCTTGGTGATACGAGCGTAGCTAGGGGTATCTGGAGACACAGGGACTGAACAATGGAATGGCCTGGGGAGTGTTGACGTGATCGGACGTGCGTAACTGTGCTCACGCAAAAGTGATTGTGCAACAGCGAAGAGGCGAATATCGTCGCCGGTTTTGGAGTAAAACGCGACGAATGGTTGTTGAAGCCGCCTTTATGCCACTGGGGCTGATTGTAAGAGTTCCTGTGCCCAGATTTTATGGCGGACGTGCAGTAGCTTATACGAGTGCTACAGCTCATAGTTCCAGCCGCCATTAAGGGCATGAGGCGTGAAGAGCTGCGTTAGCCACATGCATCTCACCACCAGCACCGACACGTCTACCCAAGGCAAGACTGCTTGCAATTGTTAAGTCGAACTTTGTATACATGTAAAAGGAGAATACCAGTTTTCTTTTATGCAAGTGCAGAGGACAGAATATAGTAATGAGTAAAATTACGACGCATGTTGCTCATTGTAAAGTGTAGTAACCTCAAACATAGTATAGTGAAATCAGGCTGAGGCCACCATCGCCTCTTTCATTTACAATTCTTTTGGTTGTAGAATACTTTAGCGTATAAGAATGTTGAAAAGAGCAATGGTCACACCAGAATGAGTCGCCTATTTATAGTTACTTAAATTTTTCTGAGCAACCTTTCAAGTATAGTCACTTAACTAATTCTGTATCAATGGTCCAAAGAGTAATATCCAAAATCATTAAATAAGTTGAAGGATAGAATTTTGTTAACCGAAGTTGCATAACCTGTCTTGGTAGTAATTACCAAGCCAACTCACTGAAATTGAGAGAGTATTTGCTTTGTAGAATCATCTAGAATGATCAGAAATAGTAATATTCAGAATTAAGTTTAAATTCAACTCAAGCCATTTCACTTTGAAACGAGCCCAAAAATTGATTTATTCTTTTGCTCCTTCAGAGCTGGCGACTGTAGTTATAAGTATTTTCAGGAGGATTCGACGGTAAGTCTGCTGCTCTCGTCGTGCTGATAGGATTATCCACTGCTGCTAGCAATGGTGATTGGATACATAAGCTCACTACCAAGTTAAGTGGGTCAGGTAGGCAGTGTTACCGTGTGAACTGTAGGGCACTGTAGGCCGTGGATCGAACCCATTCAATCATCACAGCTCTTAGGGAAATAGTCCGGTTAGGAGTGTACTAATCATTAGGTAAATACTGGCGAGTAACGGTCAAAAAATGTATACGCAAGTGAATTTAGCAAGGTCCACGTAGCACCTAGTTAATGTGGTGCAATGGCGAGGGTAGGAGTGGAGTAAAAGTGAGCTGAGCTTGTGGCAGCTGTGCTGGATTCAAATATTAACTACGTGAATTCACTACTGCCTCTTACCATTGGGACTGAGCTATTTACAGTTAAAATACGTAGCAGTAAGCGCAAAGGCGTGACAGCTACAAGTCCGTATTGGTTTTATACATACGGAATTGGGAAGTGGGTCATTCCGTCAGTGGAGGGGGTTAAAACAACCGAGTCAGTGGAGAACATACCCCATTTACTGATGGAAAGATTCAGCGGTTCGGTCGCATATTCCATGATGTTTTAACTGGTGTCTTATCATCCTGTCCCTTCTTCTTGTCAATATTTTCCATATATTCCTTTCCTAGTCGATTCTGTGGAGAACCTCCTCATTCATTACCTTATCAGTCCACCTAATTTTCAGCATTCTTCTGTAGTACCACATCTCAAATGCTTCGATTCTCTTGTGTTACGGTTTTCCTACAATCCATGATTCATTACCATAATTGGAATTAATGAAAAACAAACCTTTCCTGGATCACGGTGGCCTTTTGTAGCACTATGCCACAACTAATGAAATCAGTTTAGTACATAGTATTAACAGCGATTTGTAGGTTTTCTTACTCCACTTCCAGCGATTTCCCACAGCAAATACAACATCCACTCAGTCGTATCTGCACCAGGGTTCGTTATCTCGGATTAATATATTTCCGTGTTTCCATTTTCTCTGTAAGTTTGTATCTTCAACGTTGAATATTGTCATAAAGCCAAATTACATGTATGGCGCGCCCATAAAGTCGCTACACTTCAGGGCAGTCCACAATTTTTTAATTCTTAAAATAACTCCTAAAACATGTCAAAATATAGGGATAAGATCTCCCCTCCCAAAAAAAGCAGTTTCAGTGGTACACTACATACTAACAAAAACATAGAACATCTACTATTTTCGTGACCTAAAGCATACGAAATCGCATATGTAGTTAGTGTGGGTTCATCTGGTTTCTCCTTGTTCCTTTCACCTCCTCCCCTTCTTTGCAGAGCGATCTAAACCGGTGAAAATGAATCTTGTGCGCCTGTAAAAGAATGAATACGTTTCACATGCTTACGGCGGTAGCGCATTGACTCATCTAGTCTGGTATTCACTGGCTTAGTCGTAGCGTTTGTAGTATGTAGGCTTGGCAACATCAGCCATACTATGTTCTGCTATGGCGTTGCGTTGTTCCACTCCTTCTTGGCTCTCAAGGGCTTTGGTTTTAGCTCAATGTTCTCTCGAAATTTCCTACTCGTTCACAGTTAAGTTCTTACCTTAGGACCTTCCAATGAGGGAATGCGTCTTGCGCCACTGGCTTTCAGATTGACACCTGGAACCTGCAGTCAAATAAGCGGAAGTTGAATGGGCCGAACTGATATGACCGAACAGTTCACCGTGGCACTAAGGCGAGTCTCGTTTACCACTCGACTCACCCGCTGCCTGCTGCCAAGGCTGGGACATTGTCGAGGCAGGAACAGCTTTGATATTAAACCTGGTGGAATGTTATTTATAAACGAAATTCAGGATGTGGACTTGTTTTGTTAGTGATTTTCTACTTTTTAGGGTTGTTGCCATCACATTGATGTCAAAATGTACTGTCGGGAAAAAATTAATACACCTGGAAAGGCGACTTCGATTTTGATCCGTTGTTGGCATATGCCACGTGAGGATAATGGAAGTACTGATAATGGTTTCATCGTCGTCCGTCAACAGATAGAGTAGTGGCGAGCTACCAGAGCTATCTGTGTCTATAACAGGAAAAGCTCACATCCAGCAGGTTCAGTGTGGTGCAAGCGTGTGAAGCAAGCAAGCAACCATGCCATGGAGAAGCACACTTGCTACCTACGGCCAACTGAGCGATTCTGAATGGGGGCAAATTGTAACCTTCCAAATGGCGGGATGGTCCTTCCGGAGAATTGCCACACATTTTGGAAGTGATGCGTAGTGATTCAACGATACTGGTATCAGTGATCACGTGAACATTCCGACACCCGTTGACGAGGTTCTGGAAATCCACACAGTGCAGACTCCCGCAAGGATCGTCATATCGTAAATGGAGCAGTGGTGGATCATTCAGCTAACACAGCTCAGAGAAGACGGTTTGTAAGCCCAGACGTGTCAACACGAACTGTTGCGAACAGATTATTAGCAGTGGGTCTACGGGCACGCTCACCTCTAGCCTGTCTTCCACAGCATTGACGTGCACGATTCGACTGGTGGCTTCAGAAGACGGAATGGCGCGCCTTGGTCTTCATCGAGGAAACCAGACTCTGTCTGCACTCAGGTCATGGCCGTTTGCGGGTACGAGGTACACCTTATGGTCTGGGGTGCGATAAACTACTACTCTCGTTTACCTTTGTTGTTTTTGGAGGAACGCTGACCACTGTTCGATAGGTGTAGAACGTTGTTAGACCCGTTCTTTTGCCGTTCTTGCAACAGGAAGTTGGTGTGTTACTCCTATAGGATAATGCTCGCCCACGCATTGCCTGTGAAACTCAATGTGCTCCGCAAGACGTACAGCAACTTCCCTGGCCAACACGATCTCCGAAATTACCCCCAACCGAGCACATGTGGAATATGATCGAACGAGAAGTGACTCGTGCGACCCATCACCAACAACCAACAACTCTACTACTTGAACGGGTCTTGCAGGCGTGGAATAACGTATCTCAAGACAGTATTCGTCATCTGTACGATCGTCTGGACGCCAAGAGTCAGCGTCTGCATTGCCGGCCGTTGGGGCTGCGCCGCTTACTAATATGGGTGTTTCAGCGTTGGTTCATACCTCAGAACCCCTTCTGCTATTTGTCGGTGAAAGTAATCATTTCATGTACGCGACCTGCGCTGTTGCAACAATAAATCCTTGAGTGAATTGGAAACCTTTGAAAAGGTGTACTAATTTTCTTTTAGGACAATAGGCTAAGCTCTTGTTCTTGTAAGTTCACTAATCTACTAGAATAACAACAGTGATACCAAAGATAACAACAGCAATCGTGAAACCTGAACTTAAAGCATATTATCTGCTGCTCCTTTTAGAAAACGTGTGGATAGTTGTACTGACTAGGTGAAATGTAAGATTTTCACATGAAGGGGAAATAAAATCTAAGAAAGATATAGCGACCGATTAAAAGAAATTCCGACTGATTGTGGAGTGGTTTCGTAACGTTGTACGATTTCATGTTTTTAGGTTGTGCTTTTCTTGTTTTCCAGTGCCCGCGTTTAGCTCCAATATAATGCTCTGTTCCAGGCTTTGTTTAAGTAATTTACTCCCCAATCCTACATCAATATTCGGGGTCTAGTTCATCTTTTCTAATTTTTTCTTTTAACGAACACAAATTCTCCGTTCTTTTATTCTTTGACACTTATTTTTGACAACGAGTTAAATGAACAGTGATACTATATTTTTCAGACGAGTCTGTATTATCAAACTTGTTTCTATAAAAGCAAAGGGTTTTTGCGATCAATCAGTATAATTTTATAACATCTATAAAAATTAAAAAGATTTACTTTAATATGAATGAAAAATAATTCACATTAGATAAGTTATGGTAACGTTATGGAGTAACACACGTTCGTCGGCCGGCCGAACCCATTTTTCTTTATACACAAAAGTTGGAAAATTTTTGTCATAGTACCTCCAGATCATCCTATAATGCTTTTTGCAGCACTAAGGTCATTGCAGATGTGCTGTGTACTGGATAATGAAGCAGATGATAAAAATCTGTCACTGCTATCAGCTTAAACATCCAGCTGAGCACATGAGACGAAAACACTGGATGTGAAACCCGCTCTGTATTCTCCTCATTGCTTTGACAGTATCTTACATAACTGCTCGCAGGTACAGGTTGGTCAAGTCAGCACAAGACCTCAATCCTGTGTTAGAAGTACCCGCCGTGGCTAGAAAAAGTGCGCTTGTCAGCGGTATTGTACAGACAATCTCGAGTATCCTTTCAGTAAATTGGCCGTCATATTAATCCAAACATGTATGCGACTCAGTCTCATTTCGTTCCTGCCTTGCAGAGAAAAAAATGGCGGGCGTCATCGTTTATTTTTCCGGCCCGGATCATGAGGATCACATTTTCGACCCACGTCTGCGGGCCGTAACAATTTCGCGGGACGAGCCGCCGAGAAAGCTTATACGAAAGCCTCTTCGCCATATTATTCCATTCTGATACGGCAAATTTGGCCGCGGAATGAAATGTAAACGAGCCGAGGGATGGTGGACGGACGGGCGGGATTACATTTGGCCGCGGCGCCGCGCCGTCTCGGCCGCTCCTTGCGTCAGCGCCGCCGCACGGCACGGCACGGCTCGGTGGTTCCCCGAACACACCCTCCGCCACCCCAACCCCCAACCCCCAACCCCGCCGCACTCACGCAGCGCCCATTCCGCGACGTCTGGGGCCCATCTGTGCCGGTGCCCCCTCACCACCAACAGCGGCCGGCGGATGGGCTCGGTATTTTCCGATGAAGCGCGTCACGGCAATTGGCAATTTGCCTCCGCCTCGCCGAGAAACGCGGCCCACCCGGAAACTGCCGCAGTGCGCTCATCTCCTCCTGCCCAGCCTGCGGTGGTCGGCAGGGAAGACGCGTGCAGCTGACGCCGACTTGCAAGGGACAGCCGCTGACCGACCCTCCGGAGTCTGCACCGCGGGCTCAGCATAACGTTTCTCCCACAGCATATCGAACAATCCCAAGGCATCTACGAGGGGCGCTCAATAAGTAATGCCACACATTGTTTCTCTCCCAGTTTTGGTAGAAAATTTGCGGAATTTGTTGTGCGAAATCATGGGATATTCCCGATACAGCACCTATAGTTTCTTGAATTTCCAGTAGGTGGCGCCGCTGAACGTAGTGTTCAAAATGGCGTGTGTAACGGAGGTGCATTCCGAGCAGAGAGCTGTCATTGAGTTTCTCATGGTGGAGAAACAGAATACCGCAGGTATTGATAGACGCTTGCAGTATGTCTACGGAGACCTGGAGTGAAGGAGTGAACAAAAGATTGGCTAAAATTTACAGACGCGCGAAATTTGGTACGGATTTCAATGTGAGAGGCCTTTAATAGGTTCCACAACGAAACATTGTCTCGAAATTTGGTAGAAAATCCGAAGAAATTCTGGTCGTATGTAAAGTACACAAGCGGCAAGACGCAGTCAATACCTTCGCTGCGCAGTGCCGATGGTACTGTTACCGACGACTGTGCCGCTAAAGCGGAGTTATTGAACGCAGTTTTCCGAAATTCCGTCACCAGGGAAGACGAATGGAATATTCCAGAATTTGAAACACGAACAGCTGCTAGCATGAGTTTCTTAGAAGTAGATACCTTAGGGGTCGCGAAGCAACTCATATCGCTTGATACGGGCAAGTCTTCAGGTCCAGATTGTATATCGATTAGGTTCCTTTCAGATTACGCTGATACAATAGCTCCCTACTTAGCAATCATATACAACAGCTCGCTCACCGATAGATCTGTACCTACAGATTGGAAAATTGCGCAGGTCGCACCAGTATTTAAGAAGGGTAGTAGGAGTAATCCATCGAACTACAGACCCATATCATTGACGTCGGTTTGCAGTAGGGTTTTGGAGCATATACTGTATTCAAACATTATGAATCACCACGAAGGGAACGATCTATTGATACGTAACCAGCTTGGTTTCAGAAAACATTGTTCTTGTGCGACGCAGCTAGCTCTTTATTCGCACGAAGTAATGGCCGCTATCGACAGGGGGATCTCAGGCTGATTCCGTATTTCTGGATTTCCGGAAAGCTTTTGACACCGTTCCTCACAAGCGACTTCTAATCAAGCTGCGGGCCTATGGGGTATCGTTGTGCGACTGGATTCGTGATTTCGTGTCAGGAAGGTCGCAGTTCGTAGTAATAGACGGCAAATCATCGAGTAAAACTGAAGTGATATCAGGTGTTCCCCAGGGAAGCGTCCTGGGACCTCTGCTATTCCTGATCTATATAAATGACCTGGGTGACAATCTGAGCAGTTCTCTTAGGTTGTTCACAGATGTTGCTGTAATTTATCGTCTAGTAAGGTCATCCGAAGACCTGTATCAGTTGCAAAGCGATTTAGAAAAGATTGCTATATGGTGTGGCAGATGGCAGTTGACACTAAATAACGAAAAGTGTGAGGTGATCCACATGAGTTCCAAAAGAAATCCGTTGGAATTCGATTACTCGATAAATAGTGCAAACCTCAAGGCTGTCAATTCAACTAAGTACCTGGGTGTTAAAATCACGAACAACTTCAGTTGGAAAGACCACATAGATAATATTGTGGGGAAGGCGAGCCAAAGGTTGCGTTTCATTGGCAGGACATTTAGAAGATGCAACAAGTCCACTAAAGAGACAGCTTACACTACACTCGTTCGTCCTCTGTTAGAATATAGCTGCGCGGTGTGGGATCCTTACCAGGTGGGATTGACGGAGGACATCGAAAGGGTGCAAAAAGGGGAAGCTCGTTTTGTATTACCACATAGTTGGGGACAGAGTGTGGCAGATATGATACGCGAATTGGGATGGAAGTCATTACAGCAAAGACGTTTTTCGTCGCGGCGAGATCTATTTACGAAATTTCAGTCACCAACTTTCTCTTCCGAATGCGAAAACATTTTGTTGAGCCCAACCTACATAGGTAGGAATGATCATCAAAATAAAATAAGAGAAATCAGAGCTCGAACAGAAAGGTTTAGGTGTTCGTTTTTCCCACGCGCTGTTCGGGAGTGGAATGGTAGAGAGATAGTATGATTGTGGTTCGATGAACCCTCTGCCAAGCACTTAAATGTGAATTGCAGAGTAGTCATGTAGATGTAGATGTAGATGTAGAGTCGTTGGGCGATGCACCTGCCTTCATCGCAGCAAGGTTGTGCACACCTGCCTTACCTCCCCCCCTGCGGACAGCTGTCGCTCCTGCAGCGTTGGAACGTGCGGACAGTCTCATTCTAAGTGATCAACTGACCACAATAAAACACTTCGCTGCGTAACTGGACTTCTCTGTTGACAGTGCTCACGCACTCGCCCACCAGTCGAGATACTCAAATGTGCTTGCTTAGGGTGTTCCTTGACGCATAACAGAAGACTTCCATCTGTTTGTTGCAACGAAAGATGCAATAAGCTGGAAGCAGTACATGGATGATGGCGAAGTTATAGATGCAACAAGACGTTGGCGCCGACTTCGACCGGTAGACTGATATCAGGCGGGCATACACACCCTCACAGTAACGCGGCTTAAGGCCATCCTATTGAACAGTGATTACGTTGAAAAATAGGGTTCTGTTGCCAGAAGGATGCGGAATAATATGGTGTATTGGGATCCTAAATAAAACCAACCTGCTTTCAGAAAAAATTGTTGCCTTACTTATTGAGCGTTCCTCGTACATCTCTGTCTCCATCGAAAAACCAACTAAAATGCTGAGACGGAAGAAAGGCGAATTGACCTATGTGTCAGCTACAGAGCGTAAAAGATAATTGCTTGCAGTGTACCACAGTCGTATAGGGGAAGTCAAGACGAACAGTTTGATGTAGGATTCCTGTAGTCTATCAGGGCAGGAAATGACCTCAAATTGGCCTAAGCTACAGAGCATGGGCGATGCGAGAGTTTTCAACATCCTCTATCTCTCTTAGGCCGCCGGTTTAGTTGCTGTTCCGTTAATATTATTAATTTAAATTTTCTCTTGAGAGTAATGAAAGAGAAAATGCTTTCCTAAACTTTATGCAAAAGCTAATTATGCTGACAGTTCGATCTAGACCTAACTCTTGCAAGCACAGTCGTTTCGTAGTAAGAAGGCCAGACGTAATTTAATCGTTAATTTTATGCTGTCAGGTTTCACAATATTTTGAGGTTAAATTTACCCAAACATCAGTGTTACATCCTGTAAGTGTAAGAACAAATGGTTTTTAATATGCAAGGGCGATTTTCACCAAAATCACGGACGTCGCGCATGCACTGTACCTTAAGCCGTCCTCTTAACGGGATGTGGAAACGTACGTGGACAAGCAGCTGGTGACGTCAAAGCGTGGAATTCCACCTTCCTCTACGTTTATAAGCATAAAATGAAGAATCTGGAGTGTCAGATTTATATCTCATGGAGAGGAACGTGGCCAATGAGGTATGGCATCGATTTTATGTCACAAGCAGAACTTAGGAGACGCCATATTATATGAAGTTAAAACTCCGCAAATGGTGGTTGTTTTATTATAGAGTATGTTGTATGAATACAATCTGTTTCGAAACATCAGCACACTGAGGATGTCTCGAAGACTCGTCGTTTCAGGTACGATTTGTTGCGATAAAATGATAGGTAACTACATATCAGTAGTTAAAATCTTCCCATATTTGATGGTTTTAGAGTCAAAACTTGGGTGCTATGAAGGTATACTCTTTCAATGCTGCGGGAAAATATAGATCTATCAAATGCACCTCTTTTGGAGGAATTTTTCTTGGTTAAATACCAAATAATGACATTTTTAGATGTACCTGTTACATATTATATACCATATAACTAAAACGCCACTGTCATTAAGAAGGTGTAGCATAGTTGATAGTGTCGTTCACTTTAAAGAGAGTGGTTTCTGGGTCTGATTTATTAATTTCATAGAAGTGTTATCTGCAGTAGCCAATGTTATTTATTATAAATAATGTATTGCTGCAGTTCCTGTTATATAGGCCAACGACTGGAATGTTTACGTCAGAAATCTTAACATGACTGCTACACATATCTTGGTTTTATGGACTGCCTTATGTTTGTATGTTATTGGCAAATATCTTTTTCAATTATGGTCAGCAGCCAGTCAAATTGCGAAACGAATCCGGATTTTGAAACCTGTGATGAAATACGTAACTTCAGAGCCATGGTAGTCAATACAACATCGAGAGTATGCGGTTGCCGCACGGTCTAGGACGCCTTGTCACGGGTCATGTGGCACTCCCCGTCGGAGGTTAGAGTCCTCCCTCGAGCATGGGTGTGTGTGTTGTCATTAGCGTAAGATAGTTTAAGTCTTTCCACGAACAATACGAGACTGAAATAGAATGGAGAACCGATAGAGGTGCTCAAAGTACCCTCAGCCACACACCGTCAGGTGGCTTGCGGATTATGGATGAAGATGTAGATGTACATTAAGTAGTGTGTAAGTCTAGGGACCGATGAGCTCAGCAGTTTGGTCCCATAGAAGCTTACCACAAATTTCCAAATTTCCAAATGGATACTATGCATGCGCAGACTCAGATTAGATACTATACTTAAACTATAATCAATTTTAACAGAAAATGAAATGGACATTCAACTAACGAATTTCGACTAGTAGCCTATGTACTTCATGCAGTTGTAGGACAGCGTTATCTAGTGTTCCTCTAACAGTAATTAAGTTGTTCAAGCCATCGAAGAGTCTAGATTCTTCTTTGTAACTTTCTCTGCTCTTGTTCTACAGTCACTAATAGCGTTAGCGCAGTTGCATTGCACGCGTCCATTTTCGTAAAGAAACTGAATGATATGCGGATATGCGCGTTAGATGCAGCCGAGACCTGCCGCTGGAGAGCGCTTTGCTTGCAAACCACGACGAGGAAGGAGCACGTTACGCGAGATGTGGCAGTCCCTTCCAGAATGCACAGCAACCAAGACGGACACCATGTGCCCTGCAATGAGAAACACGCCCCATGTGAGAATAGCTTTAGGTGGCTTTTTTAGGCCATTTTGAGGCTGTTTCCCGGCTTGATGGACCACAAACGTCCAGTATCAGTTTGTTCACTTCATATACACCACTGTGGCACGTTTCAAACAGTTATCGTTTACCCCTTGCATACCATTCTAGATAGATGCGAAGATTTTTGGTTATGCTCTACCGTACCTGTTATTAACAATGAATGAAACAACAAGCTTATTGTTATTGGTCACAATTTATTTGTCCCCACATAGCGCACAAAATGATAGCGTTCTGGTATATCGTCAACACAGTACTCCAATTACCACTCTTCAAAGTTAAATAAAAGCAAGAACTGGAGATAATAAAACAAACAGCCACTGCAGCTGGTTACAGCAACTCCGCAGGAGACTTACTGAAGCACTCAAAAATGGCGGATATTCACAACGCAAAAAACATTCAAAGAATAAGATATCGTACACAATCTTATTCCTGGTTGAAACATCGTAACGGATTTCCAATGTCTTTAAACGCAAAACTGCTAAGAAATTGCCCATAGCAACAGGTCAAGAAACACACCACGCTATACAGGGACCTAAAAAACTGAATGTTTTGACTGTGGGAGTTTCTACTTAGTTTATACGGCGACACATGGCAGCATTAAGATACAAAAATGACCACAAATCGTCAATAGCCGCTAACTTGCGTAAAATTAAACCCCATGTTACTAACAGAAGTATCAGCGTATCTAACCTAACGGTAAAAATCTAGACATCCTTGAAGCACTCCAAATGTATAAACACCAAAGAAGATAACCTAGCCTACCTTAAATGACAAAAGTGACAACATTTACAATAGTATCACCTCTGTTTTCAACGGAAACATACATTACTAAATTTGCACACACACACACACACACACACACACACACACACACACACAAACACACACACACACACACGTACATACACATCTTATAGATGTGAGATTGTAATAATAAGTAAATTGTTAAACTTACAAATGTTGTTACTGTTGGCAACACAATTATTTAGCATTTTATTTACACTTAATGGTTACCTAAATGTGTACAAAGAATTAAGTTGTGTAAACATGAGAGAAAAGAAATTGTGACCACTGTGAATATTTACATTTATATTTCTGTTCATCCATTCAACCTATAGTCTTTACAATTTCTAGAATGAAATTTTCACTCTGCAGCGGAGTGTGCGGTGAAATGAAACTTCCTTGCAGATTAAAACTGTGTACCGGACCGGGACTCGAAGTTTGGAAGGTAGGAGTCGAAAGCAGGAAAAGCTGTGAAGACGGGTCGTGAGTCGTACTTGGGTAGGTCAGTTGGTAGAGCAGTTGTATGACAAAGGCAAAGGTCCCGAGCTTGTGTCTCGGTTCGGCACACAGTTTCAATCTTCCAGGAAGTTTCATCTCCACAATTCTTTGAGATTTGTCCCAAAATAGTGTTTTGTCTTGCTGTGTTCTTTGCCACTCTTGTTTCCATTCTTTCTTCGCCCACTTTATTGTTATTAGTTTTTTCTGATTACTTTAATTAGTTTTGTAATATTACATGCTCGGTAGTTCAAATTGATAAATTAATAACAGTTATTTTGAACAATTATTTTGAACAGTGAACAGTCACATACTAATTTAACAAAAATAATATGTCGAATGCACAGAATAACTTTACTGCTATGGAAACAGATATTGATAATGCTTCATTGCTCGTTGTGCAGCGAACAGCAGACAATGAACGAACATCGTTAGTGCCTAATGAACAGATTTTCTCTAATGTTACATCGCCCAATAATGCGAATGATAGACGGCACATTCAGCTGAAGCGGAAGCCGCTGAAACAAACATTTCAAGTGTGCAAAATCTAGATTCTGAACAAACACAGACAGATAGTGTCAACTGTAAGACGAATGAAAGTGCAACACAGGTGTCTACAGGCGACACAATTGCGCACACAACACAAGATACAAGTTTAAACACAGTAGATTCCGGACATATTACATCTGATTCTAATCCAAAGTTAAGTAATGATGTTTCTATGACTATGAACGAATCATCGCTCGTGCGACAAAATATTCAAAGAACATCACTCAGTGAAGTTCAGACAAGAAAAGATCTCCTCTATGATTCTTCAACAACTGAATAATAGTATGAATGAACGTTTCAATCAAATATCTGAGACACAAGACAACATATCAAATCAGTTAAGTGACGAGATTAAATCAGTCGCTCAGCAATGCAGTGACACCACCAAACAATTATCTGACGATATTCAATCCATCTCACAACAAATGAATGAACGTTTCACAGAAAAATAAAATAAACTTAATGAGGTCTTGATGCAACACATTGAAGCATGTAGCTCTCGTTACCAGCAGTTTACACATCAACTGGACGATACTGTCAACTTAGTCAAATATTATACAGAACGACAGGAATATTATAAGAAACTTTTTGAACGTGTTTAAACTTATGTAGATAACAAAATAAACACAGTTTCCAGGGAACCTAAAACCGTGCAAGACACGAACATACAGATCCGAGCTGATCTAAGTGGACACAAAAAAGAAACCAATACTCGTCTTCAAAGCACGTGTGCTGCCCCTGAGTAAAAATTCGCTCATGTTTTATCAGCACAAGATGTACGTAGCCTCAAAATACGCCAAGTGCTTGGATAATAAATATATAAATTTTATTTGTTAGAAGGAATTCTTTTATATGTTATAGAGCGCACGACAAAGTGGTGGGCTTAGCTGCCGAATGCGGTACAACAGCGACCTGGCGTCTAAAGAAAAAAGAATACAGAAGGCCAAAGAAGAGTTAATCATTTAAAACAACAATTATGTAAAATAATAAGAATTTTAGTAGTATGTCCGAAGTAGGTCTGAAGTAGACACAGAGTTCGTCGTTTGTTCATGGTTAGGACACTAGTTCGGTGTTTGACGCTTAATTAATTTTATATCTTGCAGTGGGAGAATTTATGATCTGACTTAGTATTTACATCGATACGTAAAGAAAGGAAAATTAGCAAGATAATATTGGATTCTATCCTGATTGGAAAGTTTGAAATTTGTCATCACTTACGTAAGGCTCATGTTTTCGTTTAATTCTGAAGAAGATAAGTCTGTTTTCACTCAAGGTGAGTGAACAACCACATAAAGTTCGTTGTAAAAAAGGGAATAATTCTCGGTCGGAGATTGTTCTTATGTTGATTGAAATGGGAAGTTTTGAAGCTAGATGCTTCCAAATGGTTTATGAGCTGTCCTAGAAAGTTGAACAGAGGTTCAGTGTAGTATCTGAAGTTAATTTCAGAATAAATTTTGTTTGGGTTGAAAAGCGACGCAGGTGATTTTGGTTGAATTTTCGTTGTCTTCGGGGTAGTAGTTCTGTATTGTAAAATACGCGAACCTATCAATTGATGAGAAAGTGACGACAAGCGTAAGTGAAGCCTCTGTCGTATAGTGATTTATTTTGATGATAGGTGTCGGTATATGTATGGTATATTTGTTGGTGGTTGTGACTACTAACCCCTGTGGGGAGTGTAAACGATTGTGTGATTAAATCCTGGTCATTTCACCTAAAGAATTTATACTATAGTAATAGTTGTTCTTCCCATTTCATACTGAAATAAGCAATCGCGAGTTCAATAACTGTGAGCACTTACGGTGATGACATTACTATTGGATAATACGTAAAGTGAACAATTAGCGGACATACTAAAAAAAAAGGTCTTATTGTACATTGCTGGAAAAAGATATTTTAAAAAGGGTTAGTAACCGCGAATGTCCAACGCCTGAAGAGGTTGCGTCTTGTACATTATTACATACAGGGATAAAAGTGGCGGTGGAGCTTAGAGATTTGTTTTTCTTTATTTTTGATTTATTATTCAATACCGAAAATAGGGATTTTTTAAAATCTTTTCCAGCTAAGGATTACATACCAACTGAAATTGTTGAAACATAAAAGACTGAAATATTGTGTAACGTTCCTCAAGGACAAAAATTAACGTTCATCGTTAAATTAAAATCAAAGTTCCAGTGGTGTCCGAACTTATTGTGTAGTTAGTTAATACTACTTATATTCTTGTCTCAATGCCTCTGAGCATTTTAAATGCAGAAATAATAATACAAATAATTCTGAAGAGAAATATTTAGTAATGTTTTTCTCTTAAGTGAGACGAAAAGCATAAGACTGAATTTTGACAGTTACGATATAAAGTTTAAGCTGTCAGAGAGGTTAACTGCCTCTATAGAAAAGATATATTTTATCACATCGAAACAATACGCAAACAGTAGTCATTTGTCTATCAGATCAGCTGATTGCAAATAGCCGTTTTTGTGTCGTTAATTTTCTTTAACGTCGATTTAACAATCTGATGGAAATGACGATTTCTTTTATTACCTAAAGAAATACATTTTTATATTAATCCTCTTCAAATACAGGGCACAGACATAGGATTATTTTATCGTAAGCAAACATGACTTACAGATTGCACTACTCGGATACGTAATATTTTGCACGTCTATGCACTGAGAGTCCCACTAGTATCTATGTTGGCATTTATTTGAGCGGAAGTTATAAGTAGGGCAGTAATTTGTGAATTTGTGAATTGCCGACTTGGAATTACAACGTTGTGAGTTTTTATTTGGGTGTTGAATTGAGGCAGAGCTGGACATCTTCTGAAAAGAAAAAGAAAATATTTATCCACTGTGTCGGCGTCCAAAATGGTCCAAGTGGCTCTGAGCACTGTGGGACTTAACTTCTGAGGTCATTAGTCCCCTAGAACTTAGAACTACTTAAACCTAACTAACCTAAGGACATCACACACATCCACGCCCGAGGCAGGATTCGAACCTGCGACCGCAGCGGTCACGCGGTTCCTGGCTGTAGCGCCTAGAACCGCTCAGCCACTCCGGCCGGCTGTCGGTGTCAGATTAATTTTGTTGCATATAACGTACGCGTACAGGTTGCCTGATATTTTCAACACTAACGGCCTAAATAAAACTGTGGTGTTACATTTCTGAAGGAAGTTGTTGTTACCAAAGTATAGGCCCAGCGAACATACATTAGTTTAGAGAATCCATCTCTAAAGATTCTCTGTAGTGTACTCAGAAGTTTTCTTATATATTGAGGATTGATTTACGATATTGATCTTGAGAGATTACAACTGTACATCAATATATTTTAACACCGCTAACCGTTTCTACTGATTCCACAAGTAAAAAGGTAGATTGTATTATGTTGTGATTGCCTGTTGACACTATTCTTTGAACATCTCTTTGATACGCTAGTTGGGTAGTGTAGTCAATTTATGGTGTTATACCCTGTCAGTATCTTCTCTTGATATCTTCACCGGAATGTTCAGATACGTCAGTCAGGCAACCACAGCTCAGACGTGGTGTGCTGTTTTCGTCAGAATTGATGTACTCTAAAGTGATTATCTATTGCCATCCTCTTTAGGATCTTCTGTTGAACACTGGCCGGTAAGAACGTTTCTTCAGGGGTAACAGTTCACACGGAAGACAAACACACAAAAGATTCAGAGACCATCAAATAGAATCGAGCCGCTAGAACTCTAAAAGGATTACGATGCATTTAAATCTGACATTAAGAAACTTACAAAGAGCACACGTAAGCTAAAAAACCAAATTGACACTATTGATTCCGACAATACAGCTAAGATGCAATCGCTCGGTGACAAATATGACGACCTGACTACAAGAGTCGAAGCTATGGAAAATCACAGTGATGCTAAATCTGATGACACTTCACCTATACCATTTAACGGTTCACAAGAATATCAATCAAGGCAACAAGTCATTAATCAGCTTGGCGCACACAACAGCAAGATACAGGAGAAAATTAACAATTTACATCACGGTGTTGCTTTGATTAAGAATTTCGCGACGTTCAATCAAAGGGACAGTAACTCCCGCCATTATTATTATTAGTAACTCACAGTCGGAACAAACACACCATTTTGGTAATTCCCCTTTGGCACATAATACTGGTAGATTACGGCGTGTCGGAGAAGTAGACACTGAACACACATCCACAAGTAAGCACTTTAACAGTAGAGAGGCTGTACAACATGTAAGAGAAGATGGTTTTGACTATAAGCATTTTCACTGTTCGAAAATTTAAGGTCTTCAGAAACAATAAATCAGAAATTTAGCCCTTACACTGGATACAGCAGTTCTCACTTTCATTACCGCCTAATTGGCCTGACATCCATAAATTAGAACTTACCTTCAGTTTTTTGGAAAGCGAGCCAGTCCCTCGCAATCGCTAGATAATGTTATTTAGTAGAAGAGTTCCAGAATGCGTTTTTATCCACATACTGGTCTGATCCAACGCAAAGAGGCATGAAAGACCAATTAATTAGTCTGCTGAATTTTAAAAATCCAACTATTCGACAATAACGCAATTCGTTGAACATATGTTTCAACAAAATCAGCACCTTACAAAACCTTACAGCCAATCTGCATTCATACAACTTTGCATCTCTAAATTGCCATGATCTCTTAGAATATCACTTTTAGCCGGCCTGAGTGACCGAGCGGTTCTAAGCGCTACAGTCTGGAATCGCGCGACCGCTACGGTCGCAGGTTCGAATCCTGCCTCTGGCATGGATGTGTGTGATGTCCTTACGTTAGTTAGGTTTAAGTAGTTCTAAGTTCTAGGGGACTGATGACCACAGCAGTTAGGTCCCATAGTGCTTAGAGCCATTTGAACCAATATCACTTTTAACTAGTCAACCAAAGGAAAGCATTTCCGAGTTTCACGATTTGCTACAGCTACTTGAAATTCAGCATCCGGATTATTCATTCGCTAATCAGAATTTTTCTCAGGGTAATGACAATAATAGTATGAACGGAAGTAATTATCAACCAGACTGGCCGGCCGAAGTGGCCGTGCAGTTCTAGGCGCTGCAGTCTGGAACCGCGAGACCGCTACGGTCGCAGGTTCGAATCCTGCCTCGGGCATGGATGTGTGTGATGTCCTTAGGTTAGTTGGCTTTAACTAGGGGACTAATGACCTCAGTTCTAGGGGACTAATGACCTCAGACGTTGTGTCCCATAGTGTTCAGAGCCATTTGAACCATCAACCAGACTACTTTAATAACAGAGGTGATAAGCGTTTTCTTAATGACAGTAATTCTCAATGAAATTTCCTGAAACAGCATCATTACGACAACAAATTCCAGCCATATCAGCAATAGTACCAACGTCGTAATAACAATCAAAGTTTGCGGCCTCATGTACAGCAACAACCTTACTTCAGCGTTACACCGCTAAATTTTGTATCCACACCACAGCACGGCAATTACACGCCGACGAAAAGCATTGATTTCGTGCAGAGAAATCACTCGACGTACTCGCACCGCGACGCGCCGTATCAGAGCAGATTTCACAATAATAAAAGCAAAAATCGAAATCAGAATTTTCAACGCAATTATGGAAACAGTAATTTCTTTCAAAACCAAGGTCAGCCTCAGGATCAGTAATTTCTTTTTAAATGAACCCAATGTTCGCTTTCATCCGCAACAAAACTATACACGATCACAATTACAGAACAGTAGAGATAGTTGAGATACCGCAACAGGGTCCCAACTGTGGTTTACAGCCAAACAGAATATGACTAGAAAATAGACCCATTGCATCTTCCAGAAACGTAGGACACAATTCACAACCTCTTCATACAACGTAATACCATGTGACGACCAAAGAGACGCGTTGTTATACGAGAAACACCAAACGCAGAAAACCATTTCTCATCCTGTAATCGAGCTTCTAACGGGAAGACACTTGTTTACTGCAGTTATTGGTTCCGGTTCACCTGTCTCAGTGATTACTGAAACAGCCTTTAATAAATGCAACCATGATAATTCTTGCGCAACGTTTCCGCTAAGCAAAACTAAAGTAAGAGGAGCTGTTTCCGGCAAAGGAGTCGATGTCAAGCAACAAACACATTTACCATTTTCAATTGCAGGTATCACATTCTACTCGAATTTCTGGATTGTTCCCCTCCTCACCACTCATGTAATGATAGGCATGGATTTCCTAGTTATACATGGTGCGAGTATTGATTTTAAGAACTCATATCTGATGTTTAAGAATGGCAACACACACCTCGCTCTGGAGTTTAAAAATACGCTTTCGTCAGAATAACAAGACATTAACTGTACTGAGCTCATTTCTACATCCGAAACCAGCACTTCGTAAACGACGTTTTTTACGGATACGTATTTTCACAGTACGAGGTGCATTCAAGTTTTAAGGCCTCCGATTTTTTTTCTAATTAACTACTCACCCGAAATCGATGAAACTGGCGTTACTGCTCGACGTAATCGCCCTGCAGACGTATACATTTTTCACAACGCTGACGCCATGATTCCATAGTAGCGGCGAAGGCTTCTTTAGGAGTCTGTTTTGACCACTGGAAAATCGCTGAGGCAATAGCAGCACGGCTGGTGAATGTGCGGCCACGGAGAATGTCTTTCATTGTTGGGAAAAGCCAAAAGTCACTAGGAGCCAGGTCAGGTGAGTAGGGAGCATGAGGAATCACTTCAAAGTTGTTATCACGAAGAAACTGTTGCGTAACGTTAGTTCGATGTGCGGGTGCGTTGTCTTGGTGAAACAGCACACGCGCAGCCCTTCCTGGACGTTTTTGTTGCAGTGCAGGAAGGCATTTGTTCTTCAAAACATTTTCGTAGGATGCACCTGTTACCGTAGTGCCCTTTGGAACGCAATGGGTAAGGATTACGCCCTCGCTGTCCCAGAACATGGACACCATCATTTTTTCAGCACTGGCGGTTACCCGAAATTTTTTTGGTGGTGGTGAATCTGTGTGCTTCAATTGAGCTGACTGGCGCTTTGTTTCTGGATTGAAAAATGGCATCCACGTCTCATCCATTGTCACAACCGACGAAAAGAATGTCCCATTCATGCTGTCGTTGCGCGTCAACATTGCTTGGCAACATGCCACACGGGCAGCCATGTGGTCATCCGTCAGCATTGTGGCACCAACCTGGATGACACTTTTCGCATTTTCAGGTCGTCATGCAGGATTGTGTGCACAGAACCCTCAGAAATGCCAACTCTGGAGGCGATCTGTTCAACAGTCATTCGGCGATCCCCCAAAACAATTCTCTCCACTTTCTCGATCATGTCGTCAGACCGGCTTGTGCGAGCCCGAGGTTGTTTCGGTTTGTTGTCACACGATGTTCTGCCTTCATTAAACTGTCGCACCCACGAATGCACTTTCGACACATCCATAACTCGATCACCACATGTCTCCTTCAACTGTCGATCAATTTTAATTGGTTTCACACCACGCAAATTCAGAAAACGAATGACTGCACGCTGTTCAAGTAAGGAAAACGTCGCCATTTTAAGTATTTAAAACAGTTCTCATTCTCGCCGCTGGCGGTAAAATTCCATGTGCCGTACGGTGCTGCCATCTCTGGGACGTATTGACAATGAACGCGGCCTCATTTTAAAACAATGTGCATGTTTCTATCTCTTTCCAGCCCGGAGAAAAAAAATCGGAGGCCTTAGAACTGGAATGCACCTCGTAATAATGATCTACCAGATGATTTCGACTTCGATGTAGCACAAACAATTAATGAAAAGGTAAGTCAAAGCCATGCTACTATGGATGATGACAGACAACAATTACATGATGTCTTACTGCAACACTCTCAGGTATTCGATAATGTTCCCAGAAGAATGACTGCATATGTGGATAAGTTTGAAGTAAAGCCTCAAGACATATTTAAACCTAAGCATTAGTCCATTCCTTTCACATACAGACAACAGGAAAAGAAGAGCTTCAAGTGATGCTTGAACAGGGCATTATCGAGCCAGCTGGTAGCCAGTATATCAGCACATTACACATTGTTAATAAAAAGGACGACTAACTACGACTTGTTCTGTATTCACGCCAAGTTAATGCTATCGTCATCACTGAAACTGGTAGTCCACAGACGTTAGAAAAACTTTTACAGAAATTTCATAGTATGTCTATATAGTCTAGTTTAGATCTGAAATCTGGTTTTTGGCAGATTCAGTTGCAGCCTAATTGCAGAAAGTATACAGTATTCCTTTGCTTTGTCAATTGTTACCGTTTCTGTAAATTATCAATTGGATTGACGATTTCTTCCGTTGCATTCATTCGAGCCATGAATACGATACTTACACAAGAATTGAAAGATAGAATCGCAATGTATGTTGATGACATTCTTATCTCTGAACCCAGTTGGTCTGAACCCAACAACATTCTTCACATATTGCTGCAAATATTTCTAAAACAAGGTTTAACAGTCAATCTTAGAAAATCTCATTTCGGTCAATCATCAATCAAGTTTCTTGGACATATTATTTCGGCCGACGGCATTGTGCCCGATCCCGAAAAACTTCAGGCTATATGTTACATCACAGTACCTACTAATAACAACTTCGCTGTTTTCTCGGTCTTATAAAATTTCTTTTCGTAAATTTATCCACTGTTCTGCTTTGGATACTCCAATGTTGTGTCAGCTGACTGGCAAAAACACTGTTTAGTCATGGGACAAGCAAGTATTTTCTGAATTCACGAACCTCAAACATAATTCACTTGCAGCACCGATTTTCCCACATCCAGACCCTACAAAAAAATTTTCAGTTGCCACAGATACTGTAGTTCCAAGACAGCACCCGTCGCACAGATTTTTCAAGAAATACAAGAAGATGACAAGACAGTAATCAAGAACATTGCATTTGCTTGTCACATTTTATCTCCAGCAGAACATGACTACTCCATTACTCAATAAGAGACTTTGTGTCTTGTCTGGATTTTAAAAATTTGGACACTTTCTGTATGGCAGACACACTATTGTTTACACAGATCACAGAGCGATTCAGTTCTAACTTTCAGCTAAATACACGCACGATCGCGTTAGCAGATGGAAATTGTACCTCCAAGAATTTGATTTCACCATTATACATATTCCTGGCGCACAGAATATTGTAGCCGGCACATTATCCCGTTCTCTTTCCAGCAGACAGAAAGACGTTGTAACCAACTTTTGTCAAACGAATTTCAGTCTCTTATAAATGCACCAGCTAGCATTTGAAAATTTTCTCCTTTCTTCATTAAAGGACTACAGAGTGTATACGACCTGGGACAATCGAGAGATCCGGGAAAAATCTGGGAATTTTTCTTCCTTGTCTTCATACACATCCTGGATAGAGCCTAGGAATACGACAAAGATTGTATTTGGAAAGAAATCGAACTCCTTTGGCAAGACAGAAATAACGCAACAGTCAGGAACAACTGCATAGTTCGTAATAATATTCTGTTTCGCCTTTCTCGCCCTGACAGCGACAGTTGGTTATTATACATCCCTAGAAGAGTTGGTTAATAAATTAATTTGGTACAAGAATCTAAGCTACGCTCGTTGTGGTTCCCGAAACTATTTTATAAGTAGCCTGTTCGTATGTTGACAGCGCTATAGACAGTGCTAATAACGCTGACAGCGCTCTGCGCCCTCGGCAAGAGATTCTGTGGTTGGACGGACTAGCAGTTAGCGAGTGGATAGGGAAGTGTATGGACATGTTTTTTCTTAGTGGAGACTCTGTGTTGGTAGGACATGCATTGTAAAGTGAGACGCAAGGAAATTTATGATGACGAATGTCTGATTGGTAATATTTAGGCAGTGTAGTTATTGACAACTGCATAATTTTTTGGAACTGGATGAATAAGGTAAAATTTTCTAAATACATTGTTTTCTCTTCAATAAAATCTTTCTTTTGCTAACCGTATGCCTCCTAGTAGTCAGTCTATAGCAGTTAGAATCTTTTTATTTAGCTGGATGTAGTTAATGCTAGCTGTATCTACATCTACATCTACATCCATACTCCGCAAGACACCTGACGGTGTGTGGCGGAGGGTACTTTGAGTACCTCTATAGGTAATTGCTGTAGTTCGTGTTATGAAGAGTTTCTGTGAGGTAAGTGACTTATAAAATAAAAACATGGGGTTTCCACTATCGGGATTCGTGGTTGAAATGCGTTTAGGCAATTAACAGAGTTGGAGGTAGTTTCATATTTCTTTAATTTCATATTTTTTATTTATATTATTGTTAGGATTTGATGTACAAGCACCATAACATTGTCGAAGTGTTAAAGACGAGAAAGTTGAACTGGGCAGGCCATATAGCAAGAATAATGAAGAATAGACTACCTAGAATAAAGTTGTACAGAATATTAGATGGAGTGAGAGGAAGAGGAAAACGCAGAATTAGGTGGGGAGATTACATCCAGGAGAACACAGCTAGGGTGAACATCAACACTGAAAGGACAAACAGTTCGCTCGATAGAAAGAAATGGAAAAGGCTCTTAGAGCAAACGTATGATCGATTACGTTCTTCCCAGATGTAAAGAAAAATACGTATTTTCCTATATTTTACACGTCGTGTCCACTGGTTATCTACGGACGAAGCGTGCGGCGGTGCATGTCACAACAAGAGGCCAGCGGTCTGGAGATGTCCGCGATCGCATTGTCAAGAATGTCGACATACATTATTATACTGTAACGAAATACTTTTTTAAATAAAATGTGAGAAGCAGTCTTCTTTTGTATGAGGTGGTAACTAGTTACCATCAAGTCTTTCAACGAGTTGTTTTGAAGTTATTGTATGTCATGTGAAGACAATTTTGTAAATAAATCGCGAAGAGAAAAAGTATTAAGTGGGTGAAAAAAAGGAATTTTGACTTGGATTTTCATTTACCCTACTAACAGAGCACGCGGCGTTGCCCGGATATACATTTATTTCAGTTCTAGTATTCCGTCTCCTCCTTCCCCTCTCTCTGTCCTTCTCCTCTGCCCCCCTCTACGTTCATCTCCCTCTCCCCCGTTCTCTCTGTTCGCCTCCTCCACCCCCCACTCTCTGCCCAGTTCTCCCACCCTCTCTCCGACCATCTGCTATTCCCTGCTCTTTTTGTCCATCTCCTCCTCCCCCTCTCTTCGTGTCGCACAATAACATAATTTTGTTGGTAAATTCAGTGTTATATCTAATAACTGTCTGCTAAATGTGTTGCGAATAGAATTAGTAGTAACGAATTAAAAAATTTGAACTTCATGAAATCATGCATGATGCAACAGTTTTAGGGGATGAACAGCGCCAACGTAGTAGGTGATAAACTCTCTTTCCTTTCATCATTTTGTGGGAGCTGTAGTCGGGAAAAAGTTTCGTCAGGGTTTGAAATTATGTGTTACGTTTTTTGCACGCCTCTAAGTGTTCTCGTTTTCAATTACTGGAGAGCGTGAATAATAGTCCAAAAATTACGCCATGTGTCCATTACAGTATGCAACAAATAGCGTAGAAATATGGGTTAAAGGCATTGAAGATTGTATAAGCATTGTATTCATTACTGTGAATCGTATCATACAGCACGTATCAACCAACAAAAGCGTTTTCACAAATAGGATAAATTTCGTAAACCAAAGAGTGAACAGCTTTTTCAAAGAGTAAATATTTTTCCCTCATTCACGTAACATTTTTCAAATCAATAATCATCTTGTACTATACATATCCTAAAGTAGCCTACGTTCTTCCTGCGGGCTTAAGCTATCTCGTTACCATATTTCATCGAAATCGGTGCAGCGTGTTAGTAATAACCAATTTTAACCAACTACAGCTTGTCTCTGTCTGTTAATGAGGTCCAACGAAGTAGTCAGGCAATAACTTCTTTTTTTAAGCTCAAACACCAATCAATCGAAAAACCGCATCAATACAAAGAACAGTCATAAAAATCAAAGAGTGAAGCAGATTGTCCGTGCATTCGTCGCCATGGAATAATACCGCGCTTCACTGTGCGTTCACAAATGTTCTTCCGGCGACTTCCACACAGATCCCCCCTCCCCTCGCTAGAACGGAGCTCCGTAATTCTGGGGGTATTTGTATTTCACCCAACGCCCAGCTCTCGTGTGTACTGAAGGCAGTCACTGTACCACTTCCACCTGTGGACCGAGACAGTGTCGTTCGTGTGACACTTTGTGTTCAGCGTGTACGTCCTCTTAGTCGGTAACATACGTGCAGGTTTGACCCGTTCCAACGATACCACTGGTTCTTCCCATTTTGATCTATATGCAAGGGATGTTCATCCCGGGAGAGCATTCTGTAGGGCCCAGAAAATGGGGGCTGCAGCGTAGTATCACATGTGTACATGACTAGATGTTTGTGCACGGACGTAGTTACCACACCTTGTCTCGAGACAGCCGATGGGTGAAGTCTGGCCATATGCTCGCGCACCGTTTCCAATACATGCATTCGGTCCGTCGTACCCCGGTGTGAACAGCGAAGAATCATCCGGACAGTCGTTGGGGTTTACCACAAACCAACTCTGCAGTTGATGCTCCTAAATTCGCTTTTAATGCTGTACGAAGGCCCAACTAAACCAGATTCCGTGTGGCACATTAACGCGGCTTTTAACATTCTACGCCAGCGTTCCGCCATTCCATTGCTTGTTGAGTGGTATTTTGATGGTGGAAACCCCAGTGGTTGGTCAATTCTGAGAAAAGCGTCAATTCGAATTGGTGTCCCTGGTCTGTGGTGACATGTAAAGGGCAGCTGCAAAGTGCGAAGCACTACGAAAGAAATACCCGTGCCACCGTTTCCGCGGATATGTCCGATAGGTGAATCTCCTCCACCCATCTGGTGAAGCGGTCCACTGCAGTGAGGAGGTAAGGGTATCCTTTCGGCGGTAATAGAGGTCCCCCAAAGACCAGGTGAACCTGTGTGAAACGTTGCGCCGTAAGTGCACCGCATTGTGCACGTGTCGTCCAACCTTCCTTTTCTGAAAATCGAAGCACGTTTTTGCCCAGCTATGGCAGTCCTTCTATATGTGGGGCCACACGAATCTGTTAGTCATCAGTTGGACGCTGGTGCCTATTCCCGGATGAGCCAGCTCGTGGATGCTGTCAAATAATTGCCGACGCAATTTCTCATGTACGAAAGGCCTCGGTTTGCCCAGTGATACGATGCACCAAACTCCGAAACGCAGACGTAACCAGGATGTACTGTCGCAACGGAATTGGGCGAGTTGTTGGTGTGTCTGTTGCGCAGCAGCTAACTCCTCGTACTCAACAGCCTGAGAGATGAATTCCAACCGAGACAGGAAATTCGCCACGACGATTGGACAATGAATTCATGCTGCCTAAATTATGGCGGTGAGCAGCTATCCTTGATCCTACTGAAGGCGATAGAAATCGGCTTACGGTCTGTGAAAACCATGAATTGTCTGGCTTCCACTTGTGACCCGATGTATCTGACAGCATCGTAAATTGCCAGCAGTTCCCTTCGTAAGCGCTCCATTTAACTTGTGACGACGTACACTTATGGGAGAAGAAGTCCAAGGGCGTGCTGGTGTAGAGCTGTGCCAGTGGCTTGCAGGCTAGCATCCACAACAACTGCAAGTGGAGCCTGAGGAACCGGGTGTGCCAACTTGATTGCTCGACGTAGACACGCCTTGATCTTATCGAATGCTACCAACATCTCTGGTTTCCACTGCAAAGGTAGTTTGCCCACTGTGTCCTCGCCAGCTAGTGCAGACGTCAAAGGTGCCTGGATGGCCGCCGCATTAGGCAGATGTTGTCTGTAGATATTAACTGGTCCAGGGAACCGGCGTAGTTGGTGATGATCGACGGGGCGAGGCATCTCTTAAATAATGCAAGTTTCTCTTGCAGTGGGCTGATGCCGGCTGCTGTCACTGAGTATCCCAAGAATGGCACCTGACGTCGTCGAAGTAAAAGCTTTGATTCATTGACCGAAATGCTGTATGCATCAGTGCATTGGTAAACAGCATTTAGATGCAGTTAATGCAATTTCTCGAACGCCGAAAAGACCAGAATGTCATCGAGGTATGCGAAGCAATACGGTAATCCTCCTCGACAAACGGTTGCCAAGTCTGTCCCGCATTTTTCAAACCAAATGGCATACGGAGGTATTCGAATAAGCCGAATGGCGTCATGATAGCCGTCTTCGGTAAATCAGCAGGTGTGACTGGTATCAGGCGATATGCCTTCCGGCAAATCAATGATCGCACCTGCCAGTGCGTGCGTAATATCCCTAATATGTGGTATCGGATAACGATCGGGAATTGTACAGGTACTGAGTGTACGGTAGGCTCTACATGGTCTCCAAGTCTCGTCTTTCTTATTTACTAAATGAAGTGGTGATGAGCATGGGCTGTCGCATCTACGTACAAATCCCGAGTGCAATAGTTGTTCGAATTATGCTTTCGTTGCGGAGGAACGACCAGGAACTAACCGGCGCAGGCGCTGAGACTGGTTGACCGGGTGTAATCCCGATGTGATGTACCGTGTTGCGCTTAACTGCCTGCGCAGGCGGCACGGATTTGCCGTTTGCTACGTGTAGCGTCACCCCCTGTCTGTCATCGAACGTAGGCAGATAACCTCGTCTCGTCCTAGGGTGCCTTTAATGCACTGCGTAGCCTGGCGGATGCTCGACGAGCCAATAGCTATTTCAACTGCATAATGAAACGAGAAATCCACATCCATTATTGCGTCTCACACATCGGCAATCACGAAAGCCCGTGGTAAACGTTATTCGAAACCAAGGTCTACATCTATCTGGAAATTTCCATACGTCATTATTGAAGTCTGGTTTGCTGTTTTGAGCTTTGAATGTCATGGAGCGAGCTTCACGTCACACCTTCTAACAGGCAATGCACTGACTTCCGAACCTGTGTCAGATAAGCGCGGCCGGATTTAACGTCTGTGACAAAAAGTCGATAGGGCAGAGAGGGCAAAGAAGTAAGATTACTCACCAGTAGTCGCCCGTCATCGCTCTCACCTCGCAGTAGCAGCTGCCGGTACTCAAACTCGCGACTGGTGGCGCCTATCGCCGGCCGCTGTCGCCATTGGTTACCGCGTCGCCTTGTTTCCGAGGCGGAGATGGTACCAGCAGATACGCTCCTTAGACACGCTTCTATCTTCCTTGCTTTTCTTGTATGTGCCTGTCTTGCTTCCGAGCAAACGTCGTCAATGTGAAATCCAATATTCTTGAGTAACGTCCGTTTGTTGGCGTCGTTTATCGCTGCAGCTTCCTGAAGGTCTGTACTGCAGTGTTCGAACGTCACAGACGATCTATGCTCTGCATCTAACACACATAGACCTTGGTTGCTATTGAGAGCAACGACGAAATATCGCGTGCGTCGGAAAGTGCCACAGCCATTCTAACTCCCTCTGGCAACTGTACGAGCAATACATGTGTCGTATCTAGCAACAAGCTTCGCATGTTCCGCCAAAATTCCGAAGGCGACGTATCTCCTCTCTCTTCACCATGTAGTGCTTGTTGCATACGTTGTCCCACCGGCCGACGTAGCCGTTCAAGGAGTAACCGTTTAAAATGTGTATACTTCTGCGTGGCGATCGGACGGAGAATTATATCTGCGCTGATCGTTGCTTTTTCATTGTCGAGCGCACTAACGGCGATCATAAATTTTGTATCTTCGTTTACAATGCCGTGGTGCTGGAAAGCAATAACTCAGGTTTATCAGAAATGAACTGCTGTGGGGCTGGCCGCTGTGGCCGTGCGGTTCTAGGCGCTTCAGTCTGGAACCGCGCGACAGCTACGGTCACAGGTTCGAATCCTGCCTCGGGCATGGATGTGTGTGATGTCCTTAGGTTAGTTAGGTTTAAGTAGTTCTCATTTCTAGGGGACTGATGACCTCAGAAGTTAAGTCCCATAGTGCTCAGAGCCATTTGAACCATTTTTGAACTGCTGTGGACGTATCTTCTTCTTGCTGCTGTTATCCGCGTAACGGCCGTTCCTTGATGCAATAAAAAGTTGAACGCAGCATTTTCCTGGTTTTCAGTGTCGCGTCGCAAATCTTCGATGTGAGTCGGGCAGATCCATAGCACCCTGTGTGTCGCGCGGACGCGCCGACGCCGCGGTAGCCGATACTGAATGGTGTTGCATTTGCGCGTCTACAACGGAATTCAGTTCACAGGATCACCGCTTTAGACAACTACAGCTTATCTCTGTCTGTTAAAGAGATCCAACGAAGCAGTCAGGCAATAACTTTTTATTTTTTTTTTTAGTTCAAACACCAATCAACTAAAAAGTGGAAGTCAATAGAAAGAATAGTCATAAAAATCAAAGAGTAAAGAAGATTGTCCGTACGCTCGTCGCTATTCCCACAGATTTAAACGTCGTGCATGATGTCACAGTTTTTCAGGCATCTCAGCGTTCAATGACGTTGTATCTCCTGAACTGTGTCGTACATTGATATAATTTGCACTTAGTAGCTAAGAAGTAATAAATTAAAACGTTATGTCTAATGCGAAAATGAACAGCGAAAATGTAGTTAGCGTTCAACTTTTTTCCTTCCCTCATTTTGTGAGGGGTGTCAACGCGAAAAAGTTTCATAAAAGTTTGAAATTATGTGTAAAGTTTGTTGCAAGTCAGTGAGCGCTCTTCTTCTCAAATATTGGATCAACAAAATCTGTGTATTCGCATGTCGCGACCTACGCCTCTTTTTCACCCCGATCCCCACTCCTTTCATACGTAGGTAGCTTTTACGCCCTGAGTGATTCTTTCCAGACAGTGATGTGTGTACCATATTTGGTTGAAATCTATTCAGTGATTGAGGAGGAGATGTAGAACACCCATACATACATACATACGTACATACATTTTTATAATAAGTATGGATACCTTTTTTTTGCCGTGGCCGCCGGCCAGAGTGGCCGAGCGGTTCTAGGCGCTACAGTCTGGAACCGCGCGACCGCTACGGTCGCAGGTTCGAATCCTGCCTCGAGCATGGATGTGTGTGATGTCCTTAAGTTAGTTAGGTTTAAGTAGTTCTAAGTTCTAGGGGACTGATGACCACAGCACTTAAGTCCCATAGTGCTCAGAGCCATTTGGACCATTTTGCCGTGGCCCGATTTTGATGAAATAAAGTATACACAGTGTGCAAAGCTATACTCAAGCTATCTGTGAAGACAATATCAGAAGTCATCTTGTAATTGTGGAGACTAACATGTTCAGACAGACAGACTTTAGTAAACTATTTAATTATGATATTTTTTTCGTGATCCGATTGGCTGTACGGTCCAACAAGCTACACTAAATTACCAGTGAAAACCCATAGAAATCCGTCAGTACTTTTGTAGATAACGTGATCAAAGAGAAACAGACTGAAACGAAAGTTTCACAGTTTTCTTATTAGTATAGATAATCTTGTGCTGACTTATTCAAGATTATGCAGCCTACTAATGTGCCGTGGTTGGGAAAAGAAAAGCAATGCTCAAAATAAGTTTCTATTCATTCTATAAAAAAGCGCGAAAAATACTGAAAAATTATTATCTCTGGCAAAGACTGTAATCGACTTTAGATATTCCGACGTAAGTTGTTCAACTATTCAACTATTACGAATCACAAATTTTAGAAGTCAAGAAAAATCTTGCAGCTCTCTTCTGAACAAAACGAATCTTCGCCAAGATAAAAAAAAGTTAATTGCAATATAAAAATAACTGCGATGTTTGTAGTGATGCTACTGGCGACACCGTCCTGCGTGTGACAGATATTGCCATACTGAGCATTATCCATAACAATTGAAGATTGTTTAGCAAAACTTCATATTATAGCTCTATGTGTGACGTTTGTGTGGTGGTTAAAATCACAAAAAATTACATCATTGACAATGGCATTTATAAATAACCTAATACCCTTGTTTTGTGGTTAAACCCACAAGTTTGACTCAAATAAACGGTTCCAGTAAGGTCCTTGTGACTGTGTTTACGCTTATAGCTTTCTCTAGGAAATAAAATATTAATAACAGCGTCGACATTGTTAGGCTGTCCTTGACTGGGCACGGCTGATTTCTGGATGGATTTCGTGCACCCACGACAGAAATGTACATGAAAACGGGACTGATGGACGAAACTAGAGGATCCATTTCGCATTAATGATCTCTAGAGATAGCGTCGCTGCCTCTTAAAGATCTGAGCATGGATTTGAAATTGACTGTTAATGTACGTGAGCATGTGTTCATATAAAGTACGATCGAAAAGACCTTAGAAACAACAATATATATGTGTGTGTCAGTGTACTAACGAATACCGAGTCTGTATTGACAAAAAGCTCCAATTTTTTTAAATAAACATGCAACCGGAATGCAATTTTTTTATCTGGCCGATCAGTACTCATAATTTGAGAGAGAATACTGTCTGTTATAACTTGTAACAATGGAACCTGGACTTCAAATACATAAAACGTCCGACGATGAAATTTGCTCATTTAGCAACGGAAAGCAACACATTGGGAATAATTAAGAGTGACATGAAGGAAATAGAAGGGGTGAAAGAAAAGATACGAGTTAAATTTGTCACAATGCCCGCTAGGAAATTGAAATGGAGATCTTTGGACATATAGCCTGACTAACTGTCAATAGATGCACTAGGACAGCGGTCTTCAAACTGTGTTGCCGTTCCGAGGGGCGTCACGATCTTACAGTAGGAGCGTCGCTGTGGTTTTGTAAAAATAGTAATTTTTGCCTTGTGATTAAAGGGACAACGTGTCTGCTAGTAATGACGTCTAGTGCTGTTAGTATGGCAGCGTTGTAGATGGCAGACGTGGCTCACTTGTTTCTATTCAATAACTATCAGTTTGAAGGTAAGTTTCATCGAAAGAAGAACTGAAGTCTGTGTTTCTTTATCATTAAATTGAATTCTGTGATTATTTTCTCAAGATCTTTCCAGAACAAGTTGAACTGCATCAAATATCTATTTGCTGCAGAAGTTCCATCAACAACTACCTCTGAAGAACAAGAACAGCTTATTGATATTTCTTCAGATACAATTAATCGAAGTTCGTTTCCTCATCACTGCTTGAGTTTTGGTGCTTGCTGAAGCAGGAGAAACTGCAAGAGGGTAACAAGACCCTACGAGTTTTGATAGCTTTTACATCATTTTCATATGAGGTAGGCTTTTCATTACTGGCAGCCATTCACACGAAATATAAATGGCATATAAATGTGGAGAAAGGGATGAGAATTACAATTTACAGCCTTGTGCAGAGATTTGAAGAACTGATGATAAAGAGGTCGTCCTTCCTATTGATTTCGATACGGTACAAGAATAGATTGTAATAACATTAATAGTTGATTAATATGTGTCTTATTCCTTTTTTACTAAACTTGCGTTTATTTACTCCGCACTTCGAGTCGATGCTATGTGCGAAAGAAGCTATGCGGGTTTATGTTCAGGTCAGTGGATGTGTGTGCCCGAAAAATTTGAAAACCACTGGAATTGGGAATTTCTTTGTTACATTCCTTGTAGTAAGGTATGGCCTAGACAATGCATCGGTAATCGACGACAGGCAACACTCAGTGATGACAAATGTAGACGCACAAACCAGAAATCACATTATGTCGATATATCTGGATCCTAGTGACAACATGTGGTTTACATACACTCTAAAACACAAAAACGACGCATGATGAAAGAATTATCCGAATTGGACAGAAATCGTAAGATTTGATGCATATGTACGAACAAGCAAATGATTAAAAAATTCAGAATCATTGGATGATTTATTCAAGAGAAAGAGCTTCACAAATTGAGCAAGTCAATAATGCGTTGGTCCACATCTGACCCAAATAAAAGTAGTTATTCGGCTTGGCATTGACAGATACATTTGTTGGACGACCTCTAAAAGGATATCGTGCCAAATTCTGTCCAATTGGCGCGCTGGATCATCAAAATGCCGAGCTGGTTTGAGGCATAATGTTCCAAACTTTCTCAGTTGAGGAGAGATCTGGCGGCCTCGCTGACCAAGGTAGGATTTGGCAACCACGAAGATAAGCAGTAGAAAGTCTTGCCGTGTGCCAGCGGGTATTTTCTTGCTGAAATGTAATTTAATATTTTTTTTTTTTTTTTTTGTGGGATCTAAAATTTAAAAACCTCTTTCACACCGGCCTGATTTAGCTTCACTGATCAGGATAGTAAAAACATCCATATGTTAAGGGAATTTTCATTCACAAAGCAGACTTATCACATTCACACAGTTCAATACTGTTCTTTCCTGATTAAATTGAGCTTAACTTAAATTCCATAAGGCAGTGAAGCCATTTCGAAGTCTCGGTGCGACGAAAATTGTCAGTCGATCTCCTGAAAACATTTGTAATAATTATTAACTTTCGGTGATCACATGGAGAAGACCGGAGATCTGCTGGTAAGACCGTGTTAGCCTATTTATTTGAAGTAACTGGATATCTTGAGCATACAAAACGGCAGGTTCGTCCAGTGTAAATCAGACTTTCCCCACTGATCCCGTGCAACACAGCGTAGTAAGCAGACACTGTCAATAATAATCAGTTAAATAATACGCGAACACACTTACTTTAGTTTAGTTCATGTATTAAAATCCTTCTCATACACAATCTCATCAAGATGGCGACTAGCTCAACAATACATACCTATACATCCTCCTTCTTTCACGACTAATCGGCAAGAAGTCCCTTCATTCTTTTCATAAGAGAAAACATAGATAACAGAGAAGCTATTCCATGGAGTAAATGGACGCTCCAAGGAATAATTGGGCTTGAAACTACTTTGCATTGATAATCGGTAAGATAAGAAATTTCGAGATATGTACTGAGTTATATAACTTATAAAATTTCTGAAAATATCGCGGAGAGACCGCTGCAAGAGACATTACAGTATGGCTTGCCATAAAGTGCAACAAAATATCGTCTACATAACGCTGTGCTATAAGGGTGCAACGGATGACAACCAAATGGGTCCTACTATGAAAAGAAATGGCCCACCAGACCATCACTCCTGGTTGTTCGGCCAGATAGCAGACGAGAATCAGAGGTATCCAACCAATGTCGGGGACGTCTCTAGACACTCTTTGCTGGCCATTGGGGCTCAGTTCGAAGCAGGACTCAACACTGACGACAATTTTACTCCGGTCAATGAGTTTCAAAGCCGAAGACATGTCTCAAAACTCCCCAAACGACGGTGTCATACCAATGTGACCGTCGCCCGCCATACGGCACGACAACAAGGGAGTAATGGTCTGTGGTGTCATTTCTTTACACAGTACGATCCCTCTGATTGCCATCCACGGCACCACCACAGCACAGCGGTGACAGCACCGTTTAGGAAATATTACTAATTATGTATTTATAATGGGCATAGAAAATAGGTAACTGATTCATTTGAACGTACCAAGTAGTAAGAACCGTCTTAAAATGTAAATACCTCTCCAAGGAAGTTTGCCTCATTAAAAGTGTTCTGGCCATGCTATCAAATACTTAAAATGGTTAGGTAATGAAATAACCAACATTTCGACAGTCTTGCAGCAGCGACCCTCAGGATATAGACTCATGCATTTCTTAAAATATTTTATAAGATTACGCGGGAACACACTCAGAAGGATTTTAATAAGTTGGCTTGTTTACCTTAACCACCACATGATAAATCATGAGCTCAGTGGCACTACAAAAATAAAATGAAAGTGTGTGAGAGATGTTGGAGACGGTGCAATAATTTTAAAAGTGCTCTTCTGCCTTAGAGAAATTTAAGTCGTAATAATATTTAATATGCAATGGATATTCTCACCAATGTACTCAGAATGAAATGACTGAACGTCGCATAAAGCGACCGAATTATAACAGCGATTGAACAACGGAACGACGTAGCCTTTTTGTTTGAAGATGCGGTATGCGTCCAGCTTCAAACATGAGTTAGCGATACGTGCCTAATGACCTCGTCGTCGACGGGACGTTAAACAGACAGAAAGCAAAGTGCAGTGTAAGCATGTTAACGAAAGAGATGATGGAATAGGAATACCAGAACTCATTACGTGTGAATGGCGGGACGATTGCCTGTAGTTACCCATGCAAGGAAAAATTCCGTGATGCGTTACCAAACAGCGCCGGTTTTTTACAGTACGAAGCGGCTTCGCGTCTCGTCCATAGCTCGCAGTCGCAGAGGCAGTCAGAGTGCGCTTCACTTGTCTCGAATGGCGGCTAGCCACGCTCCAGGTGCGCGCCCCGCCGTTTTACATCCCCCGCACTTCCGTGGCGAACGGCCCAGCGAATAACAAAAGCCCATCCACGCGGCACCAACCCGACAGCGAGACGGTTTTTGTAGTGTGCAAAATATCGGCTGCGGCAAACGTACGGCAAAGCCATAGGCGTCCGCAAAGGCATGGGTTGGGGAGGAGGGGGAGGGGGGGGGGGAAAGGAGGATAGGGGTAGTACGAGGAGGAATTTGCCCAGAAAACAGGCGCTTAATTCATTACACAATTCTTACTACTTTATAGCAATGTTTTCCTGCGACTTTTACTAAGCTGCATATTTAACACTGACAAGCGCGAGAGGAAGTACAGTGACTTCCGAAAACAGTGTATGAGGATAAAAGCCGCGCGGGGTATCCGTGCGGTCAGAGGCGCCTTGTCACGGATCGCGCGGCTCCCCTGTCGGAGGTTCGAGTCCTCCCTCGGGCATGGGTGTTTGTGTTGTCGTTGGCGTAAGTTAGTTTAATTACTATGTAAGCCTAGAGACCGATGCCCTCAACAGTTTGGTCCATAGAACATTACCACAAATTTTCAAAAAAAGATGAATGAAATGTATTCGCCATTGTGAATACAGACAAGCATCATCTTTATATGGGAGTGACGACAGTGAAAATTTGTGCCGAACCCGAACCCGAATTTCCTGCTTTACACGAGTGGTCGCCTTAGCCGCTCTGGCTATCCATGCATGGTTAACCGTAAGATCCAAACTTGTATATATTGTCGTTCCTGCGTTACAATCTATATTCGTACACACAATATATAATTGCGAGTCGTGTACTGATAGCGAAGGAGACCGCTCGCGTAAGGTGGCAAATCCGGGTTCCAGTCCCGATTCTCCAAAACTTTTCA
Source organism: Schistocerca cancellata (assembly GCF_023864275.1). Classification (NCBI taxonomy): domain Eukaryota; kingdom Metazoa; phylum Arthropoda; class Insecta; order Orthoptera; family Acrididae; genus Schistocerca; species Schistocerca cancellata. The sequence goes on along the minus strand of NC_064626.1, from coordinate 485,294,094 downwards.
CTGTCGTCACTCCATCATACAGCTGAAGGTTGTTCATATTCACAATTGTGAATACAGTTTATATATTTCATGACGGCTGTAGCTGCCGCAGTGCATCGTACTCCTTAAAAGCACAGGCACTGCAATACCGTACTATAAGAATAGCGTAAATTTCAGACTGGATTGGAAAAAACACCCAATCATTTGCAAAATATAGGCTTAATAAAGCTTTACCATGGTTTAAAAACAATCTTCTTCTTCGTAGAATCACATTATCTCTAATGTGGGAGCCGGTGTCAATGTCTAGTACATGTACGTCTCATACACTTAATCACCCTTTAAGACACTTGATTTAAAAGCAGTAGCAGTTTTCAAACTCTCGAAACCATGGTCAAGGTTTATTGAACCTGTATTTTGCCATTGGTTGGCCATTATTCTCAATCAATTGAAGCGCTTACATGCACAGTCCCCCCCATGAACAATGGACCTTGCCGTTGGTGGGGAGGCTTGCGTGCCTCAACGATACAGATAGCCGTACCATAGGTGTAACCACAACGGAGGGGTATCTATTGAGAGGCCAGACAAACGTGTGGTTCCTGAAGAGGAGCAGCAGCCTTTTCAGCAGTTTCAGGGGCAAGTCTAGATCATTGACTGATCTGGCCCTGTAACACTAACCAAAACGGCCTTGCTGATGTGGTACTGAGAACGGCTGAAAGCACGGGGAAACTACAGCCGTAATTTTTCCCGAGGGCATGCAGCTTTACTGTATGATTAAATGATGATGGCGTCCTCTTGGGTAAAATATTCCGGGGTAAAATAGTCTCCCATTCGGATCTCCGGGCGGGGACTACTCAAGACGGCGTCGTTATGAGGAGAAAGAAAATTGGCGTTCTACGGATCGGAGCGTGGAATATCAGATCCCTTGATCGGGCACGTAGGTTAGAAAATTTAAAAAGGGAATGGATAGGCTACAGTTAGATATAGTGGGAATTAGTGAAGTTCGGTGGCTGGAGGAACAAGACTTTTGGTCAGGTGAATACAGAGTTATAAATACAAAATCAAATACGGGTAATGATGGAGTAGGTTTAATAATGAATAGGAAAATAGGAATGCGGGTAAGCTACTACAAACAGCATAGTGAACGCATCATTGTGGCCAAGATAGACACGAAGCCCACGCCTACTACAGTAGTACAAGTTTATATGCCAATTAGCTCTGCAGATGATGAAGAAATTGATGAAATGTATGATGAGATAAAAGAAATTATTCAGGTAGTGAAGGGAGACGAAAATTTAATAGTTATAGGTGACTGGAATTCGACAGTAGGAAAAGGAAGAGAAGGAAACGTAGTAGGTGAATATGGATTGGGGCTAAGAAATGAAAGAGGGACCCACCTGGTAGAATTCTGCACAGAGCATAACTTAATCATAGCTAATACTTGGTTCAAGAATCATGAAAGAAGGTTGTATACATGTAAGAACTCTGGAGATACTAGAAGGTTTCTGATATTTTATATAATGGTAAGACCGCGATTTAGGAACAAGGTTTTAAATTGTAAGACATTTCCAGGGGCAGATGTGGACTCTCACCACAATCTATTGGTTATGACCTGCAGATTAAAACTGAAGAGACTGCAAAAAGGTGGGAATTTAAGGAGATGGGATCTGGATAAACTGACTAAACCAGAGGTTGTACAGAGTTTTAGGAAGAGCATAAGGGAATATCTGACAGGAATGGGGGAAAGAAATACAGTAGAAGAAGAATGGGTAGCTTTGAGGAATGGAAGAGTGAAGGCAGCAGAGGATCAAGTAGGTTAAAAGACGAGGGCTAGTAGAAAAACTTGAGTAACATAAGAGATACTGAATGTAATTGATTAAAGGAGAAAACACAAAAATGCAGTAAGTGAATCAGGCAAAAACAAATACAAACGTCTCAAAAATGAGATCGACAGGAAGGGCACAATGGCTAAGCAGGAATGGCTAGAGGACAGATGTAAGGATGTAGAGGCTTATCTCACGAGGGGTAAGACAGATATTGCCTACAGGAAAATTAAAGAGAACCACTTGCTTGAATATTAAGAGCTCAGATGGAAACCCAGTTCTATGCAAAGATGGAAAGCAGAAAGGCGGAAAGAGTATATAGAGGGTCTATACAGGGGCGATGTTCTTGACGACAATATTATGGAAATGGAAGAGGAGATAGATAAAGAAATGGGAGATATGATACTGCGTGAAGAGTTTGACAGAGCACTGAAACACTTACGTCGAAACAAGGCCTCGGGAGTAGACAACATTCCATTAGAACTACTGACAGCCTTGGGAGAGCCAGTCTTGACAAAACTCTACCATCTGATGAGCAAGATGTATGAGACAGGCGAAATTCCCTCCGACTTCAAGAAGAATATAATAATTCCAATCCGAAAGAAAGCAGGTGTTGACAGATGTGAAAATTACCGAACTATCAGTTTCATAAGTCAGAGCTGCAAAATACTAACGCGAATTCTTTACAGACGAATGGAAAAACTGGTAGAAGCCGACAAAGGATTTGGAAGAGTAGTTGAACGGAATGGACAGTGTCTTGAAAGTAGGATATAAGATGAACATCAACAAAAGCAAAACGAGGATAATGGAATGTAGTCGAATTAAGTCGGGTGATGCTGAGGGAATTGGATTAGGAAATTAGACACTTAAAGTAGTAAAGGAGTTTTGCTATTTGGGGAGCAAAATAACTGATGATGGTCGATGTAGAGAGGATATAAAATGTAGACTGGCAATGGCAAGGAAAGCGTTTCTGAAGAAGAGAAATTTGTTAACATCGAGTATTGATTTAAGTATCAGGAAGTCGTTTCTGAAAGTATTTGTATGGAGTGTAGCCATGTATAGAAGTGAAACATGAACGATAAATAATTTAGACAAGAAGAGAACAGAAGCTTTCGAAGTGAGGTGCTACAGAAGAATGCTGAAGATTAGATGGGTAGATCACATAACTAATGAGGAGGTATTGAACAGAATTGGGGAGAAGAGGAGTTTGTGGCACAACTTGACTAGAATAGGGATCGGTTGGTAGGACATGTTCTGAGGCATCAAGGGATCACCAATTTAGTGCTGGAGGGCAGCGTGGAGGGTAAAAATCGTAGAGGGAGACCAAGAGATGAATACACTAAGCACATTCAGAAGGGTGTAGGCTGCAGTAGGTACTGGGAGATGAAGAATATTGCACAAGATAGAGTGGTATGGAGAGCTGCATCAAACCAGTCTCAGGACTGAAGACCACAACAACAATAACATGCACAGTTGCTGAAGCGGGGCCATATTCAAAATCCTAAAAGATCTAAGAATCATGTATTCAAAAAAAGCACTTTAAGTGTTATTACGTTCTTGTACTGTGCTGCATGCCCCTGGATATGTTCCAAGATCTACATTATCGAGAAAATATTTCAAACTTTCGTTAGCAGATGGCGCGTGGTCTTTGTGCCAAGTAATGTTTTTCTCTGTCTTTCAAATAACATGCGTCAAGTTCTCCCCCGTCTAGTTAATGTACAGTCTGCATGGTAATCAAGAGTGCATGTAAGCTTTTGCTTGCACCAACTTAACGTCTTTGTTACGGAATGAGATAATTTGGATTCAAAAATAGTAAAGAAAGCTGCAGACGAGAACAAACAAAACAATGTATGCCTGGAAAAGATAAGGGGTACATTTCCTGACAAACAGCCGTCGAACAATGATGTTAGTAAGTCTTACTAGCGATTCAAGGGCAGAAATTCTATTTGTTTGTTTCACTCACCTAATACATTTAAAATAATATGCTTGAACATGCTTTCAATTTTTTAACTCATTTATCATTGTGAATTACCTAGAGCAGTTTACACAGTTTAGATTATTTTATTGTTTTTTGCTTTCTGCAAGTGCAGCTACAAATGCAACGGCGCACCCCTTCACTGGAAACCCTACTTTTCAACAGTTATTATGGAAATGAACAATGAATTTATTTATTGAGTTTATTGCAAATCGTCTTATTCAGACGACCAGACACGGTACGTACGATAATGCAGCAAGCAGTCACCGTCAATGCCCAGCGTATTACTTACCTGATACTGATGGTGGCACTAGGCAAGTTTACAAAACAGCTTTGCGGGAAAGATTTGAGCTCAAATACACATCTTTGGCGAATCTTCAGGCTACAGACACAATAGTATCTATGTATACAGGCAGCTGCATTAAGGATGCAGTTCGTAAGAAGTTCAGTGATAGTGGAAGACTACAATCTGAAGATTTTAGACAAGAAGTTAAAGATCACGTAGGCAGCTTCCCATTTAATGAAAGCAACTGTCTTCATTCCGGATCGAGTAGAGAGATTAGAGAGCCCAGATTAAAATGTATCAAGAATTTACGTATGCACTGACTTCTATTTGGCTACACGTCAGTTCTTAAGAGAGATTTTCCACGCATGTCTAGTTACAGGCCTCATATGGAAAATGCAGGTTTTATGATACATTATGCTTCCACGTCCGACATAATAAGGATACCACAACTACAGCCAAAATTAAACAGGAGAGTCCTCTTAAAAATTACTAAAGTGCTATGTATTGATTGGGGATTGACGCAGCCGAGTCCAGATTCTCCAAACGCAACTACAGTTATGTCTATTAACATGCAAAAAGTATTACCGGTACCAACATTCGTACATTCCATTATCTATTATAGCAGGCAGATAAAGCGCTATAGTTTAGCTATTCATGTCAGTGTTAACAATATTGCTTTAATGTGTATGTGGGATTAATGTCTTGCTGCACTAGGTGGCTGTGAGGTTGCTTCATGTTTATGTGGAACCTTCAGTTTGGAACCACTTTCGCATAATAAACTCGTGGTCTGGACAGACCACAGTGCTGCCCAAAATAAAAATATCAGACTTGTGTTTATAATAACGTTTCTGGTAAGTGTGGGGCGATTTGGACGAGTAACACTCAATTTTTTGGTGAGTAGGCGCATCTTTTTGAGAAGTCACACAGATTTTGCAGTTATGGAGAAAAGACGAAAGGTAAGAAAGGCTTTTGTTCCACAAGATTTACAGAACACTTTTGCATCAACTGAAGCTATGAACCCATTTCATTTTATTCCAACGCATACGACTGATTTCTTTGATGTTAAAAATGGTGCTGATATGTTGTTGACATTGTAGGCGTGTAATATCTCCAAATGCTGTATGATCAAAGTGCCTCATACTCACCAGCATCAAACAGCTGTCAAAAAAAATCTTATTCTGAAACAGAAGAATGGAAAAATATCCTCGTATTCAATAGAGGAAAATCTGAGGCTGATGTGTGCCACGCCGTACTTTGTTCAAATAATTTACCGGTTTGCTGCCGGGTGACGTCGTCGACCACCGCCGATATTTCGGCAGGAGAACACCCTGTCATTCTCACATGCCGTACTTTATTTGAAAGACCAGTCGTGTTTATCACCTGCAAAACAGAAAGACCTGCTCACGATGCTGCAGTTTCTTCCTCAACAGCACAGGGAATAATACAGCAGACCTGACAATGTTTGATCCCAAGAATTATGTTGTGCAAGAAACAGAATTCGATATTGAGAGGTTTTTTCCCCTAGAATTTAATTTTGCTCTTCTCTTGTATGAAATTGGTAACATATGAGGAATGGTTTTCATAGAACAGTTCTATTAGTTAAAGCACTACAGCTGTGTTTCTGTACTACTATTATGACAAATAAAACGTGGTAACTCAAAGTCAGTGGTTCTAGAAACAGAAACTTTCTTGTTGGCACTTAGAATCATGGCATGGCACCCAGAAAGTTCCTAAGAAACTATTTATTTTCTACTTGTTTCATGACTTTTTTGTAGTAGTGGGATGAGCGGTATGATTCTGTGGTGTCAGAATACCTTCTAAATTTTTTGCATACAAATAAATTATGTAGAAAAAGAAATACACTGATGTTTGATTCTCCAGAGAAATGTGAGACTGGATAGAACTTTTGACGTTTACAATCTTTCTATGCCTTACGTTTCTGTGGTTGACACTTTCTCCTCGGAAAATTTTGCTGATTCCTTGTTACGATGGCGGTTTCGGTGCCCTTCTGCAGTCCAAATTGTTACGAACGTTTGCAGAACGTTGCTGAATTAGCGTCCTCAATCGTTTCGCTGTCATTCGCTAGTACAGTACTTATCAAACTGCAGAAAGGGACCGGTCCGACACTCTGACACAAATAATCGTAGCAGAAACATTGTGAGGTGTCGACTGAGTATTTACGGTGTTCCTGAGATGCTACCCAACCTATCCGCAGTGAGGTACGATGATATCTCTGCATAGCGACATGTAAATTAAGAGGAAACAGTCACGGAATGGAAAACAGCTTATCTCATTAAATTAGCAGGGGGCCCCAAGCAGGCATGTAATATGGATACAGCGTCTCACATAGACTTATTGATAATAGGATCAATCAAACTGTGAAAAGTTACTAAGGGTCACTATAACAGTCTGATTTAATACTAAAAGATAACAAAAATGTTTCATCTGCTGAATCAATAATACGGTCATTTATCGAGGGAACAGGGGATTGAAAACATGTAGGATAGCCTCAGCATAAGAGGATGGATGCATGATAGAAATGATATAAAAACTTTGTTCGCAGATGTGACTGATGATTATTGAAGAAGTTAATGAGCTAAAGAAAAGTCCTGGAAAAGCATGAACAAACAACATTACTCTCGCCAAAGTGCATCATGGGTGCAACTAAGTAGCTGTGAAAAATAGATCAGCAAAACTAAACCTTTACACAAGATAAATGACCTTGTATTCGCCTCATCTCGATGAATTCAAATATGGACCATGCTTACCACTCTAGTGATGCATGGGTGCAGAAGATGGCTGCAGTAATGCGTGAGATTCCTAAGTTCAGCCTCTAAGTCCTGCTCTAGATTAGAGACATCTCAATCTGCTACTCTAATCTGTAGCATACAGCCTCAAACCCTGTCGAAAATTCTTCTCTATGGTGCCTAAGGTGAAGCATTCTCTATGGAGCCCATGGGACAAGCGATCTCTTAGTCTCCTCAACAAAACTTAGTTGGTTCTATCAACATCAGAATTTCGCCAGCCAATTGCAACAGACCTGTGAATTCCAACTGATGATAATTTAATAAAGATGCTAACCAATTTCCGAGCGGCTTCTGTTGTGATTAGCCAATGAACCACACCCATGCTCATAAATTAAGGATAAGGCTGCTACATGGTGAAACAACGCTCTGGTGGGCGGTTTACGGTTTTAAATCGCCTCGGGGTATGACCATGCGGTGCATTTGACCTGCGGTCGTCGCACGGTGGCGCTGGCAGCAGTCCGCATACGCAGAGATGTGTTCGTGTATGTCAGAGTACGGTGCAGCGAGTAAGTGTGCAGACGTTTTCAGACATGCTAATGGAGACTGTGTATTGAAAATGGCTCAAAGAACACATATTAATGACGTTATGCGGGGTAGAATACTTGGGCGGCTGGAGGCTGGTCAAACACAGCAGGTCGAAACACGGGCCCTCCGTGTGCCACAAAATGTGATCTCAAGATTATGGCAACGATTCCAGCAGACAGGAAACGTGTCCAGGCGCTACAGTACGGGACCTCCACAGTGTACAACACCACAAAAAAACCGATATCCACTATCAGTGCCCGCAGACGACCACGGAGTACTGCATATAGCATTGCTCGGGACCTTACCGCAGCCGCTGGAACAGTTGCCTCCAGACACACAGTCTACAGACCACTGAACAGACATGGTTAATTCGCCCGGAGACCTGCAAGTTGCATTCCACTGACCCCTGGTCACAGGAAATTCCGTAAAGCCTGGTGTCAAGAACACTGTACATGGTCACTGGAACAGTGGTCCCAGGTTATGTTCACGGCCGAGTCCAGGTATAGTCTGAACAGTGATTCTCGACGGGTTTTCATCTGGCGTGAACGAGGAACCAGATACCAACCCCTTTAATGTCCTTGAAAGGGACCTGTATGGAGGTCGTGGTTTGATGGTGTGGGGTGGGATTATGATTGGTGCACGTACACCCCTGTATGTCTATGACAGAGGAACTGTAATAGGTCATGTGCATTGGGACGTCATTTTGCACCAGTACATCCGCCTTTCCAGGGGTTCAGTGGGTCCCACCTTCCTACTGATGGATGATAACGCACGGCCCCACCGAGCTGCCATCGTGGAGGAGTACCTTGAAACAGAAGATACCAGACGAATGGAGTGGCCTGCCTGTTCTCCAGACCTAAACCACATCGAACACGTCTGGGATGCTCTCGGTCGAGGCGAATCTCTGCACGTCTTCAAACCCCTAGGACACTTCAGGAGCTCCGACAGGCACTGATGCAAGAATGGGAGGCTACACCCCAGCAGCTGCTCGATCACCTTATCCAAAGTATGCCAACCTGTTGTGCGGCCTGTGTACGTGTGAATGGTGATCATATCCCATATTGATGTCGGGGCAAATGCACAGGAAACAGTGGCATTTTGTAGCACGTCGGGGTACATGCGCAGGAAACAGTGGCGTTTTGTAGCACATTTGTTTCGGGGCGGTTTTCTCAACTTATCACCAATACCGTGGACCTACAGATATGTGTTGTGTGTGTTCCCTAAGTTCCTATGCTATTGCGCCAATTTTGTGTAGTGCTACGCTGTGTGGCACCACTTTCTGCAATTATCCTTAATTTAAGAGCATGAGTGTACGTTTCTCTGTTGGAAAGGGCTAGAAGGCAGGAAGTCTCTCCTACTATTTTATGGATTTCTAGTTATAGCGTATGAGAAGCGTGCATGTACCCATGTTCTACTTCTCTCCTCCATTACCAAAACAACTGCTATGAACCAACCATTCACCTCCTCACATATTTTGAACAAAAATTCCAGCTGGCATCCTGTGGGCCTAACAGCTGGGGCCTACACTAGCAGTTCTGTATTTTCTCCTATCCTTTTGATCTTCTCTTTGCCTTCTCCTTCACCCTACTGTATTTGAACAGCATAGCGCCTCTCGTGTTGTACCTGGCCAAGAAATGGCTTTAAGCAAAAATATTTTTACGATCCATGTGGTTACTCATGATTCTCACCTTTCACCAGCCAACTAAGAGCCCCAGGCTGTAGCACGTTAGAAGAATCTGTCACCGTACCAAAAGTAAAAGAGACAGAGCTAATCAGATTTGTAGTCATGGGCATTTGTTATTTTCGCCTGCAGCTCTCAAGCAGCATTAGTGATTTGATTTGATTTACCAGCCAGATCTGAGTACTGAGTTGTTAAACAGGTTACGAGACAGATTTGGAAACAACTGCCACATAACAACATATTAAGAGACCTATGGTCTGTAAGAGCGACAGTAACTTTTATGTACTTCTTCTCAGATTTTGTTCTTGAGGGACGACTCAGTGAATCACTTATATCAAATGCAGGAACTTAAGAACCTGGTCCCCTTCTGCAAAAATTGCTGTGGATGCCCACGAGCATAGCACAGCTGCTTGCGGCACTTTGCACAAGCCGATTCAGTTGTTTCATTTGAAGTAGGCGCTTAATAATAATTAACAACAAACACTGGAAGCCTCAAGTTTATTTCACCATGCAATAGCAGGCCCCAATTAGATAAAGGTGAGCAATTTGTTGCTCATTACCACTACTGATATTTAATTTGCAAACATCTAAAAAAAAGAGCTTTGCAACTCCCTCATGACAGGCGCAACTTATATGTAGGGATAATTAGTGGTGGGCACACAAGCCTTTTTACTTTTTTATAGGAATCGTATGAATTAATTACAATAAAGCTGGTTCATGGTGAAATAATAAGACATTAATACTAAAACTCGCAAAAATAGATAAAAATTAAGTCGTTTTAACATAATTAATTACATTTGAAGGAAGTATGTCAAATGACATGCTTTACTGCTGTTCAGGTAAATGAGTAGATAAGTTTCATTAACAAAGGAACGCTGTCTTATTCTTAATTCATGGACATTTTAAATTATACTATAATAGTGTCATTACACATACCATAACATGATCAAAAATTCTTATGAATACTATCTCCATAGCACCACAAAAAATAGTTCACTTAAAAACATATTTCGCATCACTAATGAGAACAATAGGAAAGTGGCACGAGGAACATACAATCACGTTCTTCTACAGCTGCAGTACAGTCAACTTCTGAATTTGTCTGGCGCTGTCTCAGTAATCTTTTTACCACACAGACAGCCACTGTGTGTGACCTGTGACGTAACAACGCTGAACACACTTAAGAATATGATGAAATGAAAAAAATGGGAATTTGGGTCAGATGCTAAGCATGCTCATATAGCCGAAGCGTTTAAGGCGGCCACTTGTGTAAAGCGGGATATCCGGGTTCGATTCCCGGTCCAGCATAAATTTTAACTTGTCATCTTTGAAATCAGTACAATGCACAGTTGCGGCCAGTGTAAGAATTTATTTTATTTCGTCATGTATCTGTACGGCTGCAGGGTCGAAAGTGGACACCACACACACACACACACACACACACACACAGAACATCGCACTAAAACACTTCTCACTATCAGAAAATATCACAGGAATGCCATATCATACGGCCTCTAGCTTTGCGGTCTATAATACTAATCGGCTAACACGTTTCATTACATCCAGTAGTAGCTGTTGCTTGCCTACCTGACGGTTTCCAGAGGGAGCCAGAATTTAATTTCTTATCTCCTTCTATACATATTACAAATTAAAGGCCACCACCTCGGTTTCAGTCTGTGTGTTCGGGCTAATGTTAAGAACTACTGTAGCGCTTGTGATATGGTTGTCACTAAGACAATTCATAAGGAGTATGCATCTATATACACGCTCTAAGGTAAAATAAAATGACGCACCACGAAAGGATTATCAGAATAGAACTGAATTCGGTATATGCGGTATATGCGATGTTACATGTACAGACAAACAAGGGATTACAATTTCGGAAATATTGAATCATTTGTTCAAGGAAAGCGCTTCACAAATTGAGCAACTCAATAACGCAGTGGTCCATCTCTGGCCCTGAAGCAAGCTGTTATTCGGGTTGGCATTGGTGATAGAGTTGTTGGATGTCCTCCTGCCGGATATCTGGCTGAAATCTGCCCCACTGGCACGTTAGATCTTCAGAATCCTGTGATGATTGGAGGGCCCTGCCCATAATGCTCCAAACGTTCTCAGCTGGGGAGAGATCCGGCAACCTTGCTGCGAAGGCAGGGTTTTGCAAGCATGCAGACAAGCAGAAGTAATTCTCATCATGTGTGGGCAGACATTCTCTTGCTGAAATGTAAGCCCAGGGTCATTTGCGATGAAGGGCAACAAAACTGGGAGGATAATATCGTCGAAGTACCAATGTGCTGTAAGGGTGACAATCAAAGGGGTCCTGCTATGAAATGAAATGTCACCCCAAACCGTCATTCCTGTTTGTCGGGCCGTATGGTTGGTGACAGACAGCCTGCGATCCCACCGCTGTCCAGGGTGTCTCCATCTGCGTCTTTGGCCTGAAATTGTCTTCAGTGGTGACTCCCACGTCGAATCGAAACCCGATGGTCAACAGCTCGGTAAATCAGCGCCAAGCTGAATAACTGCTTGCATAAGGGCCAGGTGTGGTTCAACACGTTATTGACTTGCTCCATTTGTGAAGCTCTTTCTCTGGAATAAATCATCCAGTTTTCCTTCAATTTTTATCACTTGTTTGTCTGTACATTTGCAACTCATCTACCGATTTCCGTCCAATTCCGATAATTCATTCGTGGTTCACCTGTTTCTTTTTTGCCCTTAGAGTGTATTACACTACTGGCCACTAAAATTGCTACACCACGAAGATGACGTGCTACAGACTCGAAATTTAACCGACAGGAAGAAGATGCTGTGATATGCAAATGATTAGCTTTTCAGAGCATTCACACAAGGTTGGAGCCGGTGGCGACACCTATAACGTGCTGACATGAGGAAAGTTTCCAACCGAATTCTCATACACTAACAGCAGTTGACCGGCGTTGCCTGGAGAAACGTTGTTGTGATGCCTCGTGTAAGGAGGAGAAATGCGTACTATCACGTTTCCGACTTTGATAAAGGTCGGATTGTAACCTATCGCGATTGCGGTTTATCGTATTGCGACATTGCTGCTCGCGTTGGTCGAGATCCAATGACTGTTAGCAGAAAATGGAACCCGTGGGTTCAGGAGGGTAATACGGAACGCCGTGCTGGATCCCAACGGCCTCGTATCACTAGCAGTCGAGATGACAGGCATCTTATCCTCATGGCTGTAACGGATCGTGCAGCCACGTCTCGATCTCTGAGTCAATATATGGGGACGTTTGCAAGACAACAACCATCTGCACGAACAGTTCGACGACGTTTGCAGCAGCATGGACTATCAGCTCTGAGACCGTGGCTGCGGTTAACCTTGACGCTGCATCGCAGAGAGGAGCGCCTGCGATGGTGTACTCAACGACGAACCTCGGTGCTCTGGCCAGCACATTCTCCAGATCTGTCACCAATTGAAAACGTCTGGTCAATGGTGGCCGAGCAACTGGCTCGTCACAATACGCCAGTCACTACTCTTGATGAACTGTAGTATCGTGTTGAAGCTGCATGGGCAGCTGTACCTGTACACGCCATCCAAGCTCTGTTTGTCTCAATGCCCAGGCGTATCGAGGCCGTTATTACGGCCAGAGGTGGTTGTTCTGGGTACTGATTCCTCAGGATCTATGCACTCAAATTTCGTGAAAACGTAATCACATGTCAGTTCTAGTATAATGAATACCCGTTTATCATCTTCATTTCTTCTTGGTGCAGCAATTTTAACGGTCAGTAGTGCAGATGTGACTCTCTGTTATCAGTGAAGTTCAGAAGAGCGCTTTCTGTCTCCAGTCTTGAACGGGACAACGGGATTGTGAGCAATCGTCAGTCTGTACACATGCCTAGAACTATCAGTTACAGCTTAGACGGTGCAACCGCCGTTCCTTTTCCGCAAGAAGGGCTGTCAGCACGGAGAGATACCTCTGGAATCGGCCTAAACCAGCGTTTCTCAACTTTTTTTCCTTTGGGGCGCACGAATCTACGTTTCAAATTTTCATGACACTCCCACATGTGATTTTTTTCCGTACCTGCAAAAAATCAAACGTTGAAAGTACACCAATATATTATTTTGGTATGGGGTGACTATGAGAGATAAATTTTACAAACTTATTACTCCAAGAAACGATTTTACCTTAAATTTTTTTATATATTCTACATATTTTATCTGCGGAGGATTCGAGGATAATAAATACCTGGCGATGTACCTGGTATTTGTTGGCGACACACCAAATGCATTGTGATTCAGTGGTTGAGATATATTTGTCTATACCACGAAACACGAAGTACTGAACGTATGCCTGGTAGTGATCGCTCGCGACCAACAGCACAAGCTGGTGACCTGCACCTGCAAGTACTGCTAGCAGGTATACCGAGGGGACTGCAACAAAATAGTCCGCTGCTTTTGTGGAGGCAACTCGGAGTGCCGTGTTGACGTAGAAAGTTGACAATCCGCTAGAGACGATCATTTTTGCCTCTAGGAACCCATTACGAGAAACATTACATTCTTCCCCCATGTCCCCTATCCGACGCCCCCCCCCCCCCCCCCTCCCCCGCGCAAGCACTTTGGTGAGCGAAGAAGGTGAGCAAGGGAGCACCTTGACTGCGGGCTGCCTGATGCCATTCAGGGTACCTGCGACGACACACTGCAAGCTGCTTCTGGTATCAGGTATGTTCACTCGGGCGCATGAAACGCCATTCCATTTAGGTGATTCATCGAGTTTACAGAGGGTTTGAAATTATGTTTAAACCCTTTTGGAAGTAGATAAAGCTCTCATTATGAAACTCTGGATGAGTGTAGTCTGGGTAATTAGCGCCTGTTATAAGAAAAAACTACCCTGTCTAGTCACACTAACGTGACCATGTTTCAAAAGCCTGAATATGGTTCAAATGGTTCTAAGCACTATGGGACTTAACATCTGAGGTCGTCAGTCCACTAGACTTAGAACTAATTAAACCTAACTAAGGACATCACACACATCCATGCCAGAGACAGGATTCGAACCTGTGACAGTAGCAGCAGCGCGGTTCCGGACTGAAGCACCTAGAACCGCTCGGCCACAGCGGCCGGCCTCTTGAATATGGACCCCAAGGATAGATGCATACGCTTGTTGATCCAACGTTCCTTCCGGAATGACGAGGTCACACGGGGAATGCCACGAAAGCATTCCCCAGACTATGACGCTCCTTCCTCCGCCCTGGACACTTGCGGCAGTTCTTACAGGGTGTTTGCTTGCAGACGCTTCACGCCGTATGTGCCATCAGCCATCTGTCTAGTGGAGCATAAAACTTGATTCATCTGACAATGCCTAGTGTCGCCATTCAATGGGCGTCCAGTTCCGGTAATGGCGTTCAAATTACAGCCTTCGTTTCCAATGAACAGCAGTCAGCAAGGGGACATGAACCTGACGCCTGCTGCAGAAGCCCCTACGCAGTAACGTACGTTGAACGTTCGTTGAGCAGGTTGTTGGTAGCCGCTTGGTTCATCTCGGAGGGCAGTTACTCATCAGTTGCACGCCTCCACAGTCGTCGTTTACCTCTGTTATCTATGGCCCGTGGCGCCAATTTCAGATTGCGCCATTTTGCCGTGCACGGTATTCTTCAACCACAGCGGCATGTGAACAGTTTACAAATATAGCAGTTTCGGAAAATGCTTCCATCCGGAAAGACAATGGTCATGCCCTGGTAGGCGTCAGATAAATCCCCCCTTTCCGCATTACTACAGCGACTGCGCTGTTTTTCGCGTCCCCCTCCCCCACACCCTCAACATCCTTTATATGCCCTCCACTGCTAGTGCTGCCACCTGCAGTCTGTGAGTGGTTATCGCACGTTGACGTCGAACGTAGGCGGTGGTCACATTAATCTGATTCGACCTTGTAGTCCTTCACGTATCTCATAGTTTATGACAGCACATCACCTGAATATGTGCCGTACAATGATGTAATTTACCAGACACATTCACTGGTATATGAGGATGCTACACGCAAAATTTGTTGTGAATAGCGCCAGTAGTAAAGAAGCAGTAAATTAAAATGTCATACCTGATGGTTAAGTTTTACTACAGAAACATCGGAAGTAAGCAGCAGAAATGTACTTAGTGACAAACAGCAATAAACTTTTTTTTTCCTTTCGTCATTTCGTGTTTGTGCGTGCGTGTGGGGGGGGGGGGGGGGAGTGGAGGGGAAACGGGCGTGTCAGCGAGAAAAAGATTCGTAAAGGCTTGTTGCCCCCTGGAAACCATTTGGTATGCAACCTGCGCAACTCGGATGTGCACCGTGCACCATTTGGTAATATACGCTGCCGGAAAAAAAATATAGTACACCCTTTCAGTGGTTTCCAATTCACTCAAGATTTATTGCTGCAACTATGGGTACGGAGTACACGAAATGACCACATTTACAGATCAATAGCACATGTGATTCTGAAATACAAGGTATCAATCCATGCTGAAACACCGATATTAGTATGTGGTGTAGCCTCCAAGGACGGCAGTGCAGGCGGTGTGTCCGGTATCCAGTCGATCATACAGATGGCGAATACTATCCAGTAATACGTTACGATCTGCTCGATCTGTCACGTAGTTCTTGATTGTTGGTCGATGTGCCGCATGAGTTAGCTCTCTTCACTTCATTCCCCATACATGCTCGATTGGAGACAAGTCCAGAGATCACAATGGCCATAAAAGTTGCTGTTCGTCTTGCAGAGCACGTTCAAGTTCCCGGCAGTGTGTGGGCGAGCGTTATCCTTTTGGAACAACACATCACCTTTATGCTGCAAGAACGGCAAAAGAACGAGTCTAAAAACTTTCTGCATGTATCGGGCGCATGATAGCGTCCCTTCCAGAAGCACCAAACGTGAACGAGAGTTGTAGCTTATTGCAGTCTGGAACATAAGGCCTGGGACGCGGCCGGTGTGTCCTGGATGAATGCGCTCTAGGACACAGTGCTCACCAGATCTATGTCGTTTGCGCAGTCGATCATCACTTGCGTGCAGGCAGAATCTGCTTTCATCACTGGAGTCCACGGCTCGCCATTACATCTTCCAAGCGATCCTCTGATGGCATAAAGGCACCAGTAGAGCCGTGCGCATCGACGCGCATGGCCATACTTGCGGTGCTAATAAACGGTTCGTAACAGTATGTGTTGACACTTCTGGGTTCACAAGCCCCCTTACCTATTCTGTGGTAGCTGTACGATCTGCCGCTGCTGCCATTACAATACGACGAGCATGGCGGGCGTATGTGGTGCGTGGATGTCCAGAATCTCACCTTCCGGTTTGAGAATGCCAACGTGACCAATGGTACCAGCATCGTTGCACAACTGATGCAGTAAGCCCAGTGTGTGTTTCAATTCACTGAAAGGTCAATCTCGCCACTAGTGAGGTCATAATTTTACCCCTTTCTAACTCGCTCAGTTGGCTGTAGGAAGCACGAGTGCTTCTCCGTAGCATGGTCGCCTGATTACGTCACGCTCTGCACCACATTTAGCCTTCTAGCTGTAAGCATTCCATGTTAAAGAGTAGACAAAGATGGCACTCTGGTTGCTACGCGACTACGCTATCTGTTGGCGGACGACGCTAGAACCATTATCAGTACACCTACTATCCCCAGGTGGCATAAACCGTCATCGGATCAAAATCGACGTCGTCTTTCGCGGTGTACAATTTTTAACTCTCGTTCACGTTTGTTGTTTCTGGAAGGTACGCTAACAAGCGCCCGATACATGCAAAATGTTTTTAGTCTCGTTCTTTTTCCGTTCTTGCAACAGGAAGGTGATGTGTTGTTCCAAAAGGATAACGCTCGCCCACACACTGCCGGGAACTTCAACGTGCAAGTCAAACAGCAACTTTTATGACCATTGTGATCTCTGGACTTGTCTCCAATCGACCATGTATGGGGAATGAAGTGACGAGAGCTAACTCATGCGACTCATTGACCAACAACTTTTACAGAACTACGTGACAGATCGAGCACGTATGGCGTAACGTGTTACTGGACAGTATTCGCCACCTGTATGATCGACTGGATACCGGACACACCGCCTGCACTGCCGTCCTTGGAGGCTACACCACATACTAATATCGGTGTTTCAGCGTGGGTTGATACCTAGTATTTCAGAATCACATGTGCTATTGATCTGTAAATGTGGTCATTTCGTGTACTCCGTACCCATAGTTGCAGCAATAAATCTTGAGTGAATTGGAAACCACTGAAAGGGTGTACTAATTTTTTTTCCAGCACTGTAGATGCCTCCTGCACGACGGCGTTCACAAGATAGCGCAGTGTGGATTAACTTGGCCCGACACTGCGCAGGCCTCAAATTACCCCCGACAGCTCGACTTTCGAATTCTTTTTCTTTTTAGTTATCAGTATTCTGGCTTGTTTGATGTGGCAACATCGAATTCCTCTTCTGTGCCACCCTATTCATCTCAGAGTAGCACTTACAACCTACGTCATCAATTATTTGCTTGATGTGTTCCAATCTCTGTCTCCTTCTACACTTTCTTACCCCTTACAACTCCGCCTAGTATCATGGAAGTTATTCTCTCATGTCTGAACAGGTGTCCTACCGTCCTGTCTCTTCTTTTTGTCAGTGTTTTCCATGTACGCTTTTCCTCGCCGATTCTCCAGAGAACCTCCTCATTCCTTACTTTCAGTCAACCTAATTTTCAACATTCTTCTGTAACATCACATCTCAAATGCTTAGATTATCTTCTGTTCCGATTTTTTCACAGTCCTATTTCACTACATACAATTCTGTGCTCCAAACGTACATTCTCAGAAATTTCTTGATCAAATGTTTGATACTAATAGACATCTCTTGGCCAGGAACGCCCTTTTTCCCCGTGCTAGTCTACTTTTGATGTCCTTGCTCCGTGCGTCATGGTTTATTTTGCTGCGTAAGTAGCAGAATTCCGTAACTTCGTCTACTTTGTGACCATCAGTCATGACATTACGTTTCTTGCTGTTTGCATTTCTGCTACTTCTCATGACTTACGTCTTTCTTAGATTTTCTCTCAGTCCGTATTTTGTACTCATTACACTGTTCATTCTATTCAGCAGATCCCGTAGTTCCTCTTCACTTTCACCTTGAATTTTGATTTCATCCTTGCAGCTTTCTTTTATTTCCGTCATTGCTTTTTCGATGTACAGATTGATCAGTAGGGGCGAAAGACTATATCCCTGTCTTACACGCTTTTTAATCCGAGCACTTCGTTCCCGTCATCCACTCTTAATATTCGCTCTTGCTCTTGTGCTCTTGTATATGTTGTATATTAACCGTCTATCCCCAAAGCTTACCCCTATTTTACTCATAATTTCTAACATCTTTCATCGTTCGACATTGTTGAACGCTTTTTCCAGGACGACAGATCCTGTGAATTGTTTTAATTTTCCCTCAGTGTTGCTTCCATTATCACCTGCAACGTCAGAACTGCCTCTCTTACGCCATTAACTCTCCTAAAGGCAGACTGAACGTCATTTAACTCTTCCTCACTTCTTTTCCATTATTCTGTATATTATTCTTGACAGCAACTTCGACGTATGAGCCTCTGTGCTGATAGTGCGATAATTTTCGCACTTCTCGCTCCGTGCAATCTTCGGAATGGTCTGGATGTTATTTTTTCCGAAAGTGAGGTGGTATACCGTAGACTCATACATCCTACACACGTGAATAATCACTTTGTTTTCACTTCCCCCAGTGATTTTAGAAATTCAGTTGGATGTTGTCTATCCCTTTTGGCTTAACCGATCCTAAGTCTTTCAATGCTCTTTTAAAATCTGATTCTATTGTTGGGTCCCCTAACTCTTCTATATTGGCTCCTGTTTCTTGTTCTATCACATCATCAGATAAGTCTTCCCCTCATAGTGGCCTTCATTGTACTCTTCCTACCTATCCGCTTTCTCGTCTGCATTTAAATGTGGAATTTCCATTGCACTCTTAACGTTACCACCCCTGCTTTTAATTTCACTGAAGGTTGAATTTTCTACACTCCTGGAAATGGAAAAAAGAACACATTGACACCGGTGTGTCAGACCCACCATACTTGCTCCGGACACTGCGAGAGGGCTGTACAAGCAATGATCACACGCACGGCACAGCGGACACACCAGGAACCGCGGTGTTGGCCGTCGAATGGCGCTAGCTGCGCAGCATTTGTGCACCGCCGCCGTCAGTGTCAGCCAGTTTGCCGTGGCATACGGAGCTCCATCGCAGTCTTTAACACTGGTAGCATGCCGCGACAGCGTGGACGTGAACCGTATGTGCAGTTGACGGACTTTGAGCGAGGGCGTATAGTGGGCATGCGGGAGGCCGGGTGGACGTACCGCCGAATTGCTCAACACGTGGAGCGTGAGGTCTCCACAGTACATCGATGTTGTCGCCAGTGGTCGGCGGAAGGTGCACGTGCCCGTCGACCTGGGACCGGACCGCAGCGACGCACGGATGCACGCCAAGACCGTAGGATCCTACGCAGTGCCGTAGGGGACCGCACCGCCACTTCCCAGCAAATTAGGGACACTGTTGCTGCTGGGGTATCGGCGAGGACCATTCGCAACCGTCTCCATGAAGCTGGGCTACGGTCCCGCACACCGTTAGGCCGTCTTCCGCTCACGCCCCAACATCGTGCAGCCCGCCTCCAGTGGTGTCGCGACAGGCGTGAATGGAGGGACGAATGGAGACGTGTCGTCTTCAGCGATGAGAGTCGCTTCTGCCTTGGTGCCAATGATGGTCGTATGCGTGTTTGGCGCCGTGCAGGTGAGCGCCACAATCAGGACTGCATACGACCGAGGCACACAGGGCCAACACCCGGCATCATGGTGTGGAGAGCGATCTCCTACACTGGCCGTACACCACTGGTGATCGTCGAGGGGACACTGAATAGTGCACGGTACATCCAAACCGTCATCGAACCCATCGTTCTACCATTCCTAGACCGGCAAGGGAACTTGCTGTTCCAACAGGACAATGCACGTCCGCATGTATCCCGTGCCACCCAACGTGCTCTAGAAGGTGTAAGTCAACTACCCTGGCCAGCAAGATCTCCGGATCTGTCCCCCATTGAGCATGTTTGGGACTGGATGAAGCGTCGTCTCACGCGGTCTGCACGTCCAGCACGAACGCTGGTCCAACTGAGGCGCCAGGTGGAAATGGCATGGCAAGCCGTTCCACAGGACTACATCCAGCATCTCTACGATCGTCTCCATGGGAGAATAGCAGCCTGCATTGCTGCGAAAGGTGGATATACACTGTACTAGTGCCGACATTGTGCATGCTCTGTTGCCTGTGTCTATGTGCCTGTGGTTCTGTCAGTGTGATCATGTGGTGTATCTGACCCCAGGAATGTGTCAATAAAGTTTCCCCTTCCTGGGACAATGAATTCACGGTGTTCTTATTTCAATTTCCAGGAGTGTATATGGTGAGTCAGTCCTGCCTACAGTCATTTCTTTTTCGATTTCTTCACATTTTTTCGCAGCCATTTCGCCTCAGCATCTCTGCGCTTCCTATTTATTTCATTCCTAAGTGACTTGTATTTCTGTATTTAAAATTTCCCTGAACAAGTCAAGTTTGTACTTCTTTCTACCTCTGGTTTCTTTGCAGTTACCTTCTTTTTAGACCTTTCCTCTTCAACTAAACTGCCTTCTGAGCTACTCCTTATTGCAGTATTTATAGTCTCAGAGAACTTCTAG
Source organism: Schistocerca cancellata (assembly GCF_023864275.1). NCBI lineage: Eukaryota > Metazoa > Arthropoda > Insecta > Orthoptera > Acrididae > Schistocerca > Schistocerca cancellata. Next base: position 485,273,320 of record NC_064626.1, on the reverse strand, counting down.
AGCATCTCTTCATTCCATGGTACTTCCGTGTCCCACTTCTTTGCACACTGATACTTCCTGACTAGTATCTTAGCCCACTCTTCATCACTATTAAATTGTGATCTGAGTCTGTACCTGCTCCTGGGTACGCCTTACACTATGACAGTCCCATTCGGAAGCCGTGCAACTGCATACTTACGACTGCACTTCGATTTGGCGGCCTCCGCATTCTTTGAAGACGACAGTCGGGCGTTAGACCATTGTTAATATACAGCGTGTAAATTTTAAGTTGACAAAGCAGTACTCGGAAAATAAGCTTCAAACGAAAAAATGTGTAGAATCCAAAGTTGATTATTTTCGACGGGGACATCTGCTGGTGTTAAAATTAGCCCCCTGGGGGTGGGGCGGAAGGCAACTTAAAAATTTTAAATGTGGAACCTCCCATTTTATTGCATAATCAGATTCTACATAAGAAACTACGTACATTTGGTCTTAAATATATGTTTTGATTCTTGGTAGTTGGCGCTGTAATTCAAGAAAATCCATGTTCTCACTTTTGCTCGGAAATTAATTGCAGATAAATAAAGAATACTTATTTACTTTGTTTGGTTAGTTAGTTAGTTAGCTAGTCAGATGATTTGTTTGATAAATAAAAGTTGTGTGGCTTCATGACCACGAAACAGACAAAACTTATCCGAATCTGCGGAAAAAATTAATATTTGGGTTAACATTTGTAAAACTCTAATTCCTCTCTCTCAGACTCCACCCTATGGGGAGACAGGGAGAATTTTCGTTCTAGCGAATCAAAATTTACGAAGTAGATAAGTATTTTTTATTTATCCGTAACCATTTCCCAAGCAAAAATAAGAACATGGATTTTCTTGAATTGCAGCGCCAACTACTAAGAATCAAAACAAATGCTTAAGACAAAATGTACGTAGTTTTTTATGTAGAATCTGATTCTCCAATAAAAATTGGGGGTTCCCATTTGAAATTTTAAAGTTGTGTCCTGCGCTAATTTTAGCAAAATCAGATGTCCCCCTGGAAAATAAACTTTGGATCCTACACATTTTTTCGTGTGAAGCTTATTTTTCGAGTTATTCTGGTTCGTCAACTTAAAATTTACACCCTGTATATTTACATTGTGGACACATTCGCCGCCTTAGTTTTAACAAGTTTTTTACTCACAACTGCTTTAGTGATCGGGCATAATTGAAAGACTCAACAAACATCTATCCCACATTATTCTGAACATTTAAACTTACTTTCGATTGCATTGCATAATATGGATTTTGTTCAAGGAGAGAAACAATATCATTGAAATACACAGAAATATCGATTTAACGATTATCGATATTACGATGAACCGTTTTGGAGAATATTTGGTCCGGCATTTAACCTTAATAGCGTAATACAGAACGTCGTTCGACTGAACGATAGCCGTTAAAAGAATAGTTCAATGCATCCCTCTCCCGATGTCAAAATAGTTCCTCACTGTTACGAAATGGGATTTTTCACAATAAAATAGAATCAGAATTTGTGATTCAAACCATGTCGTGCAGGTGACGCGCTTACCGCTGTAAAGAATACCTCTATCTGTGAAAATCACGCAGAGTAACAGTCTGACAAAGGAGAAGAGTAATACAGCCCTCTATGCGACAGGACAGACATTTTTTTCGATCTAGATTGTGTCACGATTTGAGAGGCACGAATGTTCTTTTACTCAAATGTATATGTTGCGCAATGTTTTCATAATCACATTAATGAGCTGCACAAATGTGTTGCAATTCAAGACATCAAGTTTGAGACGAAGTAAACAGAGGTTGCGAGAATACACAGATTTTTTTCACTGTACAGTGTCCAATTTCTTAATGCGAAGAATGAAACATAAGATACATTCGCTTCCTATTTAAATTATATTTTACTCTGTCCAACGTCTTAACATAGCAGTTTCTTCAAAACGTCAGCAATGTGCCAGGAAAGAAGCTTAAAGAGTGAATTTAGTAGCCATCATTATCACACTGTGGAATTAAAACATTTGACTCACCTATGGATTTCTGTTTGATGACATAAGCTCGTAGTATAAATTCGGAGACGCAAAGGAAAAATGTACCCCCCCTCTGTCTGTCTCTCTCTCTCTCTCTCTCTCTCTCTCTCTCTCTCTCTCTCTGTTTGCATTACCTAGAGGATAAAATGTGTGGTAAGAAAGAAAATTATCTTCGTTGACGATCGCGAGGCTCGCAAAAAAGGCATTTATGTTCGCTCAAGGCATCTGCTTTGAAGCAGCGTGAAATGAGCGTTATTAAGGGTCTCAAACGCAAGCGTATTTCAAAAGGATAAACAAGTAGTCAAAAATTTTCTACAGACCGTTGCAGTTGTGTAAAATATGCCTCCATAAAAAGTTGTTGGGCGTAAACGATTCGCTAGTGATGTGGACATAAATATTGCACAAACATCAGAAGAACTGGAAGACCGCGATAAAATATTGGTGATTGCTGTCTATGATCCCCAACTTCTGAAGAACATTCACAGTCAATGGTAATGATTAGATTTATCCTGAATTTAACAGGGGCAACGTAGTGAAAGAATTTACTTTTAATAAACAGAGGTCGGAGATGAATAAAAATCGCTACGGTCAACCGTCGTTGTGTATCTGGTGACACAACGGGAAGCCTTCCATTGTAGATAACCTTCTACGGATTTCTATTACAAGTAGTATTTTCTAGCAGATGATGTTAGTCTCGAGATGAACTTTCTTTATTGGCTAAGAAATAGATCATTTAAGCAACATTTCAAGAACGTTAGGTACCACACAAAACGTTGACAGTCACGTCAAATTTTGGCAAACGAGTTCAGTAGGTTCCATAAATTTAATTTTTTATTTCGGTATTTTATGTACACTTTTGAGATACAGTTTGCGCATTTAATGTCATTTCAGATTTAAAACTGTTTTATTTTACCCCCTCCGTGTACATTTTTCTAGTCTGTTCAAAACTGTTTTAATTAATAGAAACTCTGCTGGTTGCATTATATTGTCTAAACTGTGTGTAATTAATTTAAATGTATTTTAATTTCAAATATACGTCTCCAGCATGGAGGGTGATAATTAACGTCTGTATACACAGCATTTGAAACAACAACAACAGCAGAAACAATTAACTAGGCCCCACACTAGCGGCGGATCTGTCTCGCAGCTCACGTGAGTGTCGGAAAATAGCAGATCGCAGAGATCGATCACTGATCACTCGGAATTTCCGTACAATCTGATAAATCGCGTTGGACGAGCCGGCCGCGTACGGCGACATGGCTGCTTGGATGTAATTCGTCCTCTATTTATTGAGCGTGGTTGTTTAGTTTTGTTTCGTTTCGCTATGAGCACATGGAATAAAAACCTTATGTTAGAAAGTGCAGTCATTCAGGGAACACGAACCGATCTGAAAAGTTAATTCGAAGCCCCATGTTGCCACTTATGTTAAGAATATAAATGTAAAAGCATCGGCACCCTTGGGTTTTGCATTGATCAACATTTAATAACGAAGCACTGGGACGCAACTGTAGATTCTGAAGTATGGTGCTTATGAAACAGTCATACCCGTTATTAAAGTTTCTACCACCTACACCGATTGGGATAATATCAATAAAAAATTTTAATTTAAATGCTTACATCGTACCTATTCTACATCTGTACTTAAGTAGCTTGTCGTATCATGTAACTACCTGTCCTGCAAACAATTTACAATTAGTTACGGAAACCATTTGTCCTACTATTGATAATATTTACATCTTGGCTGAAATACCACTGTGTAAATATTTACAGTTAAACCTAAAAGATTAATGAATGAAAAACTAATTGATCTGCATTATGATGTATTTGCGGGATGCAAAATTAGATGTAACGGCATATAGAATGTCAAAGAAAAATATAATGTATTCCGTAACAAAGACAACAATTCCCAAAGGAAGCGTTTTAAAAGAAGTTTAAGAAATTTCAATTCCTTTTTTATTTATTATGTTTTACAAGTATTAGTATATATACGGAGATCAACTACCACTGCTGTTGAACTTAACAGCTCGTTTTCCACAGCGGAACTCCGCGAGACAATAGCTTTCGAAAACCTGGTTGAAATTGCTTGATAAATCGTTCGTATGTGGCCGGGTCGAAGGGAGTGACCTACTGCAGATGTCGCCATCGTTCCGTCGCTCGTGTAGGGCCCTTTATAAAAGTCATCGTTAGCATTGTCAATATTCCACGTCCTGAAGAGTTCTCGAGAATATATCGAGTCACTTCTGTTGAAAGAACTACAGGCAGAAACGCATGCTTCGACATAAATACAGATGCTACACTATGTGATCAAAATCACCCGGACACACCCGGAAACATACGTTTTTCATATTAGGTGCATTGTACTAGCACCTATTGCCAGGTACTCCATATCAGCGACTTAAGTAGTCATTAGGCATCGTGAGAGAGCAGAATGGGGTGCTCTGCGGAACTCGCGGACTTCGAACGTGGCCAGGTGAATGGGAGTCACTTGTTCCATACACCTGTACGCGAGATTTCCACACTCCTAAACATCTGTAGGTCCACAGTTTCCGCTGTGATAGTGAAGTGGAAAGGTGAAGGACACAAAAGCGTACAGACCGACCTCGTCTGTTGACTGGCAGGGATCGCCGACAATTGAAGATGGTCGTAATATGTAACAGGCAGACATCTATCCAGACGATCACACAGAAATTCCAAACTGCATCAGGATCCACTGCAAGTACTATGACATTTAGGCGGAAGGTGAGAAAACTTGGATTTCATGATGGAGCGGCTGCTCATAAGCCACACATCACGCCGGTAAATGCCCATCGACGCCTCGCTTGGTGTAAGGAGCGTAAACATTGGACGGTTGAACAGTGGAAAAACGTTGTGTGGAGTGACGAATCACGGTATACAATGTGGCGATCCGATGGCAGGGTGTGGGTGTGGCGAATGCCCGGTGAACGTCATCTGCCAGCGTGTGTAGTGCCAACAGTAAAATTCGGAGGCGGTGGTGATCGGTGTGGTCGTGTTTTTCATAGAGGGGGCATGCACCCCTTGTTGTTTTAAGTGGCACTAACATAGCACAGGCCCACATTGATGTTTTAAGCACCTTCTTGCTTCCCACTGTTGAAGAGCAATTCGGGAATGATGACTGCATCTTTCAACATGATGGACCACCTATTCATAATGCACGGCCTGTGGCGGGGTGGTTAGACGACAATAACATCCGTGTAATGGACTGGCCTGACCTGAATCCTATAGAACACCTTTGGGATGTTTTGGAACGCCGAATTCGTGCCAGGCCTAACCGACCGACATCGATACCTTCCCTCAGTGCAGTACTCCGTGAAGAATGGGCTGCCATTCCCCAAGAAAACTTGCAGTTCTTGATTGAACGTATGCCTGCGAGTGTGGAAGCTGTCATCATAGCTAAGGGAGGACCAACACCATATTGAATTCCAGCATTATCGATGGAGGGCGCCACTAACTTGTAAGTCATTTTCAGCCAGGTGTCCGGATAGTTTTGATCACGTAGTATACCTAAGGCTTCAGGTTCCACTGTTGTATTTGACCACGAACAGCACCTGTGAAATGTCCTCATTACATCCCTAAAATCAGTCGTGGTCATAACTGTGTTCTGTATAGTTGTGAGTGCATTATGTCAGAGGAAAGTGAATTCGAATGTGAGCAAATTGCTAGTGCTCGTATGATGAGTGCTTGCGCAAAAACAAACTAGACTAAATGTTTGGTATCGCAAGCGGTGCTGTATCTGATTTACACTGCCTACAGGGAAAATCATCATCTCTTAAGTCGCAAGGCGGACGAAAGTTTCTTAAGCGATTATGATACATGATCACTGAAGAGGACCGTGAGAAAAAATAAGAAAGAGGACGACAGCTGCGAACGTCACCGCAGAACTAAATTTCACACTCGCGAACTACGTCAGCGTCAAAACAATATGTAGGGAACTCCATAAGCTGGGAACTGCAGGGTGCGCTGGAATTCCAAAATCACAAGTCAGTGATGCAATAACAGGGAAATACGGTGCGGAAGCTGTAAAACCTGGAGTATGGAGCAATGAAAAAAAGAAGTCGTTTGGTCGGATGAGTCTTGGTTCACACTGCTTCCAACATCCAGCCGCGTTTACGTCCCTAAAGTGAAACACTGCAGGGGTTCGGTAATAATTTGGGCAGCCATATCGTGCCGCTCCGTGGGCCCCCTGGTTACTCAGCAACGTGGCATTATTCACAAGATTTCACCAGTTTGGCTGATGAGACCCATCCCAAAGTTCAGTCTTTTTTCCCCAATGGTGAAGCTGTTTTCCAAGACGGCAGGGTGGCTGTTCGCACAGCTTGGATCTTGGTTTGTGAACACGAGGATAAATTGTCGCGTTTCCCCTCGTCACCACAGTACTGCAGGTACGCAATAATGTGAGTGAGTGGCAATGAGAGCCGCATAACAGTTTAAAGATTCGTAAGGAGTTTATAGTCAATGGTCAGTTCCATGTTTTCATCCCGTGATAGTAGTCTCTAATACGAGTATTATTAAGAAGTGTGGCCGTTTACGGTTTGACGGCTATTATACGTACATACGACAACCAGCATGCTACAGAGATCTACAGTAATTTCGACATCAAAAGATTTCCTACTTGACACACACGTCATTTGACATAATGGTACTCAGTATTGCCCAGTCAACGAAGATGATGGTGCGTGAAAGCTACTCACCTCCGTCATCGTTACCTGAACTTGAAGGTACACTACTGGCCACTAAAATTGCTACACCACGAAGATGACGTGCTACAGACTCGAAATTTAACCGACAGGAAGAAGATGCTGTGATATGCAAATGATTAGCTTTTCAGAGCATTCACACAAGGTTGGCGCCGGTGGCGACACCTACAACGTGCTGACATGAGGAAAGTTTCCAACCGATTTCTCATACACTAACAGCAGCTGACCGGCGTTGCCTGGTGAAACGTTGTTGTGATGCCTCGTGTAAGGAGGAGAAATGCGTACCATCACGTTTCCGACTTTGATAAAGGTCGGATTGTAGCCTGTCGCGATTGCGGTTTATCGTATCGCGACATTGCTGCTCGCGTTGGTCGAGATCCAATGACTGCTGGCAGAATATGGAATCGGTGGGTTCAGGAGGGTAATACGGAACGCCGTGCTGGATCCCAACGGCCTCGTATCACTAGCCGCTATTACGGCCAGAGGTGGTTGTTCTGGGTGCTGATTTCTCAAGATCTATGCACTCAAACTGCGAGAAAATGTAATCACATGTCTGTTCTAGTATAATATATTTGTCCAATGAATACCAGTTTATCATCTGCATTTCTTCTTGGTACAGCAGTTGTAATGGCCAGTAGTGTATTTTGTAGGAAGAATGATGTAAGTTATTACATTTTATTACAGATCCAGTCACGGACTGCAATGTTTATCAATCAAGTTATTAATTTCTGTCAACGATGATCGTCTTCAGACCTGAGAAAGTGCAGTGTACGATAAAGTTCGTGTAACTGAGAATGCTGACGGTAAATTCATATTAATTAGTCATACAAGCTTCGTTGTAAAATTGCAATTTTTTCAGTATACATTCCAGTTCGTTTCATTGAGAATGCTGATGGACAGTCACATTAATTAGCCGTATAATCTTCGTTGCAAAATTACAAATTTTGAGTACTCGTCGCTGCATGGCAGTATACTTCGTGTCCTTAAACAGTCAACATGCATGGCGTAATGACATGGTACTTGGGGTGTAATGGACAATTACTGTGACGATATCATCAAAATGAGAAATGATACGAATTGTGTAGTACATTGCATTTACTCAACCCTGAAGATCGTCATCGCTGACCGAAATGAATAACCTGATCGATAACCACTGTTTTCCGTAACTGGATTTGTAATAAAATACAGTAAATAATTCCTGGGTCGCTACTTCGACTATTTCCCAGCTCATGAGAATGGTATAAGATTTCCTTGAAAACAATGCAGCATTTTCATTTATCCATTCCGAGACGACTGTAAACTGTTTTCAGTGCCAACGGGTTTCCTACCCCATATTAGGCATGGTGAAGTGTAGCGTTTTTGGCGTTTCCATGCTTTTGTCCGCCCCCTGTAAGTGACGCACTCTAAGACAAAACAAACGACGCATCAAGCAGGAATCATCTGGATGGGACGGAAATGGGTAGATGTGATGTACATGTACAGAAAATTAATGATTACAATTTCATAAAATTTAAATGATTTATTCAAGAGAAAAAGCTTCCCAAATTGGGCAAGTCAGTAGTGCGTTGTTCACCTCTGGCACTTATGTAACCAATTATTCGGCTTAGCATTAATTCATAGAGTTGTTGGATGTCCTTCTCCTGACGGATATCGTGCCAACAGCTGCCCAAATGCCGCGTTATATCTTCCAAATTTTAGAGGATCCGATGACTTGGCTGACCAAGGTAGGGTTTGTGAAGCATCAAGACATGCTGTAGAGACTCTTGTTGAAATATAAGCTCGGGATGGCTTGCCATGAAGGGCAACAAAACAGGACGTAGAATACCGTCGAGTTACCAGTGTGCTGTAAGGGTGTCGCGGATGACAGCCAAAGCGGTCCTGCTGCATTGGCTCCTTACTTAGCTTGCATTTATCACGAATCTCTTGCCCAACGTGAAGTCCCGAGCGACTGGATAAAAGCGCAGGTGACGCCTGTACATAAGAAGGGTAGAAGGACGGATCCTCAAAATTACAGACCAATATCCTTAACATCGGTTTGTTGCAGGATTCTCGAACATATTCTCAGTTCGAATATAATTAATTTCCTTGACACAGAGAAGTTGCTGTCCATGCATCAGCACGGCTTTAGAAAGCATCGCTCCTGCGAAACGCAACTCGCCCTCTTTTCGCATGATATCTTGCGAACCGTGGATGAAGGCTATCAGACGGATGCCATGTTCCTTGACTTCCGGAAAGCGTTTGACTCGGTGCCCCACTGCAGACTCCTAACTAAGGTACGAGCATATGGGATTGGTTCCCAAATATGTGAGTGGCTCGAAGACTTCTTAAGTAATAGAACCCAGTACGTTGTCCTCGATGGTGAGTGTTCATCGTAGGTGAGGGTATCTTCTGGAGTGCCCCAGGGAAATGTGGTAGGTCCGCTGTTGTTTTCTAGCTACATAAATGATCTTTTGGATAGGGTGGATAGCAATGTGCGGTTGTTTGCTGATGATGCTGTGGTGTACGGGAAGGTGGTGTCGTTGAGTGACTGTAGGAGGATACAAGATGACTTGGACAGGATTTGTGATTGGTGTAAAGAATGGCAGCTAACTCTAAATATACACTCCTGGAAATTGAAATAAGAACACCGTGAATTCATTGTCCCAGGAAGGGGAAACTTTATTGACACATTCCTGGGGTCAGATACATCACATGATCACACTGAGAGAACCACAGGCACATAGACACAGGCAACAGAGCATGCACAATGTCGGCACTAGTACAGTGTATATCCACCTTTCGCAGCAATGCAGGCTGCTATTCTCCCATGGAGACGATCGTAGAGATGCTGGATGTAGTCCTGTGGAACGGCTTGCCATGCCATTTCCACCTGGCGCCTCAGTTGGACCAGCGTTCGTGCTGGACGTGCAGACCGCGTGAGACGACGCTTCATCCAGTCCCAAACATGCTCAATGGGGGACAGATCCGGAGATCTTGCTGGCCAGGGTAGTTGACTTACACCTTCTAGAGCACGTTGGGTGGCACGGGATACATGCGGACGTGCATTGTCCTGTTGGAACAGCAAGTTCCCTTGCCGGTCTAGGAATGGTAGAACGATGGGTTCGATAGCGGTTTGGATATACCGTGCACTATTCAGTGTCCCGTCGACGATCACCAGTGGTGTACGGCCAGTGTAGGAGATCGCTCCCCACACCATGATGCCGGGTGTTGGCCCTGTGTGCCTCGGTCGTATGCAGTCCTGTTTGTGGCGCTCACCTGCACGGCGCCAAACACGCATACGACCATCATTGGCACCAAGGCAGAAGCGACTCTCATCGCTGAAGACGACACGTCTCCATTCGTCCCTCCATTCACGCCTGTCGCGACACCACTGGAGGCGGGCTGCACGATGTTGGGGCGTGAGCGGAAGACGGCCTAACGGTGTGCCAGCTTCATGGAGACGGTTGCGAATGGTCCTCGCCGATACCCCAGGAGCAACAGTGTCCCTAATTTGCTGGGAAGTGGCGGTGCGGTCCCCTACGACACTGCGTAGGATCCTACGGTCTTGGCGTGCATCCGTGCGTCGCTGCGGTCCGGTCCCAGGTCGACGGGCACGTGCACCTTCCGCCGACCACTGGCGGCAACATCGATGTACTGTGGAGACCTCACGCCCCACGTGTTGAGCAATTCGGCGGTACGTCCACCCGGCCTCCCGCATGCCCACTATACGCCCTCGCTCAAAGTCCGTCAACTGCACATCCACGTCCACGCTGTCGCGGCATGCTACCAGTGTTAAAGACTGCGATGGAGCTCCGTATGCCACGGCAAACTGGCTGACACTGACGGCGGCGGTGCACAAATGCTGCGCAGCTAGCGCCATTCGACGGCCAACACCGCGGTTCCTGGTGTGTCCGCTGTGCCGTGCGTGTGATCATTGCTTGTACAGCCCTCTCGCAGTGTCCGGAGCAAGTATGGTGGGTCTGACACACCGGTGTCAATGTGTTCTTTTTTCCATTTCCAGGAGTGTAGATAAATGTAAATTGATGCAGAGGTATAGGAAAAAGAATCCCGTAACGTTCGAATACTCCATTAAAAGTGTAGCGCTTGACACAGTCACGTCGATTAAATATTTGGGCGTAACATTGCAGATCGATATGAAGTGGGACAAGCATGTAATGGCAGTTGTGGGAAAGGCGGATGGTCGTCTTCGGTTCATTGGTAGAATTTTTGGAAGATGTGGTTCATCTGTAATGGAGACTGCTTATAAAACACTAATACGACCTATTCTTGAGTACTGCTCGAGCGTTTGGGATCCCTATCAAGTCGAATTGAGGGAGGACATAGAAGCAATTCAGAGGCGGACTGCTAGATTTGTTACTGGTAGGTTTGATCATCACGCGAGTGTTACGGAAATGCTTCAGGAACTCGGGTGGGAGTCTCTGGAGGAAAGGAGGCGTTCTTTTCGTAAATCGCTACTGAGGAAATTTAGAGAACCAGCTTTTGAGGCTGATTGCAGTAAAATTTTACTGCCACCAACTTATATTTCGCGGAAAGACCACAAAGATAAGAGAGATTAGGGCTCGTACAGAGGCACATAGGCAGTCATTTTTCCCTCGTTCTGTTTGGGAGTGGAACAGGGAGAGAAGACGCTAGTTGTGGTACGAGGTACCCTCGGCCACGCACCGTATGGTGGATTGCGGAGTATGTATGTAGATGTAGATGTAGATGTAGAAATGAAATGGCATCCCAGACCATCACGCCTGCTTGTCAGGTCATACGGCTGCCGACAGTCAGATTAGAATCCCACCGCTGTTTGGGGCGCCTCCAGGCACGTCTTCGGCATGGAATCTCATTGACCGGAGTGGAATCGTCTTCTGACATGAGTTGCTCTTCGAACTGAGCCCCGATGGGGTGTCATTTCATTTCAAAGCAGGGTCGCTTTCGTTGTCATCCGCGGCATCCTTACAGCACACTGGTATCTCGATTTGTTGCCTTCATGGAAAGCCATCCCGGGATTACATTTCGGAAACGTAATATGCACTCACACACATCGATAGCTTCTACTGCGTGCCGTTCGTGCTTGCCAACCATCTTGGCCAGCAAGGTCGCCGAATCTCTCCCAAACTGAGAACGTTTGGAGCATTACGGGCTGAGCCCTCCAACCAGCTCAGGACTCTGACGATCTAACGCGCCGATTTGTCAGAATGTGGCGCAATATCCATCAGGAAAACATCCAGGAACACTGTCGATCAACACTTACTGAAATAACTGCTGGCATCACGGCCGCCGGCCGGAGTAGCCGTGCGGTTCTAGGCGTTACAATCTGGAGCCGAGCGACCGCAACGGTCTCAGGTTTGAATCCTGCCTCGGGCATGGATGTGTGTGATGTCCTTAGGTTAGTTAGGTTTAATTATTTCTAAGTTCTAGGCGACTGATGACCTCAGAAGTTAAGTCGCATAGTGCTCAGAGCCATTTGAACCATTTTTGAGCATCACGGCCAGAGGTGGACGAAAGCGTTGCTGCTTGGCCAATTTGTGAAGCTCTTTCTCGTGAATAAATCATTCAAATTTTGTGAAACTGTGTGGCAGGATGCTAGAACTTAGAAAAGGCTGGAGCGATTGATTGAGCTTGGATGCCAGTTTAAATACAACGTGTTTATTGTAAACAGGTAAATATAAAATTTTCAAAATTAACCAGTAGAATAAATACTGATACACTTATTCCAGAATCATAACTGGATGTGATCTCTATAAATATAGTCAACGTTTACAATTTGAAAGCCGTTGAAGATTTCTGTTACAATTAATTATCTATGATGCCACATGTGTTATGGCGTCACATCGCCTAAACAAATTTCTGCAACATACTGGTTTACCGAGCACACAATGTTGAGGCTGATTATAAGCCACGTTCATGAAAACCCAGTGTACTCAAGCACACAACTCGTATTCACACTCTACTCAGTTCTCCACGTGAACACATACATTTCAAATATAAATGATCCCTTAAATGGAGCAAAATATTTTTCTAATCCCCAGGTGAGGTTTACTTTAGCAATGTCCCACAAATTTACCTTCAGAGGTAGAAATCGGAACACAGCGAATAGCTTAGCAATCAAGTAATGTAATTAGAGCTTGCCTAAGAGTCAAGATTGTAACAGCTGACTTTCTTCAACTCTTAAATGCGATCAATGTCCAAAAATATATTATCTTGAACACCGTTAAAATACACAACAACTTTAGCAATGCAGAATTTCGACAAGGATTAGATGAAGTTTATCAAGGCAGTACCTTTAGCAATTGTCTTCCCGCATGTCATCGCTGATAGACTGGACTCCTTAGCTAAATGTCACCACATCACATTATACCTTTTCCAACATGACATGATCTTCTGATACATGCCCGAACCACAGTAAAATACGTGAGCTGAAATAGACTAAGATTCAGCACATTATGCAGAGCCCAGTGCATCAGCTTTACTGGAATTTTATACTTCGGAGAAACGCAGTTTTGCAACACCTCAGAGCATAATCTTCACAAAAGCTTCTACTTGACGCTTATGCCACAAGCTGCAAAAAAAAAAAAAATAAATAGATAAAAAAAATTTAAAAAAATGTCGGCCGGAGTGGCCTAGTGGTTCTAGGCACTACAGTCTGGAACCGCGGGACTGCTACGGTCGCAGGTTCGAATCCTGTCTCGGGCATGGATGTGTGTGATGTCCTTAGGTTAGTTAGGTTTAAGTAGTTCTATGTTCTAGGGACTGATGACCTCAGAAGTTAAGTCCCATAGTGCTCAGAGCCATTTGAACCATTTGCAAAATAATATTACTACGGAGCACAACCGGAGTACAGCCACTTCCAAAGTATATCCATAGAACAATCTTCCTCCAGGAAACCTGTCGGGCGCGAATCACACACCGACACGATAACCACAACATGTCCGCTAACTCCTGTGCGTAACTCTCACACCTCACTTCCTGCTTCGCGCTCGCTTGATAAACACCTCGCTCGCCAGTGATGTACCATGAATCGCAGGAGGAAGTAGTGGCGTGCCAACCGCGGCACAATTGTAGTCATTTGTTTGTCTGTACATCTAAATCACATCTACCTTTTTTAGATTTCTTATTGTAGCACCCGTGCGTGAGAATTGGGTGTTATTAGTGATACTTGTAATATGACATGATATTCCAGAAGCCATTTAAGAGACCAAATACTTTGGATGTAAAAGCCGTCGATAATATTTTTCTAAAATATTTACAATTAGTAAGGTCACAAAATAACATATTTGCATTCTAGAGAAGCATGAACTTCGCACTATTCAAACCTGTGCGGATGACTTTCCCGCTGTGTGCATGTGGAGAGGAAACAGAGGAAGAAAGAGGATGCACGTCTGATGGGTGGGAGAGTACTGCCTAGCGTCCTGTAAACGACGAGGTCGTTAGAGAGGGGCGCGGTTAGTTCAGACTGTAGAGGGACGAGACAGAGATCCGGCCGGCGCCTTGTCAGCAGGAATCACTGGATGTTCTGCTCGAGCCATTTAGGAAAACCACATTAAACCAAAATCTGGGTGACTCCACTGGAAAATGGATCACGATTCTCTGCAGCCCGAATCAAATGCATGAACAGCAATGTCACCGCACACACGCTTTTATTTGGCATTGTATCGAGATCCAGTGGATCCATACCTAACCAACAGAAAAGCATTGCACCGTATCTTCCGCTGAACCAGTTTTTCTCTCTTAACTGATCACATAAGATACACTAGACCAGCACCTTGGTATTCCTATATCATTGGCATCGTATGAATACACATGAGAAGAAATTGTACTGCGTTGATCCAGAGATAACTCTCATTTCGAAGGCGTTTTCATTTCGTTGTATTGGTACAGGAACGAAATAACGTAACTGAGTGAGAATCTGAGATTCATAACAGTGTCAATATGTATAACGAGGTTACACTCAGTGGTCAGTTCCATGTTTTCATCCCATGAGAGTAGTCTCCAGTAGGACCAAAAAGTGTTAGCGTTCGACAGCTATAACTTGTACACACGACAGCCTGTGTATCACAGAGCCTCAGTCCGCAGCTCGTGGTCGTGCGGTAGCGTTCTCGCTTTCCGCACACGAGTTCCCGGGTTCGATTCCCGGCGGCGTCAGTGATTTTTGTCTGCCTCGTGATGACTAGGTGTTGTGTGATGTCGTTAGGTTTAAGTAGTTCTAAGTTCTTGGCCATAGATGTTAAGTCCCATAGTGCTCAGAGCCATTTGAACCATTTTTGAACAGAGCCCGACTTAAATTTCAAAATCAAAAGATTCACAGTTAAATTGTTGTAAACGTACACAATACACCGCTGATGATGGACTATATGTGGGAATTCTGTAATTAAATATTTTTACAAGCAGTTCACGGTTTAGAGGAAGATGGCTTTTAACGTTAACTTCTTGCGTTTATAGATGCCCAAGGAGTTACGATTTCCGCACAAACTACGTGTCCGTTGGTCAGTATTCCAGTCGTCCAGTAGACTGCACCTTGGTCAGTTGAAATCAGCACACGTATGCTCTCCACAGATGAATCCCGTGAAAATTAATACAAACATGTGAACATCGTCTAATAAGATCAGTTCGATTATTGTGGGATCGTACTGAAGAAGGTATAAGGTTGGAGGAATTACGAGGATGAGTTGAAAAGTGATACCTCCGAATTTTTATGTGAAAACAGTTAAAGCTCTTTAAGTGAAACGATCTTTATTAACATTGCTAAATCTTTATTCTTCATTCCATCATATTTATCTCGAAATATAGTGAACCTGGCAATGGATACATGTCGCCCAACGGGAGACTAGTTTCTTGATACCATCACTGTGAAATGTTCGACTTCGTTGACGGAGCCACAACCTCACCTATGCCTGCACCACTTCATCAATATCAAAGTGAGATCCTCGAACGTGTTTTTTAACTTATTCAGACATACTAAAATCGAATGAAGCCAAGTCTGGACTGAACATAGGATGATCAATGACAGTGAACACAAGTATCGCACTGTTGAAGACGTCGCGGCGCTTTTGTGTGGTGTGGAAACGTCATATTGAAGGAGATCGTGCACCATGTGAGAAAGAACTCTTCGAATCCGAGCTTTCAGTTTTCTGGGGTCTCGCAGTACACCGACATAGTTAAATTACACACCGCCAGCTATACATTGCAGCTCGCATCCCACCAGCGGCAGATGGTTGAAACGCGTGTCAGCGAAGCAGGAAAGTCGAGCGAGTAATATGCAAGATGAATCACTAGCTACTGCCATCAAGAATAACTCCGAAAGTATGATAGGAGCTGAAATTTTGTGGGACAAAAGTTGCGTGGGACAACGGAGGCCATAATATGACGTTGGTTTCTTGTTGCTAGGTGGGGTCGCTTCAGAGACATGAAGGTCAAATTATTCTTTTTAATGGGATGCTATAGTTTGGTACTTATTTTCTGATAGCAACTGTCGAGACGAATCCAATGATATGTAACAGTAAGATCTTTGTAGGTCAAGGAAGGTTACAAGGTGGCATGAACGTCCATTTACCGAAGGTGTTCGAAGTGATGACCATCGGTATCAATGCAGAGCTGCAATCTCCTTATCATGGATTCTGTGGTATTCCTTATCACATCCACACTTATCGAAGCACATGCTCTCACAATTCTCTCTTGCATATCTTCAGGTGTAATTCGAACGTCTTTATCAACAATGTCTTTTACGAATCCCCATAAGCAAAAATCCCCAGGTGTCAAGTCTGGGGAATGAGAAGGCCACGACACATCTTCGAGTCCAATCCAACATTTTGGGAATTGTCTCTGCAACTCATTTCTAGTTGCTAGCGAAAAATGTGCTGGACACCCATCGTGTTGAAACCACGTTCGGTTCCTTGTTTCTAAAGGTATTTCTTCCAGTAATAGGTCTATTGTTTCTTGCAGGAATGTGGTGTACTTCCTACCATTAAGATTTCCTTCAATGAAACAGGGGCCCATAATTCTGTGCTCCAGAATCCCACACCATACATTCACTGCCGGCCGTGGTGGTCTAGCGGTTCTAGGCGCTCAGTCCGGAGCCGCGCGACTGCTACGGTCGCAGGTTCAAATCCTGCCTCGGGTATGGATGTGTGTCATGTCCTTAGGTTAGTTAGGTTTAAGTAGTTCTAAGTTATAGGGGATTGATGACCATAGATGTTGTCCCATAGTGCTCAGAGCCATTTGAACCATTTTTTTACATTCACTGACCACGGTTTTAGGTGTGCAACTTGCCGCAGCCAACATGGATTTTCAGTTGCCCAATAACGCATATTAAGCAAATTAACATTTCCATGGTTCGTGAATGTAGCGTCGTTAGTAAATAAAATCAATAAATTTGTCATCCGTCTGAATCTGAAGCTGAGCCCAACGGCAGAATTCAATGCGACGCATACAATACGTACCAGTTAATGCTTGGTGGAGACACTGATATGGTGAGGATGATATTTATGGCGATGCAGAACACGAACAACACTACTCTGGTTCATGCCAGATTCCCTTGCGATTTGACGAGAACTAACACAAGGATCATGAACCACAGTGGCAACAGTACCGATTTCCGTTCCCTCGTTGGTAACTTTCCTATGCAGGATATGTTTCCGACGCGTTAAAGACCCAGTTGTTCTCAATTTAAATGTACGATGTGTAGGGTCAGTACGTTGAGGATTTGACGTTCTCGAAAGCAAACACTGATCAACAGATACAGCAGCCAATGATGAATAATCTAAATTCTTTTTGTCAGAATAAATCAGCTGCTTCGTCTGGAGCTAGGTGCAACACACACGATAAAAATTCAAAACTTTATTATGAATCATGGAGGTGGGTTTTACTTTAAACATAATCATTTTTGAGAAATCAAACTCTGATCATTGAAAAAAAAGACTGTACAACATAAGAAGACTCCAACAGTTACAAAATTCCCTCATTATAAAAATTACAAACATATCTTCAAAATTTATTCAAAATCTTCATCAATGTGAGAACAAGAAATACTACACATCAGTCTTTTCATCGGCATTGTAAAGTATTCTAAATAGCTTCTCCCAAATACACAGAAAACAAATCTAATTCTTTGAAAAACTGAATTGCATGCTACTATGCGTCAAATAAGAATGTCTCAACGCTGTACAACTGACTGACTAACAAGTCGTGCGGTTCTAGGCGCTGCAGTCTGGAACCGCGAGACCGCTACGGTCGCAGGTTTGAATCCTGCCTCGGGCATGGATGTGTGTGATGTCCTTAGGTTAGTTAGATTTAACTAGTGCTAAGTTCTAGGCGGCTAATAACCTCAGAAGTTGAGTCCCATAGTGCCCAGAGCCATTTGAACCATTTTGACTAACAAGTCATCCAGAGATAAAACAAACACAGCGTCAAGAGTCTCTCCTACAGTGTGCTCATTCATCTCTGCCCGTCCCAGTACAGTGAAGGTAAATTATTTGCAATAGCAAAAAACATCTTACAACTTGTGTATGCAGATACGAGTTACTGTAACCTCACGTGGAGCTTTTCAAACGTGCAGTTTGTCCGGGTTTTCCCATCATTGACGGTAACGACCGTCATCATCAACCTTCTCTGTTGGAGGATTGTTTTGCAGGGTAACCCACTCCATCATTCAGATAGTCCACGAGTATCCTCATCGCAGGCCTAAGGAGACATTAGAGATTCCTTGAGAAGACAAGTTTCCACCAAGGGTTCTTTAGGGCTTGCATGCAACTCTTCCTTAGGAATGGAATGACGACAAGTGGAACTCTGCACACAGAGACACGTGAGACTACATTGCCAAACATATGCAGCAGTGACGAGCGATGACAAGTTCTATTAACTTCCTTGTTGTTCTGGATGAGATTAACCGGTTTTCGTCAACACTATCATCGTTATTAGCCATTTGACATCCTCTGTTGGACAAAGACCTCCCCTAAACTTCTCCATGCATAACCGAGGGATCAGACCAGCCAACCTTCCATTCACCTGGATCGTTGAGAAGTTAGCAGCGAATGGCATATACCAATGTTGGGGGAAACCCCATGCAGTCGGCCACCGAGAGGAGAAAATGGTGGCGAACTCAGTCCAAAGCTGTGCTGAAATCTATCGACGCCAGTTCCTTTTGGAGTCGCCAGGATGAGGCCAGTGCAGTAAGGTCCCGACATTTACCTGCGGCTGTCTTGACGGTGGATCCGCAGCCTAATGATGTTTTTTCCAGAGAAAATATTGCTGGTAACACCATACGGATGCTTGCCGCCAAGATATGCATGTGGACTTTATAATCTGCATTGAGTAAGATTAAGGGGCGAAAGTTAATGATGTGCATTCCCCAATTCGTTTAGGCACCGGTATGAGAGTGCCGTTGGCAAAGTCAGGTGGTACAGGAAAGGCACGATTGAACAACACTCGGAATATCTCTAACCAAAGTGGAAGCATCAGTGTGCTGAAGATCCAATATAATTCAAACGGAAGGCCATTGGGGCATCGGGATTTGTTCGTCGCGTCTTCGGCGATCGCGTCCACCACCTCATCTTCCGGGATCATTATCATCAACGACGCCACCTGCGTATTGTCTAGAGTGTGACTGAGGGGCCGGGGAACATCATTGGAAACCGCCGCCGTCGGTACGTAGTCGTAAGCCATTGTTATGAATCAGCGAAGGCTGAGATGACTGCCGCTTGAATGTTGACAAGTTGCCACCCTGGATTGTAATAGTAGTACGAGAGAACGTCGTAGACAACGGAGTTCGGATGTGATATGGTGTCTGACTGCGTGAACGCAACACCACACCTGGTAGTTTGTTGCGTTGATGGGACAGAAGTTTGGCATTGATATGTTGGCATCCGCAATGCACGGCGGACGATGGTAGGAGGACATCAACTTCACGTAAGACCGTGTAATAACAGTTTGTTGTGTCCTGACGCCAAGGTGTCCTGATGCCACGCCGCCGCATCCCTACCACATTAGATGAACTCCCTCCTGATCATCGGCTTCGCACAAGTGATCTACCACAGGAGCGTCAAGGGGTACTAACAAGGTAACCTCCCCATCGCACCCCCCTCAGATTTAGTTATAAGTTGGCACAGTGGATAGGCCTTGAAAAACTGAACACAGATCATTCGAGAAAACAGGAAGAAGTTGTGTAGAACTATGAAAAAAATAAGCAAAATATACAAACTGAGTAGTCCATGCCGAAGATAGGCAACATCAAGGATCGTGCAGACTCAGGAGCGCCGTGGTCTCGTGGTTAGCGTGAGCGACTGCGGAGTGAGAGATCGTTGGTTCAAGTCTTCCCTCGGGTGAAAAGTTTTCTTACTTTGATATAACTCTTCAGGCTTTCCCGGCGATCTAATGACATCTTGGGTTGTCGGGTGTTCTGCCGGATATCAGCGTCGTACTTGCACGATATTTCGGTCACGTAGCTCGAGACCTTCATCAGGTGCGACCTGAGACTGCTCCTCGAGTGGACCTGGTCCAGTACTTATGCCTATTGCCTTCCCCCTCCACCAACGGCTGCAGGCGCTTCCTCTGTGGTCCGCGCCCATTCCCTGCGACCTGTTGGAGCGTTGCTGCTCCGTTTTCCGTCCGCTGCGGATCTAGGTGTTCCCTCTGCGGTCCGCGCCCACCAGACCCGCTCCTGGGGCCTTCATCTACGGTCTGGAGTACCAAGCGTTCCCCCTGCGGTCCGCGCCCGCTCACCACGACCTGTTGGAGCGTTGCCGCTCCGTTTTTCGTCCGCTGCGGCTCTGGATGTTCCCTCTGCGGTCCGCGCCCACCAGTCCCACTTCTGGGTGTTCCATCTTCGGTCTGGTGCGCCTGGCAGTCCGTCAGGGGCTCGTTTACCATCTCCATCTCTCTGGTTCCTCTGTTTGTGTAGTGTTGCAGCTGGCCCCGTTGCTCCTTTAACAATTCCAGAGCCGGATCCCAGGCTCTGCTTAGCTGGTACCCTGTGTCACGATTCATAAGATCGTCAGCCATTTTAATCTCTATCGATTCTCTTATCACACTGTCCCAGAATCTGGGTGTTTGTGCTAGAATCATGGTATCCTCATACTTCATGGCATGATCTAGTTCCAGGCAGTGTTCAGCAATGTCTGACTTAGTCACCTGTCTTAATCTAGTGTGCCTCTGATGTTCTTTGCACCTGATCTCCACAGTTCTTGTCGTCTGGCCAATGTAGGACATGCCACATTGACAAGGTATATTGTAAATCCCTGGTTTTCGTAACCCCAGGTCGTCTTTGACACTCCCCTGCAGTCCCCCGATCTTGTTGGATGGACAGAAAACACACTTGATATTGTGTTTACGGAGGATCCTACTGATTCTGGCAGAAATAGAGCCAGCATAGGGCAGATATGCCACCTTCTTTGCTTCATCTTGGTCTTCTTCAGGAACCTGTGGTATAGTGGCTGGTCGGAGTGCCCTCTCAATTTGTCTGTCCGTGTATCCATTCTTGGAGAAAACTGTTTTGAGACGTTCTATCTCTATGGGTAGATTCTCTTGGTCTGACAGGGCACGTGCTCTGTGGACCAAAGTCTTCAGAACCCCATTCTTCTGTGCAGGGTGGTGACAACTGCTGGCCTGCAGATATAAATCAGTGTGTGTTGGTTTTCGGTACACACTGTGGCCAATTGATCCATCTGCTTTCCTCTGGACTAGTACATCCAGAAATGGCAGCTGGCCATTCTTCTCCAGTTCCATGGTGAACTTGATATTAGGGTGGCATGAGTTAAGATGTTCAAGAAACTCATTGAGCCTATCCATCCCATGTGGCCAGATCACGAAGGTGTCATCCACATACCTAAAGAAGCATGTGGGTTTAAATGCGGCTGTCTCCAATGCCCTCTCCTCAAAACTCTCCATAAACATGTTGGCAACCACAGGGGACAGTGGGCTGCCCATAGCTACACCTTCAGTTTGCTCGTAATATTGGTTTCTGTACAGGAAATACGTGGATGTCAGTGTATGACTGAACAGGTCCAACAGAGCACCGTCAAATTTCTCTGCAATCAGTTCTAGTGAGTCCTTCAGTGGGACCCTGGTGAACAGCGATACCACATCAAAACTAACCATGATGTCCGAATCTGTGATGTGCAGTTGCTTGAGGCGTTGAAGGAAATCTTCTGAGTTGTGGATGTGGTGAATACATTTCCCCACATATGGAGACAGGAGACCTCTCAAGTACTTGGCTGTTGTGTACGTAGGTGCCCCAATATTACTGACAATAGGACGTAGGGGCACGCCCTCCTTGTGTGTTTTAGGCAGACCATACAGTCTAGGTGGCACTGGCGCTTTTTCCCGTAGTTGTCTGATGATCTTATCGGGCATCCCTGTTTCCTTCAAGAGAGCACTAGTCTTCTTGGCCACCTTGTCCGTGGGGTCACACTCCAGAATTCTGTATGCAGGGTCCTCCAGAAGATGACAGTGGAGTTCCCTCCACTGTCATCTTGCAGCGGGTGGATTATGATGAGAAAGTACGCCAACTTCTGGAGGACCCTGCAACGGGGCCAGCTGCAACACTACACAAACAGAGGAACCAGAGAGATGGAGATGGTAAACGAGCCCCTGACGGACTGCCAGGCGCACCAGACCGAAGATGGAACACCCAGAAGTGGGACTGGTGGGCGCGGACCGCAGAGGGAACATCCAGAGCCGCAGCGGACGAAAAACGGAGCGGCAACGCTCCAACAGGTCGTGGTGAGCGGGCGCGGACCGCAGGGGGAACGCTTGGTACTCCAGACAGTAGATGAAGGCCCCAGGAGCGGGTTTGGTGGGCGCGGACCGCAGAGGGAACAGCTAGATCCGCAGCGGACGGAAAACGGAGCAGCAACGCTCCAACAGGTCGCAGGGAATGGGCGCGGACCACAGAGGAAGCGCCTGCAGCCGTTGGTGGAGGGGGAAGGCAATAGGCATAAATACTGGACCAGGTCCACTCGAGGAGCAGTCTCAGGTCGCACCTGATGAAGGTCTCGAGCTACGTGACCGAAATATCGTGCAAGTACGACGCTGATATCTTTTCTTACTTTATTTTCGCAAAGTTATGATCTGTCCGTTCGTTCATTGACGTCTCTGTTCACTGTAATAAGTTTAGTGTCTGTGTTTTGCGGCCGCACCGCAAACTTACATTTCGTAAAATATTCATTGACCTTGTTATTGAAGTCGCGAGCTATATTTGCTGGATTCATATTGCCCACGGAATACATCTCACGTATTTAATGCACTCTCGTCCAAAGTAGCGAACAGTCAACTACCAGCCAGGGAGCCTCGTTAGGAGGAATACTGTCTCTTCCGTGCGCTGTAATCGACTGACGTGTGTTTCGATGTTTATTTAGGTGTAGCGTCCTCATGCTACGACGCAGTTACCTCGCATCGGACGGACGGACGGACAGATAATAATTGTCTGAAAATAAAAAATTAAACTCTTCACTCGAGGGAAGACTTGAACAAAGGACCTCTCGTTCCGCAGCTGCTTACGCTAACCACGGAACCAAGGCGCTCATGACCCTACACCATTATTGATGTTGCCTATCTTGCACTTGGACTACTCAGTTTGTATCTTTTGCTTATTTTTTCATAGTTCCACACAACTTCTTCCTGTTTTCTCGATTGATCTGTGTTCAGTTTTTCAAGGCCTATCCACTGTGCCAACTTGTAACTAAATCTGAGGGGGGTGCGATGGGGAGGTTCCCTTGTAAGGAAAATGTTGCTCGCAGGACGCCCATGTAGTGGCGATGCGTTGTCGACTGACTGATCATGAAGGATAGAAGTATTGAGTTCCTAGCGACACCTACCACACAAACGTATTGCAGCGACAGGAGAAGAGTGCAGATGAAAGCGCAGTGTTCGCAAAAGGCAAGAGACCGTATTTCCTTGGAGGATATACTCGCACAAAGCATTGCAGAAACTTAGATCTGATCAACTCGGCTTGCTGAATGGCTTGTGTTGTGGGTGTAAACATGGGTGTCGACGTGAATGATACCCCATTCGTCAAAAGATGAATATTATCCACCATCATACATAAGGCTGGACATGCTGAGTAATCGGGAGTGGTCCTTCAGTAGGAGGACACGATTGAAATCGTCTCCTAAGACATTACGGTCGTATCGTCCCGAAAATAAGGGTTATATTTCTTCTGCACAGAACGTAGTTCGTGAAATCACTGCGTTGAGCCTGATGACACATATAAATTGATGACCTAGGTATCAAGTATGGTAAAGGCCATACCCCACCGTGATGGGAGGGACAACCATATCTATGACTGCAATACCTTCATGGACATTGAGCGCCACATCACACCCCGTGTGACTGCCAGCTGACGAAAACAACTCGAACTCGCAAAGAGTCGGAATATCAGCAAGACATACCTCCTGTGAAAGGACAATGTTAAAATTCTGACGTGCTGAGTATGTCGTGTAGGAGTTGGAACTTGGCCATGTTGCTGACCATATTGAGCACTGCGAATTTGTATTTGTGGCGTGGTGATGCTGGGAGTGAATTATTATCGTCATAAGCGGTGGAGGGTGGTTACCACCAAGTTTTGTACAGCACGAATGGGAGCTACATTGCGTATCAATGCAGGACAGTGGCGGCAACTCCAGGGGAAGCTCTAGCCCGTCCTCGACTTTGTTACCCCTTGTCCCAATGTGGGTGGACTGTGCTGTATCCGTATGATCTTCTCTGAAGAAGGGAGGGGGGGGGGGGGGAGGATAGCGTGACGACTGCGGAAGACTGTGATCTCAACCCAGTCATCAGCCGCTGTGTGGAGGAATGTCGTTAGGCCTCATGAGTGACCGACTGTGATGTTTGTATTGATGTGGTGATCATTTTTTACAAACGTGTTCCTCTGTATCAGACGGCAGAAGACCTCCATAGGCACAACGACAGCATCGAGCAACAATGAGGTGGAGTCCCTCATTTCGTTGTGAGTTGGGGGGAGAGCCGTAAGGTGGTATACTCGTTGTGTGACAGCAACGACGTCTGAGTGATGGTGGGGACACACATGGTGCTGTTCGAAGTGGCCATGTGACGGACTGGAAGTTGGCGTCGTTGTGGAGTACAGTCGTGCTTGCTGGGGGTGGCACATCTGACTGTAGATGACCCTCTTCTCCGCAACCAGAGCCTATGTATGCTTGTCCATCGTGCAAAATTATGGCAGTGCAATCTCCAATCTGGAACTAGGAAAGTACATGACTCTGATGTTTGATGCGAACATGCAGAACACCATCCAGGATAGAGCATGTCCTGAACTTCTTTCGACATTCAGAGGTCGTGATAGATGTGTTTTAGTGGGCGCAGCCCCGAATCCTTCCGCGGTCAGAAAAATGGTACCGAATCTTCCCAAGCCCGCAAGGGTCTGAAAAATTATGGGACCGAATCCTCCCGTTTGAAGCAGATAGCAGTTCTAAACCTTATGAATAGTCCAAGCAGGCAAAGGAAAGCATATGAAATTACAGTAAAAGACGTAAAAAATTTTCGCGTGCATTGTATGTTTAAAAGTTTTATCTTTTATCTTATTGAGATAAAGTCCAGCCGTCACAACGCCCGCTCAAGGTCACGCGCAAAGCGTGCATAAGTGAATCAATATTTTTTGTTTAAAAAATGGGATGGGTAGGGGAAGGAGATAAGGAACATGGCAGAGATAATTATATTATTGTCTATAATACAACATACAATGTGTCAGTTTGGGAAGATTCGGTCCTGTTACCTGCTTACCTACCTGGTTTCGGGAGGATTCGGGGCTGCGCCCGTTTAAGTTCTAGAGTTCTCTGAATAAAATTTAAATAGTTTCGCAATATTTCGCAAAAAATCACATATTTACCAATTTGTGAAAAAAATTATGATCAGAATTCCGAATAGTTCCCCTAGAATTCTACGTAAACTCCTGATAACATTTTTGTGCAAATAATACACTAATGGCCATTAAAATTTCTACACCACGAAGATGAAGTGCTACAGACGCGAATTTTAACCGACAGGAAGAAGATGCTGTGATATGCAAATGATTAGCTTTTCAGAGCATTCACACAAGGTTGGAGCCGGTGGCGACACTTACAACGGGCTGACATGGGGAAATTTTCCTACCGATTTCTCATACACAAACACCAGTTGACCGGCGTTGCCTGGTGAAACATTGTTGTGATGCCTCGTGTAAGGAGGAGAAATGCGTACTATCACGTTTCCGACTTTGATAAAGGTCGGATTGTAGCCTATTGCGATTGTGGTTTATCGTATCGCAACATAGCTGCTCGTGTTGATCGAGATCCAATGACTAATACGGAACGCCGTGCTGGATACCAACGGCCTCGTATCTCTAGCAGTCGAGATGACAGGCATCTTATCCGCATGCCTGTAACGGATCGTGCAGCCACGTCTCGATCCCTGAGTCAACAGATGGGGACGTTTGCAAGACAACAACCATCTGCACTAACAGTTCGACGACGTTTGCAGCAGCAAGGACTATCAGCTAAGAGACCATGGGTGCGGTTATCCTTGACGCTGCATCACAGACATGAGCGCCTGCGATGGTGTACTCAACGACGAACCTGGGTGCACGAATGGTAAACTTCATTTTTTTTCAGACGAATCCAGGTTCTGTTTACAGCATCATGATGGTCGCATCCGTGTGTGGCGACATCGCAGTGAACGCACATTGGAAGCGTGTATTCGTCATCACCATAATGGTGTATCACCCGGCTGATGGTATGGGGTGCCATTGGTTACACGTCTCGGTCACCTCTTGTTCGCATTGACAGCACTTTGAACAGTAGAAGTTACACTTCAGACGTGTTACGACCCGTGGCTCTACCCTTCATTCGATCCCTGCTAAACCCTACATTTCAGCATGATAATGCACGACCGCATGTTGCAGGTCCTGTACTGGCCTTTCTGGATACAGAAAATGTTCGACTGCTGCCCTGGCCAGCACATTCTCCAGATCTCTCACCAATTGAAAACGCCTGCTCAATGGCGGACGAGCAACTGGTTCGTCACTATACGCCAGTCACTACTCTTGATGAACTGTGGTATCGTGTTGAAGCTGCATGGGCAGCTGTACTTGCACACGCCATCCAAGCTCTGTTTGACTCAATGCCCAGGCGTATCAAGGCCGTTATTACGGCCAGAGGTGGTTGTTCTGGGTACTGATTTCTCAGGATCTATGCACCCAAATTGCGTGAAAATGTAATCACTTGTCAGTTCTAGTATAATATATTTGTCCAATGAATACCCGTTTATCGTGTGCATTTTTTCTTGGTGTAGCAATTTTAATGGCCAGTAGTGTAGTGTATGAGATAAATGCAATAGTGAGGGACCCATTTTTACCGCGTGGCACTGCCACATTGTAGAAAAATGGCCGTCCACTAAAAAAGTGCAGATATGTGCATGCAAATACATTTGAACTTGTTTACTATAACATGAAAGTTTCAGGAGAGCCATGTACAAAAATTTGAGTCACGCAGAGGAAATTTTGTAGGCCATGCAAACAATATCTTAAAAACGTGTCATTGTCCGATTCACTGTTTGCCGTAAACTCTTACGGCATGTATCATATAGACTTGAGACTGGAATGAAACCGCAGTATTGGATAAGTACACACTAGTACAACCTACACAAGATTTTGTGGTACTAATATTTTTTTCCGTTCTGTCTAGGTTTTCTAGCGAGTTGGCCCACCGTGCGGCGCTACAAGATAAGTTGAAATGATCTTTTTCTCCGATTTCTACCACCGCTTCTGTTATGATATTCATTGCAATAAATGAGGCGTCCATATAATATGAAATGTTGACAATTCACCTATGCAGTTCATTACTAATTCCTTCACAACGGTAGTCAGGGATTTAGAACATCTCTCACAGTTCAAATTTACCAGCGTAATCTTCAGGCTAAATACAGTAATAACCCCCATTTGCATGGCGTATTAAATTACTGTTCACAGCCTCCACGTCGCCACACCCTAGTCAAGTACAGCCAGATGGTCTCCGCAAGACCACTTTCGAAAATACTCTTAATCCAGCTTCAAACATGTTACCAAAACATCACACAACTAAATTAAAATTTGCACATGCGTGTCTACATACACTCGCGTGACCACCTTCCAAAATGAAGCCTCGTGTTCTCTTGTTACAGTAGCTAAATCTCCTCAATCTTGACAACATTTTACTTAGATAAAATTTATACCTAAATGGGGCATAGCATTATCTTACATACTGAATAATATTTTCAGATCATATTATAATTACAACCTAGACAATGTTTACACATGTGAAAAATAAAATACAATCCAACAGTATGTCGCAACAGCAAAAGGAATATTTTCCATAATTAATTTGGAGACTTAATAAAATGCATATACACGTTAATGCGTACATGTCAATAAAAAAAGATTTCCCTTTCAAAACCGGTGGTAGATGAACATTCTTTGGAAAGTCGACCTAATATAGCTTCCGATGAACGCTCTTTCTACGAGGGCTAACGGTTTCTAGAGTAGCACGATAAAATAAATACGGCGGATTGCAAATCATTACACCGTAACAGAAATGAGAACAGTGAGAAACTTAACAACAACACTGGTGATCACGAAGTAGTTGAAGTTAAGAAATTCTGATACCTAGGCAGCAAAATAACCCATGACGGGCAGAGCAAGGAAGGCATAAAAAGCAGATTAGCATTGGCAAAAAGAGCAATCTTGGCCATGAAAAGTCTACTGATATCAGACATAGGGCTTAATTTGAGGAAGAAATTTCTGAGAATGTACGTTCGGAGCATGGCATTGTATGGCAGTGAAACATGGACTGTGGGAAAACCAGAACAAGAGAATCGAAGCATTTGAGATGTAGTGCTGCGGAAGAATGTTGCACTTGTGGTGGATGATAAGGTAAGAAGTGAGGAAGTTTACCGGAGAATCGGCGAGGGGAGGAGTGTATAAAAAGTACTGACAAGAAGACGGAACAGGATGAGAGGGCATTTGTTAAGACATCAGTGAATAACTGACATAGTAGAGAAGCGGCAGATAGTAAAAACTGTAAAGGAAGCCTGAGATTCGGATACATCCAGCAAATAGTTGAGAACGTAAGTTACAAAGTGCTACTCTGAGGTAAAGAGCTTGGCACAGGAGAGGAATTTTGGCGAGCCGCATCAAACTAGTCAGAAGCTTTAAAAAAAAATTACGTGTTCGATTGATTGTATATCAAGACGAGGCCAGCAACCACGCAGCCGTTAATCACCAGCTGACAGTCACCGAGACACGCTCTGCCTAAAGCCCATTCATATACGAGTGTAACTAATTGTTATGGCTGTAAGTGGCACGTGCAAGTCTGACAAGTCTCACATTTTGAGGGCTGTACAAAGTGTAATGTTCGCCACCATTGGTTTTTGAACTCACATATCTATTAGAAAAAATTATAGTCCTTTACCGTGTCAAATATCGATATATCGACAGCTCCATACGATTGTCACCATTCAGTTGTCAGCATGTAGTAACTGACAGTCATAAATAGACCTAATCTAGTCCTTTTATGCCGAATGGTAGAAATTCATATTGTGACCTCTAAACTGTAAAGTGCGCTAACGGCTATGACAGAGAAAGCAGCTGCATATTTACTGGAACATGGACACAACACTGAAGCTTAAATCTATTAACTTTACAATGGAAATTGATGAAGTCTGCAAAGATCTTAACAAAGTGCCTTAAAACATTTCTCAACCGTCAAATGCTTAGAACATGAGAATTACAAGATATGAAACAAGAAATCCAAAATATCTTGCTGCAAGTAGTGCAAACTTCCTCGATGACAAAATCAATAAAAGATATTTAAATAGTGAATTGCGACCGAATCAGACAGTAGGCACTCTACATTCATTATTTTCGATGTTGTGAGTTTATTCCGCCAATTTACTTTCTACCTCTCTGTGTGAGGAATGTTTCCTGAAACTGCATTACAAATAAAATTTTTTCTTTCAAAAATTCAGTCTTGATCACACCACGCATGCTTCAAGAACATAGGTGACCGGTTTCGGTCATATCACTTGACCATCATCAGACCTGTAATTTAATTTAGAAAGTAATAGAAACCTTACTAGATTGACAGTAAAATATGACAAAATGCTTATAAGGATAAAATACAATAAGACTTGTTATACTCATGGCAACCTTCGAAGATGGTAGGTGGAGCACTCTTCTCAGGTGCTGTGATGTCAACTTGTGCCAGCAAGTGACGGACATACGCTTAAACACGAATATGCTCCGCCTACCTCTTCTCCCTCTGCCTCACGTCAGCCAATCAGTGTAAAACGGGTTCACATAATCGTCAAAACGTAAATAAAAGCTTTAAAAATAGGTGTATACTTGCAGTCAAGTCAGAACTCACATATTGATAAGATGCCACAATGCCAAAGACCTTCACAACATTGTTGAAATCAAATGGTTCAAATGGCTCTGAGCACTATGGTACTTAACATCTGAGGTCATCAGTGCCCTAGAACTTAGAACTACTTAAACCTAACTAACCTAAGGACATCACACACATCCATGCCCGAGGCAGGATTCGAACCTGCGACCGTAACGGTCGCGCGGGTCCAGACTGAAGCGCCTAGAACCGCTCGGCCACTCCGGGCGGCAACATCATTTACTTTGAAACCATTGTGGTAGTACCACCATAGCCCATAGAGGGCACACTGAGTATATATCGTCTGTACAGTTATTTTTAAAACTCTTAATTGATATTTTATACAATATTTAAGTAGTTCCATGGTTGTAAAGAGATATTTTATACGTAACTATTTTTATGATATTATTGTACTTTGTTTTTTTTGCGTTTTGACGATTATGAGAACCGGTTTTACACTGATTGGTTGACGTGAGGCAGAGGGAGAAGAGGTAGGCGGAGCATCTTCGTATTTAAGCGTATGTCCGTCAGTTGCTGGCACCAGTTGACATCACAGCACCTGAGAAGAGTGCTCCACCTGCCATCTTCGAAGGTTGCCATGGGTATAACAAGTCTTATTGTATTTTATCCTTATAAGCATTTTGTCATATTTTATTGTCAATCTAGTAAGGTTTCTATTACTTTCTAAATTAAATTACAGGTCTGATGATGGTCAAGTGATATGACCGAAACCGGTCACCCATGTTCTTGAAGTGTATGTGGTGTGATCAAGATTGAATTTTTGAAAGAATTTTTTTTTCTTTTAATTTTTGATCACTGTTCCAAAAATGTTTGTTATAATTGTTCATTACAAAAAACGAAATCGGTTGCCAGGGTATATATTATCCACTCTTTATATGAATTCTCTTACATCTTCATAGTCTGAGCCAAATAGTAGCCGTAGAATAGGGACTGGAGAAAGGTAATCGCAAGCCAAACTGCACAGTTGCGGGACTGTACGTAAACAGAACTTCACCCTATTCCAGAAAGTTAGAAAGACAGCGAACACCGCTGAATCGGACAAATGCGGTACAAGCACCGCAGACACTGGCTCCGGGTGCAATTGCGCGGAGAAATCTGGGCCTCTGCAGGAACGGGCAAGACGGCGGCACACATTAGTCGCCCGGGGAGCGGGACCGCCGAATTTCGGCACAATGGACCGCCGACCGATAAACGGGCCCGGCACAATGGGTGCGCCTTTCAAACTTTCACATCCCAATTACCGAATATAAGTTATATATATATCCGGGACACGGCTGCTGAAAGGACGGCGCCTGCTGTTTGCTCAGCCCCGTCTCCAAACGCGGCAGCAGCGCGCTTCGTTAGGGAGCCCGGGTTCGGCAGCCGGCGCTGCGCGGCGCGTTAACGAGTGACTCCACCTCCAGCCCAGCTGCAGCCAGAGGTTATTCAAAGGCAAAGGCGAGTGCGCGGCCCGCTACCCCGCCTCGTGCCTGCCTGCCTACTTCGCACGCTGCCGCTGCGGGGAACTCCCTCTTTCTGTCGAGGCTAGTGTCACGCAGTAACGCGGGAAACGCTCCGCATTCCTGGTAATGTTGCCAACGTAACTCCGGGCCAACAATGCAATAATCATCAGGTTAAGACAGACAACTCTGGGCTGCAGCTGTAAACTAGAGGCGGTGACCGAGCAAAGCAAGCTCGCTCGTTGCTCGTGATGTTGGCAGATGGTCGAGAGTAGAGCTCCGAGAAACTCGCGCCTCGGTTACAAGCGTTCAGTTATGAGGAAGGCGACTCAGCATACTCGTAGAGGAAGGGGAATCGAGGAAACGTGATAATTAATAGTCTGCAATGAAAACTGCATGCATGATAACACACATTGGCATTTTCGTTATGTCACCATATGCGTACAGAAAAATTAAAGAGACCTTTGGAGAAAAGAGAGCCACTTGTATGAATATCAGGAGCTCAGATGGAAACCCAGTTCTAGGCAAAGAAGGGAAAGCAGAAAGGTGGAAGGAGTATATACAGGGTCTATACAATGGCGATGTACTTGAGGACAATATTATGGAAATGGAAGAGGATGTAGATGAAGATGAAATGGGAGATACGATACTGCGTGAAGAGTTTGACAGAGCACTGAAAGACCTGAGTCGAAACAAGACCCCAGGAGTAGACAACATTCCATTGGAACTACTGACGGCCTTTAGAGAGCCAGTCCTGACAAAACTCTACCATCTGGTGAGCAAGATGTATGAGACAGGCGAAATACCCTCAGACTTCAAGAAGAATATAATAATTCCAACCCCAAAGAAAGCAGGTGTTGACAGATGTGAAGATTACCGAACTATCAGTTTAATAAGTCACAGCTGCAAAATACTAACGCGAATTCTTTACAGACGAATGGAAAAACTGGTAGGAGCCGATCTCGAGGTTAAGCTTTAACTACAAGCAAACCAATAGGCCTATAGCAAATTGAGCTATACCTATATTTTTTTTGTTTTATTCTGCGTTAGGCTATCTGGAGCAATTTGTTGTTTAATTTCAATATATATTTTTTATTTTATATTGTAGTAAGAATCGTCCTGTTTTCGGCGTCTTCTCTATGAACTGCTTACTTCATAACTTTATAGCTTCAGTTGATGTTAACGAAATTTTAATAGGTTATAGGCACACATGTTGGTAGTGGAAATCTCAAGTTACAGAATTTTTCAATCACCCAAAAAAAAGTACTTATGATTTTTCTAAAGCAACTTCTTCTCAGCCCAGGATAAACAAATAACAGAAAGAATGAGTTTGCTTCGAATGTCTCTTTCTTGGTCATAAGAAGCTACAATCACTGTAACCGTACAGTATGATACGGGTTTTATAAAGAATGTCAGGTTCTCTGCGCTCTAGATCTCGCGATTAACAATGCGCATGGATGTGAAAATGTCCAGCACATACAAACAAGTCGTAAATATCGTAAATATTACTCTTTATAAAATCTATATCACACTGTACGATCACAATGGTTTTACCTTCTTACAACTATAAAACAGATTTTCAAAACAAACCCAAGCTTTCTGTTATATGTTTGGGTGATTGAAAAATACAGCAACATGACATTTCCACTACCGATATACGTGCCTATAACCTATTAAAATTTCATGTACATCGAAGAAATACGAATCACCCTACATAGTTTTGAAGTGAGCAGTTCCTAGCGAAGATAACGAAAACCGGATAGTGCTTACAACAATCTAAATCAAAAGTATAAATTGCTCCATATGGCCTAACGCAAAAAACAACAAAAATATTGGTGTAACTCATTTTGGGATAGGCCTATTAGTTCGCTTGTAATTGAAGCTTGCACTCGAGTCTCCATAATAAAAATCCGATAGTAGAAGGAAAATTTTTGTCTGCTACAGTCATACTCAATTTATGAAGTTATTTTATGGTTGCTCAACAAAAGAAATTACATTATCTGACCAAAAGTGTCCGAATACCTATTAGAGGACATGACGGCCTAAACTCTGGTAGGAACACTTCCAATGAGTTTTCTGATTATCTGTGGAGGAATGGCAGAAACCCGAGAGAGTAGTTATGTTGGATGCCGGGGATACGGAGCGAAATCGACGTTCTAATTTATCCTAACGATCTTCTATCGGCTTCACGTCGGGGCTATAGGTAGACCAGTCCATTTCAGGAATGTTATTGTCCACAAAGCACTGCCTCACACATGCTTATGACAGTATGCACTGTCATGCTGATACATTCAATCAAAAAAATTACTCTGAGCACTATGGGACTTAACATCTGAGGTCATCAGTCCCCTAGAACTTAGAACTACTTAAATCTAACTAACCTAAGGACATCACACACATCCATGCCCGAGGCTGGATTCTAACCTGCGACCGTAGCGGTCGCGCGGTTCCAGACTGTAGCGCCTAGAACCGCTCGGCCACCCCGGCCGGCTACATTCAATCATTGTCTCCAAACTGTTCCTCTATTGCACGTAGTACACATTGCTATAATATGTGTTCGTTCATATTCCTCCGCTTTCTTAAGCGCAATAGGGGTTCCGTGCTGTAACCAGGAAAAATTATCCCATATCTTAACACCAGTTGTTCCACCATCACTATTGATGGCAGGTAAAATTCTTCAGGCATTCGCGGAACTCAAACGCTTCCATCGGATGGCCACAGGGAATAGTGAGAGACTTGACTCTAGATTAGGGATTGGAGAAACCGACTAGTTAAAACCGTTACCGTTATTTTAGTTCTGAATTACCTGTATTTTTCGGTATTTGTTTCGTATCAGCTATAATAGGATTTTTTCATTTTTTACTAATAGCTGGTTAAAATTATTGGAGTATCAATTTGTCATAGTAGCAGTGGAAAAACTTTTGGTTTTTAAACTTTTTTAAAAGTGAGTAATGTTTCTTCGCAAAATTTCAGTTGCTTTGAAATATTGGATTATTATAGAAACTGGGAAACACGATGAGAACTATTTTAATAATAGTGCCTACAGTTAGAAACTATCGCTAGACGCATGATACAAGAAACTGTACCGCACTGCAGAGAGAAATAATGTAGTTGCTGTCGTCTGGCGTGGCCTGTTAGACGGTACGAGTATACGTCCGTTACGTAATACATGCTCCCATCTGGTCTATGCGGCAGTTCCTCGCTGTTGCCACCGGCTCGGACATCAGTTGTATTGCAGAATGGTACCGTTTTACGAAGCGCGGTAGCGATAAAGTACCATGTTCCACTTACTGTAAAAGATTAAAAACGGGAGGAGGCACAACAAACTTGCGACGTCATATAAGGAGCACATTTGATTGATATACCTATAATTTTCGGAGTAGGTACTAAAATCCATGGAGAAGAAATAAAAACTTTGAAGTTCGCCGATGACATTGTAATTCTGTCAGAGACAGCAAAGGACTTGGAACAGCTGTTGAACGGAATGCACAGCGTCTTGAAAGGAGGATATAAGATGAACATCAAGAAAAGCAAAACGAGGATAATGAAATGTAGTCGAATTAATTCGGGTGATGCTGAGGGAATTAGATTAGGAAATGAGACACTTAAGGGGGTAAAGGAGTTTTGCTATTTGGGGAGCAAAATAACTGATGATGGTCGAAGTAGAGAGGATATAAAAAGTAGACTGGCAATGGCAAGGAAAGCGTTTCCGAAGAAGAGAATTTTGTTAACATCGAATATAGATTTAAGTGTCAGGAAGTCGTTTCTGAAAGTATTCGTATGGAGTGTAGCGATGTATGGAAGTGAAACATGGACGATAAATAGTTTGGACAAGAAGAGAATAGAAGCTTTCGAAATGTGGTGCTACAGAAGAATGCTAAAGATTAGATGGGTAGATCACATAACTAATGAGGAGGTATTGAATAGAATTGGGGAGAAGAGGAGTTTGTGGCACAACTTGACAAGAAGAAGGGACCGGTTGGTAGGACATGTTCTGAGGCATCAAGGTATCACAAATTTAGCAGTGGAGGGCAGCGTGGAGGGTAAAAATCGTAGAGGGAGACCAAGAGATGAATACACTAAGCAGATTCAGGAGGATGTAGGTTGCAGTAGGTACTGGGAGATGAAGAAGCTTGCACGGGATAGAGTAGCATGGAGAGCTGCATCAAACCAGTCTCAGGACTGAAGACCACAACAACAACAACAACAACAACATAATTTTATTGATTTACTTGGGCTAATAATTGAAACCTTAATTTTATGGTTGCTTTGGGTTGGAAAACTGACCCCATACAAAAGTAACGCTGCAGCGTGGCGGTCATCTTGTGACCTTTCACTGTCGCTGTCGCCGCGCCCCTCTCCTTCCCCTTCGGAATCTTTGCTGGAGAGAATGAGACCGATTTCTGCCCTAGCCTCGACCTAGTATCGACCGTGATCTCCTACTCCTTAACGTTAATCAGAAGTTTTCAATGTTTGTTCTAAATTCATCATTATTACTGCAAGTAACAGCAACGAAAAACCGAAAAATCGGTTATTTTGGAAACTGGTTATTTAAAAGCCGTTTTAACAGACAGGTTGAACTGAAGACGAAAAGAGCCGAAAACCGATTGTTTCAACAATCCCTACTCCAAATCACTCGTTTCCCGTCATCCACTGTTCAGTGGCGTCACTTCTTACATCATTTCTAGTGTTGCTTATCACAGACTACAGAAATGTATGGCATACGACCCACTCGACCATTGCCCCCCCCCCCCCCATTCTTTTTAACTACCTGCGTGCATTTATTGCGCTAGCTGGATTGCTGGAAGCGATCGATTCCTTCCCTTGATTTCATGCGATTTCTTACAGCCACCCTCCGCAATGCTAGAATGTCTCTGTCCGTCAGTACGTGAGGTCTGCGTGGTCTTGATTTAGTTGTGGTTGTTCCTTTTTGTTTCCATTTAAAATATTTCAGAACCTAGGGTCTAAGAGCCAGTCAAACAATCTCTGTCAAATGTGAGACAAGTGAAACTTAATCTGCCTCAAGTTAATTTCAAAGATAAAAACGGCAACAATGATTGTTATTAATATGAGGGCAGATCTCGTTATGCATGATTGCTGGATAAGTATCAGACGACGTGCAATGTGTGCACTTTTTTTTTTTTTTTTTTGTAAGTGGCAGAAAGCAATTAAAATTAACTTCGAATATGCAGGATGTATTACGATTGAAAATGAGCCGTAATTTATCTCTAGCCGTAATTAATCACAAAGATCGGGACTAATTACACAAGTCTATGCATGGCGCTACACAAGGACGGCCTAAAATCGCAATAGATCTCAAAAATTGATGATACCATACAACTGGTGTTATCCTGCTGGGAAAAAGTTTCGCAACACCACTCGAAACTAGTGACAGACACACACAATTCACCTATATCCTGGCGGGAAAAAGGCAGGGATGTAAGGTACTATCCTTATTCTTTTTGGTGATAAATACGATCAACTGGTGCGATGCTGATGCTGAACAGAGAGGAGCTTAGAAAGTGTATTACCTACAAGCATACAGTATGTATCATTGTTTGACGTCAGAGTTCGCTACAGACGCCTGCTCAAAAACCAGCCTACAGCTTGGGCAATCGAATCCAATACACGCTATCACAACTGATGGAAAAAATGCACCACAGTTCTAATTACACTTCAAAAAAACAAGTGTACTGGGTAAAATCGTCATCCTAAAAGATTGCAAAGGGGGCGGTAGTTGAACGTGTACAATCACAAACTCCCTAAAATCGAGCCCCTCTTCCTCACGCCTCCCTCCATCCACCTACGCGGAAGACACATGCTTCTTCAAACGGCCAGAGCTACAGAGAGTCTCTTAGTTCTTCTGTGCCCCCCTCCCCCCCCCCCCCCCAATCTGTGGCCACTGACCGCACTTAGACATCCTTGGTCACTCGCTGCATAGTTTACGCCATGTGATGTTCAGCTTTCTGTGAGAACCAGAGGACTGAGACATGTTAATGTCAGTTTAGCAGCCGCTGACTCGGATCTCTAAGTCATGGTAGAAAAAACAAAGTGTATGGCTGTGTACAATGACTGGGTGTGTTACAACTGGAAAAACAGTGTACTAAACAGTTTGTGAAGGAACAATACAGGAACCCTCTCGTGTGACTGATAGTCTGTTGGATGTGGTCCTCCTACAGTACATGGGATGAAACTTTACACTAGTCTGTGGAAGTGACTTCGATCATGAACCACCTGCTACAATGAACCAATACCTGTGTATTTAATAGCATCACCATGTATTTTCAATGTTGGAAAGCAGACTGTATTTGTTTCATGATTCCAAATCACAGACGCCATTTCTACCCGAAAGCATAAAGCTATCAGCGACTCATGTGAGTGCCTGTAGACTCAAGACCGCTTTTTATGCAGGGTGACAGTGACATAGTCACTACGATCATGTTTTTAATAGCGCAGTTCTTAAGCGAAATGTATGGTGTGGGCTGTAGAATCCCTCTGTGGTCAGCTTCAAATGTCAGTTCTCAATAGTGTTCCATGAAAACAACATCGTCTTCCCTCCGTGGATTCCCATTTGACATACCTGGAGAGTGTAATCCGACTACTGAAAAAAAATTATTCACCATCCGAACTGACTTTCATGATCAATTTAATTACTTAGCCTTTCAAATTGATATCAATGACGTGCCACCTGGTGGGCGGAGAAGATGGCTAGAGCACCACGGAATGACTCTTGACAGGCATTTCTTTTTAGTTGTGGCGATATCTATGAACAAAATTTCAATCTCCCACATACACAGGGCGAGACAGGCTCTCACGATTTCTTTTGTAAATGGTAGTTTGATATAGCATTGCATTGGTAAAAGGGGATCTGTCAGTGTACAAAACAGCTATGTTCTCTTGAATTATAGATTGTAGTTGTCGAACGTAAAATGAATGTTTTTTTTTTCAGCATGTGAGCCAATGGCATGAAAGAGTGTCTAAAACGTTTATAATTCACACATGCATGACAGTTTATTTACAGACACTAACGCGAGAGACGCACTCACTGTAATTTGTTCAAAAAGCCGAAAGAAATTGCTTAATATAGATTTTTTTATTCTTCTAGACTTAAGTTCTCGCTTTTTCTTTACTCTCATGGTGGTTTCGAGATAACGAGAACAGTCTGTGGTGGTTGGTAGTTTTTGCAGTAAAATAGTCTAAGTTTTTTTCCTGATTTTATGCATGGTGGACATGTCTCTGCTGATCATTTGTAGTCGGCGGCGGTGCACTTCGTTGGATGTCGCAAAGTAATGAGAAGCGAATTGTATCCTGCAGTGGAATGTAAAACCTATACCAATTTTGCTCAAAAAACTAAAAAAAATGGACTTTGTCTATTTTTGTGTAAAGACAACATTTATTATCATTGTGATTGTGTTTTCCTTTTTTTAAAAATAGTTGCTTTATTATAGGAGTGCAACGGCCTTGCCGCAGTGCATACACTTGTTCCCGTCAGATCACCGAAGTTAATCGCTGTCGGGTGTGGCCAGAACTCGGATGGGTGACCATCCGGGCGCCATGCGCTGTTGCCGTTTTCCGGGGTGCACACAGCCTCATGATCCACTTGTGGAGCTACTCGACCGAACAGTAGCGACTCCGGTCACAGAAAACCATCGCAATGACTGGGAGAGCAGTGTGCTGACCACACGCCCATCCTATCCACATCCTCAGTAAGGATGACGCGGCGGTCGGATGGTCCCGATGGGCCACTTGTGTTTATTATAGGAGTCGTCTTGATGTTAAATAGTCCACTGCTCGGAACGGCGTTGTGGGATTTCCGTGAAGAGGTCGCGACTGGCCCTTTAGACAAACAACCCTCAGTCGGGATAGCACACATTTATCACGGTTTTGTTCTAAGGGATGCGGGCATAGTGCTTTGTACTGAAGGTACTGGGGAGTCAGGCTGGACTCGTTTTAGGTGGAAGGGTCTTCCTGTATCACAAGCAGCTGACTTTTGAAAAAGCCATGTGGAGTGTTCGCCAGATGGCCGGGGTTGTGCTAATAAACTTCCCCTTTGTGGTATCTAGACAGCCGCCTCAAGGCATGCCACGTATCGAGAGTGACCGCGGCAGTCTGAGAGCGGCCAGCGGCCATAGACAGCGGGGGTGGGGGGGGAGGGGGGGTGAAAAAAAACTAAGAGGCCCTCTGCTCCTCCCCATAGCTGGATGGAAGGAGGTGTGAGGAGGAGGGACTCGATTTTTGGCAGTTTCTGATTGTACATGGAGGGAAACACAAGTTCAACTACCGCCCGTTTACAGTCTTTTAGGACAATCGTTTTTCCCCAGTATATGTATTGCATTATGACCTCTTCATACCGAGTCCTGGATTTTTTTTTTCACGGCATTTTTGAAGTGTAATTAGAGCTGTGGTGCATTTTTTCCATCAGTTGTGACATCGTGCATTGGCTTCGATTGCCCAAGCTATTGGGTAGTTTTTGAGCAAGCGTCTGAACCGAACTCTGACGTCAAACAACGATAGATATTGTATGCTTACTTTTTAAACTCCTCTCTGTCCAATACCAGCATCTCATCAGTTGATCGTGCTTCCCACGAAAAATAATAAAGATAATACCTTACACCCCTGTCTTTTTCCCGCCAGCTTGTAGGTGAAGGGTAGAGTTAATGTGTGTCTGTCACTAGTTTCGAGTGGTGTTGCGAAATTTTTTCCCAGCAGGATAACACCAGTTGTATGGTATCATCCTTGTGTAGCGCCATACATATAGTTGTGTAATTAGGCTCAATCTTTATCATTAATTACGTAATTAGGATCCATCTTTACTTCATTTTCCCGACCAAAATAAATAAAGTACACTAACCCTACCTTCCTCTGCTGTATCTGGACGGTTTCCATGTGTTGGGGGGTGCCCTTGGGTTCGAGTCTCAGGTCACTGCTAATTTTAATTTTCCACCATTTCCAAGTTCCTCTGGTCGTATAATTGTGTTAGGTGGGTGCACTTGGGCTTCCCATCCAGTAAGATCAGAGTTCGAGTCCCAGAAAAAGTACCGCCAATTTTAATTTCCTGCCAATTCATGGGAGGGGGTGGGGTGGGATGTCAGCACAGTCCTGGGATAAAGAAATGACCGCCAAAATTCGAAATCCGCGCCAAAAGGGTATGTTTGGCAATTGGGAGGGTGGAGAGGGGCCCACGCGCAGGCTGAGAAAAACACATGACGTCATCTGTGTCTAGGGTGGTCGGAGAGGGGGGCAGGGGTTGATTAATTGATCGATTTAATTAATTTGCATATCAATTTCGTACCATCTCCCTACTACCTCTAGCATCATACCTTATACCACAAAAGTCGCTCATTTATTAGAAAAGGGCTTAATATGTTGATTAATTACAGAAATCCAATAATTACGTGGAACTATCTCATCGTATTTATTACCTTCCATGCAGATCAAATGCTAACAGTACTCGCCGGTCCCTTTTATACTGGCAGAACTGCCTCTCATGACATCTAGTGGTCAATTCCGCTTTACATAGTGGTCTTACAGGGTGGTGTCAGGATACGTTTGGTAAGAGATATTACGTATAAGGCTCGGCATCCCTCTCTTAGGCACTGAATGCAACCCATAGGACTGCAAGTATTTCTTTCAGCCACTATCTGAAATTAAAAGTAATATTAATAACCACGTGTCTTGTCGAACTTAGCTCCCATCTCGTTCTGTTACCACTTTAAAATAATGAAACACATTTGCAGACCTGGGCGGAAAAGAGAGAGCAAAGATGAAAATATTATGCTGATTATTTCCATAATAATCCCAGCGCAAGCTTTTTCTGAATCTCATATGTAAATTCATTTTATAAATAAGCTTCCATTTTAACTTTCTTTAATGCGCCTTCTGGCG
This sequence comes from Schistocerca cancellata, assembly GCF_023864275.1. Classification (NCBI taxonomy): domain Eukaryota; kingdom Metazoa; phylum Arthropoda; class Insecta; order Orthoptera; family Acrididae; genus Schistocerca; species Schistocerca cancellata. Next base: position 485,231,850 of record NC_064626.1, on the reverse strand, counting down.
ACATTCCCGAACTTCAGCCCTTAACTGTGTTAAGCTTCATGTGGAACAGAGATACGTAAGACGACGAGTGAAATAAATGCACCAGTTTCCATAATTTTAGTACGGAACTGTTTAAAAATTATATAATGTATGAAAATAAACTTAGGCGCACTCGAATTGTTGCAAGAATGAACATGGAAAACTCAGCAAAATCCGATTTGGATACCTCGTTCATCTGAAATAAAATGACAAAATTGCTAGTGAAATTAAACGACTAGTAGCTTGAAATTATCCTAACTGGAATTGCAGCAGCTTATTTTGGGCCTGTCCAGAAGAAAGTACGCCACATCAGTTAACTTTCGGAGAATATCATCCCTCGCCGTCATAGCACTGTGGCGAACAGCACTCGATTGTCAACGAGTGTTTGCGAGCGCAATGGCGCAATGGTTAAAGCAACTAATTCTCACTAAGGAGATGCAAATCGCAGTCGAGTCGTCCATATCTAGATTTCCAATCGTTTTCCTAAATATCTGAAGGTGAGAAGGCCGAACGCCTAGTGTACCTGCCGTGAGATAAAAGTGGCGCTCCGTTGCATTGTGTTTCAGTATGCAACTCATGCACAGGTTATCTCAAAAAAGAGACAGACATTAATAACTCGTCTACTGACACATACGCTGAAATACCAGAAACAAATCAATGTTCTGTCGTGAGGAGACGCCAGTGCATGTTGAAATACATTCTTAAAATGGTTTATTTTCCACCATTTATATAATTTCAACTAGAAATTACCTGTTTCGACTATTTCTGGCCATTTCGAATCAGTGTGGTATTAGGAGTGAATTACTGCTTCCGTCTCATGATCTGAAGATGGCCAGTGATGGGTGAAACGTAATTTCGTATTGAAACTATTTGTGATGGTGTTGGAAAATAAGTATTTTTAAAAAATATAAATAAAATTCTTTACAAAAACTATGGACAAAATGAAACTTCCTGGTAGATTAAATCTGTGTGCCGGGCCGAGACTCGAACTCGGGACCTTTGCCTTTCGCGGGCACGTGGTCTACCAACTTTTCTTTTTAAGTCTCAATTTGTTCGTTATTGGTCATTGTATTTCGTCAGGGCGGACATCCCACGACGCTTGTTCAAGTTCATCGTTAATCCGTTCACTCACCGAACACGCTGAGCTACCGTGCCGGTACCAACTGAGTTACCCACGACCCGTCCTCACAGTATTTCTTCCGCCAGTACCTCGTCTCCTACCTTCCATACTTCACAGAAGCTCTCCTGCCCGCGAAAGGCAAAGATCCCAAGTTCGAGTCTCCGTTCGGTACACAGTTTTAATCTGCCAGACAGTTTCATGTCAGCGTACACTCCGCTGCAGAGTGAAAATCTCATTACGGACAAAATGTCGAGTTACCCTCCGCAGGAGTCGTGAAAAGTATAGACTGCCCATGAAGTGCAGAAGAGCCCAACATTGTCTGGTAAAATAGTGGTCTTTATTAAACGAGAAATACTGAGAAAAGTTAAAGGCGGACGACAACGATTCTGCCGAACAGTGATGGTCCTCGCCACCGTGTGAAATGGCGCCAGTGGGGAATAACGGAGAAACGAAGGCAATGAGTCGGAGGGGCAGCGCTGGAGCCTCCACTTTATATCGAGAGGTAAAAGGAAGGAAGGACGGATGGGAGACTAGATTTAACGTCCCGTCGACAACGAGATTAAAGACGGAACGCAAACTCGGATTTTTTGTTTCAAGGTTAGGGAACGAAAACGGCCGTACCCTTTCCACGGCAATATTCCGGCGTTTGTCTGGAGTGATTTGAGGAAATCACGGAAAACCTAATTCTGGATGAATGTACGCGGGTTTGAACCGTCGTCCTCCCGAATTCGAGTCCACTGCGTTAATCACTGCGTCACCTCGCTCGATCCAATAATCAATGACATGTCGATGTTTTCCACTGGACCTTCAATCATAAAAATATTTTTATATTGATCAATGTAGAGCCAAAAACACTTAAAGAATTTTTATTGTATTTTTTGTTTTTGTTTTGGTTATTTAATAGCTGTATGACATAAGTTGGTTTTTGTCTGTATATTTTTCTTAGATTAATTGCAGGAATTCCAGGCAGAGGTGTACCTGATAGTAGATCGTAGACACCCACCTCCTCAAGGCTAATGACATGCACTCGCCTTAGACGTGCTGCGTGTAGGATATAAATTGTGATAAATGTAGTGAATACACTGATGTTGGCTTGACATCTAATTAGGATGGAGGAGGAACGACTACCTAAAGTAGCATTCTGTGGATCCATAGGGGGCAGAAGGAAGCGAGGAAGGCCACGAACCAGATGGAAGGATGACATCGACGAGGACGCGGTGGCAATGCGCCTGAGTATCGAAGAATAGACTTCAAAAGCCAGGAACAGAGAGCACTGGAAGAGGAGTTTAGAGAACGCGTGTGGTCTCCAAGGCACAAGTTAACAAAAAGAAGAAGAAGAAGTGACTACCCACCGCCGTAGGCGAATCCTGATGGTGGTTGAAATTTTCTCTCCTGGTATTTGGTGGCAAGGGAAGGAGAAGTGCTGGTGTAGAGTTCCTGGTCACCAGACTTCGCACCAGTGTCCTGGAATGAATTCCAAACATCTCCGAAATGTCTCACGAAGTGAGGGCACATGACACTGTTGATGATGACTGTCGGGCCCACATGATGCTATTCGAGAGCAGTAGGCTATGTGCCGGCACTGGGTTTCACATTCTGTAGCCGCCCGCTGTGGCCGAGCGGTTCTAGTCTCTTCAGTCCGGAACCGCGCTGCTTCTACGGTCGCAAATTCGTATCCTGCCTCGGCCATGGATGTGTGTGATATCCTTAGGTTAGTTAGGTTTGAGTAGTTCTAAGTCTAGGGGACTGATGACCTCAGATGTTAAGTCCCATAGTGCTTAGAGCCATTTTTTCACATTCTGTCTTCTCTCCTCTTCTTCTTTGATTCATCAATCTTTTGACTTGTTTGATATGGACCACCACGAATGTCTCTCCTGTGCCAACCTCTTCATCTCAAAGTAGCGCTTCCAAACAATGTCCTCAGTGATCTGCTGGATGTATTCCAATCTCTGTCTTCCTCTACAGTTTTTGCCCTCTAATGCTCCCTCTAGTACCATCGAAGTCAGTCCCTGATGTCTTAGCATATCTCGTATCATCCTTCTCCTTGTCAGTTTTTTCCACATATTCCTTTCCTCTCCGCTTCTGTGCAGAATCTCCTCATTCCTTACCTTATCGGTCCACCAAATTTTCAACATTCGTCTTCCCTCACCATCACGATAACCACACACACATAACGACACATTACACACACCCAATACACTCACCTATATGCAACACGTAAGACACCATTGTCGCCTATCCGCAAGTAAAGGGGCCGCTGTACGGAGGGAGCAAACGCTTTCCGTCAAGGCGACTGGGGTCTCCCAGCCACGAACACAGTACGAATTTAGTTACAAATCTAATTTCTAACTTAGTGTAGGCATGATCACTGAATAATTAAGCGATGCAGGGCTATTGTTCAATTCTGTAGCGCGGTCATTAGAAGGAAAGTACACTGAGGTGTCAAGTCATGGGATAAAGATATGCACATATACAAATGGTGGTAGTATCGCATACACGAGGTATAAAACGGCAGTGCATAGGCGGAACTGTCATTTGCACTCAGGTGATTCATGTGAAAAGGTTTCCGACGTGACTGTGTCCGCACGACAGGGAGTAACAGACTCTGAACGCGGAAGGGTTACTGGAACTAGACGAATGAGACATTCCATTTCGGAAATCGTTAGGGAATTCAATATTCCGAGATCGACAGTGTCAAGAGTGTGCCGAGAATAGCCAAATTTCAGGCATTACCCCTCACCACGGGCAACGCAGTGGCCGGCGCCTTCACTAAACGACCGAGGGCAGTGGCGACTGCGTAGAGATGTCTGTGCTAACATACAAGCAACACTGCCTGAAATAACCGCAGAAATCAATGTGGGAAGTACGGCGAACATGTCCGTTAGGACAGCGCGCCGAAATTTGACGTTAATGGCACCAGACGACTGACGCGAATGCTTTCGCTAACGGCACGATATCCCTCGCAGCGCCTTTCCTGGCCTCGTGACCATATTGTTTGCGCCCTAAACGACTGGAAAACCGTGGTCTGGTCTCATGAATCCCGATTTCAGTTGGTAAGAGCTGGCGGCAGAATTCAAGTGTAACACAGAATGGACCCAAGTTGTCAACATGGCACTATGTAAGCTGGTGGTGACCCTATTATGATGTGGGCTGTGTTTACATGCTGGGTCCTCTGGTCCAACTGAACAAATCATTAACTAGAAATGGTTATGTTCGGCTACATGGAGAACATTTGCAGCCATTCATAGACTTAGTGTCCTCAAATAACAATGTAATTTGTTACATAATGTAATTTGTTACATAACAATGTAATTTGTTGTCCACCATGTGACCGGACCACAATTGTTCGCGATTTGTTTGGAGATCATTCTGGACAGTTCGGGCGAGAAATTTGGCCACACAGATCGACCAACATGAATCCCACAGAAAATTTATGGGACATAATCGAGAGGTTAGTTCGTGTAAAACATCCTGCACCGGTAAAACTTTCGCAACTATGGACGACTATAGATGCAGCATAGTTCAGTATTTCTACATGGGACCTACAACGACTTATTGAGTCCATGCTATGGCGAGGTGCTGCGCTTCTCGGGGTAAATGAGGTCAGACACTTTAGGAGGTATCCCATGACGTAAGTCACAGTGTAGGTAAAGGGCCTATGTGTATAAGTAGACAGACTTACTCCTTCGATAAAATGACGGTCATTACTTCCTCCTCTTCCTTTCCAGCAGAGCCATGCAGAATTTCATTCATCTCTCTCACCCGGCATTAGATAAACGCTTCAAACACTTCCTTCTTTCGCTTTATAGTCAATAGCTGTGCTCGTGCAGTTAGTAATCAGTTATTTATCAGCCTTTCAGCTTGCTCCAGAAAAATCAGCTATTCACTGTTTTTTCTGTTAAATTGTCTGTTACTCTTGTCATAGAGAGTGGATCTGCAAAGCTGTCCTTCAATTGCAAAGTAGACACTAGCACACTTCACAAATTCATAATCGTACATTTAAGAGGCCATTATCAGAATGTTTAACTCACTGTCTGTCATTCTTCGGTTAAAAACCAATGGGGAAAACATGCTATGGAGTGCAGCCTCAACTCGCTTACAGGGAGAACAACAGCGCCCTGGCTAGTGGTCCCCAGTGAAAGAAGTATGTATTGTGAAGTTGTTGTTGTTGTGGTCTTCAGTCCTGAGACTGGTTTGATGCAGCTCTCCATGCTACTCTATCCTCCGCAAGCTTCTTCATCTCCCAGTACCTACTGCAACCAACATCCTTCTGAATCTGCTCAGTGTATTCATCACTTAGTCTCCCTCTACGATTTTTACCCTCCACGCTGCCCTCCAATACTAAATTGGTGATCCCTTGATGCCTCAGAACATGTCCTACCAACCGATCCCTTCTTCTCGTCAAGTTGTGCCACAAACTTCTCTTCACCCCAATCCTATTCAATACTTCCTCATTACTTACGTGATCTACCCATCTAATCTTCAGCATTCTTCTGTATCACCACATTTCGAAAGCTTCTATTCTCTTCTTGTCCAAACTATTTATCGTCCATGTTTCAATTCCATACATGGCTACACTCCATACAAATACTTTCAGAAATGACTTCCTGACCCTTAAATCTATACTCGATGTTAACAAATTTCTCTTCTTCAGAAACGCTTTCCTTGTCATTGCCAGTCTACATTTTATATCCTCTCTACTTCGACAATAATCAGTTATTTTGCACCCCAAACAGCAAAACTCCTTTACTACTTTAAGTGTCTCATTTCCTAATCTAATTCCCTCAGCATCACCCGACTTAATTCGACTACATTCCATTGTCCTCGTTTCGCTTTTGTTGATGTTCATCTTATATCCTCCTTTCAAGACGCTGTCCATTCCATTCAACTGCTCTTGCAAGTCCTTTGCTGTCTCTGACTGAATTACAATGTCATCGGCGAACCTCAAAGTTTTTATTTCTTCTCCATGGATTTTAATACCTACTCCGAATTTTTCATTTGTTTCCTTTACTGCTTGCTCAATATACAGATTGAATAACATCGGGGAGAGGCTACAACCCTGTCTTACTCCCTTCCCAACAACTGCTTCCCTTTCATGTCCCTCAACTCTTATAACTGCCATCTGGTTTCTGTACAAATTGTAAATAGCCTTTCGCTCCCTGTATTTTACCCCTGCCACCTTTAGAATTTGAAAGAGAGTATTCCAGTCAACATTGTCAAAAGCTTTCTCTAAGTCTACAAATGCTAGAAACGTAGGTTTGCCTTTCCTTAATCTTTCTTCTAAAATAAGTCGTAGGGTCAGTATTGCCTCACGTGTTCCATTTCTACGGAATCCAAACTGATCTTCCCCGAGGTCGGCTTCTACCAGTTTTTCCATTCGTCTGTAAAGAATTCGCGTTAGTATTTTGCAGCTGTGCCTTATTAAACTGATAGTTCGGTAATTTTCACATCTGTCAACACCTGCTTTCTTTGGGATGGGAATTATTATATTCTTCTGGAGGGTAGTTCTGAGGGTAGTTCGCCTGTCTCGTACATCTTGCTCACCAGATGGTAGAGTATTGTCAGGACTGGCTCTCCCAAGGCCGTCAGTAGTTCTAATGGAATGTTGTCTACTCTCGGGGCCTTGTTTCGACTCAGGTCTTTCAGTGCTCTGTCAAACTCTTCACGCAGTATCGTATCTCCCATTTCATCTTTATCTACATCCTCTTCCTTTTCCATAATATTATCCTCAAGTACATCGCCCTTGTATAGACCCTCTATATACTCCTTCCACCTTTCTGCTTTCCCCTCTTTGCCTAGAACTGGGTTTCCATCTGAGCTCTTGATATTCTTACAAGTGGTTCTCTTTTCTATAAGGTCTCTTTAATTTTCCTGTAGGCTGTATCTATCTTACCCTAGTGACATAAGCCTCTACATCCTTACATTTGTCCTCTAGCCATCCCTGCTTAGCCATTTTGCACTTCCTGTCGATCTCATTTTTGAGACGTTTGTATTCCTTTTTGCCTGCTTCATTAACTGCATTTTTATATTTTCTCCTTTCATCAATTAAATTCAATATTTCTTCTGTTACCCAAGGATTTCTACTAGCCCTCGTCTTTTTACCTCCTTGGTCCTCTGCTGCCTTCACTACTTCATCCCTCAAAGCTACCCATTATTCTTCTACTTTATTTCTTTCCCCCATTCCTGTCAATTGTTCCCTTCTGCTCTCCCTGAAACTCTGTACAACCTCTGGTTCTTTCAGTTTATCCAGGTCCCATCTCCTTACGTTCCCACCTTTTTGCAGTTTCTTCAGTTTTAATCTACAGGTCATAACCAATAGATTGTGGTCAGAGTCCTCATCTGCTCCTGGAAATGTCTTACAATTTAAAATCTGGTTCCTAAATCTCTGTCTTACCATTATATAATCTATCTTATACCTTTTAGTATATCCAGGGTTCTTCCAAGTATACAACCTTCTTTCATGATTCTTAAACCAAGTGTTAGCTATGATTAAGTTAGGCTCTGTGTAAAATTCTACCACGCGGCTTCCTCTTTCATTTCTTAGCCCCCATCCATATTCACCTACTACGTTTCCTTCTCTCCCTTTTCCTACTACCGAATTCCAGTCACCCATGACTATTAAATTTTCGTCACCCTTCACTATCTGAATAATTTCTTTCATTTCATCATACATTTCTTTAATTTCTTCGTCATCTGCAGAGCTAGTTGGCATATAAACTTGTACTACTGTAGTAGGTGTGGGCTTCGTATCTATCTTGGTAACAATAATGCGTTCACTATGCTGTTTGTAGTAGCTTACCCGCATTCCTATTTTCCTATTCATTATTAAACCTACTCCTGCATTACCCCTATTTGATTTTGTGTTTATAACCCTGTATTCACCTGACTAAAAGTCTTGTTCCTCCTGCCACCGAACTTCACTAATTCCCACTATATCTAACTTTAACCTATCCATTTCCCTTTTTAAATTTTCTAACCTACCTGCCCGATTAAGGGATCTGACATTCCACGCTCCGATCCGCAGAATGCCAGTTTTCTTTTTCCTGATATCGACATCCTCTTGAGTTGTCCCCGCCCGGAGATCCGAATGGTTCAAATGGCTCTGAGCACTATGGGACTTAACTACTGTGGTCATCAGTCCCCTAGAACTTAGAACTACTTAAACCTAACTAACCTAAGGACATCACACACATCCATGCCCGAGGCAGGATTCGAACCTGCGACCGTAGCAGTTGCGCGGTTCCGGACTGCGCGCCTAGAACCGCTAGACCACCGCGGCCGGCCCGGAGATCCGAATGGGGGACTATTTTACCTCCGGAATATTTTACCCAAGAGGACGCCATCATCATTTAATCATACAATAAAGCTGCATGCCCTCGGGAAAAATTACGGCCGTAGTTTCCCCTTGCTTTCAGCCGTTCGCAGTACCAACACAGCAAGGCCGTTTTGGTTGTTGTTACAAGGCCAGATCAGTCAATATTCCACACTGTTGCCCTTGCAACTACTGAAAAGGCTGCTGCCCCTCTTCAGGAACCACATGTTTGTCTGGCCTCTCAACAGATACCCCTCCGTTGTGGTTGCACCTACGGTACGGCTGTCTGTATCGCTGAGCCACGCAAGCCTCCCCACCAACGGCAAGGTCCATGGTTCATGGGGGCAGGTATTGTGAAGTGACATGGTGAAAACAAAAGGCAGACTTTGTTGTGAATTGGCAGGAGCCAATTCACGGAGTTTGGAGGAAGCCGAAAGGCACGCGTTTAGGCTCACGCTGGCTGGCGTGAGGTCTGGAACAGGTCAGAGAAATAAGACTAGCAAAACAGGAGGTAACTGGTAGAATACTTAACTTTAATCCACAATTGGTGAACATCCCTCTTCACTGTACATGCTTCACAATATAAATAGCAAAGGATACGGCGCCTTGCTAGGTCGTAGCAAATGACGTAGCTGAAGGCTATGCTAACTATCGTCTCGGCAAATGAGAGCGTATTTGTCAGTGTAGCATCGCTAGCAAAGTCGGCTGTACAACTGGGGCGAGTGCTAGGAAGTGTCTCTAGACCTGCCGTGTGGCGGCGCTCGGTCTGCAATCACTGACAGTGGCGACACGCAGGTCCGTCGTATACTAGCGGACCGCGGCCGATTTAAAGGCTACCACCTAGCAAGTGTGGTGTCTGGCGGTGACACCACATTCCTCCCCTGCAAATCGGCGTACGGTTGTATTATAAGACTTCCGCCCGACGTGGGAAGGACCCCATGTTGACGTATGCGACGAGGTGGGGAGCCTAACAACAGGCGAGGCTGTGCCACCCGCACCCTGCCATTCGGTCCGAGGGGAGCAAGGAAACGCCTGAAAACCTAGTCCAGGGTGCACGCCAACATGCGGTGTATGCGCGCATAGAGAAACAGGAGGGGCCGAAGGGTCGACCTCCATCGGATCGGAGCACACGACGGGCGAAGACGACAGATGGTCCGGAGCGGGCAAGAGTTCCATGGCGGAGGACAACTGGTCACGGGAAGCGATCGGCGGCGCGTGACCCAGGGAGGCGCCCGGCGGTTGCAGCGACGCGTCCACTTCGGTCGTCGCCGGCGGAAGAACAGGCGGCGGCGGCGGCGGCGCGTCGCCATGGGGCAAAATGGAAGGCAGCGTCGGTAACACCTGGGGCTGAGGCGAGCCAGTAGATGGGTCCCCAGGGCGCTGACCGGACGGCACCGTCGCTGAAAGCAGACGGGGAGCGGCAGATCCCGTGCGACGACAGAGGCGCAGCTGATTGAGAGGCCGACGCACCTCACCAGAGGCCCCCAAAACCAGATACATAGCGCGGCCGAGGCAGCGAGGAATGCTCCCTGCGAGCCATCGCCGTGAACCGCGATAGTTGCGATAGTATACAATGTCGCCTGAGGCAAAAGCAGGTGTCTGCCGCTGCACAGGAACCTGATGCGGCGGATGTAGCAAAGACATCAAGGTGCGATAAGGGCGATCATGAAGCAACTCAGCCGGCGAGCGACCATCGCGGGGCTGAGAGCGATGCGATGACAAAAAGAGCAATAACGCGTCCTCCCGAGAATGCGACTCTTTCAACTTCAACATCTGTGACTTGAAAGTCCGGACCAAACGTTCAGCGGCACCGTTTGACTGTGGCGAAAACGGCGCAGACGTCAGATGTTGAATACCATTGGCCTTGCAGAATGACTGAAATTCTGCGGACATGAATTGTGGGCCATTGTCGGAAACAATAGTCTGTGGAAGACCTTCAATGCAAAAGATAGCGGATAACGCTTGGATGGTGGCAGAAGACGTCGTGGAAGACATCCGGACAACAAAAGGAAAATTACTGAATGAATCTACAACAACCAACTATCGAGCATTCCAGCATGGACCAGCAAAATCGATGTGTAAGCGTTGCCAAGGGGAAGTGGCTTTCGGCCATGCAAAAAATTTCCGCGGTGGTGCGGATTGTTGTTCGGCACACGCCATGCAAGAAGAGCACATATTCGTAATCGCAGCATCGATTCCGAACCAAGTACAGTACTGACGAGCAAGTTGTTTCGTTCTCACTATACCCCAATGTCCTTGGTGTAGAAGCTTTAAGACAGAGGACTGTAACGAACGTGGGACCACGTCCCTGGACTGATCATTATCAGAACGCAACAGCAAAACACCACGTCGTACAAAAAGTCTCTCCTTGTGAGCAAAAAATCTGCGAACCAACGGATCCTCGATCCGTGACTTTGACAAGGGCCATTGCGTAGCAACAAAACGCGAAACGGTAGCAAGGACAGGGTCAGCAGCTGTGGCTGTAGCTACACGACGAAAATCAATCGGAAACGATTCGACCAAGTCATCAGTTTCCGAATAAATGAACATGCAAGCAAGTTTGGAGGAATCGAATGCTCTATCCGCAGCAACAGGCAAACGGGACAACGCATCGGCGTTTCCGTGCTTAGCAGTGGACCGATACAAGATATCGTAGCGGTACTGCGAGAGGAAAATAGACCAGCGAATGAATTTCTGCGCTGTACGTGGAGGTACAGGCTTGGACGGATGAAAAAGCGATGTCAAAGGTTTGTGGTCTGTGATGATGGTAAAGTGACGACCATACAAGAAATCGTGATACTTTGTAACACCAAATACGAGAGCCAAAGCTTCTTTCTCTATCTGTGAATAATTTCTTTGCGCAGACGAGAGCAATTTGGACGCCAAGGCAATAGGGCAATCGTGCGATCCATCTTGGTGCGCAAGCACAGCACCGATCCCGAAAGCCGATGCATCCACCATCAACAAAAGGGGTTTCTGGGGATCGAATGGCGTAAGACAAGTAGTGGAAAGCAACGCCGATTTCCACTGGCGAAAGGCGCGTTCTCATTCCGTCGTCCAGACGAACGGAACACCTTTACAGCGTAAGCGATGAAGCGGAGCTGAAATGGAAGAGGCGTGGCGCACATTTATTATAGTAATTTATTTTTCCCAGCACACTCTATAGCTGCTTCAAATTCTGCGGCGAAGGCAAGTCTTGTATGGCACGGAGGTGCTCTGGACTGGGATGTATGCCTTGGGCATTGATTACATGTCCCAGATAGGGTAAGTCACGAGCAAAAAACACACATTTGTCCTTTCGCAAGTGAAGACCATTTTGTCGCAAGACCTGAAATAATGTTCTGAGATTGGCTAAATGTTCATCTTCCGTCATTCCGGAGATCACAATATCGTCCAGATAGTTTGCTGCAGTAGGGACCGACGCACAAACAGTTTGCAGATATTGCTGAAACAATGCAGGGGCGGATGCACACCCGAATGGCAGTCGTTTGCATTGGTACAAACCAAGATGCGTGTTAACCACCAAAACGCGCTGGGATTCTTCGTCCACCGGTATTTGCAAGTACGCATCTGCTAGGTCCAACTTCGAAAAATATTTACCCGGACACAGTTTGTCAAAAAGATCTTCCAGGCGGGGTAAAGGAAAAGTTGCAGTCACTAGTTGTGGATTCACTGTTGCCTTGAAGTCCACGCAAAGTCTCAACTTTCCGGAAGGTTTTTGCAAAATGACTAAGGGTGAAGCCTAGAGAGAAGCCTGCACACGTTCAATTACACCTTGTGATTCTAAATCGTTTAATGTTCTTGCGACCTCATCACGCAATGCGTGGGGAACATTGAGCGCTCTGAAAAATTTCGGTTGCGTGTTTACTTTCAGTTCCAAATGCGCTTCATAGTTCATAGCGCAACCAAGGCCCGGTGCAAAAATGTCTGCAAATTCTTCACATAGACGAGAAACACTGGCTGAAGGCACAGTCTGTTTCACTGAGAGGACCTGATTTACTATAGATAAGTTAAACAACAGAAATAAATCTAAACCAAACAAGTTCACTGCAGAAGAAGAACGAAGGACGTAAAATGACACAAGTTTTGTTTGTCCCTTGTATGTTGCAAGAAGGCTGCACTGTCCTAACACAGGGAGCTTGTGACCTGAATATGTAGTGAGCTTAACATTTGCGGCACGCAACGGAGGTTTGCCCAGCTGTTGGTACGTGTCGTGATTGATTAGTGAAACCGCAGCTCCTGTATCGAGCTGGAACGGTATCACTTTGCCTTGAATATCCAAGTCCACAAAAAGTTTATTGTCCTGCTGACGACAAGAGCGACTGTCTCGTGCAACGTGAACTGACACTGGTACAGAATCACTTGCGACTTGACGGGATTTCCGTCGACGTCGACACACACTATATGTGGGACGAACACAGTCACTGTTAGAGAGAGTAGCACTGGGCGGAGTGGCATGAACTACATGAATTTCCATGGGCGAAGATTCACGAGCCCGAGTATCCTTGGTTCGATTCTGGCGCGAAGCAAAGGGCCTGGAATGGTTGTGAGTGTCCGATTTGAGCTTTTTCTGGCAAACACTTTGAACATGGCCTTTCTTATTACAGAAAAAGCAAATAGCTTGGCGTGACGGGCAATTCTCACACGAATGTCTAGTAGCACACCGCGGGCATGATTTCACTGCATGTGCATGCTGGCGCAGGACTCGCGGCTGAGGGCCAGGCGGCTTTGGCGCGGCCGGGTGCGAGGACTGTTTACTGTTCCGTGCAGCTCGCCCGGCGGACCGGTTAACGTAACACACAGGTGGCGAAGTTGCAAATGATTCCTAAGCAAAGTCAAGTGTGTCCTGCCGATCCAATATGTCCATCACTTGTTGAAGGGAGGAATTGACTAGTTTCAAAATCTGTTCAAGTATACGAACATCAGAAACATTCTGTGCAATTGCATCAATCACCATAGTATCTGAATAAGGGAGTCCACATTCACACTCAAAAGCACAATCCCTAGTAAGGCCTTGCAAGGTTGCAACCCACTCCCTATAAGTCTGACTGGCCGTACGTTATGTACGAAAGAAGGTACATCTTTTTGCAACTACATTGACTGATTCTTTGAAATATGCATCTAATGCAGACAAAATTTCTTCGTAGGACAGAGTTGCTACGTCGCATCGGGGAAACAATTTCACTATCACACGGTACGTTTGGACGCCTACAGCGGAAAGGAGAAAAGGCTGCCGCTCATTACCTTGAATTCTGTAGGCGGCGAGATGGAATCCAAATTGGCGTGACCACTCCGTCCAGCTTTCCAGTGCAGCATCAGAAGGACGAAAAGGTGGTGCAACTGCGTGTTGTGGCTGCGGTAGCGGTGAAGCGGCGGCGGGCGCATCGTTTTGCAGTGCACGTTGACCCTGGACGAGCTGTCCAAGGGCATCCAATAAGGCCTGCGTTTGCTGATTCTGTAAGCGATAAAATGTGGACAGTACATCTGGAGATTGTGGCGAAGCCATGACACAAGTAATTTAAGCAAGTATAAAGAAGAAGACCGTTATCCCATCCTCGTCGCCAATATTGTGAATTGGCAGGAGCCAATTCACGGAGTTTGGAGGAAGCCGAAAGGCACACGTTTAAGCTCACGCTGGCTGGCGTGAGGACTGCAACAGGTCAGAGAAATAAGACTAGCAAAACAGGAGATAACTGGTAGAATACTTAACTTTAATTCACAATTGGTGAACATCTCTCTTCACTGTACATGCTTCACAATATAAATAGCAAAGGATATGGCGCCTTGCTACGTCGTAGCAAATGACGTAGCTGAAGGCTATGCTAACTATCGTCTCGGCAAATGAGAGCGTATTTGTCAGTGTAGCATCGCTAGCAAAGTCGGCTGTACAACTGGGGCGAGTGCTAGGAAGCGTCTCTAGACCTGCCGTGTGGCGGCGCTCGGTCTGCAATCACTGACAGTGGCGACACGCGGGTCCGTCGTATACTAGCGGACCGCGGCCGATTTAAAGGCTACCACCTAGCAAGTGTGGTGTCTGGCGGTGACACCACAGACTTACCTACGTGTAGTCGAAGTACGGGCAGCCGTTGACGTGAATGGTGAATTCGGACTGCAGCGAGAGGAGGGTCTGGAGCAGTGGATAGCGGAGAGGCGCAGTGTTCGCAGCGAAAGGTAAAGTGCGGAAGCGAACTCAGTATAGTTTATTTACGGCCGGTAGGAATGTCTTCTGTACGGTAGAAGAGTGCAGGACACGTAGTTTTCTGAGATAAATAAAAAAGTCTCCTTTTTAATTTATATTGGTGCGATCCTCTTTAAAAGTTCAGACATTTTGTGTTGTCACTGGTTTTCTAGGGTGCGTCATAATATTTCTTGATGATATATGTGAACGGAAGTAGTGTCCGTCTAGTTTGATGTATTGTCGTCAATATTCCAGTGTTGATACCCGTACTGTTCGCCCATCTTATTATCAAATTCTGGGTCTTGGAGACGGTTAAAGTGCCCGGATGATTCATATTTATAAAGTTACCCCTAAATCTCACGGGGTGGAGCTTTAACAGTGAGGCTGCGACCCAATTAATTTCAGGTAGTATTGGTGGGGACAGAAAGAGGCAGCTGAACGTTAATTTCTTCATTTAAGCGCTTAAACAAAGGGGTTGAACATCACAAAACGTCTGTGATGCCACTTAAAACATGTATTTAATTAAAGTTATTGTTAGAAAGTACACTATAAAATATACTTTGTCAACTACGATTCGTTTTTTTTTTTTGTATATTGAAATACTTCTGCATGTATGAACACATTTTTGTTTCATCCATAAAGAATGTAAGTGGTTATAAGAGTCTAATCGCCATTTCGTGACCATATCTTTAACTTAAGAAATTTCCATTGATTTCTTCATTCAAATTCCATTTTCAGATTTTCGTCCTAGAGTTTCCCTCAGCATTTTGCTTTGGTTTTTAATTTGAGATCTGCCAAGTAATATCATCTTATAAAGTAATTCGGTTTTGTCAATTGGACTGTAATGCTGAAGTTCACTCTTTCCCTTTCTTCCAGCAGTGCAAGTCTCCCTTAGTATGTAGGAGAAGTTCTGTGAAATTAGGAAAAGATGGAAGAAGAGGTACCGATAGAAGTGAAGCGGTGAGGGCGGTTCGTACACTGTGTATGGTTAGCTCAGTCGCTAGAGCACTTGCCCACGAAACGCAAAAGGTCTCCAGTTCATGTCTCCGTTCGTAACACAGTTTTCATCTGCCACAGTCCACTGCAAAGTGAAAATATATATTTTTTGAGAGTCATCTGTCTTCTGATTGGTTTGATGCGGCTTGCCACGAAGTCCTCTCCTGCAGCAACCTCTTCATCTCAGAGTAACAATTACAAACTGAGTCCTCAATTATTTGCTGGATGTATTCCAATTATTGGCAACCTCTACAGTTTTAGCCCTCTACAGCTCCCTCTAGCACCATGGAAGTCATTCCCTGATGCCTTAATAGATGTCCTATCATCCTGTCAATTCTCCTTGTCTTTATTTTCCACATATTCCCTTCCTCTCCGATCCAGCGCAGGATCTCCTCATTTCTTACCTTATCAGTCCAACTAATTTTCAACATTCGTCTGCAGCACCACATCTTAAATGCTTCGATTCTTTTCTGTTCATGTTTTCCCACAGTCCATGTTTCACTACGATACAGTGCTGTGCTCCAAACATACATTCTCAAACACTTCTTCTTAAAATTATCCCCTACGTTTGATGCTAGTAGTGTTCACATTTCTGCTGTTTCTCATTACTTTCATCTTATATAATTGCGCAGGCTTCCGCGGCCAAAGTCAGTCTACATAAAAGTTTTCTGGGTATGGAACCGCGTCATATTGTATAAAACTACAGCTGGAAAAAAACAACGATTCGGCCACGATTGCTGCGGCCTTCTTCTGGGTCTACTGCTGCAACCGTAGCCGAAACGTTGGTTTTCTCTAGCAGTAGTTTTATACAATATGACGCGGTACCATACCCAGAAATCTTTTATGTCGACTTTCGTCTTTCTTCGATTTACTCGCAGTCCATATTCCGTACTCATTATACCGTACATTCGATTCACCGAGCAAGTAATTCTTCTTCACTTTTACTGGGGTTATCAATGTCATCAGCGAATCGCATCATTGACATCATTTCACTTTGAATTTTAATTCCGCTCCAGAACCTTTCTTTTACGTACATCATTGCTTCTTCGTTGTACAGATTGAACAGCAAGGGGGAAAGGCTACATCCCTGTCTTACACCGATTTTAATCCGCGTACTTCGTTCTTGGTCTTCCTCTTATTATCCCTCTTGGCTCTTACCGCCTGTCTCTCCCTATAGCTGACCTTTATTTACCTCGGAGTTTCGAACATCTTACACCATCTGACATTGTCGATCGCCTTTTCCAGGTCGACTACATGATCTTTAAATTTGCTTCCATTATTAACAGCAACGTTACAATTCTCTCTCTGATGCCTTTACCCTTCCTGTCGACCTATTTTTCTTTAGTCTTGCTTCCTTACCAACCGCAACGGCCTCTCTGCTGCCTTTACATTTCATAAAGCCAAACTAATCGTCATCTAACACATCCACAATTCTTGTTTTCCATTCTTCTGTGTATTAGTCTTGTCAGCGACTTTGGATAGTTAAGCTGATTATGCGGTAGTTCTTGCACGTGTCAGCTTTTGCAGTCTTCTTAATTGTGTGGACGAAATTTTTCCGAAAGTCAAATGGTATATGGCCATACTCATACGTTCTACGCATTCTAGTGGTTTTGTTGTCAATACCACCATCGATTTTAGAAATTATGATACAGCATTATTAATCCCTGTTACCTTATTTGATCTCAATCTTCCAGAATTCTCTTCTGATTTTAATATTGGATCCACTATCTCTTCAGAATCGACTACAGGATATCAATGATACGATTCGCTGATGACATCTAAGGCTGTACTGAGCACTACACATTGAAGTTCGAATAGTTTGGCTCGAGCCCCCACGTGCTATGGCACGAAAAAATACATGTTTGTTACACCAGCTTAATTGAGTGGCCCAGAAATATGGCTGGTCTCAATGTTTGGTTACATGTTTCGTCATAGGGTGCCAGCTCACACCTGTCGTAAACTCAATTTTTAAGCTGAAATAAAATATAACAAGACAATGCAGGCAGCTATTGCGGTGAAATTTAAAATATTGAGTTAAAATGGTTTAAATGGCTCTGAGCACTATGGGACTTCTGAGGTCATTAGTCCCCTAGAACTTAGAACTAGTTAAACCTAACTAACCTAAGGAAATCACACACACCCATGCCCGAGGCAGGATTCGAACCTGCGACCGTAGCGGTCTCGTGGTTCCTGACTGCAGCGCCTAGAACCGCACGACCTAAAATATTGAGTCACTGACTTTGATTTATAATTAGAACAAGTAGTTTATTTTTCTTCAGTATTTTCACTAAACACTTAAAATGCATTCTCAGCATCTCATACGTAAGGGCTGCCGTTAATAAATGATGCTACAAGACTTAACCATAAAATTCGAATGTCGCGATCGCGGCACTCGACAGTCTGCTCACAATTCACAAAACACACTCTTGTCTGCTGTCCTAAACCACTATATTGCGCTCCACTTGATCGCTTTCGAAAGTCGCAACATACATACTTGTCCCCGAAAGTGGCTACCAACCCAATACTGCCCCAGACGGGCGGCACGTCCGTCTCTTAGCCTCGCGCTCAAACTCAACTCCCCCAATTCAAAGATGGCCGCCCTATCCAACCCTCGAAACAACTGCCTAACTCAAAACAATGTTTGGCAAAAATTACGAATATTCTAAAATTAAACACAAAAACCCATATGTTGAAAAATATGTAAATTTTCCGGGCAATAACAATTTAAAGTCCAATTTTCTGTATCTGCCACCATTTCTTCACAAATAATGTTCTTGTGGCGTGTTATTGATTTTTCCCAGATTTTTGATACTAAACATAAATTAATAAATAAAAATACATACTTAATTAATCACCTACCTCTTTAAACTTTAGAATGCTGCCGCTAGTTTCAACTCTTTAAATTTATTTATTACCAAAAACGCAATTTCTCTCAGTCGAAACCTATATTCCGACCTCTCACTCAAAAATGGTACAGATTATGCTAAATCGGGTATGGTTGTTAGATGCAGCTCTACTAGCCGCATCGGTAGACACTTCGTTTATATTACTCAGCCAAAACATTGCCAAAATATTAGCTTTCGAACTTTCATAAATTTACAATTTTTGAGAGAACAATAACTTTTAAATTATTACATATTTTAGTGGCGCGTCTAGATAATTTGGCTTTACATTTTTTTTCCGTCTATGAGTGCCAACTCGCACCTCCATATCACTCTTAGTTCTGTTTTTATCAATTTTTCTGTGGCATATAAATTTCTCCAAGCGCGAAAACACGGCCATACAAGCCCCTTGCCAAGCGCTCGGGTTTTTTCCAAGGCCGCGTAACGCTAGTCGCTCGCCACGGCCCCGTAGCAGCCGCCAGCCACGTGCGTTTAGCAGTTGTTTATTATTCTGCTGGTTATTAATACTTGTGAAATAATGGAATGATAGAACGCTATTGAGAGATGCTTTAATTTGAAATTCAAGTAAATACGCTGTTTAATTTTTCACATATTAATAACAGAAGATTGCCATTTTGGCGCGCAACTTCCGAACGCAGCAGCCAATTGCGGAGAAGGATCACAATTTAGGTGGTCTTTCTCACGATACCCATACCAAACAAACCATGTGTCATCGGTACCTCACACCATATTACGTCATCTTGCCACACTCTCTTCTCAACTGCTATAAGAATAGCTTCTAGTGCGTGAATACGATGGCTGCAAAGCAAGAAATATTAGAGGGCATGAAAGGGAATCAGTGGCTGACAAGGGAATTAGACCGAGTTGCAGTCTACCCTCCATGTTATTCAGTCTGCAAACTGAAAAAGCAGTACAGGAAACCAAAGGAAAATTTGGAGTAGGAATTAAAGTTCAGGCAGAAGGAATAAAAACTTCGAGGTTTGCTTACAACATTATAATTCTTTCAGAGACAGCAAAAGACTTGGAAGAATGTTGAGCGGAGTGGACAGCAACCAAGGAACTGTAATGGAATGTAGTATAATTAAATCTGGTGATGCGAGGGAATTAGATTAGGAAACGAGACACTAAAAGTAGTAGATGCATTTTGTTATCTAGGAAGCAAAATAACTGATGATGGCTGAAGTAGAGAAGATATAACATGTAGACTTGCAATGGCAAGAAAAGCATTCCTGAAGAAGAGAAATTTGTTAACATCGAATATAGATTTAAGTGTTAGGAAGCCTTTTCTTTAGGTATTCGTCTGGGGTGTAGAAGTTTATGGAAGTGAAACACGGTCGAGGAACAGTTTAGACAAGAAAAGAATAGAGCCTGTCGAAATATTGTACTAAAGAGGAATGCTATTAGATGGGTGGTCCATGCAACTCATGAGGAGGTGCTGTATGGAATTGGGGAGAAAAAAACTATGTGGCACAAACTAACTAAAAGAAGGGATCAGTTCGTAGAACACATTCTGAGACCTCAAGGGATCACCAGTTTAGTAATGAAAGGAAGTGAGGGAGGAGCGTAGAGAGAGATGAATAAGGGAAGCAAATACAGAAGGATGTAAGAATGTAGATGTGGAATCTCGTTGACTGGAGCAGGATTGTCTCCAGTGAAAATGCCGATTTGAACTGAGTCCCGAGGACCAGCAAAAAGGTGTGTGGAGACTCCCCAGACAACAGTGGGATACCTGTCTGTCTTTCGCCCGCCATACTGTCCGACAACCGTGAGTGATTACCTGGGGTGTCATTTCTTTTCTTTGCAGGATCCCTTCGGTTGTCATCTGTGACATCCTGACAGCAGTGTGGTACGTGTCCAATATTCTATGCCCTCTTCTTTTGGTCTCTTAAGTACACACCATAAGAGTTATGCGCATTTGCACACCTTCGTTACTGTGAGACACATCTCTCCTACTACTGCAAACTCTTTGCTATTACGAAAGACCAACAGCAATCAGCATAATGGAATCCTATTGTTTTGCACCGGAAATGGCAGCCATGATTTGCTGTTTTGGTTTGGCAATCCGAAACAATCGTGGTGCCCGTGGAAAATGCTAAAAATATATCAGAACGCACGATACCATCAACACCATATGTATGTATGTTATTATTACTAAAATTACGGAGAGAGAGAGAGAGAGAGAGAGACAGAGAGCATATGCTTGATTCGAACATGAACTGATTGCTGTTATGTGCGGATGTTCGTGGCACCATACGAGACTATCGCTACAGTTTGAGGCAGCTAAGCAGACTAATTCCAAATTCGAAATAATGGGCAGGCAGAATACACAACTACTCGTCCTCCCTGCCTCGTTTTGCCGGCCGGGGTGGCTGAGCGGTTCTAGGCGCTACAGTCTGGAACCGCACGACCGCTGCGGTCGCAGGTTCGAATCCTGCCTCGGGCGTGGATGTGTGTGATGTCCTTAGGTTAGTTAGGTTTAAGTAGATCTAAGTTCTAAGGGACTGATGACCTCAGAAGTTAAGTCCCATAGTGCTCAGAGCCATTTGAACCTTCTCGTTTATATCGGTATGATGCCTGTACAACATTCCATTTCTTCTTTATTCGAAGCAGCGTATTTCCTTACTTGAGTATTAAATTACGAACTTCTACATAACATGGCAATCAGTCTGACGTACAAAACAGAGAATCCTAAGTTTTGAGTCCTACAGTATCTACGATGGTAACGTGGAAATTCTTACAATTCATTGGGAATATAAATGGAACTGATTTCGACATCTCATTTATTGATACTGCAGCGCTAAGGGAGTATACGTCACTTAGTGAAAAGTTTCTTACAGTTCATCTGGATGAAAACAGAACTACTATATGTTCAGTGGTCCTGTAAATATTTTAGATTAA
Source organism: Schistocerca cancellata (assembly GCF_023864275.1). Classification (NCBI taxonomy): domain Eukaryota; kingdom Metazoa; phylum Arthropoda; class Insecta; order Orthoptera; family Acrididae; genus Schistocerca; species Schistocerca cancellata. The sequence continues at coordinate 485,210,425 of NC_064626.1, read as the reverse complement.
CAGTTCATCTACATCTACATCTACATTCATACTCCGCAAGCCACCCAACGGTGTGTGGCGGAGGGCACTTTACGTGCCACTGTCATTATCTCCCTTTCCTGTTCCAGTCGCGTATGGTTCGCGGGAAGAACGACTGTCTGAAAGCCTCTGTGCGCGCTCTAATCTCCCTAATTTTACATTCGTGATCTCCTCGGGAGGTATAAGTAGGGGGAAGCAATATATTCGATACCTCATCCAGAAACGCACCCTCTCGAAACCTGGCGAGCAAGCTACACCGCGATGCAGAGCGCCTCTCTTGCAGAGTCTGCCACTTGAGTTTGTTAAACATCTCCGTAACGCTATCACGGTTACCAAATAACCCTGTGACGAAACGCGCCGCTCTTCTTTGGATCTTCTCTATCTCCTCCGTCAACCCGATCTGGTACGGATCCCACACTGATGAGCAATACTCAAGTATAGGTCGAACGAGTGTTTTGTAAGCCACCTCCTTTGTTGATGGACTACATTTTCTAAGGACTCTCCCAATGAATCTCAACCTGGTGCCCGCCTTACCAACAATTAATTTTATATGATAATTCCACTTCAAATCGTTCCGCACGCATACTCCCAGATATTTTACAGAAGTAACTGCTACCAGTGTTTGTTCCGCTATCATACAATCATACAATAAAGGATCCTTCTTTCTATGTATTCGCAATACATTACATTTGTCTATATTAAGGGTCAGTTGCCACTCCCTGCACCAAGTGCCTATCCGCTGCAGATCTTCCTGCATTTCGCTACAATTTTCTAATGCTGCAACTTCTCTGTATACTACAGCATCATCCGCGAAAAGCCGCATGGAACTTCCGACACTATCTACTATTCATTAGTACCTGTATATTCCGCTTAGTGGCAGTTTCATACCCGTCACAGTCCGACAGACCTCTACCATGACATTGCAGGTGGCAAGTGCACAGCTTGCAGCACAGCCTGCAGTGCCTGTCACAACTGTCAGTATCTTAACTGTGGCTGCAGAGCTGTCCACCAATCCTGACACCCTTCCGCTTATTTTGTGACTGCGGTCGTAGGTCTCCCATTGTCCTCCTTTCTTTTAATGTAGACTAATAGACTGCATCGGCGGAAAGCAAGGGGAAACTACGGCCGTAATTTTTCCCGAGGGCATGCAGCTTTAATGTATGGATAAATGATGATGGCGTTCTCTTGGGTAAAATATTCCGGAGGTAAAATAGTCCACCATTCGGGTCTCCGGGCGAGGACTACTCAAGAGGACGTCGTCATCAGGAAAAAGAAAACTGGCGTTCTATGGATCGGAGCGTGGAATGTCAGATCCCTTAATCGGGCAGGTAGATTAGAAAATTTAAAAAGGGAAATGGATAGGTTAAAGTTAGGTATAGTGGGAATTAGTGAATTTCGGTGGCAGGAGGAACAAGACTTTTAGTCAGGTGAATACAGGGTTATAAACACAAACACAATAGGGGTAAGGCAGGAGTAAGTTTCATAATGAATAAAAAAATAGGAGTGCGGGTAAGCTACTACAAACGCATTATTGTGGCCAAGATAGACACGAAGCCCACGCCTACTACAGTAGTACAAGTTTATATGCCAACTAGCTCTGCAAATGATGAAGAAATTAAAGAAATGTATGATGAGATAAAAGAAATTATTCAGGTAGTGAAGGGAGACGAAAATTTAATAGCCATGGGTGACTCAAATTCGAGAGTAGGAAAAGGGAGAGAAGGAAACGTAGTAGGTGAATATGGATTGGGGGAGAGAAATAAAAGAGGAAGCCGCCTGGTAGTGTTTTGCACAGAGCATAACTTAATCATAGCTAACACTTGGTTCAAGGATCTTGAAAGAAGGTTGTATACATGGAAGAATCCTGGAGATACTAGAAGGTATCAAATAGATTATATAATGGTAAGACAGAGATTTAGGAACCAGGTTTTAAATTGTAAGGCATTTCCAGGGGCAGATGTGGACTTTGAACACAATCTATTGGTTATGAACTGTAGATTAAAACTGAAGAAACTGCAAAAAGGTGGGAATTTAAGGAGATGGGACCTGGATAAACTGACTAAACCAGACGTTGTGTAGAGTTTCAGGTAGAGCATAAGGGAACAATTGACAGGAATGGGAGAAAGAAGTACAGTAGAAGAAGAATGGGTACCTCTGAGGGATGAAGTAGTGAAGGCAGCAGAGGATCAAGTAAGCAAAAAGACGAGGGCTAGTAAAAACCCTCGAGTAACAGTAGAAATATTGAACTTAACTGACGAAAGGAGAAAATATAAAAATGCAGTAAATGAAGCAGGCAAAAAGGAATACAGACGTCTCAAAAATGAGATCGACAGGAAGTGCAAAATGGCTAAGCAGGGATGGCTAGAGGACAAATGTAAGAATTTAGAGGCTTATCTCACTAGGGGTAAGATAGATACTGCCTGCAGGAAAATTAAAGAGACCTTTGGAGAAAAGAGAACCACTTGTATGAATATCAAGAGCTCAGATGGAAACCCAGTTCTAAGCAAAGAAGCGAAAGCAGAAGGGTGGAAGGAGTATATACGGGGTCTATACAAGGGCGCTGAACTTAAGGATAGTATTACGGAAATGGAAGAGGATGAAATGGGAGATATGATACTGCGTGAAGAGTTTGACAGATCATTGAAAGACCTGAGGCGAAACAAGGCCCCGGGAGTAGACAACATTCCATTAGAACTACTGATGGCATTGGGAGAGCCAGTCCTGACGAAACTCTACCATCTGGTCACAAAGATGTATGAGACAGGCGAAATACCCTCAGACTTCAAGAAGAATATAAGAATTTCAATCCCAAAGAAAGCAGCTGTTGACAGATGTGAAAATTACCGAACTATCAGTTTAATAAGTCACAGCTGCAAAATACTAACACGAATTCTTTACAGACGAATGGAAAAACTGGTAGAAGCCGACCTCGGGGAAGATCAGTTTGGATTCCGTAGAAATATTGGAACACGTGAGGCAATACTGACCTTACGACTTATCTTAGAAGAAAGATTAAGGAAAGGCAAACCTACGTTTCTAGCATTTGTAGACTTAGAGAAAGCTTTTGACAATGTTGACTGGAATACTCTCTTTCAAATTCTAAAGGTGGCAGCGGTAAAATACAGGGAGCGAAAGGCTATTTACAATTTGTACAGAAACCAGATGGCAGTTATGAGAGTCGAAGGGCATGAAAGGGAAGCAGTGGTTGGTAAGGGAGTGAGACAGCGTTGTAGCCAATCTGTATATTGAGCAAGCAGTAAAGGAAACAAAAGAAAAATTCGGAGTAGGTATTAAAATCCAGGGAGAAGAAATAAAAACTTTGAGGTTCGCCGATGACATTGTAATTCTATCAGAGACAGCAAAGGACTTGGAAGAGCAGTTGAACGGAATGGACAGTGTCTTGAAAGGAGGATATAAGATGAACATCAACAAAAGCGAAACGAGGATAATGGAATGTAGTCGAATTAAGTCGGGTGATGCTGAGGGAATTAGATTAGGAAATGAGTCACTTGAAGTAGTAAAGGAGTTTTGCTATTTGGGGAGCAAAATAACTGATGATGGTCGAAGTAGAGAAGGTATAAAATGTAGACTGGCAATGGCAACGAAAGCGTTTCTGAAGAAGAGACATTTGTTAACATCGAGTATAGATTTAAGTGTCTGGAAGTCGTTTCTGAAAGTATTTGTATGGAGTGTAGCCATGTATGGAAGTGAAGCATGGACGATAAATAGTTTGGACAAGAAGAGAATAGAAGCTTTCGAAATGTGGTGCTACAGAAGAATGCTGAAGATTAGATGGGTAGATCACCTAACTAATGACAAAGTATTGAATAGAATTGGGGAGAAGAGGAGTATGTAGCGCAACTTGACAAAAAGTAGGGACCGGTTAGTAGGACATGTTCTGAGGCATCAAGGGATCACAAATTTAGCATTGGAGGGCAGCGTGGAGGTTAAAAATCGTAGAGGGAGACCAAGAGATGAATACACTAAGCAGATTCAGAAGGATGTGGGTTGCAGTAAGTACTGGGAGATGAAGAAGCTTGCACAGGATAGGGTAGCATGGAGAGCTGCATCAAACCAGTCTCAGGACTGAAGACCGCAACAACAACAACAGACTGCATATGAAATCAAAGTTTTGATTCATTTCAGCAAACCTTCTCTTCCCGTCGCCATAAGACTACATTTTCAGGATAAAAGTATCTATCTGGTGATCAAAAAGTCAGTATTAATTTGAAAACTGAATAAATCACGGAATAATGTAGATAGAGAGGTACAGACACACATGCTTGGAATGACATGGGGTTTTATTAGAACCAAAATAATACAAATGTTCAAGAAATGTGCACCAGATGGCGCTTCATCTGATCAGAATAGCAATAATTAGCACAACAAAGTAAGACAAAGGAAAGATGATGTTCTTTACAGGAAATGCTCAATATTTCCCCCATCATTCCTCAACAACAGCTGTAGTCGTGGAATAATGTTGTGAACAGCATGTCCGGAGTTATGGTGAGGGATTGGCGTCGCATGCTGTCTCTCAGCATCCCTAGAAATGTCGGTCGATCACGATACACTTGCGACTTCAGGTAACCCCAAAGCCAATAATCGCACGGACTGAGGTCTAGGGACCTGGCCAAGCACGACGAAAGTGGCGGCTGAGCACACGATCATCACCAAACGACGCCCGCTTGAGATCTTTCACGCGTCTAGCAATATGGGGTGGAGCGCCATCCTGCATAAACATCGTACGTTTCAGCAGGTGTTTATCAGCCAGGCTGGGGATGATGCGATTCTGTAACATATCGGCGTACCTCTCACCCGTCACGGTAGCAGTTAAGAAACTAGAATCACGCATTTGCTCGAAGAACAAAGGCCCGATAACGGTAGATGTGGTAAATCCAACCCATACCGTGACTTTCTCGTCGTGCAATAGAGTTCCCACGACAGTTCTAGGATTTTCGGTAGATCAAATTCTGCAGTTGTGGGCGTTGACAGAATCTCGGAGAGTGAAATGAGCTTCGTCGGTCCACAACACGTTACTCAACCAATCGTCATCTTCCCCCATCTTTTGAAACGCCCACACCGCAAATGCCCTCCGCTTCACTAAATCGCCAGGTAACAGTTCATGATGCCGATGGATTTTGTACAGATAGCATTGGAGGGTTCGCCTCAGTACCAACCAAACAGTAGTGTATGGAATGCCGGTGCGACGTGCGACTGCACGAGCGTTGACTCCCCGCGCATAGACGAACCCGCTACAGTCTCCATTTCTTCCTGAACTGTCTCAGCAGCATTACGCCTTGTGCTCGGTCGGCCACTACGGGGTTTATCGTCTAAACTTTGAACTTCGAAATCATTCTCGCCACAGCTGCATTTGTCAACGGACCTTTACCCGTTCGAAACGCCTTCCTATGGCGATAGGATCGTAACGCTGAACTAGCACATTCCCCATTCTGACAATACAGCTTCACTAAAAGCGCCTTTTCAGGTAACGTCAACATGCTGCGACTGCTGGCGTATCTGATTCTCTCTCTCATTACAGCTCCTTTTATACACGATTGTCACTGACGTTTTGCTGTCCAGCGACATCTGACGGACATTTTGTGAACTTTGTTTTTTTTTAATAAAACCCCATGTCATTCCAAGCATGTGGTTTATTAAGTTTTCAAATTTATACTGACTTTTTGATCACCCGGTACATAATCCGTGAAATATCCGCAAGCACTCACCTATCTTTGGAACAAAACGCGTATTAGGTGTCAGCTCTTGACGGTAAATTTTATGTTTTTCAGAGAATCCAAACTCTAAAGGGCTTTTTTAAGGTAACAAAGTTGCAGAAGCGTCTTTCAACTACTTATTATTTCTCTACTAAAGCATGAACCTGACTACTGCGTAGTAACTGCACCCACACTGTTCAGGTCATTGCACGTACCGGCACTTCGAAGTTTCTCTTCTCAGCTACATATTTCACGCAAGTTCAATTTGTTCACCAAGAGTGAAACATCAACAACATACAACAACCGTGCTAATGCAGTGGCCTGTTGTGATTACAGTATTAGCTGACAGGTTGAAAGTAACTGATCAACCTTACGTGAGAAGCGCGTTCATTTGTCGTGGTCTACAAGGAGAACGGTTGGAACATGTTACTTTCCGTCAGGAGACTGAATTTAATTCGATTCAGCATTTTTTATGCCAATCGGAATAAGAGCGGCAACAGTCAACGGTTCGCCGACTAATTATTCCTGACTTACTCGCATATCAGTTTAACCAGAGAGTAAAACCCTAACCTGCAACGTAATATAGTACAAACTGCCAGACACTGTTAAGTGGAGGACTAAAAGGGGTGTGCGAATGAGTGAGCGCGCGCGCACACACATACACACACACACACACACACACACACACACACACACACACACACATACTTACCTTCGGGCGTTGTGTGGTCGAAGTTCAGCTGCCCACACTCGACCTGTTAACCTTCACTGCCCCTACGTGTTACGCAGTTGTTCATAGGCTGCGCTCCGTATGTGAAATTGCTTCCCATTACTTTAACACAACAAATGGGACAGGTTGGTACACCATCAAATTAAGAATACACTAATCTGGTAAAATCGTAATATATTGTTCACGTCCTGTATTACCCAATTTAGGTGGTGTACATGCGTTAAACAGTTATACAAAGTTACAAGTGCGCTTATCAAAAGTCACACGATATTCTGCAAGACATAACATAACCTAAGTCCACATTCGCGAACAGAAGTCCATCAGCGATGACTATATTACTGAAGTGGGAATGGTAAAGGGTTCTGAAATACAGTTGTAGCTAGGAACTGCAATTAGTGTGTGGTAACAGAATCGGATGTGTTCCATATCTCGATCATTTCGTGTTATAGGCATACAAGGAAGTAAAAATGGGTGTCACCTTTCTTAGGTGGTCATAGAGTAAGATTTTGTGAGAATTATGGAACATAAGGCTGTATTTAAGATGTCTGAAGTCAACCCACTCACCGACACTGTACGAAATACCATTGTTACGTATTCGACCTACACCACATTTCATACATTTTATTGTAAATGGGGTAGCTTTGACAGCGGACAGAGTGTTGATGGAAATTTTTCTGGCTAGTCACTTGCAAGAACAACAACAAGAACAAGACGTGCTCCTGCACGCACTTTGTAGATGCTCTAGCTGAGGTGGGGAATTCGAATCACTGTTGGATGTAAAGAAACCAAGCCACACCTGGTAGGATAGTGAATAAGAAAAGAAATATTCTTCTACAAAATCTTTACTAATTACTGTATAATTATATATTTATACGTGGATCACGGGAAAAAATTCTGTCATGAATGGAGAATACAGAACATCTGCATTTACTACGAATACTAATGGAAAGCGGTCACACACTAGTACATTCTCACGAAATTGTGGGGATATGTGAAACATCTGTTTGTAAATCTCCACTCTCATTTCAGTCTGCTTAGCAAAGAGTAGTTATATTGTACCAACATATAGTGTCCTGGGCAATATGCATCTTGTTATTCTGCAGGTCTTAGGAAAACAACACCATGAAATGTTACTGTCCCCACAAACAATGTCATTACAAAGGTCTTTAAAAAAAGAACCAGTGTATCAAACACAAATAAGTCAGGCTCTTTTAAAGAAATTACTGATTTAAGTGCAGTTAATGTGAATAACTGGAAATTGAAGAGATCCACGTTTAAAAATGGGAACTGGAATGAGCGTACGTACACCATTGTGGGCCAGAAGTCCCCATTCGGGAAAGTACGGCCGCCGAGGGCAAGTACGTATTCCATTCGACGCCACATTGGGCGACTTGCGCGTCGGAGATGGGGACGCAATGATGATGCAGACAACACAGTACCCAGTCCCTGAGCGGAGATAATCTCCTTCCCCAGCCGGGATTCGAACGCGGGCCTCTTGGCGTGGCAGTCCACCGCGCTGACCACTCAGCTAACGGGGGCAGACTTAAAAATGTGAAACTACTATACTTGGTGACAATACCTGCCGTGAAAGAAGACTATGAGCTGCTACACAAAAAAGAACATGCCATTACTGATGCGGGAGGAAGTCTTACAAAATACTTTAAACACAGTATGTGGGAAAATGTGGATAATAATAGAGAATACGAAGTAGGGTGGTGGAGCAGGTGTGTTGAGTGACGCTCCTGCGAGTTGCCGCGCTTTCGGGGTTTAGCGGCATGTAATGGCGCTCGAATTGCTATGATAGTTTCTGGCACGGGGTCGCGGACGGGAAACATTAGCTGGCACACATCAAGAGCCCGTTTCGCCTGGTGACCGTGTCGAGAAGAAGGCGAGCCAACATCCAGCTTCTGCAACAGCGACGGCCGACAATAAGTGACTGTCGCCACCTCCTCAATCGACGACTTCAAACCTTCAATCAACCAACAAGGAAGACTGAAAGCACGTAAAGTTTTAGAACTGTATGGCAGACCTCAGCTTTTCAAACTGTTCCATTTGCATCACTAAAATACAGCAACTTAGCATGAACCTCTGGCTCATTGTCCCAATTGCATTACCAAGCAGGGTCCCTTCCTTTTCCGAAATGAACCCGAGTGTCGTTGAAATTCAAACGCCAGCATTAAAGTAATATCATTCCATTTCACTGCTTTAATTTCAAAGTTCAGTTAAAGTATTCATAGCTGACTACAATAACCAAACAGAACTATATTTAGATTACACAAGCACAAATTAAGAGTGCGAATTTTGTTACCATATTTTAGCGTACCTGTGACTGCAGCTCAGCTTGGTAAGTACTGAATTTTGCTAGTGTTAATTGTTCAAAATCATTTAATTCAAGTTCAAAGATAAATCTCTTATTTCTAAATCGCGTAGATTCAAGTTGCTTTTGAGATGATTGTTGAGGTATCTCAAGACTAACCTTATTTAATTTAATTTCGTAGTGCTTCAGAAACAAAGTTCACTATTAATTTCAGTCACTAAATTAACTTTCAATTTTCCGGTTTTATTAATTCTTTTGTTAAATTAAGTCAGAGTGTGGCGAAATTTATTACTTCTGACGAACATTCAGTTTTCACACAACACGTGTTAACCTTCAGTTGCCACGCTTTTAGTGCTAATTATATGTGCATTAACCTTTCTTTTTCAGTTATTATAGTAGTTGTCCTTAGGACTGGCGACCGTAATTTTCCCCAAATCTCACATATCAAATTACCGCCAGTTGATTGTTATCTTAACGACCGCACATTTACTTTCTTTATTAACTTTGCCCTTTTCCAAAATTAATTTCCACCAATTTCATTTGCATTTTTCCATTCATTTATATCTAACCCTTCCTCCCTCTTTACCGACAGATTAACTTCAGTGACGATTGCTTTTCCCAAATTTCCATTAGGTACACGCGGTTTAATTTTTCACTGTCATTAAGGCCGATAAGTGAGGGGTAGGTTACAAACGATGGGGTTATTATTTCTCAGTGTCAGTGATCGTAGGTGCAGGCTCTACATGAAGAAACCAACGCCTCTGACACTTGATTCCGTCTCCTGAGTGTTTTGGGTACTTCTAGAGCGACCTGTGGTCTATGGCTGCCAACATGGAAGCTCAGAGTGCTCGATCAAAGGGCCGGCTGCCCACTGAAATCAAATAACGCTGGGTGAGTTGTACAACGATCAACTTGAAGGGTTGTCATGCAGACCAAAAGACGAGAACAATGACGAACAAAATGAAGAACAAAAGCAATAAACAGCGCCTCGCCTAAATCCAATGTCTCGTGTTCGAAATGGCTAGTTGAAACAAAAAATCAAAACGTCCTAGTTCCGGGTTAGAACACTGCCATTGCTTAAATTTTGAGTAACATTCATCAGGAATGGTGGCCGAAGCCTTCCGGCGTAAGAGTGACCCTCAATCTGTCAACGGCCTTGTCAAAGAGGACGGTGGAACGAACAGAGGTTCAGGGCACTCTCTTCCCCTCGCGGTCGGGAACTGCCCCCAGAAGGCGGAAGAATAAGCAATGACCAATGATATAAATATGCAGAAGGCAATGGAAACCACAGCACTAAAGACACAATGTGTATCCACAGGACATGTGGCTTGTAATTCAAAAAGTGTTAGGATGCTGTCCCCATTGGCGAAAGATTCCGGAATACTCCCCCATTCGGATCTCCGGGAGGGGACTGCCGAGGCGGAGGTGACTACGGGAAAAAGATTGAATAACCAACGAAACGGTAAGTTCTATGAGTAGGGACGTGGAGTATCAGAAGTTTGAGCGTGGTAGGGAACCTATAAAATCTTAGAAGGTAAATGTCTTGGAAGGGAAATGATAAGGTTCAATCTAGATACAGTGGGGCTAAGTGAAATGAGAACGAAAGAAGACAAGAATTTCAGGTGACATTGTATTGTATGTATTGTACATTAACCGGAGACCTAGAAATGACGGAGAGGCTCCGTCCCCGCCGCAGCCACAGTGGTCCACAACCCCACGACGACTACCACAGTCCACTTCACCCCTCCGCCGCCCCACACCGAACCCGGGGTTATTGTGCGGTTCGGCCCCCGGTGGACCCCCCAGGGAACGTCTCACACCAGACGAGTGTAACCCCGATGTTTGCGTGGTAGAGTAATGGTGGTGTACGCGTACGTGGAGAACTTGTTTGCGCAGCAGTCGCCGATATAGTGTCACTGAGGCGGAATAAGGGGAACCAGCCCGCATTCGCCGAGGCAGATGGAAAACCGCCTAAAAACCATCCACAGACTGGCCGGTTCACCGGACCTCGACACAAATCCGCCGGGCGGATTCGTGCCGGGGACCAGGCGCTCCTTCCCGTCCGGAAAGCCGTGCGTTAGACCGCACGCCCAAACGGGAGGGCTCAGGTGACATTAGTATGGGGGGTAATATCAACAGCAGCAGAAAATGGTATAACGGGAGTAGGATTCGTTATGAACAGGAAGGCAGGGCAGAAATGAGTTATTGTGATTAGTTCAGTGATAACGTTGTTTTCATCAGAATCGATAACAAACAACCACCACCAACAATAGTTCATATATACAAACCCAGATCTCAAGCAGAAGGTGAAGAGATAGAGAAATTATATGAGGATATTGAAAGCGTAATTCACTATGTGAAGGCAGGTGAAAACGTAATAGTCATGAGGGACTGAAATTCGGTTGTAGGAGAAGGAGCGGAAGAAAGCGCTACTGAAGAATGTGTTTTTAATAGCAGGAATGAGAGAGGAGAAAAACTAATTGAGTTCTGTAATAAATTTACTCTCTTCAGGAATCACCAAGAGGAGGAGGTATGCTTGGAAAACACCGGAAGAGGCGATTACATCACAGCAGGGATTCCGAAATCAGATATTGGACTTTAAGGCACACCCAGGAGCAGATATAGACTCAGATCACAATTTAGTAATGATGACCAGTAGGCTGAAATTTAAAAGACTAGTCAAGAGGAATTAATGCGCGGAATGAAGAGATACGCTTGAAGTTCTCTGAGGCTGCAGGTACTGCATTAAGGAAAAGCTCAGAAGAGAGTTCAGTTGAAGAGGAATTTACATCTCTAAAAAGAGCGATCACAGAAGATGCAAGGTAAAACGTAGGTACAAAGAAGGTAACTGCAAAGAAACGACGGGTAACAGAAGATATACTTCAACTGATAGACGAAAGAAGGACGTACACAAATTTTCAGGGAAATTCAGGAATACAGAAATAGAAGGCACTTAGGAAAGAAATAAGAACAAAGTGTGTAGATGCCAAGGTGAAGTGGCTACATGGAAAATGTGAAGAAATCGAAAAAGAAATGTTTGTCGAAGGGACTGACTCAGTATACAGAAAAGTCAAAAAACATTCGGTGAAATTGAAAGCAAGAGCGGTAACATTGGGTGCAATGACAGTTCCATTTGTTAAATGCGGAGGAGAGAGCGGATAGTTGGAAAGAGTACACTGACGGCTCCTGTGAGAGGGAGGACTTGTCTGATGACGTCATAGAGCAAGAAACTGAAGTCGATATGGGAGAGATAGAGAATCCAGTATTAGAATCCGAAGTTAAGAGCTTTGGAAAACTTAAGATTAAATAAGGCAGAAATTATAGACAATATTCCATCAGAATTTCTAAAATCAATGGGGAAAGTGGCAACGAAACGACTATTCACGCTGGTGTGTAGAATGTAGGAGTCTGACGATATACCATCTGACTTTCGGAAAAATATCATCCATACAATTCTGGAGTCTGCAAGAGGTGACAAGTGCAAGAATTACAGCAGAATCAGCTTAACAGCTCGTGCATCCAAGTTGCTGACAAGAATAATATACAGAAGAATGGAAAAGAAAATTAACACTTTGTTAAAAAAAAAACGATCAGTTCGGCATTAGGAAAAGTAACGGCACCAGAGAGGTAGTTATGACGATGCGATTTGTTAGGGAACCAAGACTGAATAAAACTAAAGACATGTTTATACGATTGTCGACCTGGGAAAAGCGTTCGACAAAGTAAAATGGGGCAAGACGTTAAAAAATCTGTAGAAATATAGGGGTAAGCTATATAGAAAGACGAATAATATACTATACGTACAACAAGCAAGGGGGAACAATGAGAGTAGAAAGCCAAGAACTAAGTGTACGAATTAAAAAGGTGTAGGACAGGGAAGTAGCCTTTCGTCCCTGCTGTTCAATATATACGTCGAAGAAGCGACGACGCACATAAAACAAAGGTTCAAGAGTGCGGTTAGAATTCGAGGTGGAAGGATACCAGTGTTAAAATTCGCTGATGACGTTGCTATCCTGAGTGAAAGTGAACAAGAATAACACGACCGGTTGAATGAAATGAAGAGTCTAATGAGTACACAATATGGATTGAGAGTAAATCGAAGAAAGACGAAAGTAATAAGAAGTAGCAGAAATTAGAACAACGAGGAACTTACCAGGATTCGTGATCGTAAAATAGATGAAGTTAAGGAATTCTGCTACCTAGGCACCAAAATAACCCTTGACGGAGGGAGCAAGGAGGACATCAAAAGTAGACTAGCATTCTCTGAAAGTGCATTCCTGCCCAAGAGAAATCTACTACTATCAAACATAGGGCATAATTTGAGGAAGAAATTTCTGAGAATGTCGTTTAGAGCATAGGATCGTATGGCAGTGAGACATGGACAAAGGGAAAGCCGGATAAGAAAATCGAACCATTTGAGACTTGGTGCTACAGTCGAATGTTGAAAATTAGATGGGCTGATAATTTAAGGAATGAAGAGGTTCACCAGAGAATCGGCGTGCGAAGGAATATGTGTGGAACACAACAGGTAAAAGAACAGGATGATAAGTCATCCGTTAAGACATCAGGGTATAATTTCCATTACACTGCAGAGACTGTAGAGGATAAAAACTGTTGAGACAACAGAGATTGGATTACATCTGGCAAATAATTGAGGACATAGGTTGCAAGTGTTACTCTGCGATGAAAAGGTTTTCACATTAGAGAAATTTGTGGCTGGCTGCATTAAACCAGACAGAAGACTGATGACTAAAGGAAAGGAGCGCCTTACCGTCCATCCCTTTGTTCACGGCGCTGACACGAGAAGTTATCATTACTGTTTGAACAATTAAAGCTGGATGAGAGGTAAGTAAGTTCTGAAAATTATTGTTTCCTTTATAGTATCTGTGACGTGACGTAAATCACATTTTGATATTTGCACCTTAAAGTTAATTCGAAAATACTGTTTTTAGAAAATACACAGCATTAGGCGTTCGTGTACCTTTTTCGGCACTTGCAATTTATTACAACAGTCCAATCGTTCATATGAACATCTGACCTCAACACTGTTTCGACTGAATTCATTTCACTTTTATTGTGATCTGTAAATTCTAATTATTCTAAAGATTTTATTTCATTGGCAATGGACCCTCAAGGCTTTATTCTTCATGAAGTGCAAAGGGAAATTTCAGATGTCTTGTACCACCTGTGAAGAGGGACTTCCTCATAATAAACAAAACGATCTACTAGAATTCAAATCCAGAATACCAGAGGCACTCTACAAGGTGAGTAAAGAGATGAGAAATAAAAAGAGAGATTGGCCTTCAGCCACTATAGAAGCAGAACCAGCTTGCAAGAAGCACCAGGTTCGTACAAAAACAGTTTCAGTCACAAGACTAAATTGTGAAATACAGACAATATTCATGTGTAGTAAGTGTAACGCTCATCTGTATCTAAACAAAACAATAAGCTGTTTCTGAGAATTTCACAAACAAAGTCACATTGTATTATACATAATTATTTAAAATATATGCCACCATATATTTTTATTTTTAATCTTGTTAATCCTATCAATGTATAATAAAGATGTCAAATAAAAATCTTTTACTAAATGGAGTGTTGTTAATGCTCATTTTTTTCAAGTGCTGGTTGTTGCCAATATGCGACTTACCCAGTTACACCTGACAAGTAAAACGTGTCTTAAAACGTGTGATTTGACTTTATGTACTGTGCGACACGTCGCTACTGGCTAAAAAATGATTTTTATTTTTTCTTTAAAGTATAAATTTATTCAGATATTGAGAAGATAAAGCATATCGGAAAAAACCAACTTGTACACTCCACTAACAAGGCATCGATTTGAAACAGGTGTGGGATGTACACCGTGGAAATTATCCTATTAGTTAAAATACAAAAAATTCATAACGTAGTAATTACCATTCTTTGCTTATACACATGTCACAATCCTTTGCAATTACCACTTCAGTAATATTACACTCATTTATAGATACCATTAGACAAAGCAGTATACAAAGGATGTAATCGGAATGTGCAACAGAAGCTGAGAGGTTTTAATGTAAGCACTAGACATAACAGGTAGATGAGACCGCATATGTGTACTTTAATAGAGAAAGTAATCAGAAATTACGTTCCAGAGACTGCTGTTGCTGCTTCACCTATTCAGCACGAGGTCCTGCCATACAACTGCAGACAACTGAGAGCTATTGAATCATGTCTCAAATAATAATAATTTCTGCACTGCGTTTTCCATCGGTAATATATGAAAAGGATGCGAAAATGACCACTATAAACTCCATTTATGATGTGGTTGATCTAAAAGGGGTGCTGTGATGTTAAAATTGTTTTGGACTTGCTGCATTTTAGGTCCTATACGTCTCCATGCTTTTACACATATTCCTGACATTGTATCCATCTGGCGCTGTTTTGCGTTCGTAATAATAGATCCTGCATTACGTTTTTCACCAATAACGTATGTGAAAGGGTATTGCAATGCGAAAATAAGCATCGCAAACTCGATGTGTGATATGATTAACCCTGTAAGGGTATGGTGTTGTGAAAAGTATCGGAAATATTGAATTTTGGATGTTATCTGTGAACATAAATGCTGTTCTTACATTCTCTGATTCCGTATCCATGTAGAATTGTTCACGTCAGCTGCCTAGTGCACCCTTCCCCTCACACAGAATATGTGCAAATGGTCTTGACATGAGTGTACATGGGGCACTCACTGGGGTCTGCATACCTCACTTCCTCACAAGCTGGACCACATCACGAGGCAAGGCAGTACAGAGCAACTAATGTTGGAAGTGCTGGTTCAGCAGGTAATCCCATGTGTCTTGAATGTGACACTGAATGTCGATCTATCCATACAGGCTCCCCTGACATGTGATATATATACCTGGTCTTGCCCAGGTATGTATTCCAATCTTATTAGTCCATTTCCTCCTTCCCTCCCTGTTTGTCTCCCCATACCCCCCTCTCTAACTGTTCCTACCCACTCTCCCTGTCCATGTCTTCCTCCTCCCTCTTTCCCTCCATCTCATCCTCTTTCTATTTTCCTCCATTACCCTCTTCATACATCTCCTTTTCCCTCTATCTGAGTCCACCTTCTCCTTCCTCATTCCTCCTCTTCATCTATCTCCTCCTCCCCATCTTCTTTCTCGAAGTTATCATCCCCACCCCAATAGCAGGCAGGTGGTTCTTCCTTTACATGATTTCTTTCCAGATAGTAAGTAATATGTCTGCCAAATTTGGTTAAAATTTATACAGCAGTTTAGGAAAAGCTTTTTCCTGTGGCTTTGACGGAATAGGCAAATATGACATGAAATTTCACAAATATTTAACATATTTTGCAGCAGACCGGTGTGGCTGAGCGGTTCTAGGCGCTTCAGTCTGGAACCGCGTGACCGCTACCGTCGCAGGTTCTAATCTGCCTCGGGCATGGATGTGTGTGATGTCCTTATGTTAGAGGTTTAAGTAGTTCTAAGTTCTAGGGCACTGATGACCTCATATGTTAAGTTCCATAGTGCTCAGAGCCATTTGAACCATTTGAACATATTTTGCACATATTTGTACACATATTTAACCTGTATCTGTAGCGAATTTCGCTCTGCAGTTTCGTTTCCATACAGCTCAGACTTTATGATGTCATATCATCTTAACAATGTCGCATACAAAGATATTTCGCTGGTACATTAACTGTTATATTTGGATACTGTCCGTGAAATGTGTTGTGAATATAGTTAGTAGTAAAGAAGAAATAAATTAAAACGACATTCGTCATGCAACATTTTTTCATGCATGTCAGTGTTTATGACTTGATACCTTTTGAACCATACGTCGTACTTTGAAATATAATGTACGTACATTCAACAGCATAGGTAGAAACATCAGCAAAATATATTGCGAATACAGTTAGTAGCACAGAAATAATAAATTTAAATGTAATGCACGATATGGCAGTTTTACACAAATCTCATTGTCCATGACGCCGTATCTCCTGAACTATGGTAGGCTGGTGGTTCTTACTCCACAGAGAATATTCCCCAGCAGAAAGAGATACATGTACTGATATGTGTACCCCATATAGTTGAAATTAGCCCAGTGATTTGCGATAGATGTGTAAAACACACACACACACACGCGCGCGCGCGGTAGTACTTATGAGAGATTTGCTCTCACCACAGCGTTCTGCAAGTGATGAGGGGTGGAACATTGAACCACCGTCACCCAGAACCACCACATCATTCTGCTGATTAAAGTGTCTAGTGGTTTGGTAGGCCATCACAGTCAACAGCAACCATTAGGCATCAAAGCACTGCAGCAAATATATCAATCGTCACCACCTCCAAAACCTCCAGTGCCACTACAACACACATTGCAGTATTCCTACGCTATGTGGATGAGCTGCTACCAATGCAGCTATCATCTGTAAAATTTGAAATTTTCCCGGGGAATCAACTGTTCAAAAAGATTTCGAGCTTACAGCCGGTCGTTGTAAACTTCAGTGCACGCTTTTTCGGCTAGACAACTGCCAGCCACCTTCAGGTCAGCCGAACGAGAGCTGACGGAGACGTTTTATTGTATTTCAATTCCCCATCCATCGGGGCGGGCTGGCAGCGGCATATACGCTGCTCTCAGCCGAAAGACATAGAACAAACAATAGAAGACATTTAAAAATAACAAAGGAGAAAATATGGTGAACATAGATATAAGAAAGGGGGAAAATCATGGAAGGCAATAGACAAAAAACGGGGTGACTGTAAAATGGAGATAAAAAACTGTTTAAAAGTAGCACACACTAAAGCCAACACTGCGACAATTAAAACAACACAAGGCACAGTATGACTGGAGCATAAAAGGTATCAACGGATGGCGTAGCACATAACAAACACTGACGGCGAACCTCAAGATAGTACACAATTAAAATCACACCTCTTGAGGCACAGAGAAACAGCACTGAACACAACACTGATGTGGCACACTGACGATGATCAAAACAGAGGATCTGCCAGGCGCAAGGAGATGAGGGAGACCGGAAGAAGGGAGGGAGGGGAAGAGATGGGGGAGATGAGCGGGGGGCGTGCTGAAGAGGGCCAGGTAGGGAGGGATGTGGGAAGGAAAGAGGCAAGTATGGGGTGCAGGGTCTCAGGGGAGGGGGGGAAGGAGGAAAATCCTCTCTGAGAGAAGGAGGGAAGAGGAAAAAGGGGGCCCTGAGAAGGGGGGGGAACAAGGCCAGGTTATAGTTGGAAGGAAGGATAGATGTCACGGCGAAGTTCATCATCTGGGAGGGGGAGGCGTTGGAAATTGCCCTGATGAAGGAGATGGAGGGTGTGGAGGTGGAGAGAGGGAGGGATACAGGGATAGATTCACAGCAATGGGCGGGGGGTGGAGAGGAAGGAGGAAACCAGAGGGTGGGGGGGATCAAGCCTGCGGACAATGTAAAGGATGCGGAGATGTTGGAGGAACAGGAGGAGGTGGGGGAAGGGGATCAGTTCATACAGGAGCCGTGTGGGGGAAGGAAGGCGGATACGGAAGGCAAGGCAGAGCGCATGGCGTTCAATTATTTGGAGGGCCTTGTAAAAGCAGGTGGGGGTGGAGATCCAGGCAATGCTGGTATAACAGTGGATAGGACAGATGAGGGATTTGTAGGTGTGGAGGATGGTAGAAGGATGCAATCCCCATGTCGGGCCAGACAGGAGTTTTAGAAGGCGGAGGCGGGAATGGGCTTTCTGCTGGACAGTCTGGAGATGAGGGGTCCAGGTGAGGTGTCGGTCGAGGGTGAGGCCAAGGTATTTCAGGGTGGGGGTGAGCTGGATGGGACGACCATAAATGGTGAGGTAGAAATCATGGAGGCAAAAGGAGCGAGTGGTGCGGCCTTGATGATTGCCTGGGTTTTGGAGGGGTTGAGACGGAGGAACCACTGGTTACACCAAGTGGTGAACTGGTTAAGGTGGATTTAGAGGGTACGTTGAGACCTTTGAAGGGTAGGATAGAGAGCCAGGAAGGCGGTGTCATCAGCATACTGGAGAAGGTGGACTGGTGGGGGTGGCTTGGGCATATCAGCCATATACAAGAGATAAAGGAGAGGGGAGATGACAGACCCTGGGGGACGCCAGCCGTGGGATAAAAGATGGTGTAGTGGAGGGTGACATAGGAAGGACAGTGCGAGAGGAAGGAAGCGACCAGACGGATAAAACTGATAGGCAGGGCGTAGGTTTGGAGACCGGGATGCCATACAAAGTCATAGGCATTTTGGAGGTCAAGGGAAAGAAAAATGGCGGAGCGACGGGAGTTGAGCTGGAGGGACAGAAGGTGAACGAGGTTGAGGAGTTGGTCTTCAGCAGAGAAGGAGGGTCGGAAGCCACACTGGATAAGGGGGAGGAGGTGGTGTTGAGCAAGGTGCTGATGGATACGGTGGGAGAGGATGGATTCAAAGACCTTACTGAAGACGGAGGTGAGGCAGATGGGACGATAGGAAGAGGCGGCAGAAGGGGGTTTGTTGGGTTTGAGGAATAAGAGGACGCGGTAGGTCTTCCACAGGTCAGGGTAAGCCAGTAGAGAGGATGACATTATAGAGATGGGCGAGGACAGTCAGGAAGGAATAGGGGCTTTCTCGAAGGTGGCGGTAGGTGACACAGTCGTGACCAGGGGCCGTGTTGCGTTTGGACCGGAGGATAACGGAGACGTTCTCCTCTCCGTCTTATATTGTGTGCTGATGGTACTGCCGCGCATGCGTTGCAGTCGCGGAGACAGAAGGGCCACCGCCCAGCGGCAGCGCCCTCGCTGGTGGAACTGCAGTAGTCAGCTGCCATCGGCACTGTCGCTGGCCGCAGCTATCGAAGTCTTCTGGCGTCTTCGTCTCGAGCAAATTTCGAAGATGACGGGATTCCGTACGTTATTCAATTGGTAACCACTGTCACAGTTCGTTAGATTTCCCGCAATGCGTATTTCGACGGATTCTTTGATAATGGAGTCCCAAAAAGTTTTTGCAGTGGCCAAAATCGAAGTTTTGTCGTACTCCATTGAATGTCCGTTAGAAATACAATGTTCCGCAACTGCAGACTTACTGGGTTGCAGTAGGCGAGTGCAACGTTGATGTTCCGTACAACGCTCTTCCACTGTACGCGTTGTCTGTCCTATATAGGCCATACCACACTGACACGGTATTTTGTAAATTCCCGCCTTCCGCAGTAACAAATCATCCTTCACCGATCCCAGCAAATCCGAAATCCTAGAAGGCGGACGAAAAACCACTTTCACATTAAAACGATTAAGAATCCTGGCTATCTTGAAGGAGATATTTCCGACAAAGGGAAGAAAAGCTAGGGACTTGGCTGGCGCGTCCTCCTCTTTATCCACTTCCCGGTTCCTGGCTCTAGTTGAGAAGGCCCTGTTTATTTGCTGGGTCGGGTACCCGTTGTCTCTGAACACCGTCCTCAAATGTGCCAGTTCCTTAGGCAAATTCTCTGCATCCGACACTGTGTGTGCCCTGTGTACAAGGGTTTTAAGTACACTCGTGGTCTGGGATGGGTGATGGCAATTGAAGAAAGCAAGTACAAATCAGTGTAAGTGGGCTTACGATAAACAGAATGTCCCACCGAACCGTCACTCTTCCGTTTAACCAAAATGTCCAGGAATGGAAGGAAGCCATCTTTCTCTAGTTCCATAGTAAATCAAATATTCCCATGGATGAAGTTGAGATGAAAAAACTCCATGGGGCTAACGTTCCGCACCATGTGTTTGCTGCCAGGCCCCGGCTGGCCGAGTGGCCCGTGCGGCCGCACCAACGCCGAACATATAGAATTTCCAGGCGCCACAACTCGCCCGTTACCTCACAAGGTACAAGTGTTGTGTAAGGTAGTTTCTTTTATTTCCATCTGTCGAGCTGTGTTGAGGGATGAAGCTTATCTTCAAGATAGGATGGCGACTGCAGTAACTGCGTGGGTGAGATGCATCCAATAAGCTGTGTGAATCACTGGCCAAAACTAAAGAAGCATGTTGTCTCAGAATAAACGCAGGAAGAGAACGATGGATATAATCTCTTCAAAACAAATCAGTTAATATGTATTCTAATCTGTCATTCTGAACTGTCAAAACTCATTTTGAGTTCAGAACATTGCAGTGGCGCTTCCGACTTTAATAAGAAGACTGAAATAATTATTATATGATGAATACTGTAATGGTTTTCAAGACTTCATGGAAGATACACGCTTCAGACACATTAATCTCCCCATCGCTTACGTTCGACGTCAACATGGAATAAGCGCTGACAGACAGCAGATGGTAGCACTAGCAGTGGAGGGTATATAAGTGAGGTGATAAAAGTCATGGAATAGCAATTTGTGCATATTCAAGCGTCAGTAGACATTGCTTTCATTTTAAGTATTTAAGTACAGTTTTAGTTCGTAACTCGCATCGTAACAATATTCCACATAGCAGTTATGGAAAAACTGCTTCCACTTTGAACAGTGCATCTTATTTATACGATAACCGGTATTTTATAAAATACATGTCAACTTCAAGAAACTATCACATATTATTAAGGAATTTAAACATCCAGATATAACAATACTTAGTTACATGGTGATTAAAAACTAAATCTTCATCCACTTTTGTTTACATTTACGTTACTTTACAGCAGGACTGAACTGCATGCCATACAAAATAATAGTGATAAAAACAAATAAAGGTTCCTTAACTTTTCTATAATCAACCAAAAAACCTTACTGCTCGACAAATATAATTTCTCTGCTGCCTTTCATGACAGTTGTACTTCTGGTGTTTGCTGCTGTTACAAGATTAAACATCAATCAATAGACCTTCCTGTCGCCAGAAATTTCATTTTCTCTTAACCTTTACTCAAATGGAATATCCTCTCTAATTACCATTTTTTCTTTCTCCGTTATGTCCCACAACATCATTAACAATTCTTCATAAGTCAAAAGAGACACTGGATTTCGGTGAGCAAATTAATGTATTGTGTGTCGTTCTCTTTTCTCAAGCATTCGTTTAAGTGGAGGGGCAAGGGAAGTTTGGAGCCAGGTTGTATTTTTGTCAGGTTTCTGATAACCTTCTTTCTGTGATGACATCATGGAGCATTGGCAGATTTCCTCCCACTCCTCCCCTTCACTCTCCCCTACTCCTCTAACATCACAACTAGCCCAATTGCTCTAAGTAGAGAAATGTGAGAAAGTAACTCTAAGTGTAAAAATGGCCGGAAATCAGAAAAATACCACTTGTGCTAAGTTTAAAATGATGTAGCTTGTGACCTACTGTGTTTAAACGATTACCCCCACCCCTCACAGTGTGCGTAGTATGGTAGGATGAGAACGTTAATTTATTGAAACAATTGCATGAGCACTTTGTTCGTTTAAACATTTACAAACTGACAGAAGGCTACCATGTGCTGGCCATATGAGCCGTAGCCACAGGGTTGTGCTGCCGCCCCAGAGTCCCCGCACTTCCAGCAGCCTTTGCACATTACAAGTAACGTCTGAACAGAACAAGTCACGTTTGGCAAGTTCCACGTCACTCACATACTGATCTAACTGGTACACGGCTGCTAAAGCTACAACACCATAACTTTCACTAGTCAATCAGTCAGCCACTAAGTACGTGCATGTCACGTCACGCAGCTGTGGAACCTTTGATGAAAATAAAAAAATATTTATTATGTAAAAATGAATGGATGAAAATGGGGAAGAAATGGCTTTAAATATTTTTGTTATTTACTCTTGATGTTTGGTTTGTGGGGCACCCAGCTGCGCGGTCATCAGCGCCCGTACACATTCCCAGTCTGTATACAGTCCAATCTAGCCACTTTCATGAATGATAATGGAATGATGAGGACAGGACAAACACCCAGTCCCCGGGCAGAGGAAATCCCCAATCCGGCCGGGAATCGAACCCGGGACCCCGTGATCCAGAGGTGGCAACGCTAACCGGTAGACCACGAGCTGCGCACGTCTCTTTTAGAGAAATACACTCAAAGAGAATCTCATTGGCTGGAGTAGAATTGTCTTCAGTGACGAGGCCCACTTCGAATAGCGCCCCGATTACCAGCGAAGACGTGCTGGAGACGCCCCAGACAACTGTGGCGTACCAATCTGACCCTCACTTCCATCCACCAGACAGCCACGGGTGATGGCCTGGGGTGCCATTCCTTTTCATAGCAGGACTCCTTTGGTTGTCACCTGCGGCAGCCTTGCAGACAGCGGTGCGATGACAATATTCTACGCTCCGTTTTGTTTCCCTACATGACAAAATATCCTGGGCTTACATATCAGCAATTTAATGCCCGCCAGCACAAGGCAACAGTACCCACTGCCTGTCTTCGTGCTTGCCAAATCCTAATTCGACCAGCAAGGTCGCCGGGGATCTCTCCTAGATGAGACGTTTTGGAGCATTAGGGGCAGGGTCCCCCAACCTGTTCGAAATTCTGACAATCTAACTCTAGAGTTGGACAGAATTTGGCACGATATCCCTTAGGAGAACATCCAACAATTCTATCAATACTGCCAAGCCGAATAACTGGCTGCATAGGGACCACAGGTGAACGAACGCGTTATTCACTTGCTCCGTTTGTGAAGCTCTTTCTCTTGAATAAATCATCCATTTTTCTGAAATTGTAATTATTTGTTTGTCTGTACATGTACATCATATTTACCGAATCCCGTCCCAGTGGGCTAATTTATTCGCGGTGCGTCGTTTATTTTGTCTTAGGGTGCATTTTCAGTTAATATTGGACGGATCTGTCTGAACTACCTAGGTAATGACGTTTAAAATCTGTAGGACGCTTGCAGCCAAACCTTTATGCTATAGTCACGTGACTTTGGAGGCAGTTGAGGAATCTGAAGGAAGTTTTGGAACCGGCTTAACAGCGTGTTAGTCCCCGTGCAGTACCCTATACAGCAGCAATTCTGCTTGGCATGAATTGGACAAGCCTCTGGTGCTTTTCCAGGGGGTATGTGGCACCAACTGTTTACAAACTCTCCACAAACTGTGGGCGCAGAGCTGACGTTCCATTGGCTCCAAATCAGGCGAATTCGGTGACAAAGACATCAACGTGAATGCTTCTCAAACGATTGTAGCCCGTATGACAGACATTTTTCACACTGGAAGACAACGAATATGATGGGACGTGAATACAACAACTGTGAGATGTACACATCACGACGGAGCACTGAACACACATCAGGTCTCACAATTTGGACATGATGATGATTTAACAACGTTCTGCAGTCCTTCGACCTGTATCTTGAAGTAAAAACAGACTGACAGTACCGGATCGGCAACCCCTGTTTTTGTTGTTCCTTCAACAAGGTCACTAACGATTTACAGACTCGTCAGTGCCAGCTAGCACTAAGACTAATGATGCTGATAACGGTATGATAAACTCCAGTTCTCCTTCTTATAAGCAGAAAGTGATGCTTGCAAGTATGCCATCATAAGAGTATTGACGTAGTTCACCTCTCTCATTCACTTCTTCGTTCGACAACTTCTTACGTCAATGGGGAACGCAGCTTGATTCGCACGTCTTTCTCCAGCCTCGTTTGGCAACTGTCTCTCACACAATATTGCTTCTGCTAGCAGCTACGAGTATATGTTGTTATTCTTCTAACTTCATTATTGCACTACACTTTTACTATTCTTGCATTTGTTGTTGTGGTCTTCAGTCCAAAGACTGGTTTGTTACAACTCTTCACAGTAGTCTATTCTCCACATGTCTTTCCATCTATACATGACTGATGCACCGTACATCTACTGGCAAGCTGTTAGCATATCGGGTAACAAACAGAAGCTCCATGACTATACATTGTGTTGGAACATAGACGTCGTTGCTGTGAACTATGTGTACTGACAAACCATTTTACCACGATTCGGTCCTTGTAGCACAGGTAGCTATCCTGCTGGAAGATATCAAGCATGAAGGGGACTGAATACCAGGTTGGAAGAAAAACATTAACTGTACAAGTATCTACTAGTACCTAAAAGAAAATGGTCGCACACAGTATAGCGCATACCCACAGCGAATTTTACTATTTATGAAATTTTATTGTTCTTCCTCCGTGATTGCAGTGGTATTATATATCTTCATCTAGAGAACTCTCAAAATTTGCTATTACCTAAATGTATATGCATGGTCATGAAACGATATGTCAGAGCGATAGATTTTCTGGTACAACTTCTCATAGTTTATCGACTTCTCTATCTTTATGATAACCTGTCAAGTGCAGTTCCTATGACTTTCTTCAGTTGTCAGTGTATCTGCTGCCGTTATGGTAATGTTAATAAACCGTTATATCGGAAGTAACAAACCATGAATGAGAGCAAGTCGCCAGTAAAAAGGAAACAACTGCCGCAAATCTACCAGAGGCATATAGAAATACTGTATCAGGTGCTACAGCATCACTTTATCCGTTAAATGTAATGCTGGAAGAAGAACTCATCTTAATTATAAACACAGAATTACTTTAATGAACATTACACCTGATCTATTCCGAAAACATTGTAGTATCAAAATCATAAGTTAGTATTTTCTTGAATATTATTATAGCTCTTATTTATACTGCGATTGAGTGGATGGTAAGACATTGCTGATCGATTTCCAAGCTTCTTTTGTCTTACAATACTTTCAAACTTTGGACTTTCCTCTTTACTCTTCCTGACCGTGGCATTCATCATCACATGAATACTATTACTTTTGACGGCCAGGAGGCGTAGTGTTCAATGTAACATTCCATGCACGTTACTAAACTTTAAGGAAACATTTCAAAAAAAGGTAAACTTCAATTTTTGAGTTATTCTTTGGTAACGCGACGTAAACTTATCTCAGAAATCAGATCTTTCCGTTTAAGTGTTTTCCTTTTAGTTGTGGTGACTCGCGATCTACATCATTACGCACCTGCGAGAACGAAACGGTAACGCAAATGGCTGGACATTTAAAACTCACTCGCAGACTGCACTGTTGGAATCTTAAACGTGCCTCCAACATTATACGGTCTTTACTTATAACATTGCAGTGGAACGTAAGTGCTTCAATTAGTCATTGACTTGCTTTATACCAGCTACTTAATATTTCTTTTCTAAAGACGTTTAACAGATACTTTACAATTTTTTTTGTAATATCGCTATTTTTCTTTTATTGAAGGCGCCACAGGGAGACGGCTAGGCTTCATAAGCGTTTACAGAACGATGTCAACGAAAACAGTGAGACAGAAACTACAAAAGGCATACATTCATTCAGTAACAAGACTGTCCATGTTTTCCGGTAACTATTCCCCATGTTATATAAATAATAACAGAATTTTCGTATAAAACTGTTACTCCTTTAGTTTTTGAATTCTGTGAAAGGTTTTTCTTTCTTACTAGATGCACAATACATCAGTTCGTTGTCATGATATGTGTATTATTTGCAATTCAAGCTACGTCAAAGTACGCCTGCCATATGTAACACAAAACGTCAGTTTTTTAGTATTAGTGTTTTCCTGACCGTACCGTCATCAGTGCACGTTTAAACAAATAGTTGGTCATATGCTGTACCTAGCAGAACAGTTTATTTCAAAGAAAAGTTAAAAGAAACAAAGCCTGTGTATAACAGACGTAAAAGTATAAAACTATACCTAGAGTGATGCTGATTGAAAAAATGTTTGGCTGCCAATAGGACAACGCACGAAGTATAAGGACAAAAGTTGAACTTTTTCTTCAAATGTTTATTTACTGAGTAAAGACAGAAGCATAGACAAACAAGCAGACTGTGCCAGTGAGCTGTGGTATCGGACGAAGGGGGTACACCAAACCGTTCCCTTCATTTTAAACTTAGGACAATTGGTCTAGTTCCATCACTTTGGAGAAATCTGATAAAATTACACGGAGAAATCGGACGATCATGCAGGGTTTACCAGTGCAATATTTGCGCACTAGAAGTACTGCTAGCTATTCAGAGCTAGAAATAATTCCCCCGACTGTTACATTACATTCCTGCAATGGTGGGGAGAGTTCCCATTCATTCGATTGTCACGAAGATAGGATTTTGGTGGAATACGAACAGATGGTTTAAATTCTAAGAAAAATAAGCCAAAGCTACAGGAAAAGATGGGTTTGAATTTTCTGTTTAAATCATTGAATTTTGTGCTGAAGTCATTGAAATTTAGGTCGAAATTATTCAATTTTGTGTCAAAATCAGTGAATTCTGTGTTCATCAGCGAATTTTGCGTGGAAACCAGAGAATTTTTTGTTGAAATCAATCAATTTGGTGTTGTAATCATCCAATTTTATTTCGATATTTTGTACTGAAATCACCAAATTTTGTGCCAAAATCGGTTCAGATAAAAGATTTTTTTTAGTATTTCCATTGGAATTGGGACTATATATTTGAAATTCTAAGAAAATTAAGTATAGGCTATAGGGAAAGATGGGTAATAAACAAGTAACAAACAACATGTAAACGAACCTGTGATGAGCCCTATGAAGGTAATTCCAAGAAGGAAGTCCTCACATGAAAAGGAGTAAGACAAGAATGCAGTCGTGCTTCCCTACCATTCAACATGTACAATGTAGATCCAAATATACTTATTTCGAGCTGACAGCAAACCTCATCATCGAACATTTTCATTCTAAGGTTGTTAGATCACTGTGTGTTTTGCATTGTACATATTACTGGCTTCCATACCGAAAATACGTGACTGTGGACACAAAAGGGAATAAATCGTAACTACGTTATTACTTTGTGTTAAGCCACTGGAGACCACAGACCAAGGCTTGTCTATAGCAAGCAAGGTGAACTCAGTGTAAGTTGTGGTAGTTACGTAGAGATGAACAGTGGACTTGCTGAGAATACCGAAGAGGTGTGCATCAAAACACTTTTCAGACTGAAAACCATAACATCAACAATAAAGCAAGCTGAATTCGTACATGAAACTTTAAGTTTTTACCACTTTAGTAACGAATGGTGTTTAAATGTAAAAGGGGGAGTCAAATGAGAACGAGACAGATAGAAAAAAGTGAACTATTTATTATTTGAAAAGTGGTCGCGTTGAAACAAGACGCTCAGTGCCTTCGTGGAAAATGTTTGTGGTTGCTTACGGAGCGATGATTGTACCCAGGTGTGCACCTCTTTGACCGAAGCAAATCGACGCCCACAGTTGTCTTTCGCCAGGCTACAAACGTATTACATGGAAATCATGGGGAGAGATCGGGCTGAACGGAGGAAGAGTAAGGGCTTCCCAGCGGAACTTCTGCATTGTGCTCGTAACAACCTTGGCAACATGTGGGAGGCCATCAATATGTATGTGTATAGTCAAGAAAAGAATGGTCTAAGAGACAGACTTACAATTACAGCTTCTTGTGTGCACTGCCCCCCCCCCTCTCTCTCTCTCTCTCTCTCTCTCTCACACACTCTCTCTCTCTCGCTCTCTCTCTCTCTCTCTCTCTCTCTCTCTCCCTCCTTCTCTCTTCCTCTGGGCTCAGAGTTGCAATTTGATTCCAAATGCATGAAAAATTAAAATTGGAAGATGTGATGAGAAGTTATGTCATGATGATATGACTGGAAGAGTATCATCTATGATCTTTACAGTATGTAAGAGGCTTTGTGGAAAATCTGTATACAGACCTCCTTTCCAGGTGATAATGGTCGAAGTAGAGAGGATGTAAAATGTAGATTGGCAATGGCAAGGAAAGTGTTTCTGAAGAAGAGAAATTTGTTAACATCGAGTATACATTTAAGTGTCAGGAAGTCTTTTCTGAATGTATTTGTATGGAGTGAAGTGAGACGTGGACGATAAATAGTTTAGACAAGAAGAGAATAGAAGCTTTCGAAATGTAGTGCTACAGAAGAATGCTGAAGATTAGATAACTAATGAGGAGGTATTGAATAGAATTGGGGAGAAGAGAAATTTGTGGCACAACTTGACTAGAAGAAGAGATCGGTTGGTAGGACATATTCTGAGGCATCAAGGGATCACCAATTTAGTATTGGAGGGCAGCGTGGAGGGTAAAAATCGTAGAGGGAGACCAAGAGATGAATACACCAAGCAGATTCAGAAGGATGTAGGTTGCAGTAGGTACTGGGAGATGAAGAAGCTTGAACAGGATAGAGTAGCATGGAGAGGTGCATCAAATCAGTCTCTGGACTGAAGACCACAACAACAACATGGATTGGGCACTGTGCATCTAGCAACAGAAAAGTCATTTGCAGAGTTCAAACTAGCCGTATAACTATAAGGGGTAGTCAAATGGAGTTGAGACAGATGGAAAAAAGTAAATAAAGTGTTTGTTATTTCAGAAGTAATTGCCATAATAAATGTTAATACAAATATGTCACTTTGAGACAAGATGGCCAAAGCCGTCATGTACAAATGTTTGCTGTTGCTATATCAGGGCATGTACCTCTTCGTCGGACGCAAATCTGCGGCCACGAATGTCCTCAGGGCTCCAAAACACTGGTTGCCTTGACCTATCATTCCTTACCGCCACGCGATAGAAAGTTTGTGCATATCTGTGTTTCATTTTAAATACAGTGCTTAGCCGGGCGCAACTTAAAATGCAGGGATACATACGAATGCTACTGGAATCGTGCGCCTTAGCATTTCGGCTGCTAGCTGGCAGGGAGAGCAGACCGCGAATAACGGCGGGCCGCAGAGTTAATAAGGGCAGCGTCGGTTGGCCGGAGGAGTAGGGGTCGAGTGGGGGCGGAGGGGGTGGCGGGGGCGGCGAGCGGCCGCGTCTGCGCCTTTGATGTGCAGCCGCGGCAGCGCCCGGCGCGAAATTGGCGCTGCAGGTGGCGGCGGCGGCGGCGGCGGCGGCGGCGGCGGCGGCTGGAGCGCCGGGCTCGCCCTAGCCAGGCTGGCCTTTGACTTTGTCGCCGCTGTTCTTTTAAGTCTGGCGCGTTTACCAGGCCCCGTCTTGGCCTCTCCAAAAGGGCGGATCCAGCCGCGACAGCTGCCCCGACGACTCTCGCACAAAGTCTGCAAAAGCGGCAGCGGCGCCGGGACCACTGCCAGCCGAAACATTCGCCGACGACGCCATTCCGTTCGACTTCAAAAGAAGTGGCGGTAACACGCTCGCGATTTGTTTCCTCGAATTGGGAAAGCTGTCCGGGGAGCGCGAGATCTGAGATATTCCACCCTGTGCCACTGAAATTTCGCGATGGCAGGGCGTACTGTACGCAATGGCATGTCTGGCGGGTTACGCAGGTTGTGGTCCTCACCGGCTACCAGTACCGTGGGGGTGACAAAACTTGCTAATTCTTGTAGAATGAGTTGTAAATACACTATTTTCTCGTCGCTTGCATTCCTGAGACTTGTGCGAGTGGGAGTGCAGCAAGAGAGCTTGTGGACTGATCCTGATCTTTTGCACGCAAAAGCGCCTTTTATCTCTAAAACAGCGTTTAAAGAAAAAATATTCTCACTCATTACTTGAGATAGTGATGTGATCTCATAGCTCCTGATATTACTACAGGAACTGGGAAGGTGAATGTTAGAATGCATAGACAGTTCTCTGCAACAAATCCATACACGTTGCAAAGCCATGGAACATACATCCGATCGTTTTGCTGTTTCAGGCCCCAATAACCTGATCAAAACATTGGAAACGAAATTTCTCACGATTGTAAAAGGTTTATCAATTGAAGATATAAAGTCCATAAATGTATCCGTCGTCATGTTATGCGAAATTCTGTTACAATTCACGCCATTGCCATTTTCAGATCTGTTGCGTAAAGCAAAAGAGTTGTGTAGTAAGCTAAGTTCAATTAGCTGAAACAAACTCTACTTCATGCTTTAACATGATTAACAGCCATGTATGTCTACCAAATACATACGATAAAAATATTCT
The DNA here is from genome assembly GCF_023864275.1 of Schistocerca cancellata. Taxonomy (NCBI): domain Eukaryota; kingdom Metazoa; phylum Arthropoda; class Insecta; order Orthoptera; family Acrididae; genus Schistocerca; species Schistocerca cancellata. Next base: position 485,179,812 of record NC_064626.1, on the reverse strand, counting down.
AATGTATGAACGGCATATATATATATATATATATATATATATATATATATATAATAGAAGGAAACATTCCACGTGGGAAAAAATATATCTAAAAACAAAGATGATTTGACTTACCAAACGAAAGCGCTGGCACGTCGATACACACACAAACAAACACAAACATACACACAAAATTCTAGCTTTCGCAACCAACGGTTGCCTCGTCAGGAAAGAGGGAAGGAGAGGCAAAGACGAAAGGATTTGGGTTTTAACGGAGAGGGTAAGGAGTCATTCCAATCCCGGGAGCGGAAAGACTTACCTTAGGGGGAAAAAATGACGGGTATACACTCGCACACACACACATATCCATCCACACATATACAGGCACAAGCAGACATGCCTGTGTAAGTGAAGCAGACATGAAGGGAGTCACCTTACAGATCAATACATTGCAGAACGAGTATTTATGAACAGATTAGACAGTAGATATTGACTAATGAATTAACTCCTTATTGAAGTTTTAACTATTGTTGTGCTGTTGTTCCTGGTAAATGCTGCATTTTGTCTATTACTTAAATTGTTCAGTTGGATTTTTTGAAAGGGCATTTTTGGTTTCGTCAATAAAAATCAATCGTATTCAAGTTCTCATTCAAAAGTAAACAAATATATTTGACTAATAAACAGATATTTCATTCGAAATAATTAATAAAATAATTCTACAAATACTACCAAAAAGCTTGTTAACTATCTATCCGTTCTATGAAATAACAAAAGAGAAAGGAAGTTATATGAACAGTAATAAATTAATACCTTAACGATTCATTCACTGTTTTAATAAAAACAGAAAGTAGCTGAACTGCTCGTTGTGTCAACATGAAAAACAGAGTCCTCAAACTTCAGTTTCCATTCTTCAGCATTGACTATTCTTCATTCTCAAATAGTGTTATGGTCCCCAGTTACAATACGATATTTGGGCTGGGATTTTAAAAGTTAGAATCGATAGGAAAACACTAGTGAATTTTTTGTAGTTTTCAACCCCAGAAACAGAGCAAGCAGTGGGCGGACAAAGTTTTCTTTTATTTATCTATTTTGACACTTTGCTTTTATGTATCTTGGACCACATAATGCAGAAGGCCAAGGACGTCTTAGAATTCTTCAATCTTTGTTCGATGTACGTTTATTTGCCTCCCCCCATGAACCATGGACCTTGCCGTTGGTGGGGAGACTTGCGTGCCTCAACGATACAGATAGCCGTACCGTAGGTGCAACCACAACGGAGGGGTATCTGTTGAGAGGGCAGACAAACGTGTGGTTCCTGAAGAGGGGCAGCAGCCTCTTCAGTAGTTGCAGGGGCAAGAGTCTGGATGATTGACTGATCTGGCCTTGTAACACTAACCAGAACGCCCTTGCTGTTGTGGTACTGCGAACGGCTGAAAGCAAGGGGAAACTACAGCCGTAATTTTTCCCGAGGGCATGCAGCTTTACTGTATGGTTAATTGATGATGGCGTCCTCTTGGGTAAAATATTCCGGAGGTAAAATAGTCCACCATTCGGATCTCCGGGCGGGGACTACTCAAGAGGACGTCGTTATCAGGAGAAAGAAAACTGGCGTTCTACGGATCGGAGCGTGGAATGTCAGATCACTTAATCGGGCAGGGAGGTTAGAAAATTTAAAAAGGGAAATGGATAGGTTACAGTTAGATATAGTGGGAATCAGTGAAGTTCGGTGGCAGGAGGAACAAGACTTTTAGTCAGGTGAATACAGGATTATAAACACAAAATCAAATAGGGGTAATGCAGGAGTAGGTTTAATAATGAATAGGAAAATAGGAATGCGGGTAAGCTACTACAAACAGCATAGTGAACGCATTATTGTTACCAAGATAGATACGAAGCCCACATCTACTACAGTAGTACAAGTTTATATGCCAACTAGCTCTGCAGATGACGAAGAAATTGAAGAAATGTATGATGAAATAAAAGAAATTATTCAGGTAGTGAAGGGAGACGAAAATTTAATAGTCATGGGTGACTGAAATTCGAGAGTAGGAAAAGGGAGAGAAGGAAACATAGTGGGCGAATATGGATTCGGGGAGGGAAATGAAAGAGGAAGCCGCCTGGTAGAGTTTTGCACAGAGCATAACTTAATCATAGCTAACACTTGTTCAAATATCTTGAAAGAAGGTTGTATACATGGAAGAATCCTGGAGATACTAGAAGGTATCAGATAAATTATACAATGGTAAGACAGAGATTTAGCAACCAGGTTTTAAATTGTAGGACATTTCCAGGGGCAGATGTGGACTCTGAACACAATCTATTGGTTATGAACTGTAGATTAAAACTGAAGAAACTGCAAAAAGGTGGGAATTTAAGGAGTTGGGACCTGGATAAACTGACTAAACCATAGGTTGTACAGAGTTTCAGGGACAGCATAAGCGAACAATTGACAGGAATTGGGGAAATAAATCCAGTAGAAGACGAATGGATAGCTCTGAAGGATGAAGTAGTGAAGGCACCAGAGGATCAAGTAGGTAAAAAGATGAGGGCTAGTAGAAATCCTTGGGTAACAGAAGAAATATTGAATTTAATAGATGAAAGGAGAAAATATAAAAAATGCAGTAAATGAAGCAGACAAAAAGGAATACAAACGTCTCAAAAATGAGATCGACAGGAAGTGAAAAATGGCTAAGCAGGCATGGCTAGAGGACAAATGTAAGGATGTAGTGGCTTATGTCACTAGGGTAAGATAGATACAGCCTACAGGAAAATTAAAGAGACCTTATAGAAAAGAGAACCACTTGTAACAATATCAAGAGCTCAGATGGAAACCCAGTTCTAAGCAAAGAGGGGAAAGCAGAAAGGTGGAAGGAGTATATAGAGGGTCTATACAAGGGCGATGTACTTGAGGATAATATTATGGAAAAGGAAAAGGATGTAGATAAAGATGAAATGGGAGATACGATACTGCGTGAAGAGTTTGACAGAGCACTGAAAGACCTGAGTCGAAACAAGGCCCCGGGAGTAGACAACATTCCATTAGAACTACTGACGGCCTTGGGAGAGCCAGTCCTGACAATACTCTACCATCTGGTGAGCAAGATGTACGAGACAGGCGAACTACCCTCAGAACTACCCTCCAGAAGAATATAATAATTCCAATCCCAAAGAAAGCAGGTGTTGACAGATGTGAAAATTACCGAACTATCACTTTAATAAGTCACAGTTGCAAAATACTAACGCGAATTCTTTACAGACGAATGGAAAAACTGGTAGAAGCTGACCTCGGGGAAGATCAGTTTGGATTCCGTAGAAATGGAACACGTGAGGCAATACTGACCCTACGACTTATCTTAGAAGAAAGATTAAGGAAAGGCAAACCTACATTTCTAGCATTTGTAGACTTAGAGAAAGCTTTTGACAATGTTGACTGGAATACTCTCTTTCAAATTCTAAAGGTGGCAGGGGTAAAATACAGGGAGCGAAAGGCTATTTACAATTTGTACAGAAACCAGATGGCAGTTATAAGAGTCGAGGGGCATGAAAGGGAAGCAGTGGTTGGGAAGGGAGTGAGACAGGGTTGTAGCCTCTCCCCGATGTTATTCAATCTGTATATTGACCAAGCAGTAAAGGAAAGAAAAGAAAAATTTGGAGTAGGTATTAAAATCCAGGGAGTAGAAATAAAAACTTTGAGGTTCGCCGATGACATTGTAATTCTATCAGAGACAGCAAAGGACTTGGAAGAGCAGTTGAACAGAAAGGATAGTGTCTTGAAAGGAGGATATAAGATGAACATCAACAAAAGTAAAACGTGGATAATGGACTGTAGTCGAATTAAGTCGGGTGATGCTGAGGGAATTAGATTAGGAAATGAGACACTTAAAGTAGTAAAGGACTTTTGCTATGTGGGGAGCAAAATAACTAATGGTGGTCGAAGTAGAGAGGATATAAAATGTAGACTGGCAATGGCAAGGAAAGCGTTTCTGAAGAAGAGAAATTTGTTAACATCGAGTATAGATTTAAGTGTCAGGAAGTCGTTTCTGAAAGTATTTGTATGGAGTGTAGCCATGTATGGAAGTGAAACATGGACAGCAAATAGTTTGAACAAGATGAGAATAGAAGCTTTCGAAATGTGGTGCTACAGAAGAATGCTGAAGATTAGGTGGGAGGTCACGTAACTAATGAGAAGGTATTAAATAGGATTGGGGAGAAGAGAGGTTTGTGGCACAACTTGACTAGAAGAAGAGATCGGTTGGTAGGACATGCCCTGAGGCATCAAGGGATCACAAATTTAGCATTGGAGGGCAGCGTGGAGGGTAAAAATCGTAGAGGGAGACCTAGAGATGAATACACTAGCAGATTCAGAAGGATGTAGGTTGCAGTAGGTACTGGGATATGAAGGACCTTGCACAGGATAGATTAGCATGGAGAGCTGCATCACACCAGTCTCAGGACTGAAGACCACAACAACAACAACAACCTTTATTTGTAGAAATAATAGCAACAAAATACCGAAAATTGGTTATTTTAGAAACTGTCTGTTTAGAGCGGTTCTAACAGCCAGGTTAAACTGGAGACGAATAAAACCGGTATACCCGAAAACCGATTGTTTCAAAGACAACCACAATTTCCAACGTGACCTGCTATAGGTGCCAAGACACCCCATGGTTCAGGGAGAAGATGGTCTAAAGGTTGGTTACACCTACACAATGCTTTAGAACGAGGGGTATTGATAATATCTGAATTATCACCATGAAAAAAATAAAATTTCAAAACTAATATTTCTTTCTTTCGTTGCAGGTACTCGTCTACAGAACTGGCACATACAGCAATTCACAACACAGTGCTGTAAGACGGCGTTAGCAAAATGTGCAGCCTGCCTCCACTTCATCATTTTATAGTGGCATTGTACAGTACTCTGGGGATTTAATTGTGTACGGTGTAGTATTTCAGTTTTTTACTTACTATAGTTTTACAGATACTTTTATCTAATTATTTGATGTGTGCCAGAATAGGCACTGATCTCGTATCATGAATGCAGTTTCAAATCGTAGCCTTTGTTAATTGTTGGAACAGATAATATAAAAGTGTTTAATAACGAATGTTTCGTAATGATTACAACAAAAGACAGGCGTTGAATTTCACCTCACTTTTTAATCGAAAGTTTGCCCTCCCTTAATGCACATATCAAGCTTTATCTAGAAACTGTTTGCCATGCCCAATTTTACAATGCAATAAAATAGAAATATTATTTAACACATATAATCAGGCACCGTGTAGGCCCGTCTACACTCTACCACAGCTAAAACAGCAACTTGTTGAACCATTATTTAGTTTCGTTAAGTATTGAATAGGATTGGGGAGAAGAGAAGTTTGTGGCACAACTTGACCAGAAGAAGGGATCGGTTGGTAGGACATGTTCTGAGGCATCAAGGGATCACCAATTTAGTATTGGAGGGCAGCGTGGAGGGTAAAAATCGTAGGGGGAGACCAAGGGATGAATACACTAAGCAGATTCTGAAGGATGTAGGTTGCAGTAGGTACTGGGAGATGAAGCAGCTTGCACAGGATAGAGTAGCATGGAGAGCTGCATCAAACCAATCTCAGGACTGAAGACCACAACAACAATGAGATTTTTCGACTTCTGTAATAATGAACGTTAGATTCCACAATTTTTGTAAGAACAGATCTATCTGATTAGCTGAATTAGCAGCCGTAGCATTTTCAGAAGAACCTGAAGCACGCTGATCTTTCAATATCTTGTACTGTTCAGTTTCCTTGTCAGAATATTGATGGTTATTTACACTGACGTCATCAGCAAACTGATCATTTCTTAGGCAGACATGAAAATGCCTCAGCTACTTCGTTGAATGTGCATGGGATGCGAATAATTTTGAACCGAAATTTTTGTAACACTAACGGCCAACTTGCTCAAAATTTACAGTTTAACAGCAAATTTACGGCTTGGTGGTTGCATTATACTTTTGTATGATGTCTATACAGGTGACAGTGGAACCTCTTGCAGGCTAGTAGGTCCTTTCCTATCAAACATTCAGTCGTCAAACCACAGACTACCAGGAGTTACTGCTTAACTTCATTTCCGGTTCTTCAGTTTTTAACAGGGCCTGCCATTTCACTGGTTCAGATGTGGAGCTGACTGCTCCCATGATCCGGCATTCATTCACAGGGAATATTGGTGCATTTTTACTATCACAAATTCTTATGAAGAAATCTATCAACTTGGCTTTTAATTACAGGTAATCCGGCAATCATGGCTTGTACTTCAGTTTCGATTTTTTTTTAATACAACTGTCTTCGACACACAATACAACATGCGTATCTGAACCATGGTCATATCATATTAAATTGACTACTGAGCAGTCATGCCCCATATCATCCTCTATGACACGTTTGTAGGACTAATTCCAGTCACATCTTGTTTTTCAGTTTAGTTTTAGGTTCAGTATGTACTTCCATTATTTTTGAATCCTAATTCCGGACATTTCATAAGTGGCATTCTGATTTCGGTTACTATTTCGATGATGTTGATAATGAGTCCAGTAGCGACTGTTACATCTATTTTTCTATGGACATTTGTCCGATCTAGGGGGATGGTTATCATCCTGGTTATTGGCAATAGTGTTGCTACTAGAACACATGTGACATCGTGCGTTGAAGAATATCGCTCATGATGGATGCGATTATCAGATGAGTTACAGCGTTGCCCGTTACTGTTATACGATCCGTTGGTGTAACCAGAATCATTATTGTGATGTGAGCGTGCGCTACTCTGCTATGAACATCGACTTGAATAAAGTCAGTATTATCTACAACACAAGAAGCCATCATATTCAGCTTCATCAAGATTTTCTCTGACATGCACGGGAAGTTTATCCTTGAGTATTTTTGTGGCATCGCTGTCAGATATTGTCTCGTCCCAGTAATGGACGTTTTATTTAAATATTTTTCGAAATATTCGCTGAAGTTACCATGTCTCTGATTATAAGTCTCAGGATGGAAAATACCTTTTCTTAATACGGTTCGCAACCAAGACTTTGTCAGAAAAGCTCATTCGAATTCGTCGGAAGTATGGCATTGTTCCACAGCTTCTGCGGCCCATAACGCTACTTCCCCCTGGACATGTCTGCTAAAACCACAGATGCACTGTTCATCATTCCGGGACATTGGCAATATGCTACTAAATGCTATCATGAAAACAACAGGATGATACGTTAAACTGCCCACTCTGCAGAATGTTCTCCTCCAGTAACGAAGTTAGGTGTATAAACAACGTACCGAATCTACATAACATTACGGAGGAGGACAGAGGTTTTTTGTCTGTCTGCCTGGTCCCGCTTGCGGAATTGTTGTGCGGGTCGCGCTGGTATTGAAACTGTAAGCACCAGTCAATGGCGAATCAAGAGATTGATCTTATGCATGTCTTGCTCAAGTGCAGTAATGTCTTGTACTACCGAGTCATTTCTTTCCCTACGGATTATTTCTGGACGTCTGATAACTTTCGCTCTATACGCTCAGTAAAGTAGTCATGTCCTTTCTTCCAGTCTTGGATTTTGTTGTTCACCACCTCACCGATACATCTACCAGTCTCTTCTTGGTAACATATGAATTTCCCCTCTATGTCCTCGAGGATTTCAGATTCTTCTTCATGAGCTATCTGCTGCATATTTTTGGTAAATGCTTTGTATACCGCTGTTTGTTGAGTGATGAACTGTTGTTGTTCATCTGCTAATTGTTTAACACTTTTAGATTGTGCCATATGGAAAGCTATATGTGCTTTCAACATTTTCTCTAAAGCGATTTTTGTTTCAGACTAAGCTGTTGTAATACGTGTAACTGTGGAATGCAGTTTAGCATGAGTGATGGAAAGCTTTTCCTTCGTGGAATGCAATTTGCTCTCTTTTTTTTTCCTTGGGCGGAATGTAGTTTTCCTAGATTTTCGACAATGATCTCATTTGACTCAGCAACTTGTTGAAGCATTGTTTTGGTTTCATTATGAGCTTTTTCGACTTCTGTCATAATGAAAGTTGGAGTTTATAATTTTTGTAACATCAGACCTATGTGATTAACCGAATTAGCAGCTGCAGCATTTTCAGACTAACATGAAGTAGGCTGCTCTTCCAGTCTCTTGTACTGTTCAGTTTCACTATCAGAATGTTGATCGCTATTTACACTGATGTCATCAGCAAGCCGATCCACATCTCTAGCATTTCTCTCTGCACGAGATCGATTATTGACCGTTTAACTGCTAGTAACTTAAATACGAGGGTGAGTCGAATGAAAACCTTAAATTTGTAATAACAAATTGAAATTTAAGTTTGTAAGCGTGCTACAAACAGCATGCAGAATGGCCTGTACGTGGCAGATGCACACATACCGTCGCACTATCAGTATAAAGATGGCCGCCCCACTTACTACTTCCACTAGGGAAGAGCGGCGTTCTGTTATTCAGTTTTTGCGTATTGAAGGTGTGAAACCTATTGAAATTCATCGACGAATGAAGGGTCAGTACGGTGATGCATGTTTGTCACAGCAGCAAGTCTACGAGTGGAGTAGGAAGTTCGCAAACGGTGTGACTTCAGTGGAAGATGCTCCTCGTCCAGGTTAGGCACAACGAGTTGTGACTCCACAGAACATTGCAGAAGTTGAAGCCTTAGTGAAGGAAAACCGCCAAGTGACACTGAATGACATTGCAGCATGTTTACAGATTAGTCATGGGTCAGCACACCACACTGTGCATGATGTGCTCCAGTTTCACAAAGTGTCTGCAAGACGCGTGCCACGGCAACTGACTCCTGAAATGAGTGAACGACGTCTTGATGCTTGTGAAGAACCTCTTCGGCGCTTTGAACGAGAAGGTGATGGCTTCTTTGCAAGAATCGTTACTTGCAAGAATCGTTACTGGAAACGAAGAGAGCGACCAAGGAATGGCGCCATTCCTCATCACCAAAACCAAAGAAGTTTCGAACAGAACCATCAGCAGGGCAGGTTATGCTGACTCTCTTTTGGGACGAAAAAGCAGTCATTTTGGAGCATTACATGCCTAGAGGGACCACTGTCACCAGTTCGTCATACACAGATCTCCTAAAAAATCATCTGCGGACTGCAGTCAAATCAAAGCGACGTGGATTGCTGTCAGCAGGTGTCTTTTTGCAACATGACAATGCAAGGCCCCACACTGCCCGTAGAACAGTTGCAACAATCACAGACCTGCCTCTTGAGTGTCTTCCTCATCCACCACATTCACCAGACCTTGCCCCAAGTGATTTCCATATGTCTGGACCACTCAAAGACTCAATGGGAGGAAAGAAGTTCCGTTCTGATGAAGAGGTACGTCACACGGTGCATGAGTGGTTGCGCGGACTACCAAAAGATTTTTTTTTTCTAAAGGAATTTATGCACTTTGTAAGCGCTGGAGAACTTGCATTGAGCGTGGAGGAGATTATGTTGAAAAGTGATACAGCTTTGTACCACTTCTGCACAATACAAAATATTTAAGTTTTTCATTTGACTCTCCCTCGTACATACGTGCACAGTCGTCGTGCCTCCAGTGCTAAAGACGTACATGTGCGACATGAGCTGAGGTTTTCTTAGTAAATAAGCACTATCAAACATACGCTATATGTATACACTTGGTTCACAAGTCCATCTCTAGTCCACCACTTTGATGGAATAAGAACAAATGCAGTAGGTACAGTTCGCTTGAACAGGAAAGGTAAGCCAAAACCTGAAGCCAAACGGCAAAGAAGTGAGATGGTACATGTCAACAGATGTTATGATGTCCTTGAAGTGGCATGGTAAGAGGGACCATGTTGGCGACATGCCGTGGAGCTGCAACAAAATCAGCTGTGAAAATGAACCACCAAATTATTAACGAAAAGCTCAAACGAAAATGTGTGCTGGATTAGTACGGATCTTTGGGTGCAGTGGACAAAATACGACACGGAAGGGGAAAGTTGCCCAAATTGTACCACTTTTGAGATTTTATTTATTACAGCCTACACAATCATTTACAAAATTATCTAAATAATGCCATCGTCAACCAAAGGATGATTTTCTTGGTACCTGATTAAAAAAATGGAGATTCTGAGAAAAATAAACACACAATACTTAACTTTCCAAACAGCTGCAAGTGATACAAATTGATAATGTGGTTTCCAGACTTGCACCGGTGGGTGTATATATTGTACCACCCTTATAAATTACTCCCTTCTGTTTAAAGACATTTACTAGTGTAAGTTTAAGAAAACGTTCCACACTTTTAGTTATTATATCGCTATTTGCAGGCTATAACTTTTTTCCTTCTTGCCCCACCCCTGCACCCTTTACATGAGTCCACGATTTGCATATCATGCAACTGATCATTTCTTCCATTCGATCTTTCTCGCACAACTCGCTAGACCATTCGTCTATCTTACGAATGAGTTTCGTTTGGAGCTTTCGTCCTTTACCTCGAATTAAACGGTGTTTTCTTGATGGACACCTTCTTCCCACTTTTTGCCTATCATGGCTTCTTCTGCATTGAAATTATGGAGCAATCCGTTTCCTTCTTCGATATCGAAAGCGACATGCTTGAAACGAATATCATCGTTTCAAAAGTAAGAACATGGTCCACTAATACGTTTTTATTTAGGATAATTTGATATTCGTGCACATTCGTTTAATCCAGGATCCCCATTTAGGAATATTGCTAATGCTGTATGCAATCTATCTGTACTCCACTTAAAGCCTCTCTGTTGCCATATGATAATGCAAAATAATTATTTAAGGGGAGCCGGAGGTGGTCAAATCCAAAAATTTAGATTTTTTTTTTGCTACCGAAAATTAATTGGAACATTCCTCTTTAATGTAAACTTTGAATTATTGTTCTACTCGCCCTAGAAGTGGAGTTATTACTATTTTCCCCCACGCCTGCAGAGGAAATGGGCGGCCGCTGAATGCATCTAACACCCTCTCGTGACTTCCTGGCGAACTGCTTGGGTTTTTCTCGGCCTGTTACGCATACAGCGCCTTATGTTACGCATACAGCGAGTGTGCAAGGGTTGGCTACATTGTTTTCTGTGACAAATGAAGCGCTAAGAGCGCGGAACATCGTCTCTTTGCTGTTTACCGTTTTGAATTGGTTCAGTGTTGCGCCTGTTGTTGGTAGTATTATACTTCTTGTGTAAAGCGTTGTTCTGGTTACGATGCCACGTTTTAGTAACCGTGTATATAAGAAGAGGAAGAACGTAGGGAAAAGAAAATTAACACTAATACCAAGTTGCGATACTACAATTACTGAAACAGTGCGTTCTTCTGCTAAGCAGCACATGGCCGGCCATAGCCCTGTGACATCTTCTAGCAAATACTCCAAAGGTTTCAAGACTATAGAGGAACTGAAACCATATGGAAATGAATTTGTAGTTGAAAAGTTGGAATGCATTGGGCATGTGCAAAAGCGTATGGGTGCACGGCTTCGAAGGCTCAAACAAACTTTGGGTTCAAGTAAGCTCAGTGATGGAAAGACAATAGGAGGGAGAGGCAGGCTTACTGATGAGGTGATTGAACGTCTACAGAGATACTATGGGTATGCTATAAGGCAAAATACTAGTAATGTTAGTGACATGCGAAAAGCAGTGTGGGCATTGTTCCTTCAAACTGCCTCTTCCAATGAATACCCTCAACACAGCCTGTGCCCAAAAGATTCCTGGTGCAAATATAATGCAAAAAAGGACTATGATCACAAACATGGTTTGCCAGCAGCTGTGATAAATGCAATAAAACCAATTTTTCATGACTTAGCACAGACAGAATTGTTACACAAATGTTTGCACGGAAAGACACAGAATCCTAATGAGAGCGTAAACAATTTGATTTGGAAAGTGATTCCTAAAAGGGTGTTTGTAAGCATAAATACACTGCACTTTGGAATTTATGATGCAATAGCAACCTACAACCAAGGGAACAGTGTGAAGTGTGAAGTTCTGAAGGCATTAGGATTTACAGCTGGGGTGAACACTGTACGAGCACTAAGAAATATTGACAGAGAAAGGATAAGAGGAGCAGAAAGAAGAGAATGGCATATGAAGTATGATGGAACAACAGGCCGGAAAAGAAGACGGAAGAGGAAGCTTTCGGAGGATGAAGAAGAAGACCCTGACAATCCATCCTATAGTGCAGGAATGTAACTTTGATAGCCATTTCCCATAAATTAGAATTTTTAGAATATAAGGAACATTTTCTCAAAATCCACTCAAGCTAGAGAGATGAAATTTTTATACAGCACTCCTAATGGTCAAACTTACATTGTAACGCAGCCATTTGGCAATATGTTCAGTAGTTTCATTTCAGTTTAATTATAAAGCAATTATTTGTAAAAAAATTTGGGTCATTAATAAAAAAAAATAACTGGAAGGAAACTAGAAAAGATACTCCAAAATCCCTCTGTCATAACTGCAATACTAAACCACTCTATATGTAAAAAAAATCAAAATTTTCTATTTGGTAGTTTATTCATAAATGTTCCTCAAACTTAGTGATTTTAACATGGGCAGCATAGGCACCTCCGGCTCCCCTTAATTAATAAGTTAAAGAAGACATTAGAACAGTCAACACACAGTTTATAAATATTATGTTGCGCTAATAATACTAAACGCATTTTTAAAGCTCACTATACGAGCAAGTTTCTCAAATTGCACCGGTACAATATTTGAAACGTTTAGCGGTACGGTAAACCGGTCATCTGTACATAGTTTGTGTTTATTAATCAAAATGTCTTCAGTCCCGAGTTCGAAGCCCGCCACTGCTAAAACTTTGGTTAATAATCGGCAATGGCGGCCGAAGACTTCTGGCAAGAGAAGTCACCATCATTCTGCCAACGGCCTTATCAAGGAGGGCGGAAGAGCGGACAGAGGGTTTAGGGCACTCTTGTCATTCGGGTGGGAAATTGCCGCTAATGCCGGAAGAAGCAGAAATGATCAATTGCATGAGGATACAGAAGGAGCAGAAACCACTGCACTAAAGACACACAACGTGTATCCACAGGACATGTAGCCTGTAATTCAAAAAGTGTCTTGATTATCTCTTAGATCATCGGGAGGGGGCTGCCAAAGGGGAGGTGAACATGAGAAAAAGATTGAATAACCAACGAAAGGATAACGTTCTACGAGTCGGGGCGTGGGGTGTCAGAAGCTTGAACGTGGTAAGAAGCTAGAAAATCTGAAACGGGAATGCAAAGGCTAAATCTAGATGTAGTAGGAGTCAATGAAGTGAAATGATAAGAAGACGAGGATTTCTGGTCACGGTTCTAGGCACTACAGTCTGGAACCGCGCGACCGCTACGGTCGCAGGTTCGAATCCTGCCTCGGGCATGGATGTGCGTGATGTCCTTAGGTTAGTTAGGTTTAAGTGATTCTAAGTTTTAGGGGACTGATGACCTCAGAAGTTAAGTCCCATAGTGCTCAGAGCCATTTGAACCATTTCTGCTCAAATGAATATTGGGCAGTATCAACAGCAGCAGAAAATGGTACAACGGAAGTAGGATTCGTTATGAATAGGAAGTTAGGGCGGAGAGTGAGTTACTGTGAACAGTTCAGCGACAGGGCTGTTCTTATCAGAATGAACAAAAAACCAATATGACAACGATAGTACAGCTATATATGCCGACGTCGCAATCTGAAGATGTAGAGATATACTCGTAGAAGGTATATGAGGAAACTGAAAGTCTAATACGATACTGTTCAAGAATCACAAGAGAAGGAGGTATACTTGGAAAAGGCCAGGTGATATGAGAAGATTTCACTTAGATTAAATCCCTGTCAGACAGGGATTCCGAAAACAGATAATTGATTGTAAGGAGTACCCAGGAGCAGGTATAGACTCAGATCACAAAGTAGCAGTGATAAAGAGTAGGCTGAAATTTAAGAGATTAGTCAGGAAGAATCAATACTCAAAGAAGTACTAAGAAATGACGAGACATGCTTGAAGTTCTCTAAGAGTACTGGTGCGGCAATAAGGAATAGCTCAGTAGGCAGTACAGCTGAAGAGGAATGGACATCACTAAAAAGGACAGTCACAGAAGTTGGAAAGAAAAACGCAGGTACAAAGAAGATAACGGCGAATAAACCAGGGGTAACAGAAGAAGTACTTCATTGGCTCGATGAAAGAAGGAAGTACAAAAATGTTCATGAAAATAAAGTAATACAGATATACAAGTCACAGAGGAATGAAATAAATAGGAAGTGGAAGGAAGCTAAGATGAAATGGCTGCATATGAAATGTGAACAAATCGAAAAGAAATGATTGTCGGAAGGACTGACTCAGCAGACAGGAAAGACAAAACAACTTTCGGTGACATTAAAAGCAAGGTTGGTAACATTAAGAGTGCAACAGGAATTCCGCTGTTAAATGCAGATGAGGCAGCGCACAGGTGGAAAGAGTATATTGAAGACCTGTGTGAGAGGTTTGAGGTAACGGGCGAGTTGTAGCGCCCTGATATTCTAGGTTTGGAGTTGGCGTGGCCGCATGGGCCGCTCGGCAACCCGGGGCTCGTCAGCAACCGCGTGGTGCCGAACGTTAGCCGAAGCAAGAGCGGTAGCCCCAGCGCGTGGCCCAGCCCGACCGCAAGGCTTGGAATTCCATGTTGACGCTGTGTCGAGGACTGTGCTTTGTGTCGATGAAGGAGATCTGTATGCCAGGAGTGCCAAAGATGGCGGACTTTGTGAAACCATAATGGCAGACATTTCACAGTTCATGTAGAAATTAATAGTAGCCAGAGAAATCAATATACCTCAAAAAGAAACATGTTCATTACCATTATTTGCATGACGATTCTGATGGTGCAATCAGATTTTCAATATCTTTATTAGTTTAAAGTTCAGTACTTACTTACTTACTCCTCGGCTCTAGAGCCCTTGAAGGGCCTTGGCCTGCATCACAATATCCTGCCATTCTGTCCGATCCATGGCTTTCCGTCTCCATCCTCTGACACCTAGCTTTTTCATGTCTTCTTCAACTCCATACACCCATCTCTTTCTGGGGCGTCCCCTCCGCCGTCTGCCTCCAGCCTTGCCATCAAAAATCCTCTTACATGCTCTATCTTCTTCCATTCTGGCCACATGCCCTGCCCACCACAGTCTTCTTATTTTAATGGTAGCGACAATGTCAGGTTCTTCAAAAAGGTGTTGTAGTTCAGCATTCGTACGAATATGCCAACCTTCTTGAGCATATATTGGGCCGTCTATTTTACGTAGCACCTTTCTCTCCCACATGCTAAGGATCCTTTCCTCATTTACTGTCATGGTCCGCGTTTCAGCACCATACATAACAACTGGTCTTATAATTGTTTTGTAAGTGAGGATTTTGGATTTTCGTAATAGAAGCGAATTCCTAAGCCTGGGTAATGCGGCAAAGTAGCATCTGTTACTTGCTGCTATTCTGGCTTTCACCTCACTGCCAATGTCATTTGTTCAAAATGGTTCAAATGGCTCTGAGCACTATGGGACTCAACTGCTGTGGTCATAAGTCCCCTAGAACTTAGAACTACTTAAACCTAACTAACCTAAGGACAGCACACAACACCCAGCCATCACGAGGCAGAGAAAATCCCAATGTCATTTGTCTCAGTGATAGTCGACCCAAGGTACTTGAAGTCTCTCACCCTTTCAAACTCCCTGTCGGCTATTCTGAGATTTGGTAGGTTTTGTTAGTTGGTCATTGCCATATACTTGGTCTTTTCGACATTGACTGTCAGGCCAAGTTCCCTTGCACCTTTCTTCAGTTGTTGATAGGCTTCGCCTATCACAGCAGTGTTTCGTGCGAGTAATGCCACATCGTCAGCGTAGGCTAGGAACTGTAGTCAGCGATTTAAGAAGGTTCCTCCTTTTATTTAACTCTATCTGACTTATTACTTTTTCTAGGCAAAGGTTGAATAGCAATGAGGAGATATTGTCACCCTGTCTAAGTCCCTTCTTCATTTCTACTTCTCTGGAGATTTCGTCCTGTATTTTTACTTTACAGTTGGTTTCACTGAGGGTCATGGGGTACAAAGAAGGAGCCTCCTAGAAGATTGTGAGCCTAAAGACTGAAGACAGACACAATCGGGCGTACCCTGGAAACGGTGAAAGATTTCACTGGCTAATCCTTCTAACACCAGATCAAGTTAAAGTCTAAAACCAAATTAACATCAAGATGCAACGGCCTTTATGAAGACCACCCCTTGTGACGATTTCGATAAATATTGAGGGATTCTCTAGTCATAAGAGTGTTTTATTAGGAGACATGTGCTATAAGCATAAATGTGACGTATTGTTGGTGCAGGCAACACACCGGGGAGCAACCAGCCACAAACCTAAAATAGCAGGAATGGATTTGGCCATTGAAAGACCTCACGACAAGTATGGGAGTGTGATTTTCATCAGACCCGGGCTCAACGTAACATCAGCCGCAATGACAGAAGTAAATAACATTGAAGTACTTACCATTCGCGCCCAGAAGTTCTCTGTGACGCCAGTGTACAAACCACCAGATGTGGACTTTGTTTTCTATGAACCAAACAATTTTGCATATGACCATATTAATTTTGTCATGGGCGATTTCAACTGCCATGATGAAGCATGGGGATATAATGAGACTGATGAGAATGGTGTACAGCTTGAATTCTGGGCTGACGCTAATGACCTACAACTCATTCATGGCCCAAAACAGCCAGCATCGTTCAACATCAGAAGATGGAGAAGGGGATATAATCCTGACAACATCTTTGTTAGTAGGAAGTTGGCAGCACAGTGCATGAAGCTTGTTGAAGAACCTATCCTAAGTACACAACACAGACCCGTCATTTGTGTTGTGATTGCCATGGTTAAACCAGAGGAGGTGCCTTTCCGAAGATGGTTTAATTTCAAAAAGGCAGACTGGCAGAAATTTAAAGAGCAATTGGACGAAGAGATTAAGAAAATCCCTCCTCGACTAGATGAGTGAGGTAGATTTATCGATCTTGTGAAAGGGATCTCAAGGAAAAACATCCCAAGGGGTTGCCGTACCCAGTACATCCAGGTTCTGACCGGCAGCAGCAAGGTCCTACTTGACAGGTACCAAAAGCTGTTCACTCAGGACCCCTTCAGCGAAGATACAATGGAGGCTGGGGAGGAACTAATGCATGCCTTTGCTGAGGATAAGAGATCACGGTGGCGCAAACTTGTCGAGAATCTTGACATGAAACAAAACAGCAGACGTGCATGGAAATTACTGAAAAACTTAATTGGGGACCCAACTGACCACCAGCAGAAGAATAACGGGGTAACAGCAAATCAGATTGCTAGCCAACTTCTGAAGAATGGGAAAACCAAAGGGAAAAGAGAAAGGGAAAGAACAAAAAGATTACGGACTCCTCAATGCTTCATTCACAGCAACCGAACTGGAAGACGCCATTCAGAGTATGAAACTGAATAAGGCCGCTGGAACTGATGACCTTAGAACGGAGCAGATAAAACAGTTTGGGCCCAAAGCTCGAAACTGGTTACTACAAATATTGAACACCTGTATTAAAGAGCTGAATATTCCAAAAATATGGCGGCAGGCGAGAGTGGTAGCTTTACTAAAACCTGGCAAGGAGATAAAGGACTTAAAAAGATACAGATCAGTGTCACTTATATGCCATCTCTATAAGATACTGGGGCGGATGATTCTCAACCGGGTGGCAGAAACTATAGATGGAAAGCTCATAAAGGAACAAGCCGGTTTCAGACCAGGAAGATCTTGTTGTGGGCAAATACTTAATCTGACGCAACATATAGAAGATGGGTTTGAAAAAAAATTAATAACTGGAGCAGCTTTCATATATCTTACTGCCGCATACGACACGGTAAACCACAGAAAGCTATTGCGCAAATTATATCACCTCACAGGGGACTGTAGGTTGACGATGGTTATTGGTAGTCTTCTACAGAATCGAAGATTTTTTGTCTCCCTAAATGGTAAGAACAGTAGATGGCGACTGCAGAAGAATGGCTTACCACAAGGTAGTGTACTTTCTCCCATCCTTTATAATGTGTACACTAATGACCAACCTATACCTCAAGATGCAAGACTGTTCGTATATGCTGATGACACAGCTGTGGTGCTCCAGGGGTCCAATTTTGATGCAACACCTGGAAATCTCTCTAGAGCGCTTGAAGAACTGTCTCAATACTACGACGCCAATCACCTCAAGCCAAACCCTGACAAAACCCAAGTATGTGCTTCCCATCTGCGCAATAGAGATGCTGAAGATGAGCTCGGCGTTACATGGCAAGGTAAGAAGCTAAAGCACTGTCCAACACCTAAAGACCTTGGGGTTGTACTTGACAGAACGCTTCCCTTCAAGCAGCATTGCCAAAACACCAAGGCTAAAGTCTGCTCCAGGAATAACACCATCCGCAGGCTGACAAACTATGAATGGGGAGCTCAACCATCAGTACTGAGAACATCAGCACTTTCTCTGTGTGTTTCTGCAGCAGTCTATGCAACACCAGTATGGGAAGCATCTGCACATGCTAAACAGGTTGATGTAAGTGTAAATGAGACAATTCGAATTGTTACAGGCTGTCTCAGACCCACACCAACGGGTAATTTGTACCTACTTGCTGGAATTGCCCCATCCAAGATCAGAAGGCAGGTGGCAGCAGACGCTGAGAGAACAAAGAAAGAAACAGATTCTCGACACCCACTGAATGGGCACGTCACTCAGGCTCGGATGCTTAAGTCTAGAAATAGGTTTATTGCAAGAACCAAGGTTAGGTTTATTGCAAGAACCAAGATCCTTGACGGTTCACAGGAAGATAATAGAGTCCGTAAATGGGAGAATGAACAAACCACACTGCAGATAATACCAAAAGAGCAAATGGCACCTGGAAACAAACTTCCTTATACAGTGTGGAGAACACTAAATAGGCTGAGGGCTGGTGCACCCAAATGCAAAACTAATCTGTGCAGGTGGGGACTGCTGACTAACGATGACGACGTTCTTTGCGGATGTGGAGAGGTACAAGACGAGGCACATCTGCTCATGTGCCGACTACTGCCGGAGCCCTGCAGTTTTAGTGACCTGCTACAAGCCAATGACAAAGCCGTAGCGGTGGCTAACTATTGAAAAAATAAAATTTGATCTGGACACGGAAAAGTAAAGTAACTGAGGGTCATCATAGAAAGTTTAAGGAGCTTCTTAGGTATTCCAGCCTCTTCCATTACATTTCGCAACGCCACTTTTGAGATGCTATCATAGGCTTGTTTAAAGTCGATAAGGCTGGTGTATGTTAATTTGATGTTCGTAACATTTTTCAGGTTGTATGTGGTACGTGAATATCTGGTTAGTTGTTGACCTGTTTCTTCTCAAGCCACTCTGATAGTCTCCAACTCTCTCTTCCACATATGGAGTAAGCCTGTTGGTTAGGATCTTGGAGAAAACTTTATATGTTGTATTTAGTAGGGAGATTCCTCGATAGTTCTGGCAGTTTAATTTATCTCCTTTTTTATGTATGGGGCACATTATAGCTGTTTTCCACTCCTTTGGCATGCTCTCCTCTTGCCAGATATTCAGTATTGTTTTATGAATTGTTTTCCACAGCGTTTCCCCACCATATTTGAGAAGTTCGGCCTGGATCTGATCTTCTCCAGGCGCCTTATTGATTTTTAAGGTCTTAATGGCTTGCATCACCTCCCCCAGTGTAGGTTCTGGTGTTAATACCTCTGGTCCATAGTAAGTTAGTTCCACCAGTTCCTCTCGTTCTAACCCTTCTACTTCTGGGTACAGTAACTCTTGGAAGTATTCTGCCCACCTGTCAAGTATTTTGTTACTCTCCCCTATCAAATCCCCTTCTTTGTTCCCACACATATTTGTTTTGGCTTGGAATCCAGTCTTTCCTTCTTTAATCTTTTGGTACATTTCACGACTTTGCTTCTCTTCTCCTAGGTGTTCAATTTCTTCCAGTTTTTTCTTTTCTAGTGCTCTTTTCTTCCGTCTGCAACCCTCTTTGCTACACGGCATTTTTCATTATATTCGTTCAGATGTGCTCGAGTTCTTCTCTGCAATAATTTCATTCGTGCTATATTACGTTCCTCAATTCTTCTCATACATTCTTCGTCAAATCAATCTTCCTTTCTTTGAGCCTGTTCATGTCCTGAAACCTCTCCAGCTGCCTTGAGGATTGCAGTCTTACATCGTTTCCACATTACTTCTATATGTTCATTTCATGTGTCGGTCTGTAGTGTTACCTTTTTATTTTATTATCTCTTCTTCTCATTAACTATTGAAACAACATCACTTTGACATGTAATTTTAATTTTCACCAAAAGCACATTCAACACAGCGGGAAAATACACGTCTTTCGTATCAAGACAAGAGAGAGAGAGAGTCCTCCTTTAGTTCTTAAAAAACAAAAAACTACGCAAAAGTAAAAAAAAAAGAACAAAATTATTTATAAAATCGGTCGCTGGCGCAGCGCTCTTCTGCGTACGCGATCGTAAATTATAACTTTGCGGAAGTCAAAGTACCATTACAATGCCTCCTCTACTGACACGCTCCGCAAGCGAGCGTGGCAGTATAGAAAATTTACATAGATACATACATATATGAGAAAATAAGAAATTTACATATTACAAAAAATATTTCTGAGCATAATGCTCTTTGCGTATCAGTCTTTGTATACAGTCTTTTTGGTGTGTATCTTCTTTATGAGTCGTAACATTAATGTCTTTGAATTGCAGCGTATTATCGTTGCTAAGCGCAGCGTTTGAATTCAGTTCACATGATTCGCGTTTACAATGGAATTAATTCGAACAATAAATGTTTCTTTTATATTGCTCCAATGTCCTTAAACGTAGTATCGGACTCTGAGTGTGTGTGTGTACTGCCTGGATCTCTTGCGTGTGACTTGAAGAAAATCCAAAGTTTGTTCAATGTGTCATCACGAAATTGTGATCTCCAGCAGTCGAATTTTGGTGGCGTCTACCGGGGTATAAATGGTCAATGAGGGCACAGGAAACACCTCACTGCCTACGACAGGTGATGAGCTTGTCTTTTACACCAACCTGAAGACCTACCGGCTTCCACAACACCATACACTTCAAAGCATGTTGACACTACGTAAATATTGCTTGACCAGTGTTCCATCACGTTGGTTTCTTCTTTGCATTTTCAGTTCCATTTATATGAATCATGTGCTACATGCACAAGTCCTTTGCATCTCATTAACATCTCCTTAAAATACATTTCTCGATACAATAAGTACATGAATATACAAATATTTACAATTAATCATTACATGAGATACATTGTTGTCATATAGTAAATATACAGAATTAAATGAAAAATATAGTCAATTTTTTTACGTTACATTCAATATCATTGTGCTGACATGTGAATTACATTACATTCAGATTGAAATATACATTTTATTTGTTAGCTCATTCTCTCTCTCTTTTTTTTTTCGTTACACTTGCAACATTTGAAGATAATTGTGGCAACTCGCTAGAATATTCAACTTAAAATTCATCTTGCCTCCTGGAATAAAATTTACACATATTTCAAGCTTCAAGACAGCCCTCTGTAGGAGGATAGGTTCATGGGATGGTTGCTGACTACTTCATAAATACTAGTAAAGTGATCCCCTACAATGGACTACACAAAATAAAATATGATTAATAAAATACATGTTAACTTAATATAACGTAACAGTTCCTATACCTAATACCGTTTCTAAGTGTGGTGTCCCCACTATTGCTGTTTCTAAGAGTGGTACCCCTCTATTACCGTTTTTAAGAGTGGTGCCCCTCTAAATATCTTAGGATCCTACAAGTATGTACATCAGTGTGGTAAGTGAATATATATATATATATATATATATATATATATATATATATATATATATATATATATATATATATAGTTCAAGTCAATCATGTTCCTATAAAGTTTGTGTAGTTCATCTCCTTCCTTTCATGAGTGTCAAGCAATATAAATAAATGTTTTACTTAATAAATAAATAAATCTTCTTAAATAATTGCTGCTGCATTCCATGCTGTATATCCATTCTGTATTTACCTTGTGGTACCTGTAAAATTCTATTCATAAATAAATATTTGTGTATGTCTCTCCATACTGTCAGATAATCACGAATTATATAATGTCCAATATTTCATCAACATGTATAAATTTTTCTAAGGAAGGGATGAGAGTATGAGCCGTAACAGAGGACTGACGTTTTGTTTTCTCCTTATTCTCCTTTCTATTTAACGGTGCATCAGTTCAGTTCAGTAGATGAGCTTTAATTATGTCATTAGATGACTGCTAAATATGTTCTCTTAAATAATTCTTCCAATCTGAAGTGTCAAGCCTACATAACTCCAAAAATTTCGTTACAAGTTCCCATTAGATTAGTGTTAAAGTGTTATAGATTTAAATCTTCTGGTATATTTCCAACAGTGGCTGCTGTAAATAATTCTTTCCACATAAATCTATACTTTCACCTTTAGTTATAAGAATATATAAGACACCAAATAAGTTATTATCTCAGGCATACCAATCTTTCAATAAATAATATTCTTTCCATTACTTTCATTCTGTATTCCATGAGTACATGTGATATAGCGTTCAAATCTAGTTTCTCTCCTCTCAACATATTCTCAATTACTCATAACATTCTCACCTATCCATTATTCATTCTTCACAAAATAACATATACTTATTCCTCAGCATTATATATATATATTTTCCTCTTATTCATCACCTTACTTTTTACTTCAACAACAAAAACAATAATAATACCCTTTTCTCATCTTATATTCCATTTACCTCTCTCCATATTACTATTTATCCTCTTATTAAACTAAAATTACATTCACTCATCTCATTCAGTCACTCACATCACTCATATCAACATTACTATTATCACATGCCTCCTAAAGAAAATAATTCTGTTCAGTTCTCTGCCTCCTCTAATGTGCATATGCCTCCTCTAATGTGTATATGCCTCAATAGCAACTCCTCTTGTAACCAAATATCTTATTAGCTATTGGATGGTTCACATTGCTTTCTAGACTTACCTGCATTCATTAGATTGTAAGTATCTGTATAACTTAAATGTAGGCTCATCTTAACTGTATATCATATTAATTATCTTCTCCTCAGTAGCTAACATTTTACTGTATGTATTTTTTCAAATGTCTGTGTGGATGTAGACCTCTGGGTTTATGTGTTAATGGATATTCTAATGAATAACAGCCAGGGTGTGGAATATTTGCAATTCGGTATGGTCCAGAGTATAAGATCTGCCATTTCCTGTTTAAATGTTTCAGCTTTGTGGGTTTAGGATGTGTTCTTAGTAAAACTAACTCATCAACTTGAAATGTTTGTGCTTTCCTGACACCTCTGTCATATTTCTGCTTTCTTTCCTTAGCTTTGTCACATAATGTTGTGTAAGCTTGTCTTACCTTTTCTTCTAAACTAACATGATTTGTTGTTGCTGTAAATTTAGGTAGAGGGTCTGTCCATTCATTTCTTTCTGTTTTATCCATAATTAATTCAGTTGGTGTGTATCCAGTAGAAATGTGAGTTAAATTGTTCACTATTTGTTCAAATGGTGCTAGGTATTCTACCCATTTTGTGTGCTTCTCTGGTGTGTGTGTTCTCATAAACTGTCCAAATTCTCGAAATGTTCTTTCTACTGGGTTACCTGCTGCGTGAAATCTTGAAATTAAAATATGTTTAACATTCTGTTCTTCAATAAATGTCTTCCATTTTAAACTGGTAAAATATGCTGCATTATCCGTGATCATAACTTCAGGTTTTCCTATTCTTACAAAATAATCTGTTAATAGACGTCTGGTAATAGCAGTGGTAGAAACTGAACGTAAAGCATATAATTTTAAATACTTTGTGAAAACATCTAACACAGCAAGGATGTATTTCATTCCTCCACGTGCTTGTGGATAGGGTCCTGCAATATCTAAAGAAATTAGCTGTAATGGCCTCTTAGGTATGATTGGGTGCAATTCATTCATGCTTGTGCGATTAGAATATTTGGCTTTCTGACATATGATGCATTTCCTAATATTACTCAATACTCTTCGCCTTAAATTTGGAAAATAGCAATATTGTATAATCTTATCTGTACATTTGGTTACACCATAGTGTCCCCAAGTTCTGTGTGTAAATAAAATAAAATCATCAACATGAGCTTCAGGTAAGCAAACACACCAATGCTGTGATTCAGGGTTTCGTCGGTGAAATAATACTTCTTTGTGTAACGTGTAATATTTTTCAAGATGTGGGTCTGCTCCTGCACGTAATTTATTCTTTATCTGGATCCACCTGGGATCATTGTCCTGCAATATGGCTAACTTCCTGCACATGTTTTGGTAGTAAGGTGCAAATGTACCATCATACATGAGTAAAATTTTGAAATCTGATGTTTGTTCTGTCACATCTGAAAATTCTTGTAGGCCTTGTGGCAAACGAGATAGAGCATCGGCTATAATGTTGGATGCTCCTTTTATATATATAATACCAAAATCATATTCTTGTAGTGATGCACACCAGCGTGCAAGACGTGGATGTAATAACTTGCATGATAGCAGGAAAGAAAGAGCTTGATGATCAGTATAAAGCTTAGTACGTTTTCCCCATAGAAAGTAGCGAAACTTGCGAAACGCCCATACTATGGCAATTGTTTCGCGTTCGGTCACTGAATATGACTTTTCGCATTCAGTGAGAGTGCGGCTAGCAAAACTTATAGGTTTGATGACTGTTTGTTCATCTTCTACATGAATTTGGAATAAAAATGCTCCGAGCCCATAGGAACTTGCATCTGTTACTAGGCAAAAGTCTGACGTCATGTCAGGATGACATAACAACGGTGCATTAACCAAAGCATCCTTAATCGCTTCAAAATCTGTCTGACAGAACTCTGTCCATTTCCAAATATTATTTCTTTTGAGTAAAGATAGAAGATGTGGACTGTTAAGAAGGTGGTAGGGTACAAATTTCCTGAAGAATGAAGATAGACCAAGAAAGGCTTTGAGTTGTTTACGATTCTGTGGGGATGGAAAATTCTTTATTGCATCAATTTTTCTTGAGTCTGGATAAATGCCTTCAGTTGATATGATGTGACCAAGGAATTTGATTTCTCTCCTCCCTAATTTCGTCTTTGATAAATTGATAGTGACACCTGCGTCAGAAAATTTAGTCAGAAGTTGCTTCAAAAGATTTACATGTTCTTCCCAAGTAGTGGTGGCAATGACAATGTCGTCAACATAAACTGTGATTTGCGATAACAATTGTGGTCCAAGAACAGCATCTAAGGCTTCAATAAATACTCCAGCACTCACTTGTAGACCAAAGGGTAGAACACAAAATTGATAACTACGTCCCTCACATAGAAATGCAGTGTATTTACGACTGTTTTTATGGAGGTTCACCTGCCAAAATGATGAGCGGAGGTCGATATTGGTTAAATACTGTACATTATGAAATTTTAAAAGTTGTTCTTCCAAATTAATAGGTCGTGTGTTGATTGGGATTATAACTTTGTTAATTTCTCGTGCATCCAGCACTAATCTTACACTACCATCCTCTTTATTAACTGCTAGGATCGGACTGCAATATGGTGAATGTGACCTTTCAATGATACCCCAAGCTTGCATTTTTTCAATCTCTTTCAAAACTGTGGGTTTCTTTGACCAAGGAATATTACAATATGTTCTACAGTATGTTTTGTGTGGTTTAACATCCATCTCATAAGTATAGCCTCTAATAATTCCAGGTTTCTCCACAAATACCTCAGCAAATTGCTGCAAAACTTCAAGTAATTCAAGTTGTTGTTCCTTCGTCAGATATTCAGATTCTGTGCATTTCTCATATAAATCATTAGGTTTAATTCCCTGAGATACAGCTTCATTAAAAGTTAAATCACATATGTTTATTGCTGGTGGATACACAAAATGTAACTGTTCAAATTTACCTTGTTTACTGTTTAAGTTTTTACCCTGTGTTAACTCTATTGTCAGTTGTTGTTGGTTTACGGTTAAATGACATTTCCCTTTTCCTAAATCTATGATTGCTTGATATTCATTCAAAAAGTCAATTCCTAATATGCAGTGCATAACTAATTTGTCTACTACCAGAAAACTGTAATTGAGTGGTATATTTGAAAATGTGAAGTTAATTAGCACTTGAAATTTCACATTCTTTGATTTGTTACCGGTGGCACTTATAATGTGACAATTCTGTACTGGCAATGTTTGTATGTTCATTATTTGTTTGAGTTCATTATATAAGGACATTGAAATGACACTTGCTGCTGCTCCTGTATCTAACATTACTTCCACTTCATAACTACCAATCATAACTCGTGTCATAGCCTGAATAATCTTCTTTGTTTTACTGGTACTATTAAAATCTACATCCTGATATAATTCCTTTTCTATTTTCTTACTGCCATCATATCGGAGAAAACAAATCGTCGGTTCCGTTGCGCTCTGCTCCCTACTGACCGTAACTCGAGCGCTTAGCTCGGTCGTCGTTCGTTTTCCGGCAAATTCGGTTGTTGCTGCGGGTTGGGTTCATTGCCCAACTCAATAATATTTACATTTCTGTCGCGCGTCACCCAAGTATCAGCTGTTTGGTTGTTGACATTACCCCGCGTCGCATTGGGAGTTCCGTTAGGTACAAATTGAGGGTTGCTGTATTGCATGTGTCGTGGCGGTTGTCCATTGTGATTTCCCCATACATTATTTCGCCCATGACTGTAACTGGTGTTGTCATTACTGTTATTCCTGCAATACATGTTTGGATGTTGTTGGATGTTGTTTCTCTGTAAATATCCTGGATGGTACCTGTTATCCTCTCTTTGATCTCTATAATTTCGGTTCCTTCTTCTGTTGTTGTTATTTTGAATATAACTGTTATTGTTCTGATTGTAATTATTGTTCAGATAACCATTATAGTAATAATTACTGTTTCCTTGGCAATGCTGCGAGTTGTTTCTCCTAATATTGAATGGATTTGTCCCAGTGTAGTGTGAATTGTTTCTTTGAGTGTTTTGTTGTGGTGTCGGAGGCGGATTCCAATAGCCTCTGTCATTTCTGTTGTGCGTACGCGAATTGCTTGGATGGATCGGATACTATTGATTGAAATTCCTGATCTCATCTCTGTAAACAACATCTATCTCATCAACATAACTGAAAAAATTCTTTATGTTGTCCTCGGACACTCCTATTAATTTATCATGGTAAGGAAATGGTAAGTGGCTTTTAAGTGTTCTAATTACATCTGGTAAATCTGCTGGTTTTGTCCAATATAATGTTTTGTCTAGGTAGCGTTCAAAGTATTGTCGTAAAGTCTCTTTCTTCGGGTTGTAAATTTCTGGATTGTATACTTCTCGTTTTAGACTTTGCTGTTCTGTGATCGACCAGAATTCCTCAAGAAATACTTGTTCAAACTGTTCAAATGTTAAACATCGTCTTTTAATTGCTGCTCCCCACTTAGCTGCTCTTCCACGTAACAAATTTGTAACATATCGAATTTTGTCGGCTTCTAACCAATGTCTCGGGAAAATACCATCAAAAGAGCGGATGAAAACAATCGGATGCACTTTGTCTTTCTCATCACATGAAAATGTCTGAAAATATCCATGTCGTACTAATGTTTCATCAGCTACTCCCGATGGTATTATGGGTCCTGTATTTTGTGTCAAACTGTGCATAGTATGTGGTGATGTCTGATAGTAATTTTGATCTTGTGGTAGCATTGAAAATGGCTCATTGGGATTTGTATCACTCATTGGTAATTCTATTTTCGGCTGTGTGCTGGGTCTAGCATTATTATGATTCTCATTTATGTTTTGGTTGTCTGTTATGGGTTTTGGTATCACTGACGAACTTGGTATTACATTCTCTTTAAGTTTACGTACCTCTTTCTGAATATTATCTGTTTCTCCCTTTACTTGTTCCTTTGTCTTATCTAAAATGATCTGTGTCATTGTCTCAAACTTCTCATCTAAATAATCATCACATAATTTGCATTCATGTACAAGTTTTTCTGCTAGAGTTGTGTCATTCTTTAAAGATGCTACATCTGCTCTGTCTTCAAGCTTTTCTAACTTTTCCTGTAAGGATTTCTGCTCCAATGTTACATCATTTAATCTGTCTGAAAGGTCTGTAATCGTCAGGTCTAAGTGTTCTTGGTTTGTTTTTACGGAATTGTGTGACTGTCGTAATACGTCAACTTAGGTACTGGTTTTCTGTTGTTCAAAAGCTACTGTTAACAATTTCTCATTACATCGTTGTAAGTCAGTTTTTGTCTCGTCACTGAATTCCACAAATACCTTTTCTTGTCTCGTAACCTTCTCTGATAAGTCAGTAAATTTCCTTCCAAGACTACTGGTGGTTTCTGTCAAGTCGGCAATTTGTCTCGATTGTTTTTCAAAATTTTGTTTTATGTCCCGTGTCAGTTCATCGAATTTAGTGTCAAATCTTTTGTCTAAAGTGTCAAATTTTCTGTTTTGGTCACCAAGTAACTTTAGAATCTGGTTGAGCATGTCAGAGTCCTGTGTCTTAGTTTCGTCATTTTTCCGTGTCTGATTGATGTCTGGTTCTGAAGTTGACGTTGTCAATGTCACGTTTTGTCGCGTAGTACTCACTCTCCACTCGCCTGTATATCTGTTTAAATATAGGGGTTGTTGTCTTAATCGATCCGGTAAAATTATATCTTGAACATCCTCCCTATTAAGTTCAATATTCATTTGACTGTCGGACATGTTTTGCAATGTGTCACTTTCACTAAGCTCGTCCGCAGAAACAATTTCTACGCGTCTAGCGTCCATCTTGCGATTTTCATAATTAATTGCAAATAAAATTTTCCAATGGTAAAAAAAATTTTTTTTAAATATGATATGTTGAAATCTGAAATTTCTCTTATGGAAATGGATATTGCTATATGATTTCTAATTAGAAATTGAATTATAAAATTGGCACTGAAATTTCCCTCTCACAAATAAATGACTGTGAATATGCGCTTCACTTATCATTTGCAATAATAGTAGTAAATCAGTTTTAACTACAAATTCAAAAAAATTATTTCGAAATAAATGGATCGGAATAAAGGAAGTACAGATGGCTGCTTGAAACTGGAAAAAATGTAAATTGCTGTACTCACCATTTTTTCTTTGTCAGTCTTATGTTGCAAATGTAGCGTCAAATATACAGTTTTCAATCCAAAATTTTTCTTTCGCGTCCGTGCAAATTATTTTATGGAACGTTATCCTTTTCCCTTTTTTTTTACCAAATTAATTTCCTCAGCATGAAAATGAAAATTAACACAAATTAATAACAGGGAAAACAATATTGTTGTAAATTTCATGCACGTAACATTACAATTGAAATGAATGAGACTTAGTCCAAATTCATTTTCTGATGCTATTAAGTGGTTAAAATTAGATAAAATGTCCAAAATTAATAATAACTGCACTTGTATCAAATCCAAACTGCACTTGTATCAAATCCTAACTGCACTTGTATCAAATCCGAAGATTGCACGTCCTGTCACCAGGACGCCAATTGTAGTGTTCCCTTTTTATTTTATTATCTCTTCTTCTCATTAACTATTGAAACAACATCACTTTGACATGTAATTTTAATTTTCACCAAAAGCACATTCAACACAGCGGGAAAATACACGTCTTTCGTATCAAGACAAGAGAGAGAGAGAGAGTCCTCCTTTAGTTCTTAAAAAACAAAAAACTACGCAAAAGTAAAAAAAAAGAACAAAATTATTTATAAAATCGGTCGCTGGCGCAGCGCTCTTCTGCGTGCGCGATCGTAAATTATAACTTTGCGGAAGTCAAAGTACCATTACAGGTCTCATTCTTCATCCCCTCATCTACACTCCTGGAAATGGAAAAAAGAACACATTGACACCGGTGTGTCAGACCCACCATACTTGCTCCGGACACTGCGAGAGGGCTGTACAAGCAATGATCACACGCACGGCACAGCGGACACACCAGGAACCGCGGTGTTGGCCGTCGAATGGCGCTAGCTGCGCAGCATTTGTGCACCGCCGCCGTCAGTGTCAGCCAGTTTGCCGTGGCATACGGAGCTCCATCGCAGTCTTTAACACTGGTAGCATGCCGCGACAGCGTGGACGTGAACCGTATGTGCAGTTGACGGACTTTGAGCGAGGGCGTATAGTGGGCATGCGGGAGGCCGGGTGGACGTACCGCCGAATAGCTCAACACGTGGGGCGTGAGGTCTCCACAGTACATAGATGTTGTCGCCAGTGGTCGGCGGAAGGTGCACGTGCCCGTCGACCTGGGACCGGACCGCAGCGACGCACGGATGCACGCCAAGACCGTAGGATCCTACGCAGTGCCGTAGGGGACCGCACCGCCACTTCCCAGCAAATTAGGGACACTGTTGCTCCTGGGGTATCGGCGAGGACCATTCGCAACCGTCTCCATGAAGCTGGGCTACGGTCCCGCACACCGTTAGGCCGTCTTCCGCTCACGCCCCAACATCGTGCAGCCCGCCTCCAGTAGTGTCGCGACAGGCGTGAATGGAGGGACGAATGGAGACGTGTCGTCTTCAGCGATGAGAGTCGCTTCTGCCTTGGTGCCAATGATGGTCGTATGCGTGTTTGGCGCCGTGCAGGTGAGCGCCACAATCAGGACTGCATACGACCGAGGCACACAGGGCCAACACCCGGCATCATGGTGTGGGGAGAGATCTCCTACACTGGCCGTACACCACTGGTGATCGTCGAGGGGACACTGAATAGTGCACGGTACATCCAAACCGTCATCGAACCCATCGTTCTACCATTCCTAGACCGGCAAGGGAACTTGCTGTTCCAACAGGACAATGCACGTCCGCATGTATCCCGTGCCACCCAACGTGTGTAAGTCAACTACCCTGGCCAGCAAGATCTCCGGATCTGTCCCCCATTGAGCATGTTTGGGACTGGATGAAGCGTCGTCTCACGCGGTCTGCACGTCCAGCACGAACGCTGGTCCAACTGAGGCGCCAGGTGGAAATGGCATGGCAAGCCGTTCCACAGGACTACATCCAGCATCTCTACGATCGTCTCCATGGGAGAATAGCAGCCTGCATTGCTGCGAAAGGTGGATATACACTGTACTAGTGCCGACATTGTGCATGCTCTGTTGCCTGTGTCTATGTGCCTGTGGTTCTGTCAGTGTGATCATGTGATGTATCTGACCCCAGGAATGTGTCAATAAAGTTTCCCCTTCCTGGGACAATGAATTCACGGTGTTCTTATTTCAATTTCCAGGAGTGTATTTTCGTCTGATATGCTATCCGTATTTCTTCTAACTTCAGTTTCTTAATGTCAAATCTCTTTTATTTGTGGCCTTTTTATTTACTCAATAGTGAGATCCTTTGTCTATATTTAATTCTCACTAGATGGTGGTCTGAATTGCATTCAGCTCCACGTTGGCTCCTAATATCCATTATGTCTGATCCATGTCTCCGATCAAGCAATATATGGTCTGTCTGATTTCTGGTTTTTCCATCTGGTGAAATCCATGTTTCTTTGTGTATTTTTTGTGTGGAAAACATGTACTGCCGACAGTCATGTTTTTGCTTATAGCAAAGTCTACAGCCCTTAGTCCATTGTCTGATATTTCATGGAGGCTATGTCTTCCTATGGTTGGCTGAAAGGCCTCTTCTTTTCCTTTTTTTGCATTCAGGTCTCCTATTAATATCTTGACATCATGTTTAGGAGCCTTATCATACAGTTGTTCTACCTTGCTATAAAACTCGTCCTTTTGTTGTTCATCTGCCTCCTCTGTGGGTGCATGTACATTTATCATCATAATGTTGCAAAATTTTTCCCTTAATCTTAATATGGACATCCGTTCATTGATTGGTTGGAAGCACATCATCGCATGTTTGAGTTCTTTAGCGACCACAAAACCTGTTCCAAAGATATTCCTCCTCCCGTCACTATAGAAGATAGTGAAAATTCCTGCGTCCATTATGTCACTCCCCTTCCACCTAATTTCCTGGAGAGGCAATATTTTTATACTGTAGTTGTTTGCTTGCGTTAGCAGCTGACGTAGGGCTCCAGCTTGGTACAGGCTCCGCACATTCCATGTTCCTATGTACAGATCTCTTATCCTTTTTTTGTATCCTGGGGTCGTCATCTGTCCGGCTTATTCCTTTGCTAGTATTCGCAACAATTCGCGTTTTACAGGGGGAGATCGTTAATCTTCCGCCCAACTGTTTGGGGAGTTACCCCTTAACGGCTCGCAGGGTAGCTGGCTCCGTGTTCAGGGGAGCATCCTTAGCCTCTTCGTAAATCCCTCTACTAACTGCAAGGCAGCATGTGATTTGTATCGGGTTTACTCCCTTAGGGAGACTGGCTTCACTGGCTAGGGCCTCTAGAGCCCTCCTTGCCCTATGTTGCAGGATGTTAGGAATGATAAGGGAAATTAGACAAGTAACAGCCAGCAACGAATTTCCAAAATCTAAACGGTTCATCCGATTTTGTCGATCGACATGTCTTTAGAAAGCTATTAGTGTAAATCTAAATTGGTATGAAATACATGCATGTAACTTGAATAGTACATGAGCTATTCGAGGTCAATGTGGTCAATTACTATTGATCGCGTCAGTCCATAAGTACTCCACAGTTAGACGAAAAAATGGTAGCAGCATTCCTATAAATATATTTATTCGTCTACGTCTTTGTTAATATCCGATATATACTGTTCATGAAGAAATAAGTTAAATATTTACTGTGTTTTAGAGAGCACAGAGACATTAGGCTACTGGCCTACTTTTGCTTCTATTCCTTTGATATGTGTTTATTTAATTTGTTTATATATTTAATAATGTGTGTGTGAGCTTGCTTATGGTCCACCTGTAGTAATATTTATTTAATTTCAAGTTATTTAATTGTAAATCCAATATTTCGTATGTGTTTCAATATGTTTGTGAGTGTACGTTGGCTTGGAGACACGGCGGGAGCGCTCTAGCCAATCACAGCGCTCGTTACTACGGTAGGCGACTACCCAAGAATGGAGAGACTGTATGGAGGTGGGGGAGGAGCATCGGGTCGCACAGGACACGGGAGTGCTGGACGGAAAGGCGTGACGGACTGTCGCAAGGAAATACTTGGAGAATGTTGAGCAGTTTGCGTGTGGTCGCGGGAGATCGAAATATTTCATAGTACCGACTTGTGCACTTGTGAGATTTCCGTGGCTTCTGCAGTGAAGACGTAGTATGTGTTTAGAGGTGAATATATCGTGAGCCATGTTGTTGTTCATAACTAATTACGTGAAGTAGGAATCTATTGTTTCCCTGTTATTCAACTTGTATTTTATTTAATTCTTGACCATCGACACCAATAACTGTTTTGCAGTAATAAACGGCATTCTTATAGGTACTTCATCGTACTCATCATTTAAAGTCGTTAAGAACAGTACCTGCAGATTTTATTTAATTGCAATCTTTCATCTATAAATTTCTATGTTACATTCAAAATTCGCAATTGCGGAGTGATAGGAACCTTCGACCACTCGATTCATGTTGAATATTGTATATTGTACACTCAGCAGTATTTGGCTTGTAAAGCGACAACTACGAATCCCAGCCCCTAGACAACGAAACCAGCCAAAACCTTAAATACACTCCTGGAAATGGAAAAAAGAACACATTGACACCGGTGTGTCAGACCCACCATACTTGCTCCGGACACTGCGAGAGGGCTGTACAAGCAATGATCACACGCACGGCACAGCGGACACACCAGGAACCGCGGTGTTGGCCGTCGAATGGCGCTAGCTGCGCAGCATTTGTGCACCGCCGCCGTCAGTGTCAGCCAGTTTGCCGTGGCATACGGAGCTCCATCGCAGTCTTTAACACTGGTAGCATGCCGCGACAGCGTGGACGTGAACCGTATGTGCAGTTGACGGACTTTGAGCGAGGGCGTATAGTGGGCATGCGGGAGGCCGGGTGGACGTACCGCCGAATTGCTCAACACGTGGGGCGTGAGGTCTCCACAGTACATCGATGTTGTCGCCAGTGGTCGGCGGAAGGTGCACGTGCCCGTCGACCTGGGACCGGACCGCAGCGACGCACGGATGCACGCCAAGACCGTAGGATCCTACGCAGTGCCGTAGGGGACCGCACCGCCACTTCCCAGCAAATTAGGGACACTGTTGCTCCTGGGGTATCGGCGAGGACCATTCGCAACCGTCTCCATGAAGCTGGGCTACGGTCCCGCACACCGTTAGGCCGTCTTCCGCTCACGCCCCAACATCGTGCAGCCCGCCTCCAGTGGTGTCGCGACAGGCGTGAATGGAGGGACGAATGGAGACGTGTCGTCTTCAGCGATGAGAGTCGCTTCTGCCTTGGTGCCAATGATGGTCGTATGCGTGTTTGGCGCCGTGCAGGTGAGCGCCACAATCAGGACTGCATACGACCGAGGCACACAGGGCCAACACCCGGCATCATGGTGTGGGGAGCGATCTCCTACACTGGCCGTACACCACTGGTGATCGTCGAGGGGACACTGAATAGTGCACGGTACATCCAAACCGTCATCGAACCCATCGTTCTACCATTCCTAGACCGGCAAGGGAACTTGCTGTTCCAACAGGACAATGCACGTCCGCATGTATCCCGTGCCACCCAACGTGCTCTAGAAGGTGTAAGTCAACTACCCTGGCCAGCAAGATCTCCGGATCTGTACCCCATTGAGCATGTTTGGGACTGGATGAAGCGTCGTCTCACGCGGTCTGCACGTCCAGCACGAACGCTGGTCCAAGTGAGGCGCCAGGTGGAAATGGCATGGCAAGCCGTTCCACAGGACTACATCCAGCATCTCTACGATCGTCTCCATGGGAGAATAGCAGCCTGCATTGCTGCGAAAGGTGGATATACACTGTACTAGTGCCGACATTGTGCATGCTCTGTTGCCTGTGTCTATGTGCCTGTGGTTCTGTCAGTGTGATCATGTGATGTATCTGACCCCAGGAATGTGTCAATAAAGTTTCCCCTTCCTGGGACAATGAATTCACGGTGTTCTTATTTCAATTTGCAGGAGTGTATTTCAACTCTGAGTCTGAAGTACGTAGTCCAGGGCCACACCTCATTTTTTTTCTTTGAAAGCTCGCAGAGGGAGGACTTTTCTGATGAGACAGAAGAAAAAGCAGGAGTCGGTTTAGAAGAGACAGAGGATCCAGCATTACAATCTGAATTTAAGAGAGCTTTGGAACACTTCAGATGAAAAAGAGCAGAAGGGAAGGGTAACATTACATCAGAATTTCTAAAATCTTGGGGGAAGTGGCAACAAAACGATTATTTACGTTGTTGTATAGAGTGTATGAGTCTAACGACATTCCACCTCACTTTCGGAAAAATATCATCCACACAATTCCCAAGACTGCAAGAACTGTCAAGTGCGAGAATTATGGCACAATCAGCTTCACATCTCATGCACCCAAGTTACTAAGAAGAATAATATACAGAAGATTGGAAAAGAAAATTGAGGATGCATGACTAAAGAAAACTCAGGACACATTCATAGGATTTGCCGACTTGGAAAAAGTGTTCGACAATTAAAACAGTGCAAGATGTTTGAAATTCTGAGTAAAATAGGGGCAAGCTATAGGGAGAGGCGGGTAATATACATTAAGTATAAGAGGCAAGGGTGAAGAATAAGAGTGAACGACCAAGAACGAAGTGCTCGGTTTAAAAAGGGTGTAAGACAGGGTGTAGTCTTTTGCCCCTACTGTTCAGTCTGTACATCCAAAAGCAATCATGGAAATAATAGAAAGTTACGGAATGGAATTGAAATTCAAGCTGAAAGCATATCAATGATAAAATTCGTCGATGAGTGAAAGTGAAGGAAAGTGAAGGAGAATTATATGATCTGGTGAATGGAATGAACAGTCTAATGAGTACAGACTATGGATTGAGAGTAAATCGAAGAAAGAACAAACTAATGAGAAGTAGCAGAAACGAGAACAGCGACAAACTTAACATCAGGATTGATGGTCACTAAAAAGATGAAGTTAAGGAACTCTACTACCCAGACAGCAAAATAACCCCTGCCGGACGGAGCAAGAAGGACATCAAAAGCAGACTAGCACTTCCAAAAAGGGAGTTTTTGGCCAAGAGAAATCTACTAGTATCAAACATACACCTTAATTTGAGGAAGAAATTTATAAGAATGTGCGTTTGGAGCACAGCATTATATGGTAGCGAAACTTGGACTGTGATAAAACCGGAACAGAAGAAAATCGAAACATTTGATATGTGGTCCTACAGACGAATGTTGAAAATTAGGTGGATTGATAAAGTAAGGAATGAGGTGCTTCTGTGCATAATCACCTAGCACGTGATTCCCTTGACGTCTTTCTCGTCTCTGATTAAGTTTTTCTTTTATATGAGTGTACCACTCATTGTCCATGGAACAGAAAAACAGTAAAGCATTAGTTTATGCAAAAATACAGTAATACAGTATTTAAAAACGTATATAATAAGTATTTCCTACGACAAGAAAACAATGTCGTCGTTGTAGTGTGGTAACTTTTTACTTACAGCAATTGTATAGGTACTTTTACGTAATTAAGTATTTTGCTGCATGCCGAGATTGGTATGGATCTCATATCATGAATGCAAGTTCAAATCGTGACTTTTGTTAATCTTAGAAACATACTGGAGAGTCGAAGAAACTGGTACACCTGCCTAATACCGTGTAAGACTGCCGCGAGCACGCGGAAGTGCCGGAACGCGGCGTGGCATGGACTCAACTAATGTCTGAAGTAGTGCTGGATGGAACTGACGTCATGAATCTTGCAAGGCTGTCCATAAATCCATAAGAGTATAAGGGGGTGGATACCTGTTCTGTCCAGCACATTACAAGGCATCCCAGATATGCTCAATAATGTTCCTGTCTGGGGAGTTTGGTGGACAGCGGAAATGTTTAAACTCAGAAGAGTGTTCCGGGAGCCACTGTGTAGCAATTCTGGACGTGTGGTGTGTCGCATTGTCCTGCTGGAACTGCCCAAGTCCGTCGGAATGCACAATGTACATGAATGGATGCAGGTGATCAGACAGGATGCTTACGTAGGTGTCACCTGTCAGAGTCGTATCTAGACGTCTCAGGGGTCCCATATTATTCCAGCTGCACACGCCGCACACCATTATGGAGCCTCCACCAGTTTGAACAGTCCCCTGCTGACATGCAGGGTCTATGGATTCATGAGTTTGTCTCCATACCAGTACACGTCCATCCGCTCGATGCAATTTGAGCGAGACTCGTCCGACCAGCATACATGTTTCCAAGCATCAACATTCCAACGTCGGTGTTGACGGGCCCAGGCGAGGCGTAAAGCTATGTCGTGCAGTCTTCAAGGGTACACGAGTGGACCTTCGGCTCCGAAAGTCCATATCTATAATGTTTCGTTGAAATGTTTGCACGCTGACTCTTGTTGATGGCCCAGCACTGAAATCTGCAGCAATTTCCGGAATGGTTGCACTTCTGTCGCGTTGAACGATTTTCCTCAGTCGTCGTTGGTCCCGTTCTTGCAGGATCTCTTTCCGGCCGCAGTGATGTCGGGGATTTGATGTTTTACCGGATTCCTGATATTCACGGTGCACTCGTGAAATTTTCGGACAGGAACGTCCCCACTTCATCGCTACCTTGGAGATGTTGTGTCCCGTCGCTCGTGCGCCGACTATAGCAACACGTTCAAACTCACTTAAATCTTGATAACCTGCCATTCTAGCAGCAGTAACTGATATAACAACTGCACCAGACATTTGCTTTCTTATATTGGCGTTGCCGATCGCAGCGCTGTATTCTGCCTGTTTCTTTCGCGCTTCAGTGTATAACATAAAAGATATAAATTTTTTTAGTAAATGACTTTCAGTAATGGTTGTAATAATAAAACTTGGACGCTGAATTTTGCCTTTTCATTTTTAATCGAAATTTTACTCTCTTAATGTACATATCAGTCTTTATATAGAAGCTGCTAATCATGGCCGATTTTTCGTTATTTCACACAGATAATCAAAGAAGACCACAAAAGCACGTCTATATTCTATCACAGCTAAAACAGAGAGAGAGATTGTCGACAATAGTTGAAATAGCGGCAGCGATAAAAGGCAGACTTCGTATCTCTTTCCTTGCGGAATGTTAATTATTGTCTTTGGCTGCTGCTAAGTATAGTTTATGCATATCAGAGTTCGAGGTGAAGAGTGTACTACGACGAGAACTGCAGACAAATACCAACACACAAACAAAAGATTCCAGAATTATATTATCACTCTGCAGCCGAGTGTGCACTGAATGCAAAATTCCCCTGAGATTGAAATTGTGTGCTCAGCTGAAACTCCGGCTGGTGTGGCCGAGCGGTTCTAGGCGCTTCAGTCTGGAACCGCGCGACCGCTACGGTCGCAGGTTCGAATCCTGCCACGGGCATGGATGTGTGTGATGTCCTTAGGCTAGTTAGGTTTAAGTAGTTCTAAGTTCTAGGGGACTAATGACCTCAGATGTTAAGTCCCATAGTGCTCAGAGCCATTTGAACCATTTTTTTTTTTTTTTGAGCTGTAACTCGAACCTGGACTCTTTTCCTTTCGTAAGAGAGTGCTCTTCCAAGCCAGCTATCCAAACTTAACTCACGACCCGCCGTCACAGGTGAATACTGGCCAACTCTCTGTAAGAAGATATTACAGAAATATTTATTTCGGACTAAGAAAAACGCAAGTACACTTTTTTTCCACGACAGAATAAAAGATGATTGGAAGGGATAATTACGCACAGTAATCTCCATAATACCTGAGTTTGCACCTGTTGCAGGTTAAATATTTTTGTCGAGACAAAAAAGCTGGCAGTCGTTGCATCGGTTCACTAGTAGGAGAGATCCCAGATTCTTCAATTTTAAAAATGTAAGGACCGATTGAGGACTTAATGATGAGCAAGTCGACAACTGAGTTTTGGATTCCAAAGTGTTTTCGATGTTTTCGAGATATGATGTCGAGTACCCGAATACCATCATCTGAGGACAAGACTACCTGCCACCTAACGCGAAGGATATCCTCAAGGTCGGAACTCGCATATGTTTTCGGTTGTCAGAAGGGCATTCCTTCCCGTCTGTTTCCTGCTTCTCATGACTACGGGTATATACGTATTCATTTTTTATATTTTAAAGAACAATAAATAAATAATATTCTTAAAACTGATGTCACCTTTGCATACCCATATCTCTCAGAAATGCAGTATAAATATTAGAAACATGGTCAGCAGCTTTCCTAAAAAGTTTGTCCGTAAACAAGTTGTAACTAACACTGAGCCTGGAGTAGTGTATTTGAAAGTGACATTTTAAGAAGAAATGTGTGTGTGTGTGTGTGTGTATGTATGTGTGTGTGTGTGTAGATTTAGGACACTCAACAGAAAGGTTGTGAGCACACTTGCTAAAATAGGCCAAGATGAATGTGTTAAAACTAGAAATGCATGAAACATAACACCATCTGAAATTACAATCACTCTCTCCCATTTTCACTCACATTTACCTATCCAGCCGAACCCAATTATGAAAATGCAGAATTTTTAGTCTTGTCAGTAGTAAAATGTGCTAAAATCTCAGCTGAACCATAGGACAAAGAACAAATATAAACTCAGAAAAATGTGACTAGTAGATCACTTGCAATAAATCAAGACGAGCCAGCTCCCCTAAAACACGTTAAAACCTTATCCCTAATAGTTTAGGAAACTGGTCAGATATCTCACAAAATCTTAAAAGACATAACACATTCGTCTCACTTCCATCTAAAATTGAGAACAGGTCATCTGCTAAGTTAACCTCTGTCCTCTTGATTGAATATAGAACACAGTAAAAAGTGAGGTACTGAAGTCGTGCATCACCAACACAGAAACAGGCCCGGGTGGGAATTATGAATATGTGTATGTAGTGTTATCCTAAAGCATAGTTTTCCAAAATGTCTTATTCTCTGCTGAACCACATAAATTAATAGAGTTATATTCCCCGAAAATAAACTACATTGTTCCATTATCTTTCTGGCGCGATTCTTGTTCAGACATATCGGGTGACAACCTTACAGCCATTGTCAAGCTGAGTATTGTGTAAAGTGAATTTTAAAATCTTACAAGCAACTCACTTTGACAATTTCTGTAACGTAACCGAAATATC
Organism: Schistocerca cancellata; assembly: GCF_023864275.1. Classification (NCBI taxonomy): domain Eukaryota; kingdom Metazoa; phylum Arthropoda; class Insecta; order Orthoptera; family Acrididae; genus Schistocerca; species Schistocerca cancellata. The sequence goes on along the minus strand of NC_064626.1, from coordinate 485,139,625 downwards.
GGAACAAGAATCAATACTCTTAATATTCAGAAGCACGCCCAAAAGAAGATGAAATATTCAGTCCGCCGGAAAACCCATAGAAACACAAAAACAGCATTGTTAATTCAACTTACATTAACTGCAATACTGTCGTCCAGAAATAACGTAGTAGTTTGTCAGAGAGGAGAGGGGAAAGTTTCTAATATGACAAGCGGCAGGGTAGAGACTTCATTGAAACCTGACACCATAAAATCTTCGTGAATATATTTTGTGGAATCGGCTGCTAGTGGCTGCATGTGCTCTTCTGCACATGAAGGTAAAGAGTACAAACAACTACTAACAGTATGCAGTATGTCTGTTTATCCTTTGCCCAAAAATATGAAAAAACGGGTTTTTTATCTAGCCTGGTGCGATTAAAAGGCGCGTGTGCCCCTCATTAATCTCAGGAACGTAACTGTCCGTCTGAATATGATGGTGTGAACCACTAAATCGTGCAGTATAATAAAGTGAAAAACGCAGAAAGTTTCATTTGTGAGTAAAAGAAACTTTCTAGACTTCTGGTGGGATGTCATCTTCGTCTGTAGCACCACAATGGGCATTTGCGTCCGTGAGCGTTTAAACTGATTGTGAAACTTTACTGACAGTCAAGTGAAGCAAAAATCTCGCCAGATCCAGTGCTCATCACATGCCCGTCATGAAAATGTGGGCAAGAGTCTACCTAATATGGTAACAAGCAAGCCTCGGATTGTAATGGGCGCAGAGACGCTTCAAACATCGTACAGTTTCTGCTCCACAGCGAGCTGTAATGATAACAGTTTTCGTTTCTCGGATATGTATCCTATACAATTTCGACATCGGGAAAAGAGCTCTGTTCTGCCAATCACACTCCAATGTGTACCCTAGACAGGCGGTATTCGATACCTGCCCAGGGGATGTGCTCTTTGGGCCATGGTTCACGAAGAGAATTTACATTGTCTACCACGTTGATAGGTTTACCATCGCAGTAATGATAGATTGCTTCGTATTACAGCTCTTCAACGAGTTATTTCGGAAAAGCTGGCAGCCTGTCTGCAGGATATAGCATCGGTTTCTCACTATAGAGTCAATGACTTTCAGTGGAGAAAGCTTTTCACACTTCTATCTGTGCAAGATTCGTCAATCTCGCAATCAGTAAGTCGTTCTGAGCGATTTTGCTTGTGAACAAATACACAAACGTCAGAATATCTCGACGAATGACACAGGAAATTAAAGAAGCTGTTATGGACAGTGTTCGGTACATAAAGATAAGATAGCAGTCAAGTGGACTAGAAATTATGATTGTTTATTTAGGAAAAAATGCAGGAAGAAATAATAGTACAGTTTCCACTGCAGGTGTGATGTGAGTTACAGGAAGAAATTACATTATCGAGTAACTCCATGAAAAGCTTCGTGATGAAAGTCCTAGGACAATAAGGATAAGCCTGGGACGTAGGTCTGCATGTCGGTTTCCGCTACAATAAGGTCCGTCCAGCCTCAGCAATTGTCGGAGTTAGTCGCCAGTATCTTCCTCATTAGGTACCACAGAAGGCTTGGTGTAATTGCTCTGAATATCTCCCGACGGTGACTGACTGGTTGGAAGCCGCGTGCTTGCCTGTGTACTGCTGAGGCAGAGGTAAATGGCGTGGACCATTATCGGGCACGTAACTTGCGGAGAGAAATAGTCCGTCACTGGCTGCGCCTCATGTCATCGATTGGGACACCATATGTCGGCAAGAGTAGCGCCTTCAACGGTGGCGCCCTGAGTTCCCAACGATAACATGCCTAGTCGTTCTTGTTATTGTTGTTGTACTGAGTTTTTCTGGTCATAGCTCTGACTGTGCGGGATGCGGACGACGCCTGAGGCTAGGCTACCCACGGTACGCAATTGTGCATGTGGTTGCAGTCCAGTCAGAGTGTGGGTAGGAATACAGCACTAGGAGCAGACGAGTGGTTCTTGAACAAAAGAGCAAATTATCTGTTTTATGTCCGCCCCCGGTAGCTGAGTGGTCAGCGCGACAGACTGTCAATCCTAAGGGCCCGGGTTCGATTCCCGGCTAGGTCGGAGATTTTCTCCGCTCAGGGACTGGGTGTTGTGTTGTCCTAACCATCATCATTTCATCCCCATCGACGCACAAGTCGCCGAAATGGCGTCAAATCGAAAGACTTGCACCAGGCGGGCGGTCTACCCGACGGGAGGCCCTCGTCACACGCCATTATTTTTATATCTGTTTTATAAGCAACTGCCATTTACGATGACCAGAGCAGCTCAGGAGCAAATTGCTTTCAATATCTCTGACAGTTTTAACTTGCCGACGTGCAGATTGATTGGGAGGACAAACCTTAACATAATTCAGAAAACTCGCCAAAAAGAGAGATACAAATGAACTGGGCAGGAAAATGATAAGTAACATTGTCATGTCAGTTGGACAGGGGCAAAGAACAGTTCTGTTTTAAAGACAGTGCACTTACTGTAGACATTTAATGATGTCATGTCGTTGATTTTCAGATCTAAATGACAATACATCAAAAGGCCTAAAAATACAAAAGGAGGATAAAAATCATAATAAAAAAGTCATGTTTCATTAATAATTCGAATTCGTGAAATCCAGGGCAAAAATCTGATCTGATAACATCATCTGAGGCATATCTACTGATGAGGCAAATCATTATGACCATTTCCTGCTGCGACAATGAATAATAAATTACCACTTGGAAAAAGAAATACAGGCTATCCAAGAAAAAGATGTACTGCCAACCTCAAGATAGACTAAGACGTAGGGAAGAAGACAGGCTTTAAACTAGGAAGAAGAGGAAGAGAATGATTGCCACCTGATGGCACCGCAGGTATCTGACATGGTAAGTAACATATACAAGTTGTTACAAAACGGTGCCGACAAACTTCGAAGGGCTGTAAAAAGATTCTTGAGAAACAAGTAGAGAAACTCCATCCAACTACACTACAGAGCGTCGAATTTATAGGCGTCGGTTCCTCCTGCTAGGCCAACCTTTCGTCAACAAACGTGACTTTGTACGCTGACAGATCATAGGCCGAATGTTCAAATGGTTCAAATGGCTCTGAGCACTATGGGACTCAACATCTTAGATCATAAGTCCCCTAGAACTTAGAACTACTTAAACCTAACTAACCTAAGGACATCACACACACCCATGCCCGAGGCAGGATTCGAACCTGCGACCGTAGCAGTCCCGCGGGTCCGGACTGCAGCGCCAGAACCGCTAGACCACCGCGGCCGGTCATAGGCCGAATGTCTCGCAATATCTTTGTTATTCACTGATTGCTACTAATTGCCAGTACGACAGTGGAGAAAATGGAACTAGCTGCTGCATAGACAAAACCTGTCTCCCTTAAATACGACACTCTATTGCCTCGGTGGATGACAGACTCGGACACGGATTTCCAGTTCATTTTTCTCCCGTGTACAGAGAAACACTGGAGATTTTAGTGAGTTCAGGAGGAAAACTGCGGGTGGAAACCTGTGTCTGAAACAAGGCCTGTCTACTAAAATGTTACCTGGGTATCTCTCCAATTCAGAGTCGAGCTATGCTGTACATGTCTCGCATCAGTGACTTCTCCTTTCTGGCGTGCTGCTGAGTGCTCAAAACTCAACAGTTATTTCTCTCAACACTACAAAATGAGAGAATTTTCTTCTTTTGCAAACCACGTATATTATAACAACTTTTTACACTCGGCAGACAACTTCAAAAAAATTCTCTTTTCGCTTGACAACAGCTCCTGAAATACATTAGCAACGGTCAGAATCATAGTTCGTTGCAGACCCTGCTAAATCGTTCTTTCGTTGCGTGAGTTTTTCATGCATTGTCATGGGGTGTTCTTCCATGGAGGCAGGCGCAACTACGAGGCGGCGATCAGCCACACGGAGAAAACATTAAGAACAATAAGTGCGGCCAAATGAACCACTGCCACAGTCGCCCTGTCTTGTAGCAACACCGTCTCCATTGGCATTCAATTCACATCCACATACAGACAAACCCCACGCTCAACTCGCGTGTCCTGAGTTTCTTCTGGGTTTGAGGCTGCATTGTCATCCGTAAAATTCCGGCGTTTCGGCGACTGTTGCAAGGCGCCATCCTCAGTGTGTATTGCTAGCTGCTGAATGAGCACTGGTTTGGATACTTATATACTATGGAGGAGTGCTGTCATTGGATGTGAGGGTGAGGAGAAAGGGTATTAGGAGTTCATTTTATTGGTCTTTGCATTGCGTGTTGTCATTGGCGTTTTCCATTGGAGTTTCCTTTACTGCTTGCCATTGGTGGAAATCGGCGAATAGGAGACTTAGCGGCGACTACAGCGTAGCGTTGTTTACTAGTATCGACTAGGCCGCGTCAGCGCTCTGCGTACCCTTCACCGCTGTGGCCCACCGCGCGCCTGTTGCTCTGCGAGAGCTGTCCTTCCGCAAAGCTGTCACAGCTGGCAGCCAAGACGCTGGAAGTCGGTGTCTTCTTTATTCATATTGTCGGGTGGCTTGACTATTTCTATAGCCTCTCTAATCTACCTCTTCAAAGTAAACGGCTGTTCCACCAGTATGTGGGCCTCTCGAAATTCGTTCTTCGTTCTGCACTGTTCCCGATGTTCTGCCACCGCTGGTTTGTTGTAGTGTTTGAGGCGGATATATCTCTCGTGTTCAGTTAACCTGGTGCTTATTGGACGCCAAGTCTCACCTAGATACACCAGGCCTGCGTACTGGTGAAACAGCCGTTTAGTTTGAGGAGGAAGATTAGAGAGGCTATAGAAATAGTCAAGCGACCCGACAATATGAATAAAGAAGACACCGACTTCCAGCGTCTTGGCTGCCAGCTGTGACGGCTTTGCGGAAGGACAGCTCTCGCAGAGCAACAGGCGCGCGGTGGAGGGTACACAGAGCGCTGGCGCGGCCTAGTCGATACTAGGCAGTTAGTAAACAACGCTACGCTGTAGTCGCCGCTAAGTCTCCTATTCGCTGATTTCCACCAATGGCAAGCAGTAAAGGAAACTCCAATGGAAAACGCCAGTTTCCGCCAATGACAACACGCAATGCAAAAACCAATAAAATGAACTCCTAATACCCGTCCTCCTCACCCTCACATCCAATGACAGCACTCTTCCATAGTATATAAGTATCCAAACTAGTGCTGATCCGGTAGTTAGCAATACACCCTGAGGAAGGCGCGTTGCAACAGTCGCCGAAACGTCGGAATTTTACATATGACAATGCGGCCTCAAACCGAGAAGAATTTTATTGACTGTGACAACGGCTGCGGAAGTCTACGTTTATACATTAAATAAATTTTCTTCAGTAGTTGACGATTATCATTCATCGGTCCTAGATACATTGTGCATCACGTCACCTTGTATAAGTAGAGCAGAGACGAACCAGAAATCACTTTAGTGACAATATGAGCAGCGAATAGGGGTATCGACTGACATCAGCGTCTTTGTCAAAGGACTGACTGATGTGGTCCGGCGCCTGGGAACTAGCATCTCGGAGTCGGCGAATCTGCTCGGCTGTTCACGTGCTACTGTTATGAGCTTCTATGGAAAATGACTGAAGGACCCTGATATCAGGAGTAGCCGACAACGTGTTAGACATCCACGCTTGATTACAGAACATGGAGTCCGGAAGCTTGCCTACTCCAGGATAGGAGGCGATCTGTGGCATATCTCACAATACTATACAATGCTGCTACAGGCGCAAGCATTTCGGAACATATTGTCTTCACACATTGTTGAAGATGGGGCTCCACAGCAGACGACATTTAGGTTTTCTCATGTTGACATCGTCAGTTACGATTGCAATGGGTAGGGCACTATCAAGATTGGACAGTTTGGGCGCTAATGACCACTGTAGTTGTGCGCCCTAAAACCACAAAAAAAGATTGGACAGTGAATAAATGAAAACCATGTCGGCTGCTCGGATGAATCACGTTTATTGTCGTACCAGATTGACGATCGTGTCAAGATACCACGCCCGAAACGTGCACTGCGGCTTGTGCACATTCAGGTGGGAGCAGTATCATACTATAGGGGATATTCGCCTGGCTTCCGTTGTATTTATAGTAGTTATAGCTGTGGGCTACTTGATCATTATTGTGGACCACCTGCAGCCCTTCATACTAGTTTACTTCCCTGTCGGCGAAGACATCATTCGGCTAGATCGTTTCGCAATGTCTTTAGTTAGACGAGTATGACCCTGAACTCATGATGATGTCGTGGGCACCAAATTCGTCTGATCTGAACCCGACGAAACACATCTTGGATGCTATGGTGGGGCCAGCTTAGCGGCCACTAATCACTGGCTCGTAATTCATGTGAATTGCGCGAGCTGTTTTTATCTCGGTCTCCCTATATTTTTGCTGGTTCTTAATTGAAACAATTGTCAAGTGGCGATCGGATATGGGTAAGGGATGGTTAAGAGAGAGAACACACTTTGGCTCAACCTGATCCTGTTGCCCAAACGCAACCCTTTTCTTTTCTTGCCGAATATTGAAAGTCATCAGTTAAGTGCAAAGATTGCTTTAAATAAGAATATTTTGTACTGTTGTGATCCGTGTTCTGGAGTCGCATTGTGATCATAATGTCAGCGTAGAGTGAAGGTGAGTAGTCCAGTTCACGCCCGAAGACATCAGAGATACAATCGTATTTGTAATAAAATTTATTCATTTATCTATCCTACAAAGTGTGCAGCGTTATAAGTCTCTTCAGACCTCCAGTCGGCGGCTGTGCATATGCGCACGTGTTGCGGAGGTGTACTGATGCACCGTCAGCGATGAGGTCCGTGAGAAAAGCAAGCTGCGTTGCATAGGTCACAGCACATGACACTGCAGGTCTTACAAGTGCCAGCAGCCGTCTCTGGAGGGGAGCGAGTAGCTATTTTAGATAAGTTCCTTGACTGCAGTTTAAACTCGATATCACACGACAAGGTTAAATCCTTTAGTGTGTACTTTTCCAATTAAATATTGATTTTCCGTGCGCCCTGTCCAGAGCAGAGCGTTCACGAAGTGTGGCGGATAGGCCGACTAGTGTGACGACACAAGTTCGTTGCGTTCCCGTATTTCTCGTGTTCAGGTCACCTAGTACAGCTCCCACCTCAGCACTCTCAAAGACAGTCCGTCATGCACTCAGGTGGACACTGCCGACTGTGGTCCAGAATGACGGTTACTGCGAAGACTGGTCGACCACCATGGATCGACAGAGACTGCAGCAGATGCTCAAGAGTGGGCCAGGAGGCTGCGTGGAGGCGGCTCGTTCTGTCGGTGCCAAGGTGGCAGTGAAGACCCGGTAGGCAGCAATGGCAGATTACGGCAGTGATATGCATCAGGTTGGCTACCTCTGTGTTGAAATGGACAAGCAAGTAGCGGGATGGCCATGATGTGTCAGCTTGTCGTGGTTTCACTGAAAATCAATAGACTGTCATTCTCTTTGTTTCTAGCGACGTGGACAAAATGGCAGCACGACAGAATATATTCCTGAGTTCCGAAAGACTCTCTGTTTAAAGGGCTGAGTCCCGGTCTATGACTTAGTGGCTTTGAGTGTAAGAGTGCATTTGTCATTTATCGGACCAGTCAGTGCTCTTTCTTTGCTGTGACGATTCAGTAATAATTCTGGGTCGCCGAGCTCGGTTCTTTCCTGTCTATGTTTGATCTTATATTGGCAGTCGGGCGGTGAAGTTACATAGCGTTACCTCACAGCGCATTGTTAAATAACACAGCTGTGTTTACGTTTCTGCCTGCCTGGTTCCGGTGTCTGTTGCATAGGCGGTACACTTTGTTGATATATCGATTGGCACACCAGGCCAGCATTAACCTACTCTGTCCGTAGTTCGCCTGTTACAACTTTTAAAAATTTTAAACACGTACAATAAAAATTTTTTGATTCGCAACACTCCTCAAAAAGTTCATCCCGAATTTTGCCTCTGATTATTGTTATTTTCGTGTTAACATCTTACAGCCTAAAGGGTTGTTTCCTAACGCGCTGTTTCGGGACATCGTCTATGCTCACATAACAACTACTTGTGGTACTACCACATACAACCAAGTGATCTTCAGCTCCAGTTCCTTCTCTCATTTTACAGCTATTCATAGATTGACTACGCCTTGCAGTGCTAGTACTTGTGGTACTACCACATACAACCAAGTGATCTTCAGCTCCAGTTACTTCTCTCATTTTACAGCTATTCATAGATTGACTACGCCTTGCAGTGCTATGCTTCCTTCTGCCTTCCCTTCTGAACACCGATTACCTTGTACTCTTCTACTCTTCTACAGTTTACTGTCTGCATTGAATCTTAGTGTTGTCATCGCCTTTTAAGTAGTTCCGTTTTCATCATAATAGACCTTTGCGACATTGCCTCAATTGCAGCTGTCTCCTTCAGCTGAAACAAAGTCTCCTCGATTTTGATTGCGCTTTTAAGAACATTTACACGAGTTTTTCTCTCGCCCACGTTACCTGTAACATTGCAAATATCGTTAAACTTCCCCTCATCCTCAGGCATACGTTCCTGAAGGGAGTCATACTTGTCTGCTCGATCCTTATCCATGCAAGCATTTTTGCTCCCTCCTCTCCCCCCACCCCCTGGCCCTCCCCTTGGAGAAGGCGACGTCACCCCAAGTGGTGACTGCGTCCTTCAGAAAGAAATGTATCTGTACGATTTCATTATCCACAACATTCGCAATGCAACTAACATCATCAGGAGCTTCTTGTACATTCACCAGAGTATCCACCTTAAAACAGCCGTCTGCAGTTCCTCTCTGCAGGACAAAAAAATCCGTGGCACATGATTTCCCCTGTACATCTGGCCCAGGCTCCTCAACCTCAAAACAACAACCATTCCCACACAGTGCCGTTGACACTACTGCACCTAAATCAATATCAGCCTTGTTGCTACTCACGCACCCATTTACCTCCGTACAGCACACACTTACTTCGTTTGCCACTTCAGATAATTCAGACTTCGCAGTTTCATAAGGTACACTAGTGATTAATCTGTTGCGCTACACTGCCATTAACTTCGTTTAATGAGTTTGTAAGTAACACACTTTCTAATAACGACTAGTCCTAATCAAGCTCATAATAACAGTGAAATTCAGTTCCACTTTGCTGTATTGCTTTTCCGAATTAAACTGTCATTTGTTCGCGGCTGCCTAAGTAATTCATAAGTAGCGATGTAGCCTGCAATGGATGCTACTGACTAAGAATAGCGATACTATCAGGTAATACCAAGAAACTGTGTTGTGTGTGAGAGCTCCTCACGAAAGAGCTTTCCTCTAGAATACGTCGAACCCACAAAAATTGTTCATGGAAATGAATCTGTTGCCTTGCTTTATGGTTGTGTTAATTTATTTTTATTATTAACTGCAAATATCAGTGATAGATGTTCTGGAACGTCAGTTCAAAAATGCTATGATATTTGAGGTGGACCGTGCAATATATGCAGTTATGTAATTTACGCAACGTTGTTATTGCTGGGATTTGTGGAATTATTTGTTTTCATTACCTGCATGATCCCAGATGACTCAACGAGACATTATCGAATGAGACTAAACAGAATTAGCTATAATTTTTGCTTGCACGTCATGGTTGTGAAAGGTAGCCCAAAATGTTTAGTGTGGCGAATTAAATTTTCTGAGCAGCAAGCCAACCAAATAATAGCGAGCGAGGTGCCACAGAGAGTTACAAACAATGGACTTGCGTGAAGAGGAACGGGGCTCAAATCGCTATCGAGTCACCAAGCTCTGCACTTTTCTAAATTTCCCGTTTACCTTAGGTGAATGCCCGGATAATCTCTCCGAATACATTACGCTCGATTTTCAACTTGACGCTTGTCCAGTACCGTAGCGTCTTCTGTCTCTAATAATCCCGACATCGACAGGTCGTCAAACAGAAAATCTCCCTTTAGCCCCTTTCATCTTTGATGAGCTCGCTATTGACAGAATGCAAATAGCTGATAAAAACATTTCCTTATCGTGTTTGCACTGTATCATTTCTAATGCGAGGAATAATGCTCTACAATTGAACAGTCAAGTAAGCGACATAAAGTATCTATGTTTATGAGACACGCCCAGTCAGCACGTGTGAGGTGAAGTAGTGTAATCCTCAAGATACTGAACTCACAATCGGGAGAAATAGATGTAATACTACTTCGACGTACATGGCCGAGCAAAGTGGTAAGGCACTGGATTCATTTTCTGGAGAACAGCGGTTCAAAGCCCCCCTCCGGCCATTCAGATTTAGGTTCTCCGCGGTTTCCTTGAATCACTTACACACATGCTGCTATTATTCCTTTGAAAGTGCACGGTCGATCTTCTATTCGATACTCCGTCAGTCGGAGCTTGTGCCCAAATTTAATAAACTCGTGGTCGGCGGAGCATTAAAGGCTAATTTCCTTCTTTCTCATCAAACACTTAAGTTTTTCTTCAATGGTCAAGTTAATGCTAGAGTGGCTTTTTTGGTTAGACCGAGCCTAGTTCTTTCTTCAACCCTGTTGTCTCTAACGACCACACTGACGACAGGACGTCACACTCCGATCTTCCATCCGTCGCATCACAGCAAGATTTGACGCCACAGAAAGTGTTCAGTTGAGTGGAACTACTAAGAAAAGCACCTGCAGACGCCAACTACTCACCCTCACTTGCACCTACTACTCTCTCTTCTACCATCACACTTACACCCTTGAGATCTCCGTATGCTGGAGCAGTTTTCTAAAACGTTGTAGGAGAGGTCATAACAGGTCTATAGAGATTTTTGTAATGTAATAAAATAAAAATTTTATTTATTTTACTATTAGTGTAATGTAATAAAATAAAATATGAGCCGTGACACATATAATAAAGAAACACACGTTAATGCAATGGCTCAGCATAAAAGAGAAATAACTAATGTAGGAATATTGTTAACAGTGTAATATGTTGTTTAATTTAGCCCGACGTGTATAAGCACTCAGTAACTAGCTCAGTTCTCAGGGTGGTTACGTAATCGTCGATAATTAATTGTCCTTTTCTTATTTCCCAACACTAGGGATATTATTCCAGGTTCGTGAGAAGTCGTGTGCTTATTGCACCAGAGAATATTTGCCAAGTCTGTTCGATGAACACTACTGTAATACGTCACTTATCGTGGTTTCGTCTCGATTCCCCAATATAAGATTGGGTCGTCGAGGCAAGCGAGGCTAGTAGAAGGGACGCTGAAGTCGGTGTCTTTGGCGTGCCAGAGTGGAGAGCAGTGTACACTGTTGGTTGCAAGTCGCGCTGCAAGGTAAGAGTCCCTTAATATATTGGCTAGTAACTGTAAGGTTCCAGGTTGTCTAGGTGGAAGGGTACAGACAATCAATACGAATTTCTTGTCCAAAGCAAGTACTTGAAAAGTTCGCATCCGATTGTAGAAACTAAAATTGTCACGTCAAACCACTACATACTACAAGCTGTGTAAAATGCTTAGTAGAGTGTTTCGTCATATGAACAAATAATACAATTTTGTATGAACTGTAGCAGTAGACAAAAATGGTTCGAATGGCTATAAGCACTATGGGACTTAACATCTGAGGTCATCAGTTAACTACACTTAGAACTACTTAAACCTAACTAACCTAAGGACATCACACACATCCATGCCCGAGGAAGGATTCGAACCTGCGACCGTAGCAGCAGCGCGGTTCCGGACTGAAGCGCCTACGACCCCTCGGTTACAGCGGCCGGCCAGCTGTAGACACTGGTGATCATTTTCCGAAGTTACGTGGAAGAGGATCCTAGTCAATCTATCTTTTATTGCGAATGTCCTGGTACTACTGATTATTTAAACTATAAAAGATTTTAAATTACATTTCCAGAAAGCGAAACATAATTTAAAAATTTTCTCAGCATGAAAGTTCAAATTGTTTCGAAGTAGTTAACTCATTAATCGGAATTTGAATAACAATGAGAATAGTGGTTTTTAAATTAATGTTTGCAAGTGCCATTTAAAAGACCATAATATTGGGAATTTAATCTCATTGTGATTCTGATGCTCTTGATTAAATGGCTGCTGTATTCCAGCGTTGCAATGGTTTTGTGTTGTTTATCTGATAAAATTAATATTTTAGTGGATGAACACAAAAAGTAATTTTTGATAGTTGAAAAGGCATATCTAAAAGAACGTTTGACAGAATCCATTACAATGATGTTATGCAGCATTATTATTAACGTGCTACCCACAGCAGTTACCGATTTATTTAACATTCTGTTTATTACAAGAATGTTTCATGAATTCAATTATAATCGTAACTGCTTAGTCCATATGCATGTTGTCCGCTTTTAGGACTGACGGACGTGTACTTTTGTATACTTTTGTCATTATCTTTTCACTTAAATACGAGTACTGGTCAGTGTATTTCCAGTCAATCGGTTTCAGTGTAATTGCCCTGTATTTACGATTTCGTTAACCCAGATTTTGCTAAGAAAGGTGATTAGAAGTATAATTTGTCCCAGTCTTCTCGCTTAAAGTACTTCGGAATCGATACCTTATTCTAGTCGATTAGGAACACGTGATCACGATCTAATTAATTAATCCGAGCGAAGTGGGGGAGGCATACATTACCGCCTGAGTGCTTGGGAAGAGTCGAACTCGAACATCCACACGGCCAACCTGAATTAGTTTCGCCCCGCCTCTTCTGAATTATCAGAAATGATTTCCTTCCACCCATCACCTAAGCTAAAGTAACGTAGTTGAAAAGCTATCAGCGTTAACGCGACGATGTATCTCACCACCAGAGCGAAACACGCTGCAAGTGCTACTGCTGCTGCCATCTCACGGCGCCCGATCGAAACGCTCGCCTGGTACTAATCGTGTACGGCGGCGTTAAATTCACAAAGAAGGTTGAAGGCCCGCCGCCTCATGAATATGCAGATTCCGGAGCCCGCCAGCCGCAAACTTGTTGATGCGGTCAGAGGGGTTCCGGAGCGGTACCGGTTAAGCCGTGCGCCCTTGCGCCATGCTTTGCGGGTAGCGTCAGGTCAAATTGTGGAGGAACAGAGGCCGCTTCTCAGCAGCCAACGTACTGTACCGAGGAGGTTCATGCAATATCCCTTTCAGAATAAGCAACGCTTTCATGGTTTTCATAAAAAACAGAAAGCTACACAAACTTTGACGGATGGTAGAAACGGATTTGTGTCAGAGTATTTATGCCTTTACGTGTTGTCCGCAGCTCGTGGTCGTGCGGTAGCGTTCTCGCTCCCCACGCCCGGGTTCCCGGGTTCGATTCCCGGCGGGGTCAGGGATTTTCTCTGCCTCGTGATGACTGGGTGTTGTGTGATGTCCTTAGGTTAGTTAGGTTTAAGTAGTTCTAAGTTCTAGGGGACTGATGACCGTAGATGTTAAGTCCCATAGTGCTCAGAGCCCTTTTCGTGTTTTCGTGTTAGCTCACTTGGGCAACGTTGTTGAATGAAATCGTTCTGGCCTTACCCGCTTTGTTATACCACACCAAATGCCGCCCATTAACTTTGACATCAACCACACTCCCAACCATTAGATTGCCATTTAGTTCTGCGCATACATCAAAAACAAAACAGAAAGTCACGTACTGTTGATGGCTGTGAGACTCCCAGAGGTCGTCTATCCATCTAATCGGAAAAATCTTTATTCCATCACACACAATAGCCCCATTCCATGTGTCGTGCGACAGCTGTGTCTTACATGCATTTGTTAAGTGTGTGGGACTAAAGGGTAATGTGTATAGTGTGGTGTCAGTTCAGTGTTGTATGATGATGAGTGAAGAGTGACATTGAAAGCCACTGCCGAAACAAAACCTACTCTTTTTGCACAACACCGAGGGGCTGCCGGGTTTAATGTCGACAGCCAATGGGTGGGATACCATCAATAATGTCTCATGTCTCCACGTCACGAGACACTGCGCAGAGATTTGGAATTTAATACAGGACACAGGGGGAAATCCTAGAGATCAGGAACTTTAAGCTATCAGCTCTGAGAGGGTCAAGTAAATTTGTTTCGTGGTTAGCAGTCTCAACTTTCGTATCAACAAAAATGGTTCAAATGGCTCTGAGCACTATGGGACTTAACATCTATGGTCATCAGTCCCCTAGAACTTAGAGCTACTTAAACCTAAGGACATCACACACATCCATGCCCGAGGCAGGATTCGAACCTGCGACCGGAGCAGTCGCGCGGCTCCGGACTGAGCGCCTAGAACCGCTAGACCACCGCGGCCGGCTCGTATCAACAGAGATACTGAAGTATGTATGGTTTTGTAACGGAATGGTATACGTTTTTAACGGGCTTCGCAAGCCCTTAAAACACGAGTACTATGAAATAACGCTTGTTAATATTAGTGCTGAAAATTTGCTTAGAAGTGTCATAGAAATGTGCCAAAATTGAAAGGCAAGGGGGCCGAAATAGGTTATAGCGGTGAAGTGAGGCTCTGATGCCAGGTGCGATCGTTGTATACGACGAGAATACGTAAGTGTTTCCTCTCGGTTCTACCTCACACCACATAGTACAGTGTCGGCTAAGAAAGTTGGCAATGGAACTATATGCTAAATTCTAGTTTATAAAAAAGGGGATAAGGAAAACTGTTTCAAATGGGTGCACGTACCATATTTCGGTAAACAAGAAAACAGACGAAAGCTTGATACAGCGACGGAGCCTACCATAAGAGGGGCAGTAGGCGTCGTTTGAACAATATCCGATTTCGGCTTTATAGTGGTTGGGAAGAGAGATAATGTGAATCGTTCAGAGCTGGAGTAATTATTGTTTAGCCGCACCAGAAATAGTGTGACAGAGACGCGCGCAGGTATGGATACGTGCGTAGTACGAGCGTTGTGGCAGTTCTAGAACATTTATTCAATGTTAATTCCTTTGAAAGTGTGAATTAAAAGACGCCTTCAGCCACAAATTTTCGTGTTTTATTAATTACACGATGCATTTCGCATCCTGTGGATCTCAGGTGAAAGTTTTCTTAATACATGATTTATTTTTGCTCTTGAATGAGTTGAAATTCATCGTATAGTTAATAAAACACGAAAATTTGTGACTGAAGGCGTCTTTTAATTCATACTTCCAGTGTATTGAATACAGTCACATCTGCGGCTACAAAATATGGATAGAATTAAATTAATACCTTTGAGTTTTGGTGTACGGCTTAATATTTATCTTGCTTCCCCAACGATGTACAACAATTCCAGCGTGGCTGCTGCGGCTATTCTCCCATTATTTTGACTTCTTCTCCGAAAAGGTCTATTTAAAAACGCAAGTCCTTGTCGCATCGGGAGGTTGAAATTAGGACGTTGTTCGGTAGCAGAATGAAAACTTGCGACTTCTACGTATTATAACTTTTAATTAACGTAATATTGGAGAGCGCAATTACGTACGTCTGTATCACACCACCTCAAAAGACCAACAGACACCGAGATCAGTGAAAAAACAAAGGAGATACACAAAATAATTGCCATTTTAGCTATCAGTTTTCTGTTACCTTATATAACCACATCACCCTCGATATCTTTGTCGCACGGGGATTGCGCGAATAAGAATAATTACAAATATTATATTTATACCTGTAGCCCATTTAAAGAACCTACACAGCTTTCAATTTTAGCTCGTTTCTCTGATACTTTAGCGAAAAGTTTCAATGTCAACATTAACAAGCGTTACATCACGGTACTCGTCTTTTCAAGAGTTTCCAAAAGCCGTTAATTAAAGCATATCGTTCCATCTTCAAAACAGCTAATACAGCAGAAATTGGCAAACACTAATTATAGAAAGAAGAAAAATTAGGACATGTACAAACAAAAAATCTCAAGTAAATGGGCATTCCAGAATAGCTTTGACTGAAACAGTACACAAGAAAATAGAACCAGTAATGAGCACGATCAGGAAGAAACCCATCTCATTTTCTGGATATCGGATGAGAATACTTGAAAACATAATTAGTGAGAGAACAATAGAAAAATTGTGGAATTGTAAGAGTAACATTAAATAGGTCGCAGAAATTAAGGAAGGTATGAGAGAACTCCAAATTACAGTAGATGACCTGCAAAACAAAACGGGGAAAACCAGAATACTACAAGGCACACAAACCACAGAATACTACAAGGCACACAAACCACACTACAAACGAAGATCAATTAAAAGACTACAGGAAGAGTGATCTCAGAGGAATAAAGAAAGAAAATACCTGAAAACTGGTCAGATAAAAGATCAAAACACTCTTCATATAATAATAAGTTACAACAATTCTTGTATGACCACTGTATTATTGAACTGTCTTACTGAATTATTGTTAAACTGAATTTTGTTATTGAATAACAACTTGCATAAACCTTTGTATAACTGACTAGACTGATCCAATGGAGGCCATATAATAAATAATAATAATATTGTTCTGTTTAAAGTAAACACACTTACCGTAACATATTGGTTGATATTAGAGTTGAGAGTATTAAGCAAGCAACACAATTACGTGCTGCTCTGCGTGCCACCATTTGTCGAAAACATAGTGTCGACATCCTGAACAGTTCAAGATATAAAAGAGCTGTTACAGCTTACTCAACTCACCCTGTACATCGCGCCTAATCCATTCTCGTCAAACCTGTCGATATGTTATAAGGCATCTTCTAGACTCCACAATAACGTAACTACGACCTGATTTTGAAATTTCTTTTGCATATTTCACTCTCTCCACAGGCAGTGCAGAAATATTCAATATTATTATAGTGTTCTGTCTATTACCGTGCAGAATGTCATTCAATGACCGCCATCCCCTCTTTTCCTAAATAAACGAGTATACTATCTGACCAAAACTGTCCAGCCACCCATGAATGAAAATTAACATAACGTGTCCACTCTTCACACTTATGTCTCCTTTAATTCTGCTGTGTACACTTTCAATGAGGTGTCTGAATGTCTGTGAAGCCGAAACCAAGAAAGATAGTGACGGAAGGTGGGGTATGGAGCGAAATCGACGTTCTAACAGATCGCACACATTGGGTTCAGATCGGGCCTTCTGGCAGGCCAATCCGCTTCAGGAATGTTATCGTCCACATACCATTGCCTTTCATATGCTGCTTTATGACAGGGTGCATTGTCATGCTAATCGAATCATCGTCTCCGCACTGTTCCTCTACTGCATGTCCATACTCTTCCGCATTTATATTTTCATAAGCGCAATTATGAGGCCATACCCTAACCATGAACATCAGCCCCATACGGTAACATCTCTGCCTCTAAACTTCACTCTAGGCACGTGATGGCAGCTAACGTTCCCCAGGCATTTGACAAACTCAAACCCTTCCATCGGATTGCCACAGGTTATAGCGTGATTCACCACTGCAAACACTTGTTTTCGGTAATCCATTTCCCAGTAGCGATACTTTTTACACCACCTAGATCGTTGCTCACCGCAGACTACAGAAACATGTAGATTATGAGAAGCTGCTCGATCTTTGTGCCTCATTCATTTTAACTACCCATGCTCATCAGAATTCCAAAGTGATTCCTTTCCCTGATTGCAAGCGATTTTTTGCCACCATCCTCCACAGTGCTCGATGGTCCGTGCCTGTCAGTAGGTGAAGTTTGCCTGGTCTTGATTTATCTGTGATTGCCCTTTCGCGTTTACACTTCACAGTCACATCACCAACAGTCGACTTGGACAGGTTCAGAAAAGTTGAAATCTACCAGTTGTAACTGTTGCTCAGGTGACATCCAACGAGTAGTCTACATTCCAAGTCACTGGGCTGTCCTGACCCACCCATCCTTGTGTTACTGCTTCTCTCTCCTGACAATACAACGACGGCGACACGAGCTTCAATACTGGAAATTCTTAACTTCCAGTTTAATACGATTTTGTGTTTTACCTTCAACCTTCTTGTGTGGTTTTATGTTTCTTTCTTACGTGTGCAACCATAACTTGTAGCAAATTTAGTGCAACATCTTTCTGCTACCTAAGTACCAGTTTTGTTATATTTTATTTTATTTATTGATTTTTGTTTCTATTTTTTAATTATCGAACCATATTAGTCCTAAATATGTTGTAGCTATCGTAGAGTGAACCGGTCCTCGGCTTTATTGCCCAAGTTGCTCATGTGTAAATTTGCAGAGCTAGCAGTCTATTGGTAGAACTTCCTACTGTTTCTCGATATTGTTGTTTCAGTCATTCTACTTCAGCTAGAAGGAGCAGTTCTTGTGACTGGTAGTTCCAGGGAAGATGGAGAACCAGTCGCAGAGCCCTGTATTGATTTCGTTGCAGCTGTGGGAGGCGTGTGTATGCAGAGTTGGCCCAAGCAATTGCTGAATACTCGAGGAGAGGTCGTATGGCGCATTTGTAGACAGAAAGACCAGCGTAGGTGGGCAGTGTAGAGTGTGGGTTGAGAACTGATTACAGATCCCTGAGTCGAACAAGGACCCTGACGCCGGCCGGTGTGGCCGTGCGGTTCTAGGCGCTTCAGTCTGGAACCGCGTGACCGCTACGGTCGCAGGTTCGAATCCTGCGTCGGGCATGGATGTGTGTGATGTCCTTAGGTTAGTTAGGTTTAAGTAGTTCTAAGTTCTAGGGGACTGATGACGACAGATGTTAAGTCCCATAGTGCTCAGAGCCATGGAAGGACCCTGCCACATACTTCTATGTATTGGCACCACGTTAGACGTCTCTACAGCACCATGTGAGGGTATCAGGAATGTAGTGCCCAGTTCATGGCTGTTCATTTGACCTTCAGAGGTAAATGAAATGTCGTGTGACGAACGCCTCCCGTCGGGTAGGCCGTTCGCCTGGTGCAAGTCTTTCGGTTTGACGCCACTTCGGCGACCTGCGCGTCGATGGGGATGAAATGATGATGATTAGGACAACACAACACCCAGTCCCTGTGCGGAGAAAATCTCCAACCCAGCCGGGAATCGAACCCGGGCCCTTAGGACTGACAGTCTGTCACGCTGACCACTCAGCTACCAGGGACGGACACCTTCAGAGCTGACGGAGTCTGGCTCCGGTCTCTTCTTAACGATGATGACCTGAGTCTTGTTGAGGTTGAAAACCAGCTGCCATTTTATCATCCAGTGGCCGAGCTGATTTATCGCCATCTGAAGTGTCCGTCGCAGTTTTCGAGCATTAAGAAGGTTGGTGCACAAGGCTGTGTCAGCAGCACTTAAGGCCACCTTCACCCATGTTCCTGTGGGATGTCTGCTGTGTACAACGTTTAGAGGATAGGACCGAGCACCGACTCCTCTGGTACTACGGTGACGATGGGACGATGTGATGACACTCCGTCAGCGCACGTTATTGCATCCTGCTACATGTTCTGTCACCAGCTGGAGTAATGGTGTAGCCTGCGTAGCACAGTCAGGACGTTGGCGGCAATATTTTTATCATGTGTTGTCTACCAAGTCACCTTTAATGGAGTATGAGGGGAAAGTCTCTTATGTTGCTTAGCGCAGGTGATTCTCGAATGGAGTTGTGATTCATAGGAAGGGTCCAAACACTTAAAGGTTGATTTCAAAAACAATTTATTTTCCTAACAGCTTAACCTTATTCGGAGAGTTGTCTTACAATGGCTATATACCGTCGCAAATCAACGAGTACATCCTTTCAAGCTGTATGTTGGGCCTTTCTGGCAACTCCTGTTCCCGAATTTTACCGTTCGCTATTTCAGACGAGTGCTTTGCTAGCAACTCATTCCCACAGCAGACAATCAAATACCTTATCCGCAATTGCAGACAAGTTTGAAAGAGTAATTGTTCCTCCCTATAGCCTGACAGACAAGAAATATCAAATGCTACTCATTGCTACTAGAGACAAATTGTTTAGTGCTTGTTCTTCTTTAACAGGCAGAAAACTCAAGAGAATAATTCTTTTTAGATAAATATATTGAAAAATCCGCCTCAGTTGCGAAAATTTTCTAGTTTTTACCGAGGTTTCGGCTAGAATAACCTAGCCTTCTTCAGAAGCATAAAATTACTATAACATGGGAGAGTAAGGCACAGTCAACATTAAAAATTAAAACCTATAGTACCGTGGTACTATGTCGAATTAAAACTACTTAACTGAATTCCGGCCCTGGTATCACTTCACCACGCGGTCGATTGGCAGCGGCGACACCATTGGCAGAAATCTGGGTTCACCATTTTGAGCCCGAAACAAAACGACAGTCGATAGACTGGTGCCATTCCCACTCCCCACAGAAGAAAAACTTCAAAGCAACTGCTACCGCCGGTAAGGTCATGATCACCGTGTTCTGGGACTATGAAGGAGCAATTGTCTTTGATGTGATGCCAAGAGGTGGTACCACTGATTCAGAAGCAAATGTCAACACATTAAGAAAACTCGAGACGCGCTTCCGGTGACTTCGCCCCCACAGCAACCTAGGAGATGTTCTGCTGGAAGACAGTAACCGTCGGCCCCAGACAAGTCTGAGGACTGTTGAACACATCGCAGAACAGGGTTGGGCAGTTCACGCCATCCACAGTGCAGCCCTGACCTAGCCCTCTCGGATTTCCACTTTTCTGGGTCACTAAAGGCTCCCATTCCTGGAAGACATTTTGAGAACGATGAGGAGGTGAGACACACAGTGAAGCACTGGCTCTGCAACTAGGACAAGGATTGGTACCGACAGGGCATACATGTCCTTGTTTCCTTTCTGGACAACCCTCGTTCGTTTAGAGTGAGAAATTCGAGATGTATGGTCAACAACATCCCTGTCTTGAGCTGGGTGTAATGGATTTTTTTAATTGAGGTGACTATGTTGGGGTGGAATTGGTAAGAACTACTGTAGACATCAAACCAGCTGCTGCATGACTCGCAGTGTGTCGAGGCCGGCAGCAGGACTGGTCATTGAGGAGTCGGCGCCGGAAGTTTTAGATTAGCTTAGCCTGTGGCAGGCGGCTAGTTTCAAAGAATGCACCAACCTCTCTGACCTGGCGGGCCGCAGCGGGGGCTAGCGAAGTGACCAGTGTGCTGGGTGAGCGGAGACGGAAGAAGACGTGTGTGTAGTAAGGAGGAAATTCAGTACTGTGGGTGTTTGCAATGGACAATTATTCTCCCCATGTAAATTGAATGGTTGACTGCTTGGTGACAGTCCCTCCAACCTCTGAGCGTGCTGTAGGGCTGGCGTGTGGATGGCGGGTACGGGCGTGCAGCTGCCGGCATAGGCGATACATGTGAAGATCGCTCCTGACAAGGGAACATCCCCATCGCACCCCCCTCAGATTTAGTTATAAATTGGCACAATGGATAGGCCTTGAAAAACTGAACACAGATCAATCGAGAAAACAGGAAGAAGTTGTGTGGAACTATGAAAAAATAAGCAAAATATACAAACTGGGTCGTCCATGGGCAAGATAGGCAATATTAAGGAAAATCTGAGGCGAGGAGCGCCGTGGTCCCGTGGTTTGCGTGAACAGCTGCGGAACGAGAGGTCCTTGGTTCAAATCTACCCTCCACTGAAAACTTTGCTTTCTTTATTTTCGCAAAGTTATGATCTGTCCGTTCGTTCATTGACGTCTCTGTTCACTGTAATAAGTTTAGTGTCTGTGTTTTGCGACCGCACCGCAAAACCGTGTGATTAGTTGACGAAAGGACGTGCCTCTCCAATGGGAACCGAAAACATTTGATCGCAAGGTCATAGGTCAACCGATTCCTCCACAGGAAAACATGTCTGATATTTTGTATACGACACTGGTGACAGCATGTGCGTCACATGACAGGAATATGTTGTCGACCCACCTAACTAGTACACTTGGCGAATTGGTGAAAAGTTTCTTCTACCTTGCCCGATTTAGGTTTTCTTGTGGATGTAATAATCACTCCAAAAAAAGCGATGAAAACATAAGAGTTTTTCACATAAACTGAAAATAAAAAGTTAAAATTTTCGGTCGAGGGAAGATTTTAACCAAGAACCTCTCGTTCCACTGCTGTTCACGCTAACCACGGGACCACGGAGCTCCTCAGCTTACATTGCCCTTAATATTGCCTATCTTACCCATGGACGATCAAGTTTGTATATTTTGCTTATTTTTTCATAGTTCCACACAACTTCTTCCTGTTTTCTCGATCGATCTGTGTTCAGTTTTTCAAGGCCTATCCACTGTGCCAACTTATAACTAAATCTGAGGGGGTGCGATGGGGATGTTCCCTTGTGAGTGGCGCCCGACGGCAGACGGCACTACAGCCACTCCCGACAGTCGGCGGATGGTGCGCTCTTTGCAGTCGCGAGTGTGTCTGACCGGCTGGATCATTCAAAACGTTATGGTGGCGAAAGGCGCATGTGTTCACAAATGTCGGTGCATACAGAACCTCAGATACATTTAGCACTACGACGTATTTGTGGCGAAATTTAATTACTCGTTTTGCATAATGTTTGTGTGTGGTACTCACTTGTTGAAAATATGTTCTTATTATGAAGAAGGATAATTGTGGGGCAGTGGTGAGTGTTTTAAGCTATCTATTTGACTCCTGTAAATCGCTAATCAATTAATTTCGTAAGGTAGCACAAATGCACTATTTCCCTCTACTTTTGACGTCGAAATTACGTCAGCTCTCCCTTTCTCCCTAGCATTAGTCGATAGGAATACGGCATTCTGAGGAGAGATGAAAACTCCCATCTACGTGCTTGGATACATTGGTTCACGCAGACAAACAGTTGGTAGCCTCTTGAGGGAGACAGAGAGAGTAAGCGACTCTTGAATTTCCCGATCAACAGAACGTCACCACTTGATGCTGTGCTTGGAGCCGTGAGATCAAAGGAGGCCGATATCCAGTCCGTGGCCGGTGGTATTTAGTATCATGATCTGTAGCCACCCCCAGACAATAGACACAAACGCGGAAGACCCGTGGCTACTATACCGCACTTCATTCCATTCCTCTGTGCTTAGTTACTGCATGATGGGAAGCAAGTGTGGAAGGGGGTCCAGACATGAGCTCTACGCAAGTGTCGGAGCCCTGTTTCCCACAAATTGATTAAATAAAGAATATGCATTTATATATTATTGACACTGATTTGAATTTTGTGTCGTGAGATACCTCCTATTCAGCACAGACTGAGTCCTTTTCCCGCCAATTTCCGGACGGGGAGGGGGAGGGGGTAGGGGATGGCAGGAGAGGGGTCAGTAAATTGATCGATTTAAGTAATTAATCAATTAATTTGCTATCAAAAGTGTGCTTTTATCGATGAGGGGGTGTGGTGGGGAAGGAGGTGGGGAAAGGGTGCAGGGTGTCTCACAAGGTTAGATTACCCCCTGGGGTCCTAAAACAGCCCCCAGGAGTTCCTAAATCAATTAACAGAACAATAGGGGTGGGGAATGTGGTCCTAAATCAATCAAGTTTGCTCTGAATGTATGCAACCCGCCGTAACAGGATTTAACGAAGGGAACAAATACAGTGCTGAAAGTGGAGCTGTCGCCATTGGCAGTGCGTGTTGCACGCCCACTGGTGTGAGCTGTACACAGCCGAAGGTACCAAGCTTATCAAGACGAATGAACAGTTTCGTTTTGTCGACTGTTCATGGGACTGTGTGTGCATGGGACTGTGTGGTACGATGTGCTTGTACTTCAACCGTACTAAGAGTTACTGCACTTAGCAAGCTCTAGTTGTACAGAATTCACTGGCACATCCAATGATGCAGGCACGAGAGTGGTGTGTTTAAAATTTTTATTGGTGTGGGAGGATGATTCTAGTACACTGGTTTCTGCTATAATTTATTCTTTGTAGTACCTGTTAATAACATGTGATCACGTTTTGCATAGCTACTGTTACATTTTTAGCATTTGTGAGGAAGAATGTTCTGTTTGTCCTGCTGTATTTGACATTACACTGTAAAATGAGAGCTGAAGTGAACCCCGCCGCGTGTTATTACATGTAGGCCCACAGTTTTGTCTCGAGCGTTTTTTTTCAGAGGTTGTATTCACGTGCAACAAGTCAGCAACGCCTTAATCTCTGCTTGGAAGTCACACAAAGCAGATCCTTCAATTAGAATGTTATTCACACATATTATTGTGGCAACATTCAGTACAGTAGAAACCTTCTGTCACTGTAACGCTCAGCATAATGTAGTAGAATGGTTTAATAAAGATTTACAGCACTAATTATTTATCACAATACATAGCTGTATTTGATTCAAATGGTTCAAATCGCTCTGAGCACTATGGGACTTAACATCTATGGTCATTAGTCCCCTAGAACTTAGAACTACCTAAACCTAACTAACCTAAGGACAGCACACAACACCCAGTCATCACGAGGCAGAGAAAATCAGCTGTATTTGGCCTTTAACACGATATCTAGTGACAGTTGCTTAAATTACATAGTTAGCAATGTTACACAACTACACTGTACAGGCAAGTTCACAACAGTTCCTGTACAGATCTGTTCTGGAACAATTTACAGTAACAGTAAATGTAATGGAAGTCTGCGCGCGCTGTAATGAGTAGAAGAATATACAATATGTAGTAAGCATTAGAAAAACATTATTTTGCTTCTTACTTTGTAGAAGTAGCACATCACCAAAATTACATGCAGTTGGCCTACTTAGTAAAAATACCCAGTGTATATCAGTACAGGTGAGTAGCACGTCCCGTCAATGTTAAAACACAGCTTCATAAAATAAAAGCGGAACCACTTTTTCCACTTTACTCACCAGTAACCGTCCCCCACCCCCCTCTCCCCCCAGTTCCTCATAGAATGTAACTGCATGTAACTCCCCTGTAAAAAACGTCGTATCTTCTAATCTCTGTGATGTACAATGATATATTTTTGCAAGCACATTTAGTAGCATTTGTGGGTAATTTCTGCAAAATGTGTTGCAAATAAAGTTAGACAAGTAATAGAGAAAGTGATACAAATATGGAATACCATCTTGTGTCTGGTTCATAAATTTTTCAGTTTTTCTCATTAAGCAAACAAAATATCAGTAGCCCATATTTTGGGATGTGTTTTAATGTCTCCTATATTTTCGAGCACATACTACGTTAGGAACATTTCTAAATTGGGCTTAACATAAAATTCGACATTTTCGGCTCTTCAGATAATGGGAAACAAATATGGATTATTCTGTTCGTTTCAAGTAGGTTAAAATTAAAACAAATAATGGAAAATCTAATAGTTTATTGTCAAAGAAAACACTATAAAACATAATGACACAATAGGAATACACACGAGATATACGATTTGAAGTTACTAAATTCCATAATCTAAGTAATTCCACTTGCAAAAGCCACACACATATCGTTCTTTATCGTGACCTGCACTTCAGTGAGCGCCCGCATTCCACACTTTAGATACATTACCCATTATTCCCGTGTCTTGTCCGGTCCTGTTTATTTGTTGATGTCGTCGATCTCTTGTATGGAGACGAGGTTAGGAATGCTAAAGAACTTGCTTTTCTTCTCCAGGTACCTGACCTCTCTTTTATTTGTGAAACGGGTGAGATTTGACAAGGTGTGATTCCAGATGTGATGGAAGATGTACCTGCATCGAATTCAACATTAGCTCTCCATTTTTAGAAGCCACAGCTGCTGCAGATAGTACACTGATTGGACCATTGGGTAAATGCTCAGATATTCCTTCAGTGCTGACAATAAAATCTGCATCCGTGAAAATATGACGGTTTAACGGGTATGTTCCTATCACCCCAAACCCATTTACCGCTATCTTCTCTGGCTGGCAATTCGTCCATGTCCGCGTTTGTTACTCGACTTGCATTTTCCCTCATCCATGAGCGCAACAGCTCAGAGTAATAGGCTTTCAAAGGACTCATGAAAGTTCTAACCAGTGGTTGCATCTTGTGAGAGGCATGAAGAGGCAGACACAAGACATGTCTTTCAGGTGTGAGATTTATAAAATCCAGATTTATGGAGTGGCTGTGATGCCCATGGAGGCTCAGAACACCGATGATATTGCTGTTGGCTTCATCTTTCTCAGCAAATGCTGAAATCAGTCAGTGAAGTGCTGGCTGAGAATCCATCCAGAGGGATGGCAAGCAAGAACAGACCCAGGTGAGGCACCTCTGATTAGCTGACTGCTGCGTTTCTTACCAGGGAATATCGTCATGGGCGGGACAACGTTTCCTGTAGCACTCATGCAGGTGACAAGGGTCACAAATGAGAAGAGATGGCTGCTACTTGTTGCTTTCTCTTTCTTGAAAGACATGGGGAACATTGTTCTGTACAATACTTGACCCAGTTTCGTCTACACAGTATGTTGTGTCCGGTGGACAGCTGTTGTTCTCCATCTCTTGTAAAAGTAGAGAGAAAAATATTGGCACATTTTCTCTTGTGAAACCTAGAGATCTATTAAATGAGGTTATGTGGGTTTTCGATTCGAAATATCCCCTTTTTATGCCGCTTCTAGAAAAGGCGCAACCATCCTCTTCCAGCCTGTTCGCCCAAAACTGGACTCTGGAGATGATTGGCTGACCTGAAATGTCGTCTATTGGAGATGCTTTCGGGCAAGTCTAAAAAATTTACTTTCCATTTTCATGCTAATATTCAATCAGCTGTTGTTCGGAGAATAGAACATTTTTTCCGCCCAAGTATTTCTTTGGGGCTAAATCAACTCGTAAATCTGATTTTATTAGCGTAAATGGAATGGCCAAGGAAACCTGGAAATTTTTTCGCTCCTTCTGACATTTTAAATTGCCGTTTGCATAGCAGACTCATCCCACTGTTTTTGAGCTCGTGATTGCATTTCTGAAGCAATATCCGAAAACAAAACGTCGTGAAATTACGGTGCAAATATGGAATACTAGGGTGCAAATATTAAATACTACAGCGTAGTGCAGTTAAAAGTAGCCCGTCTCCCCTTTGTATGCAAATGTAATATTTCGAGTTCTGAAATAAACAGCTACGACAGTGGAGAGTTTTATGCTGCAATCGATTGTTAGCATTCTTCTATCACCATTTCAATTTATTTCATCAGTGAAGTTAGACATTTCCCTTTGGGGTCTGCTGAACGACTTTCTCAATAGAAGAAAGAGCTGCGAAAACAGGTTCGATTAAAGAAACTCGCGAAATTTTCGGAGTCAAGTATCCGGATAGCAGATTACCAGTAAAGAGAGCAACACAGAATCTGTATAAAATGGGCGCACCTTCCGATTTGGACAAAATGTAAAACGATAAAGGATTCCTTCAGTTTACACACTAGAATTTATTGAAGACATTCGCCGAAGAATTATTCAGAGCCCAAAGAAGTTTACACATAAAGTGGCCCAACAAGCGCATGTAAGTAGGAGTTGCCAGTGGATATCGAAAAGTCTTAATATGAAAGCATATCGCATGACGGTTGTGCAGAATTTACTAGGGCTTTTGAATAACATCAACGATGGTTTGTTAGACGCTTTCCATTACATCATGGGTGATGAAGCATGGTTTCATCTTTCAGGTCGTGTGAATTCAGAGAACACGAGGTACTGGGCAAATGAAAATGCTAACACTGTGTGTCAGCAATGAAAAAATCGGCGTTTGATGTGGTATAACACCGATATCTTTTGACATTACCCTCAACAAGGTTGCACATATGGAAATTTTTGATACATTTTGTGCTCAACGCATTGGATTTGAAAAACAATACTTCTTTTTCCAGCAAGATGGAGCAACTTGCTACACATATAAGGTATCCCTGGCACGAGTCCGTGATATCTTCACTGAGGAACGAACTGTGAGCAAACATTTATGGCCACTACGTTCGCCGGATCTAATAACATGTGATATTTTCCTGTGGGGATACTTGGAGAGCAGGGTCTATGAAACAAATCCATACACAATACAGGAACTGAAAGACATCAGCCCTGAAGTCACCGCCCTCGATACGCCGGGTGTATCTGATTATGCATAGACATGCATCGATGTTGCAGGGGTCACTTTCAACATCTATAAATGTATTTTTCACTGTATTTTGCATTGTAAATAAACGCTAAGTTCATCTCAGCACTTTGTTTCTGAAATTTGTTTGTATTTCCTTTACACTTATACGGGCTGCTTTTATCTGCGCCAGGCCGTAGTACTCTATATTAGTGACACAGCCGTCTTGAAATTCAGAAACGCAAATAAAATCGAAAAATTAAATTAAATAAGCAACGAACATGACATTTTGCAGCTTAATGTATTAGCTAAACGTCTGTTTAGAAAATATATTAATAATTTATGTGCTAAGACAAGAATGAAACTGAAAACCAGCAATTTGCAACAATTATTGCTCCTAATAAATTCGTTACATCTTCACTCCCTCGCAATGGCTGCCAACTGCAGTATAAATACTGCCCAAAGCAATGTACAGTTGCTGAACGTAGCAGTACAGCAGCACTTATAAAGCGAGAATCCATAGTATTTCATGTAACTGCCGCTAATTCCATTTGTATCTCTTCCTCTACTTTAAGACGTTATGCCTGATGCTGCAGTTTTAGTGCGTGGCCAGCAAAAATACAATAGACGGTAAATGTTTTCCTTTCATCATTTTGTCGGGTGAGAGGGCGGGAGGGTGAGGGGAGTTCAGCGATAAAAGTTCGGAACTATTTGAAATTACGTGTAAGGTTTTTGGATGTCACTAGGTGCTCTCATTCTCACATACTGTATGGATATATCCTGGGTAATTTACTCACCATGACTTAAGATGCCACAAGGTATTTACACAGTTTGTAACCTTATTGTATTAAACTTTTAACATAAGATTATGGCTCCTAGTTAGTAGGTTATGACTGAATTTTAAATTATGCGACAGGATTCGTGACTTGATGTCAGAGAGGTCACAGTTCGTAGTAACTGGCAGAAAGTCATCGAGTAAAACAGTAGTGATTCCTGGCGTTCCCCAAGGTTGAATACAACCTTGCCCTCTGCTCTTACTTGTCTTTATAGACGATTTGAGAGACACTGAGCAGCCGTCTTAGGTTGTTTGCAGATGATGCAGTCGTTTATCGTGTAGTAAAATCATGAGAAGATCGTAACCAATTGTGGAACGATTTAAATAAGATATCTATATAGTGCATACTGGCAGTTGACCCTAAATAATGAGAAATATGAGGTCATCCACACGAGTGTTAAAAGGAATCCGTTAAACTTCTATCACACGATAAATCAATCAAATCAGAAGGCCGTAAATTCAACTAAATACCTAGGAATTACAACTATAAACAACTTAAACTGGAAATAACGCGTAAAAAATGTTGTGAGGAAAGCGAACCAAAGACTACGTTTTATTGGCAGAATACTTAGAAAATGCACTACTAAAGAGACTGTCTATACTACTCTTGTCTGTCCTCTTTTAGAGTACTGTTACGGGGCGAAATAGGATAAACGGAGTACATCGAGAAACTCCAAAGAAGGGCACCAAATTTTGTATCACCGAGAAAGAGGGGAGAGAGTGTCACGAACATGATATAGGATTTGCGGTGGAAATCATTAAAACAAAGGCGTTGTTCGTTGTGACTGGATCTTCTCACGAAATTTCAGCCACCAAATTTCTCCTCCGAATGCGAAAATATTTTGTTGACGCCGACCTACATAGGGAAAACCAATCATAATAATAAAATAAGGGAGATTAGAGCTCGTACAGAAAGATGGTGTTCTTTTATTCCGCACGCTGGTTGAGAGTGGAATACTAGAAAATTGGTGTGAAGGTGATTCGATGAACCCTCTGCCAGGCAGTTAAGTGTGATTTGCAGAATATCCATGTAGATATAGATGTAAACTTTTCATTTGGGTCAGTCCTGTATGAAATAGTGAAAATCAATTTTTTGTTGCCCTTGGACACTATTAGGTAGGCAACCTGCAACTCATATATATGAAGATGGTATCTGTTCTTTCGGATAAGACTTACAGGCCAATGATCTTCTTCAGTGCAGATGGACTCACATTGCTCAAACTCTTACGGGAATCGGTAGATTGACTGCCGCGAGTAATGAGTAGAGTGGGCAGAGGCACTAGAAATGTAATGTGTGGACAGTAAGTTGGAAATGTGGGTCTCACGGGGAGCGTGCCAGAGATCAGTCCCTGCAGTCGCACTATCCTCTGTGTCCCCGATGGCTCAGTCGGATAGAGCTCTGCCATGTAAGCAGGGCACACATTTTCGACTGTCGCCGTTGATATTTATCAAAGCCTGTAAGCAGCTGATGGTTTGGATTTCATTGTAATTTCAATCTGCAACTGAGTTCGTGTTCTCGGTTAGATGTTTAGTAGATATTCTCCTCAACTCACCCTCGCTCCGTAAAATACTCCGCATAACATTTCCTCCATCTCAAAGAACACGATATCCTTACACTGAAATATTTTTTCTGTGCGTACAAAAAGAAATGTCTCTGTAAAGTCTGAACAGATGGTGGTTAACGTATTTTAAGTATTGTTGTATCTGAAGAGAGTGTTACCTTTTATAAGAGCAAACAAAATAGAACAGTCACAGCATTTAAACAAAATTTAAATTGATTTACGATGGTTTACTACAGGGAACTCGATGTGAAGCTAGTTTATCATTCATGTTAGCTGAACAGTTTTTTTTTCTTTTTTCTTTCAGAGTTTTCAGTTTGAATGAAATTCTAGAGAAGTGGAGTTTGAAATACTCATGTACGTTTCCTGCCTACAGAAGTGGCTATATTTCAACCTAAACGTAGACATAAAACGTCAAAATAAACACTTCTCTTAACTCCCACCTACATCAAAGAGTGAAACAATAAAATCGGTAATTAATTTGCGACGATAGCTGAAGACATTAACTGTAGCAATTATTATGTGTGTGAAGATATACTCCAAGACAATAAAAAAACGTCGCACCATGAAGGAATTATCCGAATGGGACGGAAATCAGTAGATGTGATGTACACATACAGAAAAACAAATTATTACAATTCCAGAAAAATGGATGATTTATCTAAGAGAAAGAGCTTAAAAATTTGAGGAAGTCAGTAATGCATTGGTTCACCTCTGGCCCTTATGCAAGCACTTTCTAGGCTCGGTATTAATTGATGCAGTTGTAGAATGTCCTCCTGAGGGATAACATGCCAAATTCTGTCCAATTGGAGCGTCAGATCGTCAAAATTCCGAGATGGTTTGTGGACTCTGCCCACAGTGGGCCAAACTTTCTCAACTGGGGAGAGATCCGGCTGCCTTGCTGACCAAGGTAGGGTTTGGAAAGCATGAAGACAAGTAGTTGAAACTCTCGCGCATGCAGACGGATATTATCTTGCTGAAATATAGGCAAAGGGTGGCTTGCTATGAGGGCAGCAAAACGGGGCGTCGAATATCGTCGACGTACCGCTGTGCTGTAAGGGTACCGTGAATGAAAACAAAGAAATGGCGCACCAGACCATCGCCGCAGCTGGTAAGGTCGTATGGCGGGCGACTGTCAGGGTTGGTACCCCACCACTGACTGAGACCTCTCCAGACACATCTTTGCTGGTCATCTGGGTTCCGTTCGAACAGGACTCATTACTGAAGAGAATTCTACTACAATTCTGCTCTAGCATGTGCCCGACGCCACTGCAAACGGGCTTGTTGGCCTACAGAGGTCAACAGTAGTTGGCGCCAGGGGTGCTGTAAGCTCATCCCTCTTCTGTGAGCCGTCAGATAATGCCGTTAATGGCCCTTGTGGTCAGTGAAGAACCAGTTGCGCGTCGGATCGATGGTAATCATGAATCCGGGGCTCTAAGTGATACTCTGACGATTGCCGGGTTTTCACGTTCTGTCATCTCACTAGGTTGAGCTCTTCCTTCTCGACGTTGTATTCGGCTATTCCTGCCAATACCGTCAAATGGTGGCACCGATTACTCCAACTACGTCCTCTCTCAAATGCTGACATCTGCGTACATTATCCAAGCGCCTGTCTGGGATGCATTGTTACTGTCCAACTATAAGCGGAATTAAATTCGCCAAGACTTCATGCCCTGGTTTATTAAAATTGGTACTATGCATGAAAACGGCAGGTATTGTGTTCTGCACCTTGACGAAATGTCTCTGGATGATGCTATGGACCATGAGGCTCAAAATCTGCTAATTTATACTATTAGTAGTAAGGTCATTTAGGACAGTCACCTGTAACTGCTAACCAGGCATTAGTTTTTGTTCTGAAGAGCACTCACAGAACTTGGAAACATGTTATTGTATATTACTTCACTGCAACCCCTTATCACTATGGCTATTTCAAAGCACTCATTGTTGACATCGTAAGTGAACTTCATTATATTATAGTTGTTGACGCTTATATTGTAGTCAAAAAATATATTGTGCAAATAAAAGTGGCCAGGTGAACAGAGTTCCAGGATACAAAGAGCCCGTCTCTTGCGACAGGCGTCGTGTTGATTTGGTAGTACTCCGAAGCATTTTCTAGTGAACTGCAGCCACATTTTCTGGTGTGAGGGCACATTTCGAAATGTTTTCTGACTTGCTCAACATAAATCCGGTCTGACAATATATTCGGACTAAGCGTTGCATGGTACTCTTTGCTGGCCCTTTGACACAATTAAACTTCTCAGCAGACAATTGACCACACTGTTTCCACGACTTTGTTGTCCACAACGAGCACCGGCTGCTTCACTGTGAGTACCATGGTCCCCTTTGCACTGCTCCACTCACACTGACATAGTTTGCACTAAGCTCTGAACCGGTGTGGATCACGTGGCGGGCGCGCATATGGTGTGCGCGTCATGGGGTGTGGTCATAATCATACACGTCCAATCGTATCCACTCGTCCGGACCACTTTTATTTGCCTCACCCTGTAGTTTGTAATGTACGTGATCAGAATGCCGCAAACCAGAAGGCTCTTAAAGGTTTGTGTGAAGAAAATTTGTCAAAGCCCAGTATATTTAATTTTCTGGTACATTTTATTACTGTTTTCGATTAATTATATGTGCTCAAGAACACAATAAACGCTTTGCTAGATAGTAAAAATCTATCTGACACTTTTAAGGACGCTAAATTTGTCTGTATTAGCACGCTTTTCTCTCTGGATCAAAAAGGCAGTTCAAAACTCTAGCTATACTCAAAGCACAACACCATAACTTTTCTGACTCCTATGTCAAAATGAAGGTAAAAATTGTTGCTGCAC
Organism: Schistocerca cancellata; assembly: GCF_023864275.1. Classification (NCBI taxonomy): domain Eukaryota; kingdom Metazoa; phylum Arthropoda; class Insecta; order Orthoptera; family Acrididae; genus Schistocerca; species Schistocerca cancellata. The sequence goes on along the minus strand of NC_064626.1, from coordinate 485,106,619 downwards.
AAATGAACCATACACCTGCATTTATAGAAAAGATAGATAATCTTTTTGTTTCATTCAATAGTAACGAGAAGTGACCAGAAGATGGGAAGAAATGCAAGTGTGACAGGAAAAATTTTCACTTTTCCGGCGTAGTGTGTGCTGATGTGACACTTCTTGTCGGATTAAAGTTGTGCGCCTGACCGGGACTCAGACCTGGGACCTTTGCTTTTTCCAGGTAACTTCTCTACCAACTGAGCTATCCAGGGATGTTGTCACCAAAAGAAACTGACAGTTTTCATGCAGTAATTGTTTTCCCAAGCCCCAACTTGTTTTTCGGTCCATCAAAGGAATATTTTGTGCGTTTTGCAAATTTAATTTGTTCGAAAGTTACTGTAGACAATGACAAATACAGGTGATCAAATTTTCATAAATATTAATTAATGTAAATTAAAATAAATCGATTTTAGTAGACATTAGAGCGCATCATTATTTTACATAACAGTTACTCTTACTTTTTGTAAACGACGTCATGGTCACCTTTTGACTGGGAAATTATTTATTCGCACAAGCCACTGTAACAATTTCAGCTGTATGGACATTATCAAGAAGAAATAATTGTGCTTTAGCACATGTCAAATCCTTAAAAACGTCTGACATATATGCATGGGTTAGTGTAGAAATAGTAAACAGCCAATCAGTGGCAAAATGGGAGGTTTGTTAAAACCCGTTTACCATGGTTTCAATGTTTATAAAAAATCTTCTTCAGAAGAAAATATGGACAACTGGATTTACCTGTTGTGGCAGAGATACGTTAAAATATAGCCGAAAGGCGTGAATCAGATATAAAATTTCAGCTCCAAAATAAATTAAAACATGCGTAGCACTAGCTGTACATTGGTGATGACGTGCATGTTTTATTTTATTATGGAGGTGTAATGTGTACAGCACTAGCTGCACATTGATGATGATGTTGTGCATGTTTTATTTTATTATGGAGGTGTAATTTTATATCTGATTGACGCCATTCGGCTATATTTTAGCGAACCTCTGCGACAACATGTAATCCAGTTGCCTACATTTCCTTCTGAAGAAGACGTTTTTATAACCGTTGAAATCATGGTAAAGGGGTTATAATAAACCTTCCAATTTGCAACTGATTTACTCTTTACAATTTTTACCAGAAGATTTCATTCTATGGTTGCTGCTCCAGCCATACACATCATGTGAATCTAAGTTTTTGATTGAGACATTGCAAGGCCACGAAAACGTCCCCAGGCTCACACTTTACCACTGTACTGTGAGGTCCTCCCATAAAACCTAACTGAAAATTATTCTCACTTAGCCGGCCGGTGTGGCCGTGCGGTTCTAGGCGCTTCAGTCTGGAACCGCGTGACCGCTACGGTCGCAGGTTCGAATCCTGCCTCAGGCATGGATGTGTGTGATGTCCTTAGGTTAGTTAAGTATAAGTGGTTCTAAGTTCTAGGGGACAGATGACCACAAATGTTAAGTCCCATAGTGCTCAGAGCCATTTGAACCATTTATTCTCACTTAATATGTGTATTTCGAAAAGGGAGAATACAGATTTCACATATGCAAAGTTCACTGCCAGGCTTCTAGAAGCGCTTCTGTCTTTCTATGCATCTGTATAGTAACATGGGTAATGCACTTGTAGCAACCTCGGCAGTGGACATACCGTCTGTGAACATTGAAATCTGATTCAGTGTATCACACATTTAGTTTTTCATTTCTATGTCTTGTTGTGCTGATCACGGAACTGTACTTTGTGTCAGATGTTGTAAAATATAAATTAAACTGCAATAAATGTATGAAGTTCACCCTGCTCTCGTGTCAATCGCTGTAGAGGCGTAGCTCACCAAGGAAACAAAACTCTTATAGTGGTGACCCCAACGTGATGCGAGCATGGCATTGACTCGAAACGTTCAGCAGTGTTGCACCAATGACTCAAACAACCCCCCCCCCCCCCCTTGCAAGCGACTGCTGCAAGCAGGAGGATGCCAAACATACAGCACACCAAAAATAATTCGACAAATGATCACTCGAAGGCCCACTGACAGCTTCAAACAGCAAAGTAAGTTAAGAAATTCAAATGTTCAAATGTGTGTGAAATCTTATGGGATTTAACTGCTAAGGTCATCAGTCCCTAAGCTTACACTGCCGGCTGGTGTGGCCGTGCGGTTCTAGGAGCTTCAGTCTGGAACCGCGTGACGGCTACGGTCGCAGGTTCGAATCCTGCCTCGGGCAGTGTGTGTGATGTCCTTAGGTTAGTTAGGTTTAATTAGTTCTAAGTTCTAGGCGACTGATGACCTCAGAAGTTAAGTCGCATAGTGCTCAGAGCCATTTGAACCATTTGAACCCTAAGCTTACACACTACTTAACCTAAATTATCCTAAGGACAAACACACACACACACACACCCATGCCCCAGGGAGGACTCGAACCTCCGCCGGGACCAGCCGCACAGTACATGACTGCAGCGCCTTAGTAAGTTAAGCCACATAAAGTTGCCGCGGTTCTGGCTGACGAGACTGTATTTGTGGTTCATGCAAGCCGAAAACATTTTCTAACAGCACAACATCAGAGTTAATGTTGACAAATCTCATCGCACAGCAGCTCACTTAAACAAAACTCATATTGTCCAAGCTGAATAAGTGTTGCCAAATCAGTGCTGCCGGCCGTTGTGACCGAGCGGTTCTAGGCGCTTCAGTCTGGAACCTCATGACTGCTACTGTCGCAGGTTCGAATCCTGCCTCGTGCATGGATGTGTGTGATGTCCTTAGGTTAGTTAGATTTAAGTAGTTCTAAGTTCTAGTGGACTGATGACATCAGATGTTAAGTCCCATAGTTCTCAGAGCCATTTGAACCAAATCAGTGCTACGCAGCGTTAAATGTCCAATCCGATAATTCACACTGACATCTGAGCTATGTCTTCAAAAGTTACTCGGTGATGAACAGTTAGAGGACAAAGCCATCAAAAATTTTAAGACACAGAAGGGAAAAGAGTTGCTGCCTTAGAATTCTATTCATACCTGTATATTGTCAAACATTCAGACAGTTTTTTCGGCAAAGACAGATGCCTTTAAGCGTTCTTGGGATAAAGTTGAAACCATTGCAAACAGCCTGTGAAACAGCACAGAAGCACAGACCCAGGGCACACATGATGGAAGCGTAGCAGCTCACTGTACGTGGACCGCTCGTAAGTACTACAGCACACACAGCAACACAAGTTCAGCTGGCAGGCAGTGCGCACAGCTAGCGATGCTAAAACATTCGCAAGACACAGCAACAACCTGTCCCGCAAGAACCTGACAGTGAAGATCAGGAAGATTGTTAACTTGTGCTAGTATCGTCAACAATTCGGATGGAAGGCACACAAATATGTAAAATCTTGGCGGCACCTAAACGCCATAGATGGCCACTAAGGGACACCAGTGACCAGTGACCATCACAAGCACTGTGATAGCCGCCTCACCCCCCCCCTTCCTCACCCCCCCTCCCGCCCTTCCTTACCACCAATCGCGACTAGCGCTCCGGGTTTACAGGGCAAATTCATTCAAGTCCACGCCCGCCGAAATGTAACCGGTTGCACCTTGCAAGAAGATATCCGCAGATTATTCTTCAAAACAACATCTCTTTGCTCAAGTCGTCACGACAGGGGACATAGACACTACGCAATGATCTGAATTTTGTCAGAATAAACCATCAGCACTTAGGGCTTGGAACATCAACGGGCACTACAGCGGGTGAGTTGTTTGGACAGTCAAAGCCCAGACTCTTTCCACAACCTGCATCGACTGAAAACACCTTCACAGTTCAGGGTTTGGCAGTTCGACTACATATACTGGAACCGTCATGATTGAGTTTACTCCTGTCACTGGTTGTCATACCATATTGAAAGGTGGAGTAACCCAAACTACAAAAATGAGGCACCACTGTGTCATTTTTATGAAGGAGTATGAGAACAAAAGCTTGGAAGAACTCTGTTACGAAGACTCGGTTGTTACGTTAGCCACAAAACTGCAGTCGGTATACAACTAGCACAGAATCGGTTTCACACATGCGGAAGGGAGCTGCTCACGCCAACTGGTGTAGTGGGACGCGAAATTGAAGCGTCACCCATCCACCGGTGTCAGCCCAGTTTGCAGGTGAATATAAGTTAATTAAGTGTTTTGTTTGTGTATTTTTTTGTAATATTTTGTAATGGTTGTGAATTGTCTAAAGTTTTTTTTTTTATATGTTTCATGTACGGAGAGGGCGGCGCAACGAACGGAGACAGCATCTTCGCTGCCGGGACCAGAGAGAAAATTGCTGGCCACTATACGTCGCGGGTCGACAGCCAAAGAGCGACAGAAGATCCTGGAACCGAGTTGTTGCGTCGTGCTTCTAAAAATAAAATAAAGGAGATTTTGTAATGTTTTGTACAACAATGATATCATAGGAAGTTTAATCTTATTGAAAATGTTAGTTTTTGTCCCGTCAAGGCTCAGGGTTCACGTCTGTATGTAGGAAGATAATAAACTGGTGGATGTTACTAAAGTTGAAATACGTGTTCTGAGGATTTATTTATGAAAAATTATGTGAATGAGTTAATAATATATTTGACAAGATTATTGAATTTTGACAGCGTTCATCACGACTTTGGATTTCAAAAGTTTATTCAATGTGGTTCTAATATCGATTAAATCAGATAACGTGTATCAATATAATTTCTGAGGAGAAACAAACGACATCTAAAACTGAAAAAAGTTTACGCAAACCAATTGGCCCGAGTGACGTAATTCTGCGCATATGACTCAAATGATGTTTTACAGTTTCGTTCAAGAACCATTCTGAGACAATTTAAGAAAAATATAAATAATTTTGAAGTGGGTTGTAACTGACGTAGGTGACGAAGTCATATGTCGAAAGAAAATCATTTATAAAAACTTACGTCGTTACACTACACCGTGGCGACCGTGACAGGACTTGTGTGCAACTAAGGCACACAGGTACGAAACAAAACATCAAGAGTCCTTCGGAAGTCAACGCGAGTTTTCGTGGAGCCTTCACCAGCCAGCGGCGGCTTCGCGGGTGTGTGCATCTGACGGAGCGCAGCCAAGCAGTACGGTCACGCAGTTATTCCACGAGAAGGCGCATCTGTTTGGCAGCAGCTGAACGCTGCAAACCCCGGCAACCCTTTTTCTCCCTAAACTAACAGGCCCAGTACGTCAGCTGGGGGGCGTTCCTCCGGCTGGTATTAGAGGTGTTGCTGAGGGCTTCGCCTGTCAACGGTGGGCCGGGCGTGGTTGCAGCCAGTGATGTCTCCGGTGTTCGACTCAGCGTCCTGCCGGTTGCGGAAGCGGGGTCGCAGCATCTCAGCGGCTGCATCGACGGCTGTTACATCTGCATCCCATAGCAGCACACTGATCATCGAGAACTACAAATTACAATATTAGTGTACGGTGAGTCTGTTTCAAGTTGGAAGTGGAGTGTTGTACATAGGGAGTGTGCTTTTACAGGATTGTTGATTACAAGTCTGCGTGTGTAACTAGTTAATATCTTACAATAATGTCGGGAAGTGAAATGTCAGACGAAGAGCAATCTATGTCCGATAGGAGCATGAGATCCCTTTTTAGGGCAATCACTAAATTGAAACAATCTAACGAAGAATCTACTGCTAGATTAAATCAGGAATTAAAACAGTCTAACGACGAATCTACTGCTAAATTAAAAGAGGAACTAAAACAGGAATTAAAACAGTCTAACGAAGAATCTATTACTAGATTAAAACAGTCTAACGACGAATCTACGGCTAGATTAAAAGAGGAACTTAAAGGGGAGCTAACAAAATCGACAGACAGGTTACAGAAACATCTTAATGAAACCAGTCGAGAATTAAGTGATAAAATAGAGGCTTCTAAAGTTGAAATGCAGGAAAAACTAGTAGGACTTAGTAATAAGATTGCTGATAATTGTAAAAGGTTAGAAGAACATATCCAGGAATCACGTGAGGAAAAAGCTCGCATGCGAAGTGATATTACTGACTTAACCGAGAGACTAGATAATGTCAATATCTTAGTTGTAAATGAAATACAGAAAAATAACGATAAGTTACGAGATGAATTTTCTATGCAAACAGAAACTGTTCGTAGAGAATTATTAGAATCTATTAAAGAGGTCTCTACCAAACCTGTAGAGATTTCTTCAATAGATAATATAGAATTAGAGACATTAACGCATCAAGTAGAAAAAGATCATACTGAACTAGAAAACATTAAATTTTTAATTACTTAAATTTGCAGTAACCTTGAGACCTCCAAAGATAATAACATTGACGAAGGTACAGAGCGTTCACATCGTGAACACAGTGAAGAATCGATATTAGCTAATCGCGTATCCAATACAGAAATGCGAATACAGGAAATTACTAAACGGTTATCGGAATTAGATAATAATGAAAACATTTCAAGTAGTAAAAGCAATAACGTAATCAGAGACAACAGTCGCATCGAGTTTGCTAGCTCGGACGACAACAATACGCATTAAGAAATCACGGCAAGCCAATCCGATGCAACTCCGTCTCTGCAATCTAAACAAAATCCAACTATGATGTCTCTCGCAGAATGTTGGGATGATATAACGACAAATTCAAATGTAGCAAGTCGATTCCCTGTATTCAAACCAGGAGGCGAACTTCACCCTATAATCTTTATAAAAACTTTTGAAACTTCATTATCTCCTAAATGGAGTAATGAAAAACGGATTCAGTTTGTAATAGGACATTTAGAAGCAGAAGCTGCGGAATGGGCAGTACTGCATAGAACCAAATTTAGGGACTGGGATGATTTTGTTAAGCAGTTTAAACAAAATTATTGGTCAAGAGGAAAACAACAACTCTTAACTTTAGAGTTGTTAGACCCTCCTCCATATTCTAAACGGTGGGGAGGTTATAGGAATTATTTCGAATGGCATTTAAACCGTGCTAAATTAATTGGAGACCCAATGATTGAAAGTCATCTAATACGAGTCCTAATTAGTGGATTACCGTATTATGTAAAGGAAAGAAAAATGTTATTCTACGAATTATCCATCCAAACGAAAAGATTTGCGAACAGATTGTTAAAAATGCTGAACGGAGAATTAAAAGTTGTAATCAACATGCTATAGAACCCTCATTTCAGGTAGGAGATCTTGTGTTAGTACGATCTCATCCTAAAAGTTCGAAGATCAATAAGTAATATAGAAAATTCTTCTTTATCTTTGAAGGTCCATATGTTGTACATAAGATTGTACATCCCAAAGCGTTACTTCTTATGGAACCTTCATCAGGTGTAATTAAAGGATTATATAGTATCGATCAAATGAAACCCTTCATTCCTAAATAAGTTAATATTTAGTATATGTTACATTCGGGAGAGCGTTCATACTTTATTCATGTGAAGTTTTTCGTGATAGGTATGTGTTATTTTCAAAGAAATAACAGAAAGTTTAAACAAGTGTTCTACAATAATCTACTGGTACTTCAAAAAGAGAAAGACAACCAAAAGGGGATTTATATGGAGGAAAATTTGTTATTAGGTCAAAAGGAATTTTGTATATTTTATATTTACTCGGATAGTAGGAACCAAAGGGGATGGTTAATAATTTTAGGGACCATGGGCGTCCAGAGCTATATGGCTCACGAGAACATAGCAGCGTGCCTTTAATAGAGCTTTGTAATAGTGTTAATATAGAACAAACCAAACGGGGCTCTCTCGCTTGTTTCTCCTAAATAAATTGCCATTACCCAACAAAGTATCCGAAGGTAAGGAAAGCCGTGCCGAGATTCTAAAGAAAGTTTTGCTTGATTTCTTCTTGACCTCAGGCATAAATAAGGCATTAGGGAAAAGAACGACGTAAAGTAAATAGTACTATTAGTTATTGTGAGAAACTTATTAGTAATACACATTTTTGGAAAGAATAACTCTAGTAAATGAATAAAACTGAAACTAGTCTATCACAATTTGAACGCTCTGTCCTAATGTAACAACGTTAAAGAACGTACTAAATTAAATAAAAAGGAGTAATCTCCATATATTCGGTTATGAATTATCATAACAGCACAATTAAGAGTAAATGACAAATAGTCACAACAATATCGTAGTAAAAGGATTAAATCTATCTAAGAGCAAGGACTCTAGATTACGTGAAATGTGAGGAAAATGTATTAACAGTTAAATGTTGTATATAGAAAAAGTTTTATTTTCGGTTAAAACCTGACAAACTGCGCTTGTGGGTGGGGTATGTAGTGGGACGCGAAATTGAGGCGTCACCCATCCACCGGTGTCAGCCCAGTTTGCAGGTGAATATAAGTTAATTAAGTGTTTTGCTTATGTATTTTTTGTAATATTTTGTAATGGTTGTGAATTGTCTAAAGTTTTGTATTTTTTTTATATGTTTCATGTACGGAGAGGGCGGCGCAACGAACGGAGACAGCATCTTCGCTGCCGGGACCAGAGAGAAAATTGCTGGCCACTATACGTCGCGGGTCGACAGCCAAAGAGCGACAGAAGATCCTGGAACCGAGCTGTTGCGTCGTTCATCTAAAAATAAAATAAATGAGATTTTGTAATGTTTTGTACAACAATGATATCATAGGAAGTTTAATCTTATTGAAAATGTTAGTTTTTGTCCCGTCAAGGCTCAGGGTTCACGTCTGTATGTAGGAAGATAATAAACTGGTGGATGTTACTAAAGTTGAAATACGTGTTCTGAGGATTTATTTATGAAAAATTATGTGAATGAGTTAATAATATATTTGACAAGATTATTGAATTTTGACAGCGTTCATCGCGACTTTGGATTTCAAAAGTTTATTCAATGTGGTTCTAATATCGATTAAATCAGATAACGTGTATCAATATAATTTCTGAGGAGAAACAAACGACATCTAAAATTGAAAAAAGTTTACGCAAACCAATTGGCCCGAGTGACGTAATTCTGCGCATACGATTCAAATGATGTTTTACAGTTTCGTTCAAGAACCATTCTGAGACAATTTAAGAAGAATATAAATAATTTTGAAGTGGGTTGTAACTGACGTAGGTGACGAAGTCTACGCATTGTCATATGTCGAAAGAAAATCATTTATAAAAACTTACGTCGTTACACTACACTGGTTGAGGGACATTGTATTGGGAACTACATTTCTCTCAATATGCACAAGGTTTTTCGATGGCGCATCATTGTAGCAGACGCCATAGAGTCAATTATAGGGGCCAATTTCCTCCACAACTTTCACCTTGCTGTAGGAAGCTTCTGCGTTCGCAGAGGTGGCACTAGTGCAAATAAATCTTCCTTTTCACTACTCTTTAAGAAACTCCCTGAGCTCTCATCCACCACAAAGGCTGTGAGGACATGCAAACACGACACTGTGTATTGTGTTTGAACGTCGCCCGGTCTGCCAGTAGCAGCAAAGCCTTGCTGGCTCTCGCCCAAGAAGTTTAGGAGCCTTAGAAGACAGAAATTGTCAAATACGGACTGGCATAATGGCACTGTCGGACAGTAAGTGGGCCTCGCCGCTTAACGTAGTTTTAAAGAAAAACAATACGCGGCACTTCTGTGCTGACTACAGAGCACCCAATGCAAGGATTGTGCCGGACAGATGCCCGATTCCGTAAGTAATAGAATTCAATAACTCAATTACAAACGCCCAGATATTGACTATGGCATTGACTATGAGCTTACTCACAAGTACTGGTCGCCCAAGAAGGTATCAAAAAACAGCCGTCATTATGTCGCGCGGCCTGTACCGATACACGCCTTACACAGCGCAATCCTGGCAACGAGTCATCCACCAAGCTATTAAAAGCTTGAAGCTTGTGCCCTGTTATAAGGATGAGATCTTAGTGTTCTCCATTTCACGGGAACAACGCGACTTACACCTCAGAGAGCTCTTTCAACAACAAGGCATTACAATATAGTCATAAACATAGACAAATGCTGTGTAAGCAAAGAGGAATTGCACTTTTTTGGTGGTAGAGTATTAGCAGCAGTCATCTCGCCACTGCCAGAGAGAGACAAGCATTCAAAACATGCCAGTTCCGCTTTTTTAGGAATACTATTTATCATCCACGTTTCATATCCATACATGGCTACACTCCATACAAATACTTTGAGAAAAGACTTCCTGACACTTAAATCTATATTCGATGTTAACAAATTTTTTTCTTCAGAAACGCTTACCTTGCCATCGCCAGTCTACATTTTATTTCCTCCCTATTCGATCATCAGCAGTTATTTTGCTCCCCAAATAGTACTACTTTAAGTGTCTCATTTCCTAATCTAATTCCCTCAGTATCACCTGATTTAGTTAGACTACATTCCATTATCCTCGTTTTGCTTTTGTTGATTTTCATCTTATAACCTTCTTTCAAGACACTGTCCATTCCGTTCAAATGCTCTTCCAGGTCGTTTGCTGTCTCTGACAGAGTTACAATGTCATCAGCGAACCTCAAAGTTTTTATTTCTTCTCCATTGATTGAATTCCTTTTCTTTTGTTTCTTTCACTGCTTGCTCAGTATATAGATTGAATAACATCGTGGATAGGCTACAACCCTGTCTTACTCCATTCCCAACCACTACTTCCCATTTTATGCCCCTCGACTCTTATAACTGCCATCTGCTTTCTGTACAGATTGTAAATAGCCTTTCGCTCCCTGTGTTTTACCCCTGCCACCTTCAGAATTTGAAAGAGAGTATTCCAGTCAACATTATCAAAAGCTTTCTCTAAGTCTACAAATGCAACAAACGTAGGTTTGCCTTTCCTTAATCTATTTTCTAAGATAAGCTGTAGGGTCAGTATATCCTCACGTGTTCTAACATTTCTACGGAATCAAAATTGATCTTCCCCGAGGTCGGCTTCTACCAGTTTTTCCATTCGTCTGTAAAGAATTCCTGTTAGTGTTTTGCAGCCGTGACTTATTGAACTTATAGTTCGGTAATTTTCACACCTGTCAACACCTACTTTCTTTGCGATTGGAATTATTATATTCTTCTTGAAGTCTGAGGGTATTTCGCCTGTCTCATACAACTTGCTCACCAGACGGTAGAGTTTTGTCACGGCTGACTCTCCCAAGGTTATCAGTAGTTCTAATGGAATGTTATCTACTCCCATGGCCTCGTTTCGACGCTCTGTCAAATTCTTCCCGCAGTATCATATCTCCCATTTCATCTTCACCTACGTCCTCTTCCATTTCCACAATATTGCCCTCAAGTACATCGCCCTTGTACAGACCCACTATATACTTGCGATTTCAGTCTTTCTCGGGGAATTACACTGATTAATTCTTCTCGGGATATCAGCCAAGTGGCGGCGTCGTCTTGTCGCAACGTTTCAATGAGTTTCGTACCCATCATCTTCGCCAGTATAACCCTAGAAGAATATATACTCTTTCCATCTTTCTGCTTTCGCTTCTTTGCTTAGAACTGGTTTTCCATTTGAGCTCTTGATATTCATACAAGTGGTTCTCTTTTCTCCAAAAGTCTCTTTAATTTTCCTGTAGGCAGTATCTATCTTACCCCTAGTGAGATAAGTCTCTACATCCTTACATTTGTCCTCTAGCCATCCCTGCTTAGCCATTTTGCTCTTCCTGTCGATCTCATTTTTGAGACATTTGTATTCCTTTTTGCCGACTTCATTTACTGCATTTTTATATTTTCTCCTTTCATCAGTTAAATCCAGTATCTCTTCTGTTATCCAAGGATTTCTAGTAGCCCTCGTCCTCTTTCTTAGGCTTACTAGAAGGAAAACATTTCACAGTCAACACCGATCACATACCTTTAACAGTATTTTTACAAAAGTCACGCACCACAGCTCACCGAGCTGTCGTCGACAGGCAGAGTACATCTCGTTGTTCACTAGCGACGGGAGACACATCGGTGGTAAACACAACCCTATGGTGGACTTCCTTTCGCACTGCTGTGTTAGCGTACAAGCTGTTCGATGGAAGCAAATTGATGAGCGGCAACAGGCAGAGAGCAACGTGCAACAACTCCTTGACCAGCAAAATTCCGCACTCAGTGCATAGCAAATTTACGTGCCCGAACTACGAGCAACATTGTGGTGTGACACGGCCCACAACATGCAGCCTACATATACCACAAGAGTTTCGACGTGAGATATTCGAGGCCTGCCAACAAATCCTGGTATCAAGGCGACAGTCAAATTGGTCTTTAAGAAGATGATTTCACTGGGCAGCCGAAGGATTGCCGTCAATTGGCGCAGTCCTGCGACAACTGTTACTATAGCAAGACTGGCAGGCACATCTCGTCACCGTTAGGTGCCATCGTAACCAACGGCGCTTTACATACATGTGAATGTGGACCTGGTAGGACTGCTACTGAGCTCTGACCAGCACAATTCCATATTGACTGTTATAGACAGGCATCAGAAACAGACATGGCATCAGAAACAAACGCTAGAGCCCTGATCACAAACTGGATGGCGAGATTTGAGATGTCCCAAACTATAACAACTTATCATTGGAGTCAATTCGAGTGTCAGTTGTTCCAAGAGCTGCTACGTCAGTGTGGCTGCAGCCATATCAGAACCACCAGCTACCACCAAATGGGTCGCAGAAAAGTTCCACATAACCTGCAGAGCAGCTCTCATGTGCAACAATGGCCAGTGGGCCGAACCACTACCGCTAGTGCTATTAGGGCTAAGCACAGCTGTTAAAGAGAACCTGCACTGCTCTGCAGTACAGCTGGTGTATGGGGAACAATCACGACTTCCCACCAAACTCATACCTACTTAGCCACGGCGACTTCCAATTACAGAGGCCACGACTGAGTCCAATCAGCAGCTACAAAGAAGGACGGCAGAAGTACATCCCACGGTACCATAGAATCACAGAGATAAAACGATCTTAGACGACATCGCAAGTCTGGTTGAGAGACGACGGTATACGGCCTCTCTTGAGGCCATCATATACTGGAACCTACAACGTTCTCCAGAGAGTCATGCACGCCTTCAAAACAGAACAGAATGGCAAGAAAAGAGACGGTTCACTCGAACGTCACAAACCAGCACACATAGCAGGAAGAAGCTTCTCCTTTTCACATGCCCTCAGACAAAGAAGAGCAGGAAGAAGCTTCGAGCACTCCACTGGATCGATGGATCCCGCACCCACCATCATCTCTGCGACCAGTGGTGATCACACAAGCCTGCAGAATGGTGAAACATCAGTTCATTTGCAAGCCCAGCCTTCCTGGTTTCAAACGGGCAAGGAGGCCTTGGTGTACAGTCGACGCATCAGTTGTAAACAGTGGCATCTGTTTCAGTCCATGATATCTTTAGTTTTCTAGTTCTTTGTCTTGTTGTGCTAAACGCGGAATACTGTTTTGTGTCACATGTTGTAAAGCATAAATTGAAAGTGTAATAAATATGTGATGTTCAAACTACACTCCAATCATTCGGTGTAGAGTCACAGCTTGCCAAGAAAACAAAGGTTCCAACACAACTTTTATTTTGATGTTCTGTGGTCTGCTGTTTTGCACGTGAAATTTTGTTGTTGACTTTAGTTCTGTAAGCGACAACGTAGTCCAAAGAGAATGCAACATTTCTGATAGCCGAAGATAGATATCTTAGATGATTCTCAGACCCGCACTCGAAATTCCTGACAGAAAGAAATATAATTAGTAAAAAATTGCCACTGCACTCAGAGCCCAACTGCAGACGTGAGTAAGGTGATAAATTAATTAGTTTTTTCCATCGGGTGGGAATGGAGTGTATTTTTATTAAACGGTAACAGCACAGCACATTTCCTTAAAGGTAAGCGAGTATGAATACGTAACTATCACGCTGATTAAAACTAAAATTAAAATTAAATTAAAACTGTAATTACGTGGTTGGTGTGTCATTGTTACTTTAGAGGTTTTCAATGTAACAACCGAATTAATAAAAGTCGTTTTGCGATGATTATACTAACTTTATAGCTAATTTTATCAAGTAGTTTATGTGACAAATTGTGTGTATATTCACATGTACAATAAAATCCTAGAAGTGCTTCGCATATGTCACTCCACACATCAGGAAGTATTTGAGGTACAATAGTTATTCAAATGCGAAATAATTTTAACGTAAATGGCTTCAGTTCCTAATACCCAGAGGGTAAATGCTAGCCTTTCTTGTGGTTGTATTGCTTGTCAGTTACTACAGTTGAGCTTTTAAATTTATCCCTCAGTTATAATGAGAAACCAACAAGTATCAACCGAGTAATGTGTAAAATTTTGGAATAATGCTAAGAAATCCTACAGCTGCCATTCAATAACGAGTGCACTACCACCAAGCATTTCACGCTTGCATACAAATTCATACACCTTGGCTTGCATTCTTTTCCTACATTATTTTGCTTGCTTCGTCAAAATCAAAAAGCTCACCATGTAGACTAATCCTGCCTGAATACCATAGTTTTGTATCGTTTCTACAATTAATGTCGTATCGAGTAAAATCTGCGTGGCGATTATCAGCATAAAAAACAATAACGTAATGATTCCTAAGTTTGGGTTGGAAATCCGTTGGTTCGATAATAGTGAGGAATTGAACGGCGAACTGATGGGGCTTTCCTTCAACTACATTTGAGAACCCAGCACCCAATAAGTCTGACATGTTACGTGAAGTAAAAGAAGACTAGGGTCATAACAGGATGAAGTAGACCTTTTGCAAAGAAACTAGATGTAGACCAGTAACAAAAATGATAAACAAGAAAAGAGTCTGACACTAAAAAGTAAGTACAAAGGGCGTTCAAAAAGTTTTGCACACTCGTCTCTAATTTTTTTGTATTTTATGCAGGAGAAGAATGAAAGTGTGAGTTTTGTGGATTTCCTGCAGCGTCATGACCTGCACTGGATCAACACCGCTGTGAGCCATGTGAAAGGGGGGGAAGGGTGGGACACTTCTGTGCAGGTCTCGGGTGTTGTAATTGTTCCTGACGACGGTGCAGGCCAATAGCAGCTCAGATAAACAATAGGAAAAGTGACTTCACTCGTAGTGTCACTGTGAGGCAGCCACACCCCCTCTCAGCACGTGATGAGGATGGCTTGTGGTACACAGCATCAACTAGCTGATGGCCAATGGGCCCTGTGTTCAGCTTCTTGAAGTGTAATCTTATTTGTCTCGACACTGTCCCCCAACTTGTACGTTTGTAAATTAATCTTGCGTATTCTGTTTGCAAAACCATCTACTGATTAGTATGCCTCTTCGTTCAAATGGTTCAAATTGCTCTGAGCACTATGGGACTCAACTGCTGAGGTCATTAGTCCCCTAGAACTTAGAACTAGTTAAACCTAACTAACCTAAGGACATCACAAACATTCATGCCCGAGGCAGGATTCGAACCTGCGGGCGTAGCGGTCTTGCGGTTCCAGACTGCAGCGCCTTTAACCGCACGGCCACTTCGGCCGGCATACCTCTTCGTGAAATACTTAATTGACCACAATAAAACGTCATGTTTCTTTGCATTTTATACCACTGTATGAGCTCTTCCCGCAAGTAATTAAATGTACGTGCTGCAGGAGTCCAGTCCCAGACTCCTGCAGCCGTCAGGAGAGAGCCAAGCGAAATGCGATCGTGAGATCCTAATTACGCTTGAGAGCGCCAAGAAAACATCACTGTCAATAACGCGTTTATTAGGCAGAAATACAGGTTTGTCTTCCAAAGTACCGCACCTCAGCCGGGCTGGTAGAAGCTGAAGGCCCACTCGTGTACCCTTTATGACTGCACGACATAAAACTTTACGTCTCACTTTGGCCCATCAACACCGACATTGGACTGTTGATGATAGGAAACATGTTCCCTGGTTGGACGAGTCTCGTTTCAAATTGTATCGAGCGGATGGATGTGTACGGGTATGGAGACAACCTCATGAATCCATGGACCCTGCATGTCAGCAGGGGACTGTTCGAGCTAGTGGAGATTCTGTAACGGTGTGGGCGTGTGCTGTTGGAGTGATATGGGACCCCTGATACGTCCAGATACGACTCTGACAGATGACACATACGTAAGCATCCTGTCTGATTATCTCCATCATTTATGTCCGTTCTGCAATCCGTCGGACTTGGGCATTTCCAGCAGGACAATGCGACACCCCACACGTCTAGAATTGCTACAGTTGCTACAGAGTGACTCCAGTAACACTGTTCTGAGTTTAAAAACTTCCGCTAGCCACCAGACTCCCCAGACAAGAGTATTATTGAGTATATCTAGGGTGCCTTGCAATGAGCTGTTCAGAAGACATCTCCACCCCCTCGTACTCTTACGGATTTATGGACAGCCCTGTAGGATTCATGGTGTCAGTTCCCTCCAGCACTGGCCGGCCGGTGTTGCCGAGCGGTTCTAGGCGCTTCAGTCTGGAACCGCGCGACCTGCCTCAGCCATGAATATGTGCGATGTCCTTGGGTTAGTTAGGTTTAAGTAGTTCTAAGTTCTAGGGGACTGATGATCTCAGATGTTAAGTCCCATAGTGCTCAGAGCCACTTGAGCCATTTGAGCCCTCCAGCACTACTTCAGACATTAGTCGAGCCAATGCCATGTCGTGTTGCGGCACTTTCGCATGCTCTCGGGAGCCATAAATGATATTAGGCAGGTGTGTTGGTTTCTTTTGTTCTTCAGTGTAGAAAGCAATTGTGTCGATTGTCCGGAATTCGCTGACTGCGAACAAGCCTCTTCAACCCTCAAGCCAATGGAAGTACAGAGAGATTTTATCACACGATTTCGAAGATGTTGAGTTATTGCATTAGCAGTAACCATGAAAATTGGCACTTAGACTTAAATTTTGTAACCGCTGCAAACAAATCTGAAGTCCATGTGGTTACTAGTCTTTCGCCATATGAGGTAATATATGGTAGAAAAATGCATTCACCTTTCGAAGTGATTAAGCCAAACCTTAATTTTTTATTTTTCATTATTGTGGAAGAGATACAATGTTGTTTTTGTTTCTAGGGGTGCAGTTTTCTCCTGGTAACCTCGCCTTCTGAAGTGAGGAGGAGCTAGTGATGAAGGTTCCTTTCTCTGAGGTCGCATACGAAAATGAGTACAGGTAAGGACCAAAAATGTAATAATTATTTCAGAGTAAAGAGATGGTTACAGTCTAATGTCGTTGGAAGACCTACGGAGATGCAGACTGAAAATGTTACGATTTGCCCTAGTAGGATGATATAGACTGGCGTACAGGTATATGACGTCCAGTTATGCCCGGGGAAAAAACCGAAACTAGTGAATGTCGGAAGTGTTAACATCGCATCCACATTTTCAGAGGGTAGGCACCTGTTGTGTCTGTTCACATTTTTCATCGCAAGTAGTCACAGTAAACTACTATGAACATGGAAACCAACAGATATGAATAGAGTATTAATAATAAATGGTACGACTTGTGACTTAGCAAGCGTGACATTTCATCTACCAGCTACGATCACTGGCAGACCACACTTAACCAGAAACAACTTATGTTGTACTGGCCCGAGAATCCGCTAACCTTCCTAAATAATACCCTGAATTCAGACATTCTACGCTCACTAGACGAACTAGTGTCACTACAAAAAGGAAGAAGTACAGCTGAACAAATGTTCTAGCGCATACAGGAATGCCGTGTAGACATCATCAAAGTATCACGACTATAAGTATGACACCTACCAACACCATAGTGGTTCTGATTGCGATTTGTGTTATCTACCTCTGTTCTAAATGAAAGTCAGTGCACTGAAAAATATGAGCAATGAATTATTTACTAACGCTTGAGTAACTGTACACGCTTCTTCGTCAGGGATTGCAACCATCACTATATAACGCGAGAAATGGTCAGTTATGGTCAGTATACATTTATTTCCTGCTGGTGTTTTATTAAATTGACCTAAAATGTCCATTCCAAGAAATTCAAACTGTTTAGACGGTTCCAGTAGACTTCATAATGGAATCAGTCGTGGCTAAGATCAGCTCGTTGAGCACAAGATATGCAGTACCTGACATATTGCTCGACAACTCGTATTCATCTTCCTCCAAAATTTTTCGGAAATTCGTCTATCATTTGCTCTTCAGCCACCATGGCCTGGTAACATATGGTCATGTGCGTGTGCAAGACTTCGTTCCAGAAAGCTTGAGGTACTACCACTAGTATTCTGCACTTTGTTTTCTGAACAGCAAGATGTCGTGCATCACAAACTGAGGTTGCGACTTGAATTGTGGACAACCAACATCATTAGTTTGAGCCTTTCGCCATTCGGCTACGCTCCTGCCCAGTGTTTGTAGAACTAAAATTTTTCTACTTACTCTGTCGGCGTTAGCATGCCTTTTTCCTGGTTTTTGTATTATCTCGTAATCAAATTCACTCAAACGGACTGTCCACCTTATTAATCTGCTGCAACGGTCCTTCGGTAACATTAACCATTTGAGAGCAGCGTGATCTGTCACTACCTTAAACTTTTGGTCATATAAATAACAGTGGAAGAATATAATACCATAGATTACTGTCAGCATCTCCTTCTCAGTTGTGGAATAATTTTGCTTTGCTTTGTTCAACTGTGCGATGCGTACGCCACTGGACGCTGTATATCATCTATATTCTGTTCTAAGACCCACCCAAGAGCCATATCATTTGTACCACAAAACAGAATGAATTCTTTTTCAAAACCAGAGAATATCAAAACTTAGTCCGATATCAGTTTTGACTTTAAAGTATCGAACGCCATCTGACATTCGGTAGACCATTCAAACTTTGGTCCTTTCCGTAACAAACGATTTAAAGTTCTGTCAACTTCAGCGAAATCCTTTAAGAATTCACGTTAATAATTACAGAGACCGATGAAACTTTGCAACTGACTGACTATCTTCGGTGGCGAAAAATTCTGAACTGCTGAGATCAAACGTAGACCTGTTCTCATACCTTCCTTGCTAAATATATGCCCAAGATATGCTACAAAACAATATTTTTCGATACTTAGCGTTAGACGTGCTGTTGGCAGTCTTTTAATGCCTCTTCCAGCCGATTTACATGCTCTTCCACGTCCTCTGAAAATACTGTTATGTCATGCCGAGAGATCAAACATTGTTTTGGCTTCCACCCCCCTAAGTACACCACCCAACAATCTCTGAAACGTGGCGGGTGCGTTCTTGAGTCCGAACGGCACTCTAAGATGTTGGAAATGACCTCCCGTGACGGAAAAAAACTGTCTTTGGACGATTCTCTACTGCTACGTCTATTTGGTGATATCCGCTCTATAAATCCTTTACGCAGGAATAGTTACACTGACCCAAGTTGTCGAGACTTTCTGTTATGTTTGGCAACGTGTAACCTACCCCTTCGTAAGCGACCTATTGGATTGCTATATAATGACCGGATCGCGTATGACTAATGAAATCTTACTATGAGCAAGGCTATCGTTATTGAAGGAAAATATTGGCGGTTAGTAGGAGGAAAGTGTACAACACATCCTTCTGAAGGAGGAATCTATTTTATACCTAATCTAGATACTAATAGTAATTCTGAAGTGGGCGGAATTTAGTACAATCACTAACTTAGTTAGTTAGCTAGTAAGTAACATGTTCCATGGATAATTTTGCATGGTAGATCGTAATGATATGGAACCAGTCATTACACATCACATCACAAATTAAATTGTGCATACAGTTACATCGCGAACATTTCTAATTTTCATTTTTTTTTTTTACATAAAGAAAAAATATATATCCAGATGTGAGTTCGTAATTTGTACCCACCACCTTCTACACATTACAAGAATAGAAATTGTTTTAAGAAATAGAAAGAGTTGTCAATCAGAAACTGTTTCAATTGGTAATCAAATTTTACTTTGCTGTCTGTGAGACATATTATGCCACAGGGTAAACGATAAAAAAAATTATTGCAGCATTGTGCACCCCTTCTTGTGCTAAAGACAACCTTAATGAGGAGTAATGAATATCATTCTTCCTTCTGGTATTGTAATTATGTACTACATTGTTCCTCTTGAACTTTAGTGGATTGCTTACTACAAAGTTCATGAGGCAATAAATATACTGTGAAACAATAGTCAGAATGCCCAGCTGCTTAAGCAAATGTCAACAAGATGATCATGGCGGGCACAACATATTATTCTCACAGTATTTTTTTGCGCAATGGAGACTTTCCTTCTAAAAGATGAGTTACCCCATAACATTATTCCATATGACATTACTGAATGAAAATATGCGGAATATGTCAAATTACTGATCTGTAATGATTCTACATCTACATTTGCATCTACATAGATACTCCGCAAGCCATCGTACCGTGCGTGGCGGAGGGTACCCTGTACCGCTACTTATTTTCTTTCCTGTTCCACTCGCAAATAGAGCGAGGGAAAAACGACTATCTGTATGCCTCCGTATGAGCTCTAATTTCTCGTATCTTATCTTTGTGGTCCTTACGCGCCCTGTATGTTGGACGGAGTAGAATGGTTCGATAGTCAGCTTCACAAGCCGATTCTCTAAATTTTCTCAATACTTTTTCTCGAAAAGAACGACGTCTTCCCTCCAGCGATTCCCATTGGATTTCCCGAAGCATCTCCGTAACACTTACGTGTTTTTCGAACCTACTGGTAACAAATCTAGCAGCCCACCTTTGAACTGCTTCGATGTCTTCCTTGAATTCGACCTGGTATGGATCCCAAACACTTGAACAGTGCTCAAGAATAGGTCACACCAGCGCCCTACACGCTGTCTCCTTTACGGATGAACCACTTTTCCTAAAATTCTCCCATTAAACCAAAGTCGACTATTCGCCTTCCCTACCACAGTTCTGATATGTTTGTTCCATCTCATATCGCTTTGCAACGTTCTGCTAGATATTTAAATGACTTGACTCTGTCAAGCAGGACACTAATAATATTATATCCGAACATTACAGGTTTGATCTTTCTACTCACCCGCATTAACTTACATTTTTCGGGATTTAGGGCTAGTTGCCATTCATCACACCAACTGGAAATTTGGTCTAAGTCGTCTTGTATCTTCCTACTTTCGACTTTCTAAGCGCAAATGTGGCTGAACTAAGTTGTTTTGTAAGTTCCTAAATGTGGTTTTCCAATTTAAATTCTCACCAACATGAACCCCTAAAAATTTTGAAGTTCTCACTCTCTTTATTATTTTCACACCTTCTGTCACACTCACCATTGCTGTAGTACCTCCATATGTGCAGGAATGAATATGTTAGGCCTTTTTAAAATTGAAGATGAGACCATTATGCATGTATGATTGGATTGATTACAGTACTACTGTCAGCTACAAAAAACAATTAATTCTGATTGTTGTATGCTGGACAGAAGATCGTTTAAATATATGAGAAACAGTAGTGGACCTAAGATTGAACCTTGGGGAACCCATACGTGGTTTCTTCCCAGTTAGAATTGTGCCTCTGGACTATATTGGTTGACATATTAAGTAAAACTTTCTGCATTCTTTTGGTTAGATATGACATTATCCACTGACTGCCTGTACCATCAATCCTATATAATGTTAATTTATCTAGGAGAATACTGGGATTTCCATAGTCAAATGCCTAAGAGAGGTCGCAGGAAATACCAGCCAGTGCTATTTTTATTAGTTAATGCTTGTAAAATCTCGTGAGTGAACATTTAAGTGGCATACTAGTAGAGCAATCTTTCTGAACCGAAACTACGATTTGCTAAGGATACTATTGTTATTTCTCTAGAATACATCACCTTCTCAGAAATTTTGGAGAATGATGTCAGCAGTGAAACAGATCAGTAATTATTGGCATCTATCTTATCACCATTCTTAGTGAGAGGTTTAACACTGGCGTATTTCAAATGGTTCAAATGGCTCTGAGCACTATGGGACTTAACATCTGAGGTCATCAGTCCCCTAGAACTTAGAACTACTTAAACCTACCTAACCTAAGGACATCACACACATCCATGCCCGAGGCAGGATTCGAACCTGTGACCGTAGCGGTCGCGCAGTTCCAAACTGCAGCGCCTTTAACCGCTTGGCCACCCCAGCCGGTGTGGCACTATGGGACTTAACATCTGAGGTCATCAGTCCCCTAGAACTTTCAGTCTCTCTGGAAAAGTGTCTTGCGTTATTGATGGCATTACATATTTTGGATAAGACTGGACTTATTACATGGGAACAAATTTTTAGTACTCCATTAGAAACACTGTCGAAATCAGATGAGCTTTTATTTCTGAGAGAATGTAGAATCCTCTTAATTTCAGAAAGAGAAGTTGGTGATACATTCATATGACTGGATTTTATGGAAGCTACAGTTTCAACATACTTCTGTGATTTTGCTCGTGAACTGTTTGTCCCTATGCTTTCTACTATTTTTAAGAAATGTTAATTAAAAGCATTTGCTCATATTGCCTGACATCTGTAGTCACAAGTACTGATTTCTGACATTATATCCATGTTATTTTATTTTTTAATAATCTCTCTTAGTTATTTTGAGTATTTTTCATAGTGTGCAACTTCTGCAGGATCCCTACTTGTTCTTGTCAAAAGATACATTTGCCTTTTCTTTTGACAAGATACTTTAATTCCTCTAGTAATCAATGGATTTTTACCTGGCTGTTTAGTGTCGTATCTGACTAGCTCATGCGGAAAGCTGTTTCCAAATAATGATATGAATTCATCATGTAATAGATTAAATTATATGTTAGCATTTGTTCATTATAAATTACATCTCATGTCATCTCCTGTAAACTATTCTTAAAAACGTTTGTCCTGGAGTCATTAATTATTCCAACTGATATCCACTGAGGTGCATCCGTACTGCAAGGTGCTATGTTACTTATCACAAACCACACAGAGGGGAAGAGCTACCACATAATATTTAATACAATAAATATTGATTAGCAAAAAAGAGATAATTAAATGGTCGTCAGCCCACTAGGGCAATGAATACCCAATACCCTAAGAAAGGTAATGGCTAAGAAAATTAAGGAAATAATCACTGGCATGGAAACAGAAGGTTGTCATGCTTTTCCACACCACAGCATTTCATGAGAAAATACTAAATTTTCAAAGCAAAGTTAAATTAAGACGCTGATTAAATAAATGATGACTGTAACAAACTTTGTTATGTAAAAAATTAGTTTCAGTAACCTCAGCGCACGTAATGCAAAATTTGAAGAAAGGCACCAATTTACTTTTAACTACTGAAAGATTAAACTGAATTTACTTTCAGTAAATGAGCAACTGATTTACTTTTAACTTAAGAACAACAAAATACATACCACGCCAGCAGAAGTCACACACTGAGCTAAATACAGAATAAATGAAATTGCGCACTCTTAGTTTGAGCTGTATCTGTAGTTATTAGTGTTTCCAGTGAAATTTTACGTTATTTTAAGTAAGTGAAGTTAATACTCAAAATTTCAAATTATTTAAGCCTCTACTATGCAGCACAAGAGTGAACAGTTACTGAGCCAGCAAAATGTAGACTGAAACTGGTCATTAGCAAAAAAACAAAACTGGCAGTACACAGTTAATGAGTTTTCAGATCTTTACAACACTCGCAGAGTGCATGGAAAGGGAAGTGACCCTGCTCGGTAATAATGTCTGAGGACAATGACAACACAGGTGCCTTACAAGTTTTAACTATTGCGGGTTATTATCAAGAAAGTTAGTCAGTAAGTTTGTTAAAGAAGTGCCACTCAGTAACGTCTGTGCAATATTAGTTATACTTTGTCAGTTAACAGTTATCTGCCATTTTATCTTAGCATCACGACCATGTAGCTGTTTTTACGGATGGATCGAAACAAGGGGATTTTGTTGGTTGCTCGTGTCCTCAAGATCCGACTGCCTCAAGCGCTCACTATCTTCGATGCAGAATTGTCTGCTATCTTGTGGGCACTGGAGCAGATGAGACGCTCTTCCCGTCCTAAATTTCTTGCCTGCTCCAATTCAATAAGTGTCATTCACTCATTGCAGCATTTGTATGCAGAAGATAAAACAGTCTGGACCATCCACGATGCCCTCCTCCAACTACCACGACTGGGGAAGGAGGTGGCTTTCTGCTGTGTTCCAGGGCACGTCGGCATTGCTGGGAACGAAAGGGCAGATCTCGCAGCCAAGGAGGCGTGTCTCGATCCGCAAGTATTTCAGTGCGCCATCCCCCTGCAGGCACTCACCTCGCTGTTAAGCTCATCAGTCATGCGTCAGTGGGAGGATGAGTGGCTGGAAATGACTGACAATAAGCTCCGTTCAGTCAAGCCCATAACACTTGTGTGGTATACTTCCTTCCAGCCACATGACGGGACGAGGTTCTCCTCACTCTGCCTCGGATAGGCCACAGTCCCATGACGCATGGCTTCCTGCTCTGGCGAAAGGACCCTCCAATGTGTGGTACCTCCATAAATAAATACACTCTTACATCCGTTACATATTAAATATCGTTTCTGTCATAAAGCTTACAGATTGAGAAATAGCAGTATATCACAAGTTATCAACATACATTAAATGGCAAAAAATTTGGGATGGTGCACAAGTTATTTTATCTGCATTTTCAACGTTACATGCTCCCCACATTCCAGAATTTTTTTCCTGAACAGGAACAGAATTAGAGAACGTCTGAAGAAATACAAACGGAAATGCAGTTGCATAAAGACTTTCACTTTTGTTTACACAAATTTTGTTACTCACTCATTAAGCTTCTCATTACTTATCAGAATCATGTGTGGGCATGTAATTACCTTAACAATGCTGTATCATTATAATTCAAAACATCATAGTGTACCATAACATACTTCAAACAAAAACATTACATCTTTCAAAATATCATTACATTGGAAATGGTTCATGTGTTAAGAAAAGCTCATGTGAGTACTGTACAAGAAAACGTAAGTAATACAGTTAAAGTTACACAAAAGAATAAGTAAAAGGATAATAAACAAGATAAAAAATCACTAGTTTTTCATAAATATCACAAACATTAGAAGACTGCATTTCTCATTATGAGAGTTCATGGGTTTCAAACATGCGTCTAGATAAAACTTAAATGTTTACATCAAAGCTGGCTGTGCTGAAGAAAAAACATCACGTTCCACACATTTACAAAGGACTCCGTAGCATTGTTAGAGTTCGCAGCGACTCAGTGAAGACGTGGATGTGTTGCGTGTGCCACAGTGGCACGCTTGTTCTCTCTATGCAGTGGCCTTCCAGGATGTCCGCCTGCCTCGCATTCTTTGAAAACATACTGCCAATTAATCTCAAAGAGTCCTTGTATTTCTATCACAGTGGATAACCCAACATTCTCCATATTCACACGCATATACAGACCAGAAGCTAACACATTGTTTGAGTGCATCGGTATTCACTTACATAATGCACAGTGCAAAAGAATTTTACAACCTATTATTTATAAAATTACAGTATGATAAATATACCAGAGACACGTTTATACATATTGGTCGTGGCTTGGGTTTTTCTTTCATTTCAGTTGCTTTCAGAACATTTACGTTGTAAGCTAAATTTCTTGTTAGACTTTTGCAAATTCGTTGGTAATCATCTGATCCAAAAAATAAATTTTGAATAAATTTTGAAAATTACAATAATTATTAAGTTTTTGCCAGAAATTCTTTCTCAGGTTAATCAATTCTTGATTGATACAATTGCAAGTCAACAACGTTACGTACACCTAACAGCTTTCCAGACATAGGAAGAGCTAAACAGTAACATTAGTGTGAGGTACGAAGACAGTTTTGAGTGGTTCATTATAAATGAATTTAAATTTTGAAATCTCATCATCAGTCTCGCTCGATTTCTCGTTCGCTTTAATGAGAGCAAGGTCATCAACTGCAAATTTACCAAACCACACTTTTACGTCATGACGCAGTATTCGCGACTCTGGTTTCTCCCGTAAATGTTCTTTCTTGACTTCAGTGTCAATACTAACTAGCGCTGGGAAATCAATTATGTCTTCCATCAAACTCTTTGACATATGATCTAGTAGGATTTTCTCCGGAGCGAATCCTGTAGATTCGTACGTCAAAGCATTCATAACCTTTTCAAAATATGCCACACGCCATGTGATTGTGGTGACAACAAGTTCGGCAAAGTCGCCCCGTCTCACGCAAGTACCATTCCGCTGGGTTTCCGGCCGGGCAATAGGCCGAGTTGTTATCACTTCAACCACATTGTTTTCCATTCCTTCATTCCATCGTTTGGAAATAAACTCTGCCCCTTTATCGAACAAAACAGCTTTTGGTTAGCCGATATGCACAAAGTAATCGTTTGCAAGTTGGTTACAAACCGCTTTAGCTGTCGCTTTTCTTACTGGATATAACTAATGAACTTCGAAAAGAATTCCAGCACTACTAATATGCAGGCGAAATTAGCTGAGGTCTTTGACCGGGGGCTACAGTGGTCCGTCAGGTCTTATGCTCCGCATAGGACCACGATTTGTGCTGTTGGTCACTTTCACCTTCTGATACTTATCGCAAGTCTTTATCTTATCTGTTATTCTCTTGAACATGTTGTTAAAATTCACAACTTCAGCGATTTTATCTATACATTTCTTTAGTCTGCAATGACTATAGGCTAAATGATAACAGTCTGATATATCGGTGGTGGACTTGGTGGACTATCACACCTGCCAAGTGTAGCTATCCTCATCTTTGCGTATATACAGGATATTGTTGTACACTTTCTCAACTTTTCTCCCTCTTTTATCTTTTCTTCGTGCTTGGTCTTCACTGTTTTCAAGCATTCGTCCTCGCTTTGATGACGACGCATATTTTTACAAATACTCTTTATCTTCTTTCGTCCTTCTACGTCTTCAAAGTAGTACAATTTCAGTACATCTGCGGATTCGT
This sequence comes from Schistocerca cancellata, assembly GCF_023864275.1. Lineage (NCBI taxonomy): Eukaryota > Metazoa > Arthropoda > Insecta > Orthoptera > Acrididae > Schistocerca > Schistocerca cancellata. The sequence goes on along the minus strand of NC_064626.1, from coordinate 485,079,799 downwards.
ATTCCACTATTCGCTGGTCTGTTTCAAGTAAACACGACAGAGCATCCGCTATGCAGTTAGCTGTACCTTTTACTTAACATATAATTAAACTGCTGGAGACAAATAGACCATTTTGCCAGTCTTTCGTGCAGTAAACAACAGTCTTTGAGATAAGTGATCGCATTATGGTCCATGTGAATTATCACTTATTACCATGGTGATGGTTACCATTATTGCCATGGTTACTGTTATTATGGTTGATGCTGTTGTGGCAATTGTTTCTATTACCACACCTTTTAAAAATTTCGCGGTTATTCCACCAATTATCTTCATCTTCGACCTTTTCAAAAATTCCGTGATTGTTCTGTCGCTACTGACACTGATTCAGTCCGTCGATCACGCAAATATTCCAATTTGCGGATCCAGTTTTCGCAAAATTCTTTCATTGAGCCCAGCGGGTTTGCATCGTAGGATTTTGACATTACGAAATCGCGCCATACACTCTCCTACTTCTGCTCTGACTAATATTCCTTCACGAACGCATTCTTAAATTCTTGAAAGCTCAAGTTCGCAACCATCGAGGTTTAAGCCCCGTCGCTTAGTCTCGCCCGTTAGCACGTTGATTACAGCATTACTTTTCCTCTTATCCGTCCACGATTCAGTCAACACCCTTTCGCAATTTTAATGAATGTAGCGTGCAATCCACCCTGCATTTCGAGGGGATCGAAACGTTCCTCCTGCGCTAAGATTTCAGTATTATGTGCGTGGCATGAAACATAGTGCTGTTTTTCGTCTAATCTCTTTTCTAGTTCGTTTACTTTTGTAACTACTTGGCAAGTGGTCGACGCTAACGTTTCCACTTCCCTCTTATCTTTATCACACGTAATCACTCTAGTATCTATGTCTGATACTAAAGTTTGCAAGTTCGTAACCTTCGCTATCGTCTTTTCGCGCTAAATCTACGTTTTCGATTACTTTATTTGCAATAATAGGATCAACAGTCTATTGCAGTTTCTGTTCGATCCTCTTTACTACCATCTCAAAACAACTATTTCTGTTTGCTATTTTTGAATGTACCTTTGTCATAACCTGCTTAAGAATACCGATTTCGGTATTCTTTACAGCTATTACTTTCTTGATTTCAACTACTTTTGAGACAATAACTCCAACATTATTGTTAACAGTCTTGATTGCTATTCTTCTGCTCATCCATTTTACTTATTTGTGCATCAGTTTTACTGTTTATTCGCTTCGGATTGAGCTTTTATTGATACGGACTGAGCATTAATTTTACTGAATGCTCAACAAATCGCTTATATTTCGAGATATTACTGGTTTTGAAACTAACTCTGGTTCTTTCTTAATGCTTTCCTTGTATAGTTTTGAAACTAACTCTGGTTCTTTCTTAATGCTTTCGTCGTATCCATCGACAATGTATTCGGTTTTGAATTTTACTCCTAATTCCGTAGCATCTGCAAATGCCACGAATTCCATTTTTGTTAGTTCCTGTGTTTTTACGACTAACACGGGCTACTGAATGTACACAGAGAAGGGCAGCACGAACTAGGACTAACAGGGGCTACTGGACGTAAACAGAGAAGGGCAGCACGAATGGTCGTAAGGCTGTGTAATCTATGGGAAAGTGTCACAGAGGTGCTGAAGAAATTGAACTGGTAGACTCATGAACAAAGATGTAAACTATCCCGAAAAACTCTATTATCAAAGTTTCAAGAACGGGTTTTAAATGATTGCTCTAGGGATGTACTACAAACCCCTACGCATCGCTCACATAGGGATCGTGAGCATAAGATTAAGTAGTGCACGTATAGAGGCATTCAATCAATCAATCTTCCCGCGCTCCATACGTGACTGGAACAGGAAGAAACCCTAATAACTGTTACAATGGGACGTACCCTCGGCCACGTACATCACGGTAATTTGCAGAGTATAGATGTAGATGTAGTGTCTGTGATGCTAGCCGCCAGTTCCTAACAGAGGGTTCCGCTGCCAACGGTCCCTTTTGTTCAATCGAGTGTTTCCCATTAAGTACACTTAGATCAAAAGTTTCATTTATGTTCTTCATGTTTCCTGTTTTACTGATTACCACCAGTTTAGAAATTTTGTGGCTTACTTCCACCACTTACTACTGCCGTGCGTGAGTGACTTTATTCGGAATGAAATGGTTTTATTTGCTGCGAATCTGCACAGTGCAAAGTCCATGTGAAGATCAGTACCAAATTGATATTGCCCTGCCACAATAGCTCGCTTCACCTAGGACGGTGCTTCCGCGCATTGGGGCGGAGCAATAGAGAAGCGTAGAGGGGATGAGGTTTGCGCATGCGTGGCGGCAGAGAGCGGGCAAACCAAGTCCGTGTTGCCGAACTGTGTTGCTGCGGACAACAATTAGGTTCATTTGCCTTCGGTACATCATATTATACGTTCAAATGTAAGAGGGAATACTACATTTTAAAATCGATGTCGGTCATTTGCTTACATGAGGGCGAGTAGTTCTAGGCGCTACAGCCTGGAGCTGCGCGACCGCTACGGTCGCAGGTTCGAATCCTGCCTCGGGCATGGATGTGTGTGATGTCCTTCGGTTAGTTAGGTTTAAGTAGTTCTAAGTTCTAGGAAACTGATGACTTCAGAAGTTAAGTCCCATAGTGCTCAGAGCCATTTGAACCATTTTTTGTACATGAGGGAAATCTTACTTGTGAGTTGTGAGGTTTTGTTTACTGCTCCATAGCAATTGCCTGTGTGACATCGGAAGCCGAGAACAGCTGACACAGCTTTGTGAAGATATCAAGTACAATTTTTCTCAAAACCATAATATCATCAAAAATACACTCCTGGAAATGGAAAAAAGAACACATTGACATCGGTGTGTCAGACCCACCATACTTGCTCCGGACACTGCGAGAGGGCTGTACAAGCAATGATCACACGCACGGCACAGCGGACACACCAGGAACCGAGGTGTTGGCCGTCGAATGGCGCTAGCTGCGCAGCATTTGTGCACCGCCGCCGTCAGTGTCAGCCAGTTTGCCGTGGCATACGGAGCTCCATCGCAGTCTTTAACACTGGTAACATGCCGCGACAGCGTGGACGTGAACCGTATGTGCAGTTGACGCACTTTGAGCGAGGGCGTATAGTGGGCATGCGGGAGGCCGGGTGGACGTACCGCCGAATTGCTCAACACGTGGGGCGTAAGGTCTCCACAGTACATCGATGTTGTCGCCAGTGGTCGGCGGAAGGTGCATGTGCCCGTCGACCTGGGACCGGACCGCAGCGACGCACGGATGCACGCCAAGACCATAGGTTCCTACGCAGTGCCGTAGGGGACCGCACCGCCACTTCCCAGCAAATTAGGGACACTGTTGCTCCTGGGGTATCGGCGAGGACCATTCGCAACCGTCTCCATGAAGCTGGGCTACGGTCCCGCACACCGTTAGGCCGTCTTCCGCTCACGCCCAAACATCGTGCAACCCGCCTCCAGTGGTGTCGCGACAGGCGTGAATGGAGGCACGAATGGAGACGTGTCGTCTTCAGCGATGAGAGTCGCTTCTACCTTGGTGCCAATGATGGTCGTATGCGTGTTTGGCGCCGTGCAGGTGAGCGCCACAATCAGGACTGCATACGACTGAGGCACACAGGGCCAACACCCGGCATCATGGTGTGGGGAGCGATCTCCTACACTGGCCGTACACCACTGGTGATCGTCGAGGGGACACTGAATAGTGCACGGTACATCCAAACCGTCATCGAACCCATCGTTCTACCATTCCTAGACCGGCAAGGGAACTTGCTGTTCCAACAGGACAATGCACGTCCGCATGTATCCCGTGCCACCCAACGTGCTCTAGAAGGTGTAAGTCAACTACCCTGGCCAGCAAGATCTCCGGATCTGTCCCCCATTGAGCATGTTTGGGACTGGATGAAGCGTCGTCTCACGCGGTCTGCACGTCCAGCACGAACGCTGGTCCAACTGAGGCGCCAGGTGGAAATGGCATGGCAAGCCGTTCCACAGGACTACATCCAGCATCTCTACGATCGTCTCCATGGGAGAATAGCAGCCTGCATTGCTGCGAAAGGTGGATATACACTGTACTAGTGCCGACATTGTGCATGCTCTGTTGCCTGTGTCTATGTGCCTGTGGTTCTGTCAGTGTGACCATGTGATGTATCTGACCCCAGGAATGTGTCAATAAAGTTTCCCCTTCCTGGGACAATGAATTCACGGTGTTCTTATTTCAATTTCCAGGAGTGTAGTTGTAATAATGGCCATTTATTGCTATTTGGACAATATTATAAGTAAAAATGTAATACATAACAAAATAAACTTCAAACGCAAACCGAAATCATTATATTTGTTTGACAGCTGCTTCTACTCCATATAATTTTTTAAATGTGTATAATGCGCATATGTGGGTGTGTTTCACTCCAGTTCAATGTAAATCACTATGCATGAAAAAGAATTATTGGTAATAAACACTAGTGCAAAAGACTATCGTAAAAACTGTCAGTATGTTATCATATTTTTCGATGTCAAAAGGCATTGTGAGTTTAAACTAACTCTTTCGACACTTACGTACCACTGAACAAGCTGACAACCATCTACCATAAATAACTCGAAGGAATGCTGTCCGATAACGTCGAAAGCTACCGACATATCGATAGGTAGCCATTCCCTTTCATTTTAAAGCATTTTCAAATTCGTGCCATCAAAATGACGCGCATTTACGTGTCGAAATACAATATCCCCTTCCCAGGTGCTCTTACTTGGTCATTTTTCTGTAACAGCTGAATGATAACTGGCACTGTAATTACAATGACCGACTTCGAACCTGGGATGGCAAGAATCGTCCAGTGAATCACTTCTTGAAAGTAACAGCATTCATTTCCGAATGGTAGTCACTACTGTTTTTCTTACACCTAAATCAGAAGAAGAGACAGCATGCAGAATAAGTATCCAAGAACATTTTTCTAGGGGAACTTCAAAACTGCGAGTACCATCACTTATTTTCCAGCAGGTATTCATGGAATGATTCTGATTTACCCATGTTTCATGAAGGTAATACATTTAGAACTACCTCCTCTTCTTGCATCATGCATCTTAATAACGAGTGTGGTCCGTGCTGATTCTATGTCACTTCTTTCAATTAAAAACTCTCTTCTTAACATATTTTAAACTAATGTATTTTAAAATTCTTTGCATTGACGAAGAGTTACTTTTGAAGCCCATTTGCTCAGACATAACTGTAACAAGTTTTTGTGATGTTGGGTAATTTTTAGTGATGCATGGTATTCCCTTTTTACATACATGTCAAACCCATCTATTTGTGTTACAGGTTTCTTGTAATTTCGATGATTTTCAGGCGACTCGAAAATAAATTTTCCTGAGGTGTCTCCAGCTGTGACGCTTTTGTTTACTGTTCTCTATACAGTTCTCTTGTCGACACGTGCTTCTGCAGTTCGTTCTTGAGTCGTCAAAATGTCAAAAATTGAAGTATCGTTTTCAGATTCACATTTGAAGAAATTAGTAATGCGGGACCTCCCTGACCCCTTGTGAAGCATGTGCATCTACTTGTACATCTACACGACTACTCTGTAATTCACAATTAAGTGCCTGGCAGAGCGTTCATAGAACCATCTTCAATCTATTTCTCTACCGTTCCCCTCTCGGAACAGTGTACAGGAAACAAGAACCCTTTAATCTTTCCGTGTGAGGTATAATTTCTCTTATTTTATTATGATGATCATTCCTCCCTATGTAGGTGGGTGCCAATAAAGTATTTTCACACTCTGAGGAGAAAGCTGGTGACTGAAATTTCATGAGAAAATCTTGCCATAACGAAAAACTTCGTTTTTTGATGATTGCCAGCCCAGTTGCCGAATCAAATCCGTGGCAGTCTCTCCTCTGCTTCGCGAAAATATGAAATGAGCTGCCCTTCCATGAGCTTTTTCGATCAGTCCTATTTGCAGTGGATCCCACACTTGACAGCAATACTCCAGAAGAGGACAGAAAAGCGTAGTGTATGTAGTCTCTTTAGCAGACTTCATGCTAACCACAACTTAATTTGAATTAATACATAAATGTTCACAAAAAAAGGTTTCAAAGCTTAAAAATTGTTTTTCTCTGTAACGGTTTCTCCCCCATGTCTTTATATGATTACATACACATCTTTTTATTTTACATACACAAAACAAATCTCAACAGATCCAACAACAGCAGTAGCAATTGAAAATTCACCACTAGCTGAAAGTTTACCAGCAACAAGAACCCCCCATCAACATCACCTACAAGACTAAAAGTCACACCCACAACAGCAGCAACAACACCATCAACTACAACCACCCCAGCAACGGGAGTAATTCAGCAATTCTAGTGAAAAGAAAGGTGAGGCGACCTTGTCATCTGCAAGACTTTTTATTCCTGATTGGCCTGAAGACCAAATTAGGATAAATAGTGCACTTATGAACAACACCTCCAGTAGCTATCGTGCAGCAAAAGCAGACACCACATCAGCATTAACCACACAAGAAGGACGACCAAAGTGATAGAGAACTGCCGCTTTTCACTATCAGGTCATTTTCTCATAGCCAACGAAGAAAACTGACTCGTACTTCAAGATGGAAAGGAAGATTTCCCACATAATTTAAATTTAGGAGTAAAGGTAAGTGGTCAACAAAGTACAACCAGAACAAAACTAAAATCTCGCCAGGTCACTCTTATTCATTAGAATATATAGTCACTTAGTAATAAAGTAATAGAACTGGAAATCTTGCTATCAAGTAAACTCAAATATATAAATGTACTTTGCCTAACTGAACACCGGCAGAAAGAAAATGAGTTAATTACAGTGAAAATAATGAGTTATGTATCAGCTGCACAAATATGTAGCAATCAGTTTACACATTAATGAAATTGCACTTACATAAAGAAATCAAAAAGAAATCAAATCAACAATTTAAGCAATATTGAGTCCTTAAACACTGAGAAAGATTTTGAAATATCAGGCATACAGATTCCAGCATTCAAGTTCATTTAATATGTTTATGTACACCTCCAGATATCCACTTAAAAAATTCAACACTCGTCTTGATACTTCGCTAATTAAGTAGTACCAAACAGAAAAACAGTTCTTATATATGGAGAGCTAAACATAGACATTAATAAGCCAAGCAACTCAGAATCTGAGTTGATGAACATATTAACAGCCAATGATTTGGAGATTACAATCCACTGCCCTACAAATTAAAAGAATCATTCTAGTACTACTACAGATGAAATAATAATTAGCTCCAAAACATAATATAAATCAGTGGTAATTAAAGCTGGCCTGGCAGACCATCATGTACATGCTATAAGCTTTTGTGTAAACATTAACTCATCTTATAATTCTATGAGGAAGACTACATACATGGGCAGAACTGTCAGTAATGCTGCAGTACAAACATTCCAGAATTATCTCCAACAAGAATCATGGGAGCTAGTGTATAGTACAGAAAATATTTCTGATATGTTTCAGACATTTATGAATGTATTTAAATAATATTTTAATCTAGTTTTTCCACTGAAAGCCAAAACAACCCAAACCACTAAATGCACTAAGTGGATTAATAGTGATGTACGGAAAACTTGTGCTAGAAAATGGCACCTACACAACATTGCAAGAAGTTGCAACACAACTCTGGAGTTTGATAGTTACTTTGAAAAATATAAATCTATCTTAAGTAAAATAATAAAGGAGTAAAGGAATGAGGCAGTGACAAATACATAGAAAATACTTCGAACGGAACCAGAGTGATCTGGCAAGTTGTAAAGAAAGAAAACCAATCTGACAAAAATAGAGGTAATAATATTGTATTAAAGGCTGTCTTGGAAAAAATTAATAAATCAGAGGAAGCGGCTACTTTATAAATGTAACAGAGAAACTACTACAACATACCTATAATAGAAAATAGCATACAGAAACAGGGGAAAAAATCTCAAGCAAATAAATGTAATTATAAATGTAAAAGAAGCACAGCTTACAAGAAAAAGTCTTAAAACGAAACATTCTGCAGGAGTAGACGATATATCTGATTTTATTGGAAAGCAAATTGGGGACATGATTATTGAGTCACTAACTCACCTACATAACCCATCTTCCACTATAGGAAATTTTCCTTCATGTTTCAAAATAGCAAAAATAAAGCCATTGTACAAGAAAGGAAACAAAGATAATATTTCCAACTACAGACCATTGGCACTTTTGCTGTTTTCTCAAAAATGTTAGAAAGGCTCTTCAATAAGTGACTAACAGACATTTTAGAGGATAATGGCATTCTGCCAGAATCTCAACATGGATTTAGAGCAAACCGTTCAACCGAATCAGCAGTTCACTTCTTTCTATTTCAGGTGCTGTTAGCATCTGACAACAAAGAACTTATCGAGGGCAATTTTTAGATTTTTCAAAGGCATTTGGCACCATAAATCATGACAAATTGCTATACAAGTTAGAAAATCTTGGCATCAGATGAACAACTAACAACTAGCTCAGCTCTTATCTTAAGAACAGGGAACAATATGTGGAAATAGATCAAGAAAAAGGATAATGTCGTTAGAAAATGTAATTCCAAGCTACTGACAGTTAATTATGGTGTGCCACAAGGATCAGTAATTGATCCTGTTCTGTTCTTACTATATGTAAATACCATAAACATAAGCAATGACAGCAGTAAAATATTTCAATTTGCTGATGATACAAGTGTTCTAATTACAGGAACTCAGAAAAAATCCTTGTAAAAAGCTTAAGAGAAGCCACTGATGGGCTAACATGTTACTTGGGTAATGATACTTGATAATAAATACTGGAAAAACTGTAGCTATAGATACACACACAGCACAAATGAAAAGTCTGATATCACCCAACCTAGAGCTGTATGGACAGACCATTACCAAAACAAACTGCACCAAATTTCTTGGACCTCATCTACAAGACAGCTTGAAATGTAAAGTACATATTGAGCAAATGAGCAAAAAATCAAGTACTTCTTGTTTTATGTACCAGCTACAACACTCTTCAATGTGTATATTATGCAGTCATACAATCTCACCTCCAGTACAGCATTACGTTCTGGGGAAATTCATTAATTAAAACATTCAAAATTCAAAAAAAAATTATAAGAACAACAGAAAGGGTAGATAATCGAGGATGATGTAGACATCATTGTTTCAAAAAGGATGATCCTGCCCCTTCCTTATATATATATATATATATATATATATTAGTTATTCATTTACTGTGTAAAAGCAGTAATCAAGTATGACTTCAATTTAGATTTGAAATTACCACTGTTCTGTATGTGTTTAATTGTATCTGGTAATGTATTATACAGTTTGGTACTAGGATGGATAAGACTGTTTTGAAATAACTTGGTGCTGGCACTTTTAACATGTACATTCAAGTTTTATCTTGTATCATAGCTGTGTATTGTGTGATTTTGAGTGATGAGTGGTCTATCGGTGTTTAAGTTTTGTTTTAAATACATTATATTTTCAAGTGTATATATATATATATATATATATATATATATATATATATATATATATATATATATATATATATATATATATATTATCTCCTTATATACAACACAACAACAGTTATTTAAGTATTCATCATTAATTAATATATTAATATATGTTATTTTATGTACAAAGGTACAATTATATATAAAATTAATATTAACACAAGAATCCAAATATCTCTTACACATTGTGCAGCTGTAGATGAAAAATGGGTCAATAAATCGAAATCAAATGTATCAATAAATCTATTGTCTATATCAGTGTGTTCAGCAACAAATATTTCCAATTTTTGTGAGAGTTAACGTTTCTTTCATAAATCGGAACACACTGTTTCTGTACCATAGACAATTTTCAATCAGACCCTTGATTTTATGACTAATTTGCATTTCCAACTTATTCCATGAACCACAGACCATGGCGTTGGTGGGGAGGCTTGCGTGCCTCAACGGTACAGATAGCGGTACCGTAGGTGCAACCACAACAGGCAGGGGGGGGGGGGGGATCTGTTAGAGGCCAGACAAACGTGTGGTTCCTGAAGAGCGGCAGCAGCCTTTTCAGTAGTTGCAGGGGCAACAGTCTGGATGATTTACTGATCTGGCCTTGTAACACTAACCAAAATAGCCTTGCTGTTCTGGTACTGCGAACGATTGAAAGCAAGGGGAAACTACAGCCGTAATTTTTCCCGAGGGCGTGCAGCTTTACTGTATGATTAAATGATGATGGCGTCCTCTTGGGTAAAATATTCCAGAGGTAAAATAGTCCCCCACTCGGATCTCCAGGCAGGAACTACTCAGGAGGACGTTGTTATCAGGAGAAAGAAAACTGGCGTTCTACGGATCGGAGCATGGAGTGTCAGATCCCTTAATCAGGCAGTTAGGTTAGAAAATTTAAAAAGGGAAATGGATAGGTTAAAGTTAGATATAGTGGGAATTAGTGAAGTTTGGTGGCAAGAGGAACAAGACTTTTGGTCAGGTGAATACAGGGTTATAAATATAAAATCAAATAGGGGTAAATGCAGGAGTAGGTTTAATAATGAATTTAAAAAATAGGAGTATGGGTAAGCTACTATAAACAGCATAGTGAACGCATTATTGTGGCCAAGATAGACACGAAGCCCACACCTACTACAGTAGTACAAGTTTATATGCCAACTACCTCTGCAGATGACGAAGAAATTGATGAAATGTATGAGGAGATAAAAGAAATTATTCAAATAGTGAGGGGAGACGAAAATTTAATAGTCATGGGAATTCAAGCGTAGGGAAAGGGAGATAAAGAAACATGGTAGGTGAATATGGATTGGGGCTAAGAAATGAAAGAGGAAGCCGTCTGGCGGAATTTTGCGCAGAGCATAACTTAATCATAGCTAACACTTGGCTTAAGAATCATGAAAGAAGGTTGTATACATAGAAGAACCCTGGAGATACTAAAAGGTATCAGATAGATTATTTAATGGCAAGACAGAGATTTAGGAACCAGGTTTTAAATTGTAAGACATTTCCAGGGGCAGATGTGGACTCTGACCACAATCTATTGGTTATCAACTGTAGATTAAAACTGAAGAAACTGCAAAAAGGTGGGAATTTAAGGAGATGGGACCTGGATAAACTGACTAAACCAGAGGATGTACAGAGTTTCAGGGAGAGCATAAGGGAACAACTGACAGGAATGGGGGAAAGAAATACAGTAGAAGAGGAATGGGTAGCTTTGAGGGATGAAATAGTGAAGGCAGCAGAGGATCAAATAGGTAAAAAGACGAGGGCTAGTAGAAACCCTTGGGTAACAGAAGAAATATTGAATTTAATTGATGAAAGGAGAAAATATAAAAATGCAGTAAATGAAAGAGGCAAAAAGGAATACAAGCGTCTCAAAAATTAGGTCGACAGGAAGTGCAAAATGGCTAAGCAGGGATGGCTACAGGACAAATGTAAGGATGTAGAGGCTTACCTCACTAGGGGTAAGATAGATACTGCGTATAGGAAAATTAAAGAGACCTTTGGAGAAAGGAGAACCACTTGCGTGAATATCAAGAGCTTTGATGGAAATCCAGTTCTAAGCAAAGAAGGGAAAGCAGAAAGATGGAAGGAGTATATAGAGGGACTATAGAAGGGCGATGTACTTGACGACAATATTATGGAAATGGAAGAGGATGTAGATGAAGATGAAATGAGATATATGATACTGCGTGACAATATTATGGAAATGGAAGAGTAGGTAGATGAAGATGAAATGGGAGATATGATACTGCGTGAAGAGTTTGACATTGCACTGAAAGACCTGAGTCGAAACAAGGCCCCCGGAGTAGACAACATTCCATTAGAACTACTGATAGCCTTGGGAGAGCCAGTCCTGAATAAACTCCACCATCTGTTGAGCAAGATGTATGAGACAGGCGAAATAACCTCAGACTTCAAGAAGAATATAATTACTCCAATCCCAAAGAAAGCAGGTGTTGACAGATGTGAAAATTACCAAACAATCAGTTTAATAAGTCACAGCTGCAAAATGCTAACGCGAATTCCTTACAGACAAATGGAAAAACTGATAGAAGCCGACCTTGGGGAAGATCGGTTTGGATTCCGTAGAAATGTTGGAACACGTGAGGTAGTACTGACCCTACGACTTATCTTAGAAGAAAGATTAAGGAAAGGCAAACCTACGTTTCTAGCATTTGTAGACTTGGAGAAAGCTTTTGACAATGTTGACTGGAATACTCTCTTTCAAATTCTGAAGGTGGCAGGGGTAAAATACAGGGAGCGAAAGGCTATTTACAATTTGTTCAGAAAGCAGATGGCAGTTATAAGAGTCGAGGGGTATGAAAGGGAAGCAGTGGTTAGGAAGGGAGTGCGACAGGGTTGTAGCCTATCCCTGATGTTATTCAATCTGTATATTGAACAAGCAATAAAGGAAACAAAAGAAAAGTTCGGAGTAGGAATTAAAACCCATGGAGAAGAAATAAAAACTTTGAGGTTCGCCGATGACATTGTAATTATGTCAGAGACAGCAAAGGACTTGGAAGAGCAGTTGAACGGAATGGATAGTGTCTTGAAAGGAGGATATAAGATGAAGATCAACAAAAGCAAAACGAGGATAATGAAATGTAGTCGAATTAAGTTGGGTGATGCTGAGGAAATTAGATTGGGAAATGAGACACTTAAAGTAGTAAAGGAGTTTTGCTATTTGGGGAGCAAAATAACTAATGATGGTCGAAGTAGAGAGGATATAAAATGTAGACTGGCAATGGTAAGGAAAGCGTTTCTGAAGAAGAGAAATTTGTTAACATCGAGATTTAAGTGTCAGGAAGTCGTTTCTGAAAGTATTTGTATGGAGTGTAGCCATGTATGGAAGTGAAACATGGACGATAAATAGTTTGGACAAGAAGAGAATAGAAGCTTTCGAAATGTGTTGCTGCAGAAGAATGCTGAAGATTAGATGGGTAGATCACATAACTAATGAGGAGGTATTGAACATAATGGGGGAGAAGAGGAGTTTGTGGCACAACTTGACAAGACGAAGGGACCGGTTGGTAGGAAATGTTCTGAGGCATCGAGGGATCACAAATTTAGCATTGGAGGGCAGCGTGGAGGGTAAAAATTGTAGAGGGAGACCAAGAGATGAATACACTAAGCAGATTCAGAAGGAGGTAGGCTGCAGTAGGTACTGGGAGATGAAGAAGCTTGCACAGGATAGAGTAGCATGGAGAGCTGCATCAAACCAGTCTCAGGACTGAAGACCACAACAACAACAACAACTTATTCTCGCATTTCTTTATTTATTCAAAGTGAATTTGTCGCCCCCAAACATCAGCCACTCTGGGCGATGGCACAGTTTGCCCCCCCCCCCCCCCCCCTGGTACCTGCACATGTTTACTGATACAGTGCTTCAAAAACTGTCCATCCACCACTGGAAACAATAAGTTGTTTTTCGATTTATATTAGTTTTGTAAAATTATTTTCACAAGGTGGCCGCTCTGTAATACAATATTGTAATCTCACCATTACCAGAATTAACCTAAATTTGGAAAAAATAATCGATGTAGACGCTCAAAGCAGCTGAAGATAAGTCTTAGGGCTAGAAATGCATTGTGCTTTGAAGTAAAATCGTGATTGTGATTGAAGGCGGTTGTTCTTTATTACAAAAGATTCATTTGTGCCTTTGGAGATTGAATGCTACTGTAGTACCCTCCGTGTTAGCTTCCAAGCACTTGCGCAAAGTGCTTGCAGTGTTGTGGAGTGATAGTGACTTGTGGACTTTGATGTTAAAAACAATTTCACAGTAACTGTGTCGGCCTAAGTAGCAGTGAAGCTCGCATTGTGAAAAGCTCAAAATATAGATTCATGTTCTGTTGTGAAACATGTCAGCTCACACTACGGATCGAAACAACAAAAGAAGTACTGCCTACAATGGATCTAGAAGCTACACAGTGCTCAAATGGACAAGGCAAAACCAAAATTGCAGAGGTATGTGGAGATTCCAAACCATATTATAAACATGAAAATATAAATAAATCGACAATTTCACAGAAACTATCCTGCAATCCAGCCAAACAAATGCAAACACTATGTCCTATTCTTCAGGCAAAAAAATACGGAACACTGCGTAAATTTAAGTGAATCAGTAGGAGCAATATTAAAACTAGTGAACAAAGCCACAAAAGACAATGCTGAAATAAAAGAAAAACTCCATAAAATACAATATGCTAAAAATTCTAGGATAGGAAGAGACCAATCAAAATCTGCTTATAACCCAGGAATATCCAGCGAAAATAAACAGAAGAAGCAGTTAATGAGCTCAGAATAGGAACAAATTGCATAGACACTCAGAGAACCCATAACAAATGACGTAATTTCCAGTTTAGAAAAGCACAAATCACAATGAGCCTCTACTGTGAGCCATGCTGAGACTCACGTTTGTGCTGTTTGTAGGTTTCGCCCTCTGTTTGAGGCCAGACGGTATCGTTAAGTTGGCATGGTTGCAGTTGTTTGTCTTCTTCTCGTGTTGACTGGTGCCACTGGGTTTCGCAGGCGTTGCCTGCCCGCTAGTGGCAGCAGCGGCGGTTATCGATATGTAGTAACTGTTCTCCTATCTCTGGGGCAACGTCGTTGTTTTTCTGGGTCGTGTGAGTGGGCTAGTTCGGTTGGGAACTCAGGAGGAGCCAGGTGCATGCAGTGCCAGAAAACGCCGGGACTGCTGGTGGCACGCATGGACTGCCGAATGGAAGGGCTGTGGTCACGAGGGTGCACGACCTCGTCGTAAACCGAATCCAGCAAGCTTTAAGATGAGTGCATTTCAATCCAAGTAGAGAAACCTCGCGGTTCTCCAGTGACTTGGGTACGTGTTGCTGCTCGTAGTGTCACTGAGGCGAAAAGCAACGAGTGGAGTGCTTGGGGCAGACGGATCTGATTAGTTTTCCTTAACTTCTTATTACTATTTACTCCTTTAAACTTGTTACAATTTGTTAAGTTCAACCAGCGGTAATTTTTCTTGCCTGGTGGCCGCTAACGCCCCAGTTACCTGCCCTGGGAGTTAGTGTATGTAATGGCAGTGTACATTTCCTTGCCCAGCTGCTGCTGTCCGGTAAGGTGTGTAGTTTTGACAGCTTTCTTGATTGTAGGCCGGTGGGTGATTCTTCTACTCTGGTGGTAGTGGTTCCTTTCTTGTTCTGGGTGCTCTAAACACAGTATTCTGGGGGCATAATGCAGACTGCCGGCTCCAGCTTTGGCATATTGTTCCATCGTTGCATTTGGTTTATCGGGCTTCAGGTACCTTCAGCAAGATTATCATTAGTCATTCGTTAGACTGCCCTAGTCTGAGTTACCATCTTGTGAAGATCGCGGAAGTGTTTGTTGCTGGACCTTCTCAGAGGTCGATTCCTGGAACACTGTCTGTGGCCCCTTGGTTCTTGTAAGACATGTTTGTTCTAAAAGGAGGTCTGATGGCCAGCAGTTCAGTGTAACGCTCCTTCAGCTCACGCGTTCTGCGGTTGTAATCTGCCTCAGTACCCTTTAAGGGACTTATGTACTGGTCCTTGTGTTTTATTATTGTATTATTTATCACAATACCTTGTAATGCCTACATTAAAGGTTATATATGTCTAGCTAATAGTTCTGGTCGCCTTCTGCAATAAATCTAGCAGTGTAGTGTTCATTGGATGTTAAGGGTTGTGTTACCAAGTTTGCCATCATCTTATTTCATTCATTTGATCAGTTGCTTGTTTTTTATTAATTAACCTTGCTCTTGTATTTGCTGTTTTACAGCAGGTTTCTAAATTTTTTATATTATTTCCGTTCCTGGCATGTAAGGCCTTCAGCCGTGACTGTGGTCACTTGTCTTAAAATTCTAATTTGGTATTTGTATTTTAGCAGTAAGCCTTTAAAACCTGATTTACTGCCATTCCTGGCGTCTGATGCCTTCTGCTGTGTTTGTGGCGACTTGCCTTTAATATTTCAATACCTGTAATTGTAAGTTGCAGCGAGTTTTAAACAATTCTTAATTTATTGCCATTCCTGGTGTGTAAGGCCTTCTGCCCAGATCACAGTGGCTTGCTTTTAAAACATTATCTGCTGTATCTGTATTTAATGGTGATTTGCTAAATTGTAACTCACTGAATACACTATTATTTACACAGTTGTTCATTCCTTCATTAATAATGTGTGGTATTTTTATTTATTGTTGAGTCTGGAATTACTGTTTCAAATAAATTGTAACTGTAAAAGGCAACCAATAGTAACTGATTACAGCCCCATCCACAATCGTAAGTGAATCCTTCCTTCGCTTGACTACCAGGTTTCATACTGCAATACACAAGGAAAAAATACGCAACAAACAAACGCTGCCTACCGAAAATGAAGTTACTGGGGAAACACTGAGTGAGCCTAGAAACTCATGGAGCATCAGCGGAATAATGCAACATAAAACAGACAGTAAAAACGTTGTGGGAAACACAGAGAAATCTCCAGTAAACGAACATTCTTGTGATATCCAGAATGACTGGCGACAAGTTCATCACAAAAAAGGAAAGAAAGTACTCTTCTATGACTCAAACAATCCACCCATGACAACTAATCAAATAAATCCATCTACAGAGTACAAACAGCCTTATGAAACCACACCTCAGAGCTCTAGACAAAATAATCTCGAAATATCCATTCTTCAAATATCTGCTACAGCTAGAAATTTCAATGTTAGAAACAGGTAAACAGGCATAATAGGCACAGGCGAAAAACAAGAAGAACTATATGGAGAAAAAAGGCTTGATTTCACCTGAGCAATGTTAAAAACAGCACAACAACCGAAAATGCAATCAGTTTCCTATGTAAAACCTTCCCTGAGTTCAATAATTTTGAAGTAGAAAAACTAGCTACAAAAGATCTAAACAGCAGTTTCAAAATTGGTGTTGACTGTGAACTAAAGGAAAAAGTAATGAACAATTCTGTATGGCCTAAGAATGTAGTATTATGGCGTTTTTTATTCCAGAGAACATTCAAGGCAGCAGTACGATAGAGCCTACTATTGAAACTGCAGGTCAACAAAACTGGAATCAAAATAATGTACCCATAATTTCAGCTAGTGTAAATGTTCAATGTCTATGAACAAAATGTGATCTGTTATCTATGTTTATAGAAGATGCAAAGCCAGAGATGATATGTGTATGTGAGCACTGGCTCGACAAAGAAGAGGGTGAAAATTACAGATGCATTGAATACCTAGAGATGGTGAGCTCATGGTATCGAGAAACTACCATTCATGGAGGCGTGTCTGAGTATGCCAATAAAAATCTCAACATTATTGATGTGGACCTGAGAAATTACTGCTCAGACGTGGGTTTAGAACTGGCTGGATTAGGACTAGTAAATATAAATATGATTATTGTTTCAGTGTACCGTTCACCAAATGGAAATTTCGAAAACTTTATCACTAACTTGGAAAGTTGTATACATCACATACCACACCTCAAACCAAAAATTGCAATATGTGGCGATCTTAATGTGCACAGAGGTGAAAATGGTACAAAAGAGAAAGCATTCTTGAATTTAGTAAATAGTTGTGGTCTCTTTATAGCAGACTTCCAACTAGAGGTGATGCCTACCTGAACACCATTATTACAAATTTAGATACCTGGAGTTACAAAATAAATGTAGTTGATGCAATGATAGCAGACCACAGTGCATTAGTCATGAAACTACAAACGAAGACTCTGGGTAACCAACAGACAAATACATGGCAATCAAATTATGTGTTTCACAGAAGAGTCGAGCCAGAAGAAAAACGAGACACTTTCAACTGTCAGTATAAACTGGCAGCAATTAATTACAGAGCAAACCCCAATGATGCCTTAAATGTTCTTTTGCAGGCACTACAAACCAAATCTGATGAGATGTTCCCACTGATACCAAAGAAAAGACACACAGGTAAAGCACAAGGAAAACAGAAAATAATAATTGCTAAAACATGGTACACACCTGAACTAGCCAATCTAAAAAACATTGTCCTAATGTGAAATGACTGTGCCAAAGCAGCCACAGATCCAAATAGTAAACAATTGTTATACAGCAATTACTTAGAGGCCAACAGATTTTACAGAAAAAAAGTAGAAGAAGCTAAAGGGAGGGGGAATGATAGATTCATAAGAGAAGCCTATAATCCATGTAAAGCAACCTGGACTCTAGTAAATGAACATAGGAAGAAGCCTACATCCTCTTCTAATGCCTGCAGTCCTGATGACTTCAACGACTAGTTTATCAAAGTTATAGAAAACACTGTTGCTGAAATCCCAGATTCGGTTATAGATCCTGCTGTTTACTTACCAAATAAAACTCGCAGTAAATTTGAAACATGGAAAAAAGTACATGCAAATGACATAGTGAAAATAGTAAAATCTTACACAACTTTGGAGAGTCAAGATATCTACAGGATGTCCAGTACTGTCCAAAAGAAAATTATTGGGGAAGAAGCACACCCATTAGCAACAGCTATAAACAACTGCCTACCTGTGTGAGTTTTCCCAGGTTTCTTGAAACTTGCAATGACAGTATCAGTTTACAAAAAAGGAAACCCAGATAATGTGTCAAGTTTTATGCCAATATCAATCATTCCTATACTAGCAAAAGTGATTGAATCCATCATGAAAGATCAGATCCTAACTTATTTTGAAGAAAACAATATCTTCAAAGATGCACAACATGGGTTCCGGAAGGGAAAGTCCTGTACCACTGCAGCATTAGACTTATTAAGAAAAGTAATTCAGGCATTCGAGGAGAGAGAGTTTGTGGCACTCACACTGGGCGATCTAAGCAAAGCTTTCAGCTGCATTCCCCACAAGATCTTGCTCAAAAAACTAAAATGGTATGGAGTGGGAGGTACAGCCCAAGCTACAGCTTCACAGAAGCCAAAATTGTTTCAATCCAAGGAGCAACATCCCAGGAACAGAAGTTAGAACACAGTGTGCCACAAGGTTTGTCATAGTCCCACTTCTCTTACTCATTTTTGTAAATGATCTAAGTGAATTTGGTGAGACAACACAATTTGCGGACGACAAAGGATAATTCTGCCCAAGCAGTCATGAAGTCTGATGTAAATTACGATAATGCCAAAAAATGGTTCACCACCAACAAGATGAAAGTAAACAAAGAAAAAACCCAGCGTATGGTATGCAGCCTTAGAAAAAAACATGTGCTCTGACCATACAGAATCTGTGAAACTGCTAGGCTTCACAATAGACCACAAACTCTCATGGAGTGGACACATTGTGCATGTATGCAAGAAACTCTCTCGTGTAATATACCTCCTACGAAGATTTAAAAAAGTGATTGCAGACCAGTTTCTGATAACTGTCTACTATGCTTTGTTCCATAGCCCCACTTTGTATGGATTACAGTGATGGGGTCATTCAGCAGGCTGCAACGATGTGCTACTACTGGAAAAGAAGGCAATAAGAATTATTACATCGAGCAGCAGCCAGGAACACTGCAGACCGTTATTCAGAACATTGGCAATAATGACTGTTTATAGCCACTATGTATTATTATGCTTCATCCACATAAGGGAAAACCTAGACACCTACAGCAAGAGGTATAACATCCATAAACATAATACCCACAGCAAAGAAGACATAATTCTACCAACCTGCCGACTGTCCAAGACAAGAGACAGTTTTCCAGTGATCGCTGTGAGGATGTTCAACAAACTACCTGTTGAATTGCAGACCCTGCCGCTGGACAACTTCAAGAAACAAATTGCTGAAGGTCTAGAATAATGCCCACGATACCCAGCAGAATTCTTTGACTGTGAAGAAAGTGAATGGACATAGTGAACATGACATAGACTATATACATTTCATGTATTTGATGTTATTCTGTTGTTCATTATATTTTAAATCACTTGATTGTAACTTTGACGCAGTCTGTCCAGCCATGGCTGGTGAACGATGAAGACCTGGTAATAAATGGTAAATGGTAATAGTGCAGTGTCGTGTGGCACAGCAAGGAATCACGATCGGGTAGTTCCGCACTTGGCCATCGTGAGCGCTTCGATGCCCATGTGATTCGTTTCTCCATGCCCACGGTTACTCTTGGGTTAAATTTATCTCTGTTTTTGTTCTGTTCGACTACTCTCTGACTTCCTGCTACGAAGTTTTTAGCGTACTTTCTGATTAAAACTGCAATTCTGTGAAGAGGCTAACGCTTCAGTAAAGTTATCCTTGATTTACAATGTAGGAAGTAGGCTTATGTATTATAATCAATAACATCTGTCTTCCATTCCTGAGCTTATTCCTCCTAAGTGTAGAATACTTGAAGCAAGAATCGGGCAGCCTGCAAGAATCGTCACTACTCTTGACCTAATGTAAAATCTGGTTCCAACACAACAGTGTTCTTGCTGGTACGGTTTTTGAACAGTGATTGGTTCTGCAAAATGGTTAAAAGATTGCCTAAACAGATTAGTAGTTATTTATATTTACAGCACCATGATTTCTCAGAAACCTAATCATGAACAAAAACAAGTCAGAACTGTTGAGATAAGAGCTTCACTTTCCGATGTATCATCATGATATTATGAGTAGAAACCATCATTTCAGATAAAAACAAAAAATAGTACTTTTAGAACTGCAACATTTGTGATAAGAGCACCTCCAGTTGCCAGGTACCTACGCTTTACTTATAACTTCA
Source organism: Schistocerca cancellata (assembly GCF_023864275.1). NCBI lineage: Eukaryota > Metazoa > Arthropoda > Insecta > Orthoptera > Acrididae > Schistocerca > Schistocerca cancellata. Next base: position 485,059,084 of record NC_064626.1, on the reverse strand, counting down.
CGCGAGGTGTTATGCCATCTCGCTTACGTGACGTAACGTTTGTGTAGAATTAGAAACACAGCTCAAAACATACATACATATCAAGTGATCACAGGCCCCGCTGATAACTCTTTTATTAGCGTGATTGACGCCCATAGATGCTTTCTATGGTGACTCTATTTTTGTATCCTGTATTTGTGACATTATAAGAGGGGGTACCGTTTTCTCTTCGCTAACGTAAGTTCTTGAGCTAAAATCCGCACAGCTACTTAAACCACCCACACCAATACTTCAGTTGACGCCATCTGGAGAACCAGTACTAGTACAAATTTCTACAGCGCGTATGGAAACTCCTAGTAGCCTCAGTAGGCGGTGTTTTATAATAATCGATGTGCATTTTTTCGTTGTCCGTCGAAGCAGCAGCGAACTACATAGCATCCAGTGATCATTGATTGCGTCATATGACCATATATATGAGCATCTTTGCCAGTGTGTACATCGCGTTTGTTTGTGCAACGAAGGGTACCATGTGATATGTTTGGTTACGTTGATCGTGTGAAAGTGACACTTGCACATTTGTGGATGTGTTTACGTGGAAGACACACGAATTATGTGTGTACATTGATAAATGTCCATGCCTAAAGCAATGATTAAGATAACTGTGTTTGGAACGACAATTTGTCTCCGGCACTGTAACAGCAAAATCCATTACGAAACTGTGGAGTTACTTCGTAAAATGGCTCTGCAATCCATTAACCGTGATTATAAAACTCTTGGCAGTGTTCGTAAGTCTTTTGTGGACAATGGGCTTTATAATAGAGTGACGATAAACCATAAAAAATTGGAAGCCTATGCTGAGCAAGCAGTCCGTTTATTAATGCAAGACTGTGTGATAGCGGTACCTACTGACACAGTTTACGGTCTAGCAGGTGCTGTTCAGAGTGAAGATGCTGTTGAAAAACTGTACAAAATAAAAGGTCGGGATGCAGCAAAACCAATTGCGATCTGTGTTAGTTCTATCAGCGAAATGGAAAAGTGGGCAGACACAAGCATTCTTCCTCCTGCCCTCTTACAGTGTATTCTTCCAGGACCCTTTACAATCGTCCTCAAAAGATCAAAAACTTTAAATGCTAAATTTAATCCTGGAATCCCGAACGTCGGTATACGCATTCCACAAGACAGATTTATAGTTGAAGTTGTTAAAAAGTTCGGAGAACCTATTGCTCTTACAAGTGCAAATAGCAGTGGAGAACAGAGTGCAATTGAAGTAGAAGAATTCTCTCACTTGTGGCAATATGTAGATGCAGTTTTTGATGCTGGCAAAATTCCACAAGAAATCCGCACTGGCTCTACAGTTGTAGATTTAAGTGAACACGGTAGTTTTAAAATAATCAGAGCAGGTGTATCTTGTGATGCCCTGAGGCATAAGCTATTTCAGTTTAAATTATTGGAACGTAATTAAAACTTTTAGCCGCTGAGAGAAGCAGCTTGCAAGTGCAAAGTGCATTGCAGAAGTATTTATTGTACAAGGTGCAAAAATGGAAACTTTTGGATATTTCTGCCTTTGTGGTGACTTATTTAAGAAACCAAGTGGCATACTTCAATAATTGTGATTCTTCAATTTTTGTAATGTCGAAGTGTATGAATTAGCTTACCTTTTTGATGATAGTGTTATCTACAAATTATTGGATGTTGTATCATGAAGTACTGCAGTGATTTTTCTCCAACTGTTAAAATATCTACTGCGTTTAAAATGAAATGGTGTGAATAACATATCGGTTTCTGTTTATTTCCAGTTGTTTTACACTCCATAATGACTTGGCATTTGTGAATTTAGCAGATGATGTAATTTTAAGTTTAGTTCAATAAGAAATATACCTGTGATACAGTTTATATAAATGTGTAAACCCATTTTTCTTTGATTTCATTCATAAGCATGTAATATTTGAGACTGTAATCTGAAAGTTACTGCCTGCATTTCCATTTTTGTATTTATAGTGGCTTAAATACCAGTCACCCATCAGTTCTTTCAATAGGTGGGGCTGGCACATATTGCTTAACACCGATTATGGAGCTTCCATGATGATTCAATCTAAAGTAAAAGTGTTTCCTCATCCCTTATCTGGTTCCCCTAAAAAGAAAGGAAAACACACCAAATTTTAGAATTTTTCTCTCAATTTTCATCTTCAGGCAATTCAGATTGTAGAAATTCTGGACTAGCACAAAATGAGACTTGCTGTCGCTCTGAAAATAAATTACATTTTTTTCTTTATCATTCAGTCTATGTGAAATTTGGTTGTTATATGCTCTAAATGGTAAGGATTGTAAACAAAATGACCTCATACCTCTAAGTAAACTCACGAAGGCCATAAAAAATAAAAAGGCCTACTATCTATTCTTGTGTATCAATTTGTAAACAAACATGGCTTAGGTTGCAATTTGTGTCACCTGAATGGAAAGGGATTAACCCCATAATTCTCTTTCCAATCCCCAAGGCATGGGCTACCAATGGAAAAACTGAATATTTATATGAGGTTCAGCTGTTACGTATTTACTCCAATGAAAGTCAAAAGTGTCATCAGATCACCGACAAATGCATGTAATTATATATAGACATTCCACACTTGGTCTGCATTTTCAAATGTTCGTCTAATATATCATTCATAGATTCTAGTTTTGTTAATTCTTCCTCATCCTTAGGTCTTCTAACTGGATGCATTACGATCCTAGCCATTTTAAGATCATTTTTCATTGCAATTAATGTAAGTTTGTACAAGTATTGCACATATTTTTCTCCTGAAGGCAAACACAAAAATCATTTAGCCACTTTTGGCAGGTTTTCCTCTGGATATTCATCACTTATATCTTTTGAAAAGCTGTGGACCTGAGAGTAAACACTATTTTCCCTTTTCTTGTCTAACATCATGTAAAGCAAATTCTGCTTGATGTTGTATTTATCTCCATCAGTGAGAGAGAAAAGGTAACAAATTAACTCATCTGATGCCCTCTTATTTGGCACTGAAAACAGATTCTTTTGTAATATCCCCTGTAGCTCTGGTGGTGGAGGATGATTCATGAACAATAATTCAAGGTTCGTTAACAAGAGTTCTGAATATATACTAGGTTTCGCCATCTGTTCGAAATTAAACAAATCTGCTATTAAATACCACGCACTTCATACACCTTACTGTAGATTATAATAATTAAAATTTAATTCTCCGTAACTTCGTTAGATGTCAACTTCGCACAAATCTCAGCACGGGAGTGTGTGCATGAATCTAGCTCACTGCATGAATCTAGCTCACCTCATCCTCAAAGTTGTCCCATATTGAAAATCCCTAAGTGGAAATTCAGATGAAAAGGTTTTTCCTTCAATCTTGTGATGTGTAGTGAGCATTCATGGAGACCATCTTGAGCATGCATTTGAATGCCCAAGCATCTCAAATCATTGTATACTCATTTCCAATGCTCACAATAGCTGAAAAGTCAGTTTTGATGCATCGGTCTGCATGAATAAGGGCATACACATTATTCACTACCAGGGAGCAAAGGTTGTTCCAGAACATTCTGAATGAGGCAGATGATGGAGCTCAGTATCTGCACTTTCAGATACTTAACTCTATCCATCATCCGACAGTACTCATATCAAATGCATCATTACCATATACTGCACAAAAATGTTTATGGGCATCCACCATGGTTTCTTTTTACACAGCCAAGAACTCAATTACTGCACATTGCTTGAAATGACTGTCTTGCAGAGATGCCAATTTGATGGTTCATTGTGTTTCTTCCATCTATTGGAATTGTTTGAGGCTTTGCACACGTGCAAATGAAACATCAAATCTGAAGGTGCTAGAAGGATATTTTCCTATATACATGGGTGTAAAAATAAAAACTGGAACATTATTTGTTGAACGATCCTTGTAATTGAAATTTACAATCAAAATGCCACAGTGTGCCATATACCACTGTATTTATTAGAGAGAGAAGGGGGAGACTTAATTTTGGAACAGTACTGCTTAGAACCAGTGGAAATGTATACATAGGCATATCCTATATTATACAAGTGTTAGATGCGTGCATGGAGGTTACCATTTACAGTAGATTCATTGTAATGGTATCATATGAGCTGATGTCATAAGCCATAGAATGTTAAGTTTACCCTTCGATTAACAGAAACTGTGACCAAAATGAACTTTCTCTCTCTGTGTGTGTGTGTGTGTGTGTGTGTGTGTGTGTGTGTGTGTGTGTGTGTACTTCAAAATTACTAAATTTTGGCTTAATTGCTTCACAAACAGCTTTAATTGTTAATTCCATTACTAGATAGCCACTTGCACTCACATTCATCAGAATAACGTACATACATACACATTTCCACTGGTTCTAAGCAGTAGGTAGGATTCCATACTCAGCCATCACTACTCCTTCCTATCTTTCATAAGACTGGTGGTATATAAGAATGTAATGCACTATTTTGATTGGCTTTCATTTAGAACCCCTCCTAATAATTCTGTAAACTCTTAGATGCATTTGTTTGTTATACTTTGAGATATATATAGATATCACAAAAATAAGATTTTATAGAACGGGCAGTGCTTTATGCAAAACTCAAAGCCATTTTATTTGAATAATGTGTCACATTTTATGTATATGTACGTTCCTATACTCTCTGCTAGCCCATAAGTAGGATTTTATGCAACTGACAACTGTACACAAATCCATATCTGTACTACAAAATGGATATGATGTGGATCATCAGGTGTGTGTACTGTGTGTTGCATAGGTACCCGAAAATGCGATAACTGTCTTGAAGTTGAATGTAAATACAGGAAATAAAAAGTTTGTCTATAAGGAAATACTTTCATAGCACTAAATTGGAAATTACAGGTCAGTTTTTTTTCTGTAATATCGAAAATTCTTTAATGTTCAAATATTCGGAAAAATAATTATTTAGAACCTTTTTGTATTTTAAGTGTTATCATTGTTAATGAAAGCAATTTTGTGTGGAAACCAAAGAAATAGTGTTAACATAAGGTGTATAGTTCGAGTGAAAAACTACAAATAAGTGTATGTCAGTAGACACACACTGCGGTGACAAATGTCATGGAATAGCAATTTGCAAATATACAGGTGGCAGTAGTATTGCTTACACAAGGTATAAAAGGGCAGTGCATTGCCAGAGCTGTCCTTTGTACTCAGGTGATTCATGTGAAAAGGTTTCCAGAGTGACTATGGTCGCACAGCATGAATTAGCAGACTTTAAACTGGAATGGTAGTCGGAAGTAGACACACGGGACATTCCATTTCGGAAGTTGATAGGGAATTCAATATTCTGAGATCCACAGTGTCACGAGTGTGCAAAGAATATCACATTTCAGGCATTACCTCTCACCATAGACAATGCAGTGCCGGATGGCCTTCATTTCCCAACCAGCAGCAGCAGTATTTGTGTAGAGTTGTCAGTCTAACAGACCAGCAACAGTGCATAAATAACCGCAGAAATCAATGCGGCATGTATGACAAACGCATCTGTTAGGACAGTGCGTCAAAATTTGGTGTTCATGGGCTAAGGCAGCAGACAACCGGTGCAAGTGTCTTTGCTAACAGCATGACAATGCTGACAGCGCATCTCCTGGGCTCGTGACCATATTGGTTCGATCCTAGATGACTGGAAAACTGTGGCCTGTTCAGATGAGTCCCGATTTCAATTGATAAGAGCTGATGGTAGGGTTCGAGTGTGGTGCAGACCACACAAAGCGATGGACCCAGGTTGTCAACAAGGCACTGTGCATGGTAGTGGTGGTCCATAATGGTGTGGGCTGTGCTTAAATGGAATGTACTGGGTCCTCTGGTCTAGCTGAGCAGATAATTGAGTGGAAATAGTCATATTCAGCCATTCATGGCCTTCATGTTCCTAAATATGTCACGGGCCACAATTGAATGCAATTTGTTTCAAGAATGTTCTGGACAATTCAAGCGAACAATTTGGCCACCCAGACAACCCTAAATGAATTCTATCAAACATTTATGGGACATAATTGTGCACAAAATCCTGCACGGTGACGCTTTGGCAATTATGAACGACTGTAGAGGCAGTATGGCTTGGTACTGTGCAGGTGACTTCCAACGGCTTGTGAGTCCATGCCATACCAAGTTGCTGCACTATGCCAAGCAAAAGGTGGTGCTACAGATTAGCAGGTATCCCATGACTTGTCACCTTAATGTATTTTCTGATCTATGGACTTTATTTCAGAAGTAAACAACTTACCTTTGAAATTACAGGCACTTAATGATAACTGTTAAAAGGGATACGAAAAATTTAAACTCTGAAAATTAGGGGTAAATGTAAATGTGGAAGTGCCAGAAAATAATACGTTAGAAAATAATGTAGAAGAAAACATTGTTGATATGGACATTCTACTTGATAAGATGAGGACCAGTTTTTAAAAAAAAGTCTCACTGAAGAAACTGACTATCCCACAATAGTGAATTGGTCTCTGCAAGAAATCTGAAATACTTTCAATGTGTGGCAAGTGCTGAATCTGTTTTAAAGAATAGTGTTTGTTAGTAGAACCTAATATGAGGAGTGATGATGCTGAAACTTGAAACAACTGATTTATACTCCAATTAAAATTACATTCTGATTGACATTTCAGATAGTTGAGTGAAGGGGCCAGCCAGTCAGTTGTAGTTGTTTCTATTGTTAATGTGCTCACACTGTTGCCAGATAGATACATGCAGAGCCCTGATTACTGTGGCTGGCTGCATGCCAACAGCACTGCCTCTCCCCCCCGTCTGCCAATCATGAAGTTATTCTAGTCAAAGTATAGTAATGGATTTTTATCAGCATATTGAACAGTCGAGACTTATGCTAGGTGTAAATCATATGGTACTCACAGAGAAACAACAGAAGGAAAGAAAATAGCCTAATTGATTTTGTGCAGTTTGCTTGAAACATACATTTTAAAATTGAGTACCCTGAAGCTAAAGTAATTTTTTCTAAATTTTGTTCACTCTGTTCCAAATTGTGTATAGTAACAGGTGCTAATGGTACCAACAAAGTACAATATGTGATAAAAAGTATCAGGACACCTGGCTGAAAATGATGTACAAGTTGTTCAATCGGGTGCTGGAATGTTTCTTGGGGAATGGCAGCCCATTCTTCACGGAGTGCTGGACTGAGGAGAGGTAGCGATGTCGTTTGGTGAGGCTTGATGTGAAGTCAGAGTTCCAAACATCCAAAAGGTGTTCTATAGTATAAGTCAGGGCTCTGTGCAGGCCAGTTCATTGCAGGGATGTTATTGTTGTGTAACCACTCTGCCACAGGCTGTGATTATGAACAGGTGCTCCATTGTGTTGAAAGATACAATCGCCATCCCCGAATTGTTCAATAGTCGGAAGCAAGAAGGTGCTTTAAACATCAGTGTAGGCCTGTGCTGTGATAGTGCCACGCAAAATAACAAGGGTTTTACTGTTGGCACTACACGCACAGGCAAGTGACGTTCACCGGGCATTCGCCATACACATACCCTGCCATCGAAACACCACATTGCGTATCGTGATTCGTCACTCCACACAACGTTTTTCCACTGTTCAATTGTCCAATGTTTACACTCCTTACACCAAGCGAGGCATTGTTCGGCATTTACCTGCGTGATGTGTGGCTTATGAGCAGCCGCTCAACCATGAAATCCAAGCTTTCTCACTGCCCCCCTAATTGTCATAGTACTTGCAGCGGATCCAGATGCAGTGTGGAGTTCCTGTGTGACGGTCTGGATAGATGTCTGCCTATTACACATTACGACCCTCTTCAACTGTAGGTGGTCTTTATCAGTCAACAAGCGAGGTCAGCCTGTATGCTTTTGTACTGTACTTGTCCCTTCACTATCACATCAGAAACAGTTGACCTAGGGATGCTTAGGAGTGTGGAAATCTTGCTTACAGATGTATGACACCCAACCACCTGACCACTTTCGAAGTCCATGAGTTCTGCAGTGCACACCATTCTGCTCTCCAAGACGTCTGAACACTGAGGTTTTTGTAGGAAAGTTCTGGTAAAATGTAAATACTTTAGGAGTAAAGGAGACAACCCACTGAAAAGCAGAGGTGCCGAGTCATTGGCAGGTACATACACAAAAAGGAAGAAAACTTGCTAGCTTTCAGAGTAATCCTCCTTCAAGTTTAGCTAGAAACCTAGCAAGTTTTCTTCTTTTGTGTGTGTGCCTGTGACCACTCAGTGCTTCTGCTTTTCAGTTAATGGCCTTCTAACTCCTCAAGTATATATTGCAACATTTTAATGAATATGCTCCAAAAGAAAAGCTTATTTTGTTAGGGAGAAAGTATTTGAAAAGTGTGATGAAGATGAAACCACTGAATTTGCTCAGTGGCTTTCAATGGAGAGAACACAAATGTTTTGCACAATTGCTGACTTTATTGAGAGTCTTTCATCTAATTGGAAAAATATGTTCCACACTCTAAGTTGCAAGGTCTCAGTCAAAATATAGTAACGCACTTAAAAGGCTTACCTGATGTAAACATTGCCACAGTATCGATGGGACTCTCCTGGACGAAGTTCACATACCACTGAAAACTGCTTCTTGCACTTGCCCTCAAAAACACAGAGGGTGAAAGACTAGTTCATCTTTTTGTACCATACCGACTGACATGAGTAATGATATCTGTATGGTCTACATAATTCAAAATTTGTGACAGATTTCATGAATGAAATTAGTGTATAGCATTTGTTGCTGGGAGCCCCCTTCTGGGGAGTTTCACCATTTGGTGCAAGTTTTATCTTATGTTGCTTTGACAACCTGCATGTCCAAAAATAAAAAAAATAAAAAAAATTAAAAAAAAAAATAAAAAATGCTATTGTGATGACTGAGCAAGCCAACACAAAAATAAATTTAATATTATAAACTTGTGTCTACATCAAAAAGATTCTAAGGTTAGTGTTAGTTGTGGTTATTCTTTGCAACTAACAGTGGAGAAACAGTGTGGTGGCGTGGGAGAGACAGTTGAAAAAGAGGTTCAAATGGCTCTGAGCACTATGGGGCTTAACGTCTGAGGTCATCAGTCCCCTAGAACTTATAACTACTTAAACCTAACTAACCTAAGGACATCACACACATCCATGCCCGAGGCAGGATTCGAACCTGCAACCGTAGCGGTCACGCGGTTCCAGACTGAAGCGCCTAGAACCGCTCGGCCACACCGAAAAGAGTTTTACAAAGACCTCTACAAAGTCAAATATCATCTGCATCAGACTTGTTTCAGTTTTGTAAAGTTATCATCATCAAAGTTAATTTCTATCTTAATTTTGCAAAATCTATACGACAGACACATTCAGACCTTGCGGAAAATTTTGCAGTACTTCAAACACTGCTAGGTTCCAGTAGTTTCCCGAAGTGTAAGCCATTAATTGATTAGGAAAGTTAGTAGCAAGTAATATGAGTAGTAATGTGGAAATCAACTGTAAATACAATTTAAGAACTAAATTGAAATTCTTTGTGAAAGTTGAATCCCAACTAGATATGTAGCTTGTAAAGACTCCAAGTTGTGGAACATCATTAATATCGCTGAAGTACGTACAACAAAAAATTGTGTTAATGTTCAGTGTATGCAGACTTCAGGATCATTACCGTCTTTCAATTGGCCCAAACAAGAGGATATTTGCCTAGTGACAGTTCTTCACGTGGTTGCCATTATTCAAGCTTAGTCGTAAAACACGCCTGTTGCAATTCATTCCTTGATTTTTAAACACACTACTATTTGTTGAAAGGATAACAATACTGATTATTAAAAAATCTCAAAAGTTAATTTTACATTTATTTGAACACTATTAGACCTTGTAAAATGACCGAGTCAAAACTGATCAAAGATTCTCATAACTAGATAAACTCGCTAATTTTATTTTCTCAAGTGATAGCCCATGGTTAAAGGATTATTTTGGAAACAAATTTGGGGGATATCTTTCCCTATAAATGACATGCAATGTAATGTTGAGTGACATTTTCTACAAAATGAAACAAGAAAAATTTAAACTCAGAATATTTCTCTCTTGGTGAGTTTATTTATGTAATTTTTGTACAATCCTTGCATTTAAGAATACGTAACCCTCGAATTCATATAGTCATTCACACACAGTGTTTCAAATATCCTATCATGAAGGAAACCAGGATGTAGAATGAGTCACATAATACCATGCTGAAGTAACTACTCCAGGCTGCTTCTGTGAAGTATGTTAACAACAAATCATGACTGGTACTAACCTATTCACACATATAATTGAGGGATTACTTTGAGAGTGCTGTATTTCAGAACTGTCCTGTAAAGCCTTGCATCTGCTTTGCATTTAAAACAATGCAAAAACACATCTGCACTGAAAGAAAGGGTATAATTTTCCATGAACATTATGACAATCAAACAAATTTATGTTTTACAGCAATTGCTAAAGCTGTAGTATTTTTCCCCTGTCACCAGCCACATAATGCTGCAATTGGTTTAACAAGTGATTTCTGGAAAAAAAACACTGCAATTATTACCCACCCACTTTACTCCCAAATTAAAATTAAGTTGAAGGGACAAAGATTTGACACAACAGAGGAAATTCATGTGGAATTGCAAGTGATGCTTAACACACCAAATTTAAGAATTTCAGAACGCATTCAGTTCATGGCAGACATGCTTGGTTTGGTGTATGAGACACTACTTTGAAGCTGATGAAGATGAATAAAAATCTTGTATGATTTAATTGTATTTAGTGTTAAGACGACACAAAGTTTTTAGTAGCACCTTGTACATATTTTTAACACATTCCTCAAAGTATTATTGCACTTCACATTACAGCTGTTGTAAAGTACACAATAAATATTTGGATATCCCATCATGAATGTCAATTTGTGCACTCTTGGGAGAACATGTTGTGTTGCTTGTCCAAGTTCCTGTGCACGTTCCCTAATGAGGGTAACACAGCGTCTATGATGTGTCCAACTAGTTCATCCCATATGTTCAACCTTTCATTTGTGCACCTTAGACCTCATCCAAACCCAGAATCAAAAATCTAATACCATGAGGTCTGCCAATCTTGGTGGGCAGTTAATTATACTACCACAACCAAACTCCAGCAATTAGAGTAAGTGTGGTTGAGATGTATGTTTCCTGACTTGTGTGATAAAAAGTGGATAGACCACATCGCACTGGAAGTACATTGCAGACTGTAGAGTCAAAGGAGTGTCCTCAAGGTGTTCAACAAATGAATTTTCCAAAAAATGCCAGTAATTCTGTCTCGCTATTCGCTCTTATAAAATGACCTAACCTATCAATATGTTACCAATCATGCCACATCCAAACACTGATCAAAAAATTAACTTGGAAACTGGTTTCCACTGTAACATGTAGATTTTCCTGCAACAATCGATTATTATTACATGTGTTGTTGATTCCATTCCATGTAAACATAGCACCATCAGTAAAAAGTGTTAATGGAAGCAAATGATGTCTATTATTTAACCAATGACAAAAGTCCTGTGACACTTTTGCCACTGTTAGATTGTGGGCACATCTTGTGACATGGGTACATGTTTTCCACATGTGATGTTTATACTTGTGTTCGTGGGACAGTGATACCCACAGAAAGTAGCCGTGTTTTGGCAGTAGAACAATGCTGCACCATTTCAACAATGTGTTGCTGTTCCTGCACAGATTGTGAACTACATTTTCAGGAGTAAAGTGGGAACTTGGAAGCATACCTGTTCTTCTTGGGAAGGCTACTTGCCCAACCACAAGTACAATGTGCTGAAAACTCTGGTAAACTCTCTTATGATCAGGAATTCAACATGTTGGAAACTGCCAACAGTGTCAAAAAGTGCCAGTGGTAGTCTTCGATATCAGCAGGATAACTACCACCGTAGAAACCGTATCTGCGTATTAATTAGTGTTGATGTGTGGCATTTTAGCCTGTACATGTACAAAGACCGTTAACCAATGCTTCTCTCTAATACATTCTCAATACCTCATACTAATTCACTAACAACACAGCATGGACAACTGCACACTGAACGGACTAAATTAATGACAGGAAGACATCTTGAGCAAACAGCTGAAAGCAATGAGGTATGTTGGGCTAAAATAAAACATCAGAGGCTGGGTGGGTAACACATATCTGGCACACCACTAGCCCAAAGATAAATGTACATTACGTGTGTTTCTGAAACCATTCAGAATAGGCCACATGCCCATATGAATGTTTTTGCTGCATTTGAATGAAGTCCCTGAGTATTCACCATTTCTCCTGGAACACCCTGTATACAATACAAACAGCAAGGGTCTCAACAAACTTCCCTACGGCACTCCTGAAGTTATTTCTACACCTGTTGCCAACATAACCATGTCCTCTACCATGTGGAATACATAATTTATGATATAACGTATATAAAGAATCCTGTTGGTTTCTATAAAACTTGGTGAATATGCTCTTGAACAATTTTTCCTTTTTGAAAAAACTGATAAATTTATGGCAGTATACATTACTTCAAGTACCATGAGGGTTGTTCAAAATGTATATGATTTTTATTTATAAACTCAGTCTTTATTCAGATACAACTGTTTGCCTCTAGCCACCTTCAAAGCAGTTCCCTTCAGCTTCTATACATTTCTCTCTCACTGCAGCTCCTGCTGAAAGCATCCCTGGAAAGCCTCTGTTTAGTATGGTGCACATCTGTTCCATCAAATTTTCCATAAAGTCTTCTCTATTCTGAAATCTGGTCCTTTTCAGAGAGTCTTTTTCAGTACAAGGAAAAGCCGGAAACCACACAGTGCTAGGTCAGGGGAATAGGGAGACTGACAAACCATAGCGATGTTGTGTTTGGCCAAAAATTTCTGAATTAACTGAGAATGATGAGCGGGTGTATTGTAATGAGGAAGGTACCAACTGACTGCTGCCCCCATGTCTGGCCATTTGTGACTCAATGCTTCAAGAAAGCAATGCAGAACCTCTTGATGGTACTTCTTAGTGACATTAGTATCTTCTGGGGTGTACCCATAAATCTAGGACTCATCACTGGTGATAACTGTGTTAAAAAGCTGGGATTATTGTTCACAGTATCCAGCTTGCCCTGTGCGATCTCCGAGCAAAGTTGCTTCTGCTCACTTGTCAGCAGCTGTGGCACAAATTTTGCTGAAATCCTCCTGAGGTGCAACTGTTCCTTTAAAATGGAATGAATGGATCCACTACTAATTTTAACCTCATCTGCAAGTTCTCTGGTTATAATTTGTCCATCCTGCATCACCAGGGTCCTTACACGATCAACAACCACTTCACTTGTGGTTGATGAGAACCTACCTGAAAGTGCCTCACTCTTCACTCATGAGTGGCGATCTCTGAAGCAGTTGCGCCACTCCTTTATCTGTAGCTTAATACAAAATTTGATGCAATAACGTTGTTCCACTCATTTTTTCCACAATACAATGCACACTCTCCAATCCCCTTGTTCGTAAAAAAAAAAAGGCAGATACTTTTTGAACAGCTCTCGTACATACCACTTTGAATTAAAATGTCTACCATGTAAATGCGACTACTATACTACAAACTTTATAAAGACTTACTATACTTTGGAACATTATGGAGGCGGGGAAGAGAAAAGCTGCCAGGCTGCCTAGGTAACATTCCAGAACTCAAAACTGTTAAGTATGTTTTCAAAATTAGATATCCTCTTTGAACAGCATAAGCGAAAAATTTTTTCTTCAGCAAAATGAGCACTTTTCTGAGTCAAAATTAGTTTCACTACAGGGTAAATGTCACTTATTTACACTTGGTATTGTAACCACAAACATTATCATTGTTCATTAATTCCAATAGATCAATGTGACTGTGTAGCAATAGCTAAAATGAATAGCTCTCTAAACGTGTAAATGAGAGCCACAGTTTTGTTTAAATTTCTAACAGAGAAACTACCATAAATTATTATTTAATTAATTATTAGAGGAAACAAATTAGCAAGGTAATTTTTCCCCCGTCACTAAATCGTGCATTCACACCGAGTTAGTGAACCTAGTTCTTTCAGAGTTGCCAGCACAGCTCTGCTGTCAGCGCACCTAAGAGCAATGCAGAGCACCTAGGTTTGATTCCCAATACTGCCAGGAATCTTGCATAGATAACTGAAACATAGTGCAATCACCCTTGTCAGTCCAATTGAGGAGTTATTTGAATGAGTAGCAGTTCCCATGTCATCAGCAATGGCTTGGAAAGCAGTATATTGATCACATATTCCTCCATGCCACATCCAATGATTACCACATGCCAGGCCTCGCCAAACAGTGATCTGTTAGCTCTCTGCCTGTGCTACTGCCTAGTGCTCCAAGTGCAGCGGCTGGTGAGGCTGAAGAGCAAGGAGTGACAGGAAAACGAAGGCTAGAGCCAAACGCCAGTCAGTTCGCCAACAGTACTACTTGCATTAAATTAGATTTATGTTCTGCTTTAGGAGTACTACGGCACCCATGCACTTGACCAAAAAAGAAAAGGGGAATAAGCCACTCATTCAATGCCGAAAGGGAATTGCCTTACTTTTCATATTGTTTATAAAGGCCAAGCAAAGAGATTAACATGCCATCACACTATTATGAGATAGAATGTCGTAACACCAACCCCAAAGATGATATGATGCACTTGTTTTCTGACAAACGACAGTGAATGGAGGCTGTAGTAAGGAAAGTGACCATTAAGGAATAAAACTTAGTTAATTGTATGTAGAGTCATGAAATATCTTTTACTGTTGACATCACAAATTATTTGAATTCTCTAAGTGTCTTCAAGCAAGGGAAGAATCATTTGGTAAGAAGATGTGGAGGAGAAGACTGATACTATCAAACAAAAATTAATCCTGAGGAAAAATCATCTCAAGTTCATGACATGAAACATTCACCATAACTCAAGGCAGTCTTTTGGGGATCAGACATGATTGAATACATTTCAGTAATTGAAACATTTCATCAAAAGTTCTCAAAGAATCTGCATGACAGGATGAATTTCGATGTGTGTGTCAGATCATTTTCACTTTTTACTGTTAATATACCTCATTACTTTCGACTTGATGTGAAAGACAAACTCAGCTCAACGACCTGTTTGTCCAATCCAGGAATTTACAAGACTTTATAAAATGTTGCCACAAGAGCAATATCCCCAACTGCACAGCCAAGCCACTTAAGTTAGTTCAATGTTTGGTCCAACAATGTGTGTTAACTTCTTTTTCTTTTTGTCTTTCTTCCTTGCGAAAAAGACAAAGTCCCACTAATGTTTGGGTTTAACAGATTACAATATCTGTAACTCCACGTGTCTGACTATATCACAAATCATAGTTCCAGAATTATTACAAATTCTAAAATTAAAATGTGTAGTACAAGTTCATAAACATCACACCATAATGTTAAATGCCTGTATGTAATGCTTTTTGTTAATTCTGCTCACAGTATTACCACCATATAATGTATTTATTTATATCAAGTAATAAAAATAACTGCTTTGGCAGCTAAATTAGACATGAGATAAACGCCTGCTTGTAAAAGTACACCGCAATATTCATATCAGCTGCACTGTGTTGTAAAATGCCTTCCTAAGATTCCACCTGTGTAGCCTTCGGCATGTAGCCGTCTTACTCACACTGCTCACAATAGTGCAGTGGTGGGGGAAGGCGAAGAGCTCAGCAGATTCAACTGCACTGATCTGATTGCCAGCCTGCTCCAGGAGTGCATATGCTGGCCAGGCCTACCATAGTCAGAGAACGACACTGCAGACAACCACAGCACATCGCCTTCAGAGCCTTATCATGGGGTTACCTTTTTTTAGTTATTTCACAAGCTGGTGATGTTCTACGTAAGTTAAAAAGTGTAATCACCACTCACGAGTTATGCCTTAAGCCTGTTCTTACTGCTGCCCATTAGGCAGTGCGAAGAGCAACCTGATGGTGGAACATATGATCAGTATGTCCCCATACCCTTCAGTCATTATTGCCCATAAATGAATGGTAATGGTGCTTGTCTACACAACATTAAATAAATGTGATTCAGAATGACATACTGTGAATGGTTTTTGTAAATGGGTAATGTACCATGTTCATTCCCCCCCCATCCACCCCACCCCCATTGAGTTTTTCACTTTCTTCACTCCTAAATGAAGGGCGCAGCTTATATTTGGACCAATGATGTGTTATCCCCTTCTCCCAAGAAACTAAAACCACTGTTTTTTCATGTGGAAACATACAGATTCTTGTTCCTGGGGAAGAAATATACGACAGCCTGTGTGCAGTAATAAAAAAGTGACTGGTGGTTTCTGGCAATCAAATCTTCAACACAGGGAATTTGATCACTTGTATCATTCACCGATAAGTCAACATATGTTTTGAATTAAAAAGTGGAATTGATGTTTAAAAAAAGAATCTCAGCATGTTGGTAAATATGACAGGAGAAAGTCTATAGCATAAGTCTACAGATTATATGGAACTTCTCTTCTGTTTAAACATATTAAGTGCAATTAATTACTAACACCAGATTAATGCAATGTGGAAACTAACAATTCTGACACAGTGCTTTCTCAAACATCAATAATATATCAGAAGCGAAAAATAATATGATGGGTGTGCTCAACATAACTTCTTAATTATCTTTGTGGGACATAGTGCTGAATGTCACGTCTCCCGAATTCTGGTGAATATATTACACAATATCAAAACATAAAAATATGCAATATATTATTTTCAAATGGTCAGGTATAAGACAAATTGAAATAGTATTTTAATATATTCATTTTTTGCAGTAACATTCACTGAATATTTACAAAATATAATCAATTTATTTATTAAAGAAAACAGTCAATATCACAATGAGAGCAAACCTGTAATGACAAGATTAAGATGAAGTCTTAACTGCACAACAGTGCTTTGGGCTCACTGCTCTTTAATTGTGCAGTTGTCATCAAGAATCAAACACTTGTACTTGTCTAAGTGCCCACAACAATCAATAATACAAACACAGGGAACCACAGTGGTGAACATCCACAAAAGGAATGTGAAGTTTACTTGGTAAACAATTGTATACCCGCTGTTGCTGCCAATATATAATTGTATATATACATATACGTTTGTACGTACACACACACACACACACACACACACACACACACACACACACACACACACAGCTCCACTCGCCTTGAACATAACTTCATTTCATTTCTTCTGTTTATAATAAATAAACAAAACATTTCAATCAATAACATTACTAAATTAAAACAAGAACTGATCAAGTAACTTTTTTTTATATTGGGACACTAATGAACACAATGGCCAATAAGCTATCAACAATTGATAAAATGTGTCTGACATCAATTCAACTCATTCCACCTAGAACTGAACATCTTGGCCTGAAGAAACGTGTGAAGAAACCATTTCATTCCACATGACTTCCACCATCTCCACTGTCCCATCATCTGCAACAGTCAGAACCTGCTTTGGCATATTTGATGTGTCATGCACTTCATCACCCTTCCCCACTTCCACTACCTGCACATATACAGCATTATTATCGTCATTCATATTCTGCACTAGCAATGTCTGTTCAACGGCAGAATTTTGTTCGGACATGTTCATAACACATATGGCTGTTGGAGCTGAATTTCCACCATTTCCATTTTGCATATGTTCCCCAGGCACAGAAATTCCATGATTCTGTGTTAAACTTGCAGTGTCCATTCGTAAACTATCACCACCATTCATTGCCACAGTGTTGAGAGTTGTCTCAATTCTTTGCATCTCTGAGACATTACCAACAGAGATCTGTGATGAACCATCTGGCACATGAGGAATATCTTGCAATGTTTGCTGTACAGAATCCAGTTTATGGGCTGACAGCTGGGGTGTACCAGAGGCAGCAGAAGTGACAACTGCTTCTGCTGCTGCTGCAGCAGCAGCACTTCTAGCAGTTATATATTCATTTATTTCAGCAGCTATCATTTGAACTGTTTCTGCATCTGAATCTGATGGACGATTCATATTGTCAGAAAATGGCTTTGTTGCCTGTCTGGAAAAGTTGCTGCTACTTGCTGATACAGGCCTAGAATTCTGTACAACAACTGATGTACCAGAAGTGCTGCTTTGTGGCATTTCCGTCCTTTTCTTGAGAGAACAATTATTTGAACACGACCCTGCTTTGATTTCACCGCCACAGAACTCGCAAAGATCTGGCTGCTTCTTCTTCACATGTTGTCGAATGTGATTTATCATAAAAGAATTTAAGTTTGTGGTATATTTGCACTTGTCACACTGCATCCAAATATCTTTTTTAGGGTCATTCTTCATTCTTTTGCCTGTTAAAGCATCTATAGAATTCTCACGTTCACTTTCTAGTTCAGCTAGAGCCGCTTTTCTTTTACGTGACTGAAAAACAAAAAAAAAAAAACATTGTTAGCACACAATCATAACATCTACAGCTTTCAAACAAATGCCTGCATTTCTTCAGACTAGGAAAAGACACACATCCTCTCCACTAATTTTGACTGGAACTGGAGACAAATGCTATAGTATTAATGTCTCAGCTACATTCTATGTACTAGATGTTCTTGGCACATTAATATTAGTTCAAAAGTAAACACAACTTACATCAAAGAAATGTCCATACGTTACTGGACCATTAAAATAAAAGGAGGAAGACAACTAAAAAACACTGAACACTGGAAACTGTGAGAGGGATGTTTGGTGATCTTAATCAAAATGAGAAATCTGCACTTACCACAAATAGGGAGTATAACAGCTAGAGCCTTAACCATTCCTTTTATGAATATGTATAGACTTTTTACAAATAATTTTGCAGGAATTTGTGGCTGCAAATTGTACTCTTCACTATTTTTAAAAATTGTTACCGAATGCAACAATTTTATTAATGGTATATGATTTGAGAGCAACCCAGAAATGTGCCAATTCATAGCCATGTACCGAGTGAGAAGAGGACAGTGTTAAAAGAGCTAACAGGTTTTTGGTATACTGCTGGTGTTGTACAAAGAGAAGTCGCAACAGCAGAAAATTTTAGTGAAATGCAGGAAAGACTGCTGAGGATCATACGATTACAAAATGAAAGTACACTCACTGGAAACAGGTACTTCCATAAAATACCTAAGAGCATGAGTATTAAGCAATTTGAAGTTGAGTAACCACATAAAATTAATCATGAGTATGGCAGATGCCAGACAGTTTCACTGGAAAAATCCAAAGAAATTTAATTCATCAGCAAAGAAACTAGCTTACAAAACACTTGTTTGGCCAATACAATAATACTGCTTGTCAGTATGAGATCCATACCAAACAGGACTGATAGAGGAAATAGAGGAGATACACAGGAGGACAGTCTGTCCAGGAACCCTTGTAGTGAAACCCATTGTTCCTGTCTGACAAAATGGCTGCTGAAGAGCGGCTACCACTCACTCTGATCGGGGGCTCACCTAACGGGCACTACCCAGCCGAGGCAAGGGCTGCCAGGCAAGGCGGTTTTGCTGAGAGTTCTGATGTGCCAAAAACACGACCAACCACTCCCAGGCATACATGAGGTGATGACAGCTTAGGTACCAGAAGTGTATTGCCTCTGTTGTCAGGGTACTCAGCCAGATCAATACTGGCTTCACTTGCTGGTGACCCAAGTTGGGAGGGAATAGAGGGTTGGGGGCAGAGAAACCCATGCCAGGGGCGCTAGGAGGGGACTTCTTTCCCTAATAGCTCACACTACACAAGCAATTTAGGAAGGGAGGTCAAACCCCAAGGTGGATAAAAAAGGGAGAGTGGAAACATGAGACTCAAGACCGAAGAGGAATGTATTTCGCCTTTTTCTTGCTCTAAGGTATCATCAGTGGGATCTGTAAAGATACAGTTATGTTATTTTTAGATTCTCAAACAGTTCACATCACAACTTTTTATGTAAATAAGTAATTACTTATGGTTTGCTGTGATCTGCATTTCCTCTCATCTAGCTTGGAGGTCACACTACCAAACTTTTTCACACTGTTCACCATGTTTCTCCTCCTTTTTTGTGGTGGACTATAATTCTTTTGCCACTCGATATAGCTATTTCTTCGGACACTGTGCTTTTAACAACATAAATATTGTAACTTCATTACACGTTTCATCCTCTTTGGTTTGTTTACCTACATCTTGCCAACCTCATGAAAGTATAGGTTCAAAACCAACTTCTATTCATGATGTTTGTATCGCTATCGCGCACGCACGCGTTTGTGTGTGTGTGTGTGTGTGTGTGTGTGTGTGTGTGTGTGTGTGTGGGAGAGAGAGAGAGAGAGAGAGAGAGAGAGCGCTGACAAGTGTGAGCGTGGGCAAGGGGTTTGAGTGCAGTGTGTCAAATATAAATGT
Source organism: Schistocerca cancellata (assembly GCF_023864275.1). Classification (NCBI taxonomy): domain Eukaryota; kingdom Metazoa; phylum Arthropoda; class Insecta; order Orthoptera; family Acrididae; genus Schistocerca; species Schistocerca cancellata. The sequence goes on along the minus strand of NC_064626.1, from coordinate 485,038,703 downwards.
ACTAGCTGTTAATGACTGACAAAGCTTTGGTGACGGCTGATTTGACCTTTCGTTTCAATGCTCTGTGGAGGGGTTCATGGATAAGTGAGTGTAAAGATGTTTGTGGCAAAACAAGCTGGGACATTTTTTACTTCCCCCCTTTTTGTGCCATCTGCCTCCTTAAAATTCATTTTTTCGTGTCTGACTAATTACCATTAACATATGTGAGTATAATCCGTATTTTCATAAAAGAGAAAGGTTGGCCCTCGGGTTTAAAGAATATAACGCCAGATCTAATTTTGTGCTTAGTTTTATGTATGTGATTGATTTTCTAATTTATATCGACTATTCCTAGTTAGTATCTTTTGTTATTGGGTGAAATCAGTAATTGTTTCGTAACTTACTGTTGACTTATATACAAATATAAATTCTGTACTAATTATAAACATTTGGAAGTACAACTAATAGTATTCTTAAAAGAATCTATTTGGCTCTTTTCGAAAACATGTTAGCAAAGCCAGCCCTTAATTAACAACAAAATAATTAACAGTTTTGTCAAAAGTATTGTTTGAGTAACGATATCTGTTAATTTCATCGTTTGAACAAATAATTTGGCCTAACCCTTGTAGTAGAAGAAACTGTTAAAAAGAACAAATTTTTCTATGTATTCAGTTGATTTAATGAGTTAAGTTTTAAACGTAATTTCTGTAAATTAAAACATCAAACAACGTGTAATTTCAGTACCTATTATTGTAAAGATATATAAGGGCCTGGTTCTTGGTCACAAGACAGTCAGTCCACGGCCAAGTTTCAGACAGAAACCTATGTTGGTTAGAACAACAGCAATGCATCAAATTAACTGTGAAATAAGTGTGTAACACAATTAGGCCATGTGTTAAAACATTGGCATTGTGTGTTCCGTACATACCTTTCTGTTCTTGAAGAACTGTGAACTTTGTGGTTAGGTTTTTACTACTCGTAGATGTTCAATAGTAAACTATTGTAGCAGTATGTGGAGGTTTGTCTGCAAACTATTAATGAGACTTATGGAAAGTTAAAACAATAGTGCACTGGGCATATATAACTGTGTAGTATTGCGGGGTTGTGAACAGTGAAAGTAAACTACTGTGGAACGCAACTCTACATCTGTCGGCTACATTATTTAAAGTAGTCAGTGTTGTACTTCCATGCCCCATTTTTCAGCCAGTATCACAACACAGTATGTCAACACTGAGGACAACAAACGAAGAAATAAATTAGGGTGAACCGCCACATGTTGAGCGACATTATGATCATATTAAAACAAAACTGTATTGTTATAGATCCCACTGATAATGTCTTAGAGCAAGGAAAAGGCGAAACGCGTCTGGGAAAAATAAATTAGGTTGCAGCTTCAGAAGGTGGTTTTATTTGCAAAACAAGTATTTCTGTGCTTGTTGCGGAGGATCACCACACAAACAAACTTGTTATTCCCGCCACGCCAGGCATTTCCATGTGGTCTATACCAGAAATTCAGAAGCCTTCATCTGAACATCCATAAAACCATACAACACATAAAATTAAACACATGCAAATGTAACGATCTTGTACCTAAATAAATCAATGTAAAAATTAAACACAGTTCACCCAGTATCTAAAAAGCAGTGTCAGGGTGTATACATGGACAAGGAAAAAAATTTCCCGGATTTATCCCAGATTTCCTAATTGAAAATACACTTTCTCCCGGGTGAAAATACAATTTTTTCCGTGTTAAGTGCCAGTATACTTTTCCTTGGCACTGAAAAACTTATCATTGTTTTGAATGTTTATGGTTTTATACGTTGACGTAGAATTTCACTGCACTTTATAAAACAATACTCGGGGGTGGGGGTGGGGGGGGGGGGGGGTGGAACACGTTTTGGAAAGATCTTTGATGTGCGCTGTACGCTGCATATTTTCATGTTACGAAGATATAAATTCGAATTCCACCAAACACCGCATGTTACTTTCCAAGGCATTGAAATCGAGATTGCGACGCGCTTTTGTAAGCCAGTCATAGCTCATGTCACGTGATCTCGCCAGCTGATGACAGCACAGGACACGTGATGTAGTCAGTCAATAGCAAGATCACTCTTAAGTAGCGCCAACACACAAATTAGAAAATTTGATAGTTTAAATTAATATTCATAGTGTTGCTACAAGAAAAACAGAGGTTTCACATATAATTGTAGTCTCTAATACTATAGTTCAATTCTTTTATCTTGGCGGCTCGCGCATGCCCGCCCAGACGCGGGAGATTGCTGCGTTGCCAGTTGCACACGACGCACGCGCCAATAGAAGCAGCGCCATAGTATAGCATAGTTCGCAAGCTTACGTTTAGGGGGGAGCGCGCAGTTCATGAAGTAAACTGTAAAGCCACCACGGCCGCATTAACCCTTTCACTGCAACAAAGACGTGCTCCCTGCATTCCGCGCTGTGCGCGATTTTGTCACTGCACTGCTCACCTGTGCAGACACATCGTGTTCCGACTGCTTTGACACTTATCAATCAATTCCACAGAAACTATTTGGCCCAAAAATTTGATTTTTACACATCTTCTTGACTGATACCTTCCCCCCCATAAATGACTTAATTTTGTTTCGATGTTCAACGCAGTTATTATGCAGCATTAAATATAGTAAACCATTGCACGAAATTTTGAAGAGTTTGCAGAGGTAAGAGTCCATAGAGTATACTTTCCGTATGGTCGATTTTAGTTGCCACAATGTTGAGAATGAAATGTGGACAAGATACCTAAATTTCATATAAAATTTACTGTATAATAATAGCTCATTTAAGTACCACATAGGTGTCGTATGTAATATTGAGAAATATTCCGTCTTTCGTGACTGTAACAAAAGTTTTATTTACACTGAGCACGTTTGGCTTTATTTTAAAGCATTTCAATCAATCAAAAGGAAGTAGACAAAATACATTAAACAAAACTGTGGACTTACAAAAACATTAGGACTTGAATATACCGTCTATCAGTGAAGTGCTCTGAGCTATGTCAAATATAATTTTTGTGTGTGGCACACACAAACATCATTTATTTGCTAAAACACTGATCTGCCAACACAAACGTTGAATATTGTGTTACCGCAGCACAAAACTACGAAAGGTGACTTGGCAATGGAGGAGACAAAATACTGTCCACTGAAGATGCTTCAAAAGAGAGAAACGCGTCTGGTCTAAATAAGTCCCTTATTACAGTTGCAGAAGAGGAATATATTTCAGTACCATTGGTAAAACTGCGACAGTGGAACAAAAACAAGAAAGAGATCATGAGTACCATTGTGTATGTACCATACCTTTCCTTGATTGAAGTGCTGTAAAATAAAGCCAAACGCGTCCAGTGTAAATAATACTTTTATTACAGTCGCGAAAGACGGAATATTTCTCAATATTACATACGACACCTATGTCGTACTTAAATTAAATGAGATATTGTTATACAGTAAATTTTATATGAAATGGGTATCTTGTCCACATTTCATTCTCAACATTGTGGCAACAAAAATCGACCATACGGAAAGTATACGCTATGGACTTCTACCTCTGCAAACTCTTCAAAATTTCGTGCAATGGTTTACTACATTTAATGCTGCATAATAACTGCGTTGAACATCGAAACAAAATTAAGTCATTTATGGGGGGAAGGTATCAGTCAAGAAGACGTGTAAAAATCAAATTTTTGGGCCAAATAGTTTTTGTGAAATCGAATGATAAGTGTGTCAAAGCAGTGGGAACACCATGTGTCTGCACTGTGATGACAAAATCGCGCACAGCGCGGAATGCGGCGAGCACGTGTCTGCAGCAGTGAAAGGGTTAATGAAGAGACAAAGCACTAGAAATTTCAAAAAATTGCATTCAAACGAATATAATTCATGAAGTAAGGCACTTCGATATTGTTTTTAAATAATGAAAATATTAAGCACTGCACAAGGTCTGAACTCTAACCTTTCGGAACTCTAACCTTTCGCGTAGCATCGCAACACCTTAACCGATATGCTAACGCACCTCGACTCACTACACAACTTCATGAGTGACTACATAACGCTATGATGACTATAACACGTCACGCAAAATACTGACAAACACTGTTGGTATAACTATGAATTACTCACGCTTCGTCAAAGTACAATAGGAAATAAACAATTACCGCTGTTCTTTATTGCGAAAAAGCGGTTCGTGAGAGTGATACGAACACCTTTCCTTGCTATCGCCTGAATTAGAAGTCTTATTGCTTGTTCGTTTAATTAATTAATAGAATATGAAGCAATTGGTATAAAGAATGCATTTTCCAAACTTTCTATAAAAGAATGTCTGCTATCAAGACATTGCTTTTGTTATATTACTTTATTTATGACTGAACGTTTCTAAAACTGAAGACACTCATCCATGCTCTGCACTGCAGTCAAGATGTGGCAACGACGTTCTCTGTTCATTGGCTGACTGTGTTTTGTGACGTCAGATGCGCAGAACGAACCTAAACTCGGCCGCCAACATAAATGACGCGCACTTTAATAAGCTGCAAGAGAAGCTAAGCTTCCACATATAATGTTGATCTTTTTTGCGCGTCTTACACTTTAAGATATATCACACAAATGTGCCAGTAAAATTTTTAATAACGACGTAAGTGTCTGATCTTCTGGGCTCGAAATTCTTCTAGATGGTCGTCCTCAAAGAGTTGAGAGTCAAACGCTCTGTGATTTAAGAAATTCATCATACATTCTCGCATATAGTTCATCTTGTGTAAAAGGAAATTTACTTTGAAAGTAACACTTTTCAAACCGCCATCCGCAATGTTTTCCGTGACCTGTCAGAAACTGATTCGTTTCAGCAGTTGCCAGAGAGTGCCAGATAACAGGCGCCACCGCTCTTGCGCTGCTACGATGACACAGGGAGCCTGTATGTTCATACATGTAAAATATTAAAAGATCTTGCACTATGTCACAAAAGAAACAAGACATCAGAGGACACTTCAAGTTCATCGGAATTTTGTGAACCATACTAAAATGCATAATTGGGCGTAAAGTGCACATTTGTACGCCCAGATTCGGATGTAAATTTTCTTGAGTACCAGTACTACATTATCTCATGTTTGGTTCTTTATTGTGGCATAATGCCATGCGAGCTAGAAGATGGAAAATGTGCACTTGAAATGCAGCAAACAGTTGAATCTAGCCAACAGTGTGAAATTAAACACTCCGTTTCAAATAAATTGACTGCCTCAGCGCAAAAGATTTAACAAAGCGACAAAAATAACTTCATTGTTCTGCAAGGTGATTAATGCTTCACTGTCAGAAAGGTGGAAATAAAACCTGAAAATAGCATATTTTAGCCTACCGTAATTATGCGAACGTATTTTCATTCATTTAATAGCTTCCGGACACAGAAATCCATTTTGTTTTCATCTGATGTGAGAGTAATAAATGAAGAGGAAACAGCAAAATCACTAAATGTATACACAGGTCACGTGGAGACGACCCACCTCCCCACCTGCTCTGTGCATCAGCCCCGGATCTACGACATTTCCGAACCGGAGCAATGCTAGATAGTGGCACCCAGCCACACATCCGTAGCCAGAAGCGGGAGAAGGTACTACCCATACGCTACTCGACGGCGCATGCACAAGAGTCCGCCCACAACTGCTCAAACAAATCTAATGTCAACAGCTGTCACGTCACGCTCATTTGTCGTTATATGAATCATTGTATAGTCTTTCTAAAGCCTTTGACACACTTTGCTGTTGGCAGACGCTTGTATGAGCACCATGTTTTGTTGTTGTATGTGGCGGATTTCCTTTGCGACTTAAGTTGTATTTTCATTTTTTCTTCCTCCTGTTAATGTTTTGTGGCTGCAGTATTATCCTGCAGACGCGGGATACAAAAAATGGCTCAAATGGCTCTGAGCACTATGGGACTTAACTTCTGAAGTCATCAGTCCCCTAGAACTCAGAACTACTTAAACCTAACTAACCTAAGGACATCACACATCCATGCCCGAGGCAGGATTCGAACCCGCGAGATACAGTAATATCCTTTGTTGGAGTATTGGTTCTTACCACTCAAAATCACAAAAATTTAACTGAAAATTAGAACAATGGAACATTCCTGGAATTCTAAAAAATGCCCGGGTTTTTCCCAGTTTTCTCCCGGATGAAAAATTCCCGGGTTTTTCCCGGATATCCCGGTTGTCCCGGGTCGTGTACACCCTGAGTGTATGCTGCTCAGAAAATATGGTTAAAGTATGAAATCAGACCCCTATACTCTAAAAAACAAGCACTAAATTATGAGTTACATAAGACACATTTAAAACTTGCATACACCATTAATAATACGATAGTTTTCTCTCATCTGGTCAATAAGGTCAAAAAGCATACAAAAACTGCTGTACAAAGAATTAAAGCAGTTCATAGAAAAAAGATCAATCAACTCAAAAAAAAAAACTCCGTCACAACACAATACCTTTATAAGCAACCAAGAAAAAAACACACAAAAATTCTACCCAAGATTAGTGAACCTTACAGACATGCAACTGAACAGTAAAGAAAGACAGCTGTTGGAGAAAGGATTAAAATACAATGTAAATTCAGAAATAGATGAATGTTGCATAGAAAATCTAGTTATAGAAGCAGAAAGTGTTTTGACTAGGGAAGATAGGCACAAAAACTACAAAAAACACAGAATCTGCAACACTCCGAAAACTTTGGAGGAAACTTCAAAATGGAAATGTTATCATTCCAAAAGCAGAGAAAGGGAACACAGTTGTACTGACAGACAAAAAAAAAATTATTGGAAAAAAAACATTCATCTCACAAAATAACATTACAAAATTAAAATCAGACCCAATAAACAGATTCCAGACAAAAGTAAAACACACTCTGAAAAATATAGACATTGTACTGAATAACATGAAGAAAAGGAAGTCGAAACAGATTAATCACACTGCACCTGTCCTCTGAAGCCAACCAAAAATCCACAAACCGAATACTGGATTTCAGGAAACCCCACTTACAAGCTGTCAGGATACATATTAAAACTGCTGTATGAAAAATTCAAAGTACAGGAAGACAGAACCATTAAAAACACTACACAGCTCATACAACAAATAAAAGGTATAAAAATCCCAGACACAACAACAATCCTCTCATTTGATATAGAAAACATTTATTCCAACATAAAAGACGTACAATAGCGACCATAGATAAGAACCTGAAAACTTGCAGTCAACTCCTGGATGAACAGACTAAAAAAATACTCACACAAATAAAGCTCATAACAAAACAAAATTACTTCCAATTCAATAATGAATTTTATTTACAAGAAGATGAATTACCAATGGGGTCCCCCGTTTCAGGAGCTTAGCAAATATTTTTGTAAACCACAATGAACAAGTCATTTTCACAAAAATAGTAGCAAAAGAGTACAATAAATTATATTGGTTCAGGTATATGGATTACATCCTTTGCTTAATAGACAAACCACAAACAAAGACTGAAAAACTACATGCTGGCATCAACAAGGTACATAAAAATGTAAAATTTACAGTTGAAAGTGAACAGAATAATCAAATTAACTCTCCGGATATAACAATCAAAAAACAAAATAATAAGCATATGTTTGAAATTTACTATATTCTCACAGCAATGGACATTATCATTTCCAAATCTTCGACCCACCCATACTCACAACAGCAAGCAGGACTTCGACACATGCTCCATAGACTCAACACAGTGCCACTCACCAAAGAAAACTATCAAAAGGAACTAGACATAATGATGCAGATAGCACAAAACAATGGTTACAATAGTAACATTCTCACAAAGCTAAACAACAAAACTAAAAGTAAAATAAAAGCAGAAAGCAACAAACCACAGACAACACCACAACAGAACCAAACACAAACTTGTTGTCCCACAGCAACTACACAGAACAATCAGCAAAATATGAAAGAAAACACAAGATGGTAGACAATGACATACAAACACAAACTCACACATAAAATCACCAACATTTTCAAAAGACAGGGAATAAATATAGCATACACAGCAGATAATTCTATACGAAAATACACCCCAAAGCTGACAAAAAACAGACATACAGCAGAAAGCAGGTATATATCAACTACAGTGTAACACTTACGAAGGCTGATACACATGACAAACATGTATAACTTTTGAAGTCAGATACACATGAGAGCCTGGAAATATGGGACAAACCACTCCACATTTGCAGAACATATAACAGAACATTACCACAAGCCAACCATTAGAGAAAAATACATGAAAATAATTAGAATCAACACCATCTAACCCTGCAAGAAAATTACCACATACAGAAAACCAAAGCAGAAAGGAAAACCCTGTTCAATGATCAAGTATACATGCCAAACAATTCATTGTTTACATTAATAGATAAAATAATAAAATGATGCTCCTGAAGAGGATTAATATCATAATATCACCCAACAGCTTTACACTCACTTCTCCATGAACTCCTCCACAGAGCATTGAAACGAAAGGTCAAATCAGCCGTCACCAAGGCTTTCAATCAGTCATTAACAGCTAGTACATTCATATTTGACACACTGCACTCAAACCCCTTGCCCACGCACACACTCTTCAGCCCTCTCTCTCTCTCTCTCTCTCTCTCTCTCTCTCTCTCTCTCACACACACACACACACACACACACACACACACACACACACACACACACAAACATCAAAAATAGAAGCTGGTCTTGAACATATACTTTGTTATGGTGGCAACATGTAGGTAAACAAACCAAAAAGAAGGAAACACATAATGAAGTTACAATATTTACGTTGTTAAAATCACAGTGTCCGAATAAGTAGCTAAATCAAATGGCAAAAGAATAATAGTACACCACAAAAAAAGGATGAGAAACCTGGGGAACTGTGGGAAAAAATTCAGAATACAAAATTTTGTTCATGTATTGGTGATAAAGTGGTAGTGTAACCTCAAGGTCAGAGGAAAGGAAACAGATCACAGCAAACTGTTCAGTAATTACTTATTTACATAAAAACTCAGAGTGTGAACTGTTTGATAATTAAAAATAACGAAACTGTATCATTATCGATCCCACTGATGAGGCCTTAGAGCTAGGAAAGGGCGAAACGCGTCTGGGAAAAATAAGTCAAGTTGCAGCAAGAAAAGGCGGTTTTATTTACAAAACGAGTTATTTCTGTACTTGCTGCAGAGGTGGTCACATAGACAAACTTGTTACTTTTTGTCTTATATAGGTGTTGCCAACCCCAGCACCATATTCTGCCTGTTTACACATCTCTGTATTTCAATACGCATGCCTATACCAGTTTCTTTGGTGCTTCAGGGTATTACGACATCAGAGAATAACTTCCATGGTACTATATGATGCCGAAAAGGGCGAAAACTGTAGGGAATACTGAGACTAGAATAAATTTCAAAAATAACTTGAGGCTGTAAGATGCAAGTGTTATTCTTAGATGAACAGTTTGACACAAGTGAGAAATTGAGAAATTAATGGTGGGCCACAAACCATTCAGAAGACTGAGGATTGCCTCCCACCAACCACCCCCACCGCCCAAAGAAAGCGAGGGGGGGGGAGGGGGGGGTAGTACACTTCAGAAATTGGAAAGCATGACTGGCTCCACAGTTAACACACCATTGTAGTTCCTCATATGGTGTGTTTTCATGAAGTGGGTGACCACAGTCTCCGCAAACTGGGTTGTCTGTACAAAGGGAAGGCGTGACCAAACTGTTGGCATTTAAAACACATAAGAGGGTAGGAAATAACAACAGTAGACCAAGATTTTAACATTACCATGAAATGAATTCCCCTCAAAACTGATGATTTAAGTTCCATTGTCAACCCTATTGTCTGGCAAGCCTTGACATACACAGTGTACAAAGTGGACCTCTTCTTTCTCCATGTTTTTGTATAATCCCTCACCTATTTGCTGTAGTAAGTGATGATCAAAAATTGAACCTGTGAAATGTTCACAATCTTGTGAACCAGGTACATCACAAAGTATCTCACAAGACAGTAATGCTTGGGGCTGGGTAGGGCTGATGTTTTAATTAAGACAAAACCACTTCGTAATTTACTGAGGGGACATATCTAACCAAATACATTTTTAATATTAACTAAAAAGAAAGCTCAGTAGATAGAGTGTACCCTCCATCAGTTTGGGCACAAACCAGGGACTGAGAGGGACACACCTGTGCAGTTGGTTTGATTTTATTTCCTCCCATGGCACAGTCAAGCAGAAAATGTTCTTGAGGTTATAATGATTTGCACTGAAGGGTTGAGGTCCATTTGAAGAGTTTGCCAGAACCTCTGTGTTTATTTTAGCTGTGCAAGGTATCCACTATGATATCGCCTACTCCGGTTGGGGACTCTCCCCATGGGACTATTGAGCAAGAGCACTCATCATCTTCACCGCTACACCCAACTCAGTAATGTGGAAATTTGTCATTTACAGAAGAAAAATAGCCCATGCAGATTTGTCCCTGACTATGCACAGAAAACATTTACTTTCGGCATATCTCATTCATGCACCAGAATTTCACGAAGATTTACAGTGCCTCACACTTACAATGTGGCGATTAACCTTTCCAGATATAGAAGGTTGCTTTGTAACTGAATACCAGCTTGGAGGTGAAGTGTTCATCCTCAAGTGCTTCCTGCACTGTGAGGCAAAACTTCAGGCACCAGCCATAATTTTTCAGTTTTAATTGCTGTACGAGCTGTAGATAGTACCGTATGATGTGTAACCGCTGTCGCAAGGTCTTTGCTGTAATATTCCAAGCTCGTAGCTTGCATGAGCCCCTGATTTTCTTTTCTCTCTCACTCTCTCTTTTTGACTGCATATGAAACTTGCTCTTACATTCTTCACAGTTGCATCTAACATTCTTGGTAGACAAGTCCTTTTTGTTTACAGGTACAACTAATGTCCATAAACTGTCGATACCAATGCATAGTGCTATGTTTACAAGGCCGCTTTTTTCCATAATTCCTTCTAAATACACATTGCACTGTTGCAACAGATAAACGTCTCACATATTCAATCACACAAAAGCTGTTTTCTTGTTTTGTTGCCATTTTATCTATGCACTACACTCTTAATGCCAACTGGTGGGAATAATGCAAACACTGGTAGTTTACAGTTGTATTCAGGCATGAATCATATTTGTACATGTAATACTTTGGAAAATTTAGAACTGCGAAAATGAATATCATTGATAGTAGCCCTGTAGTCAGAGATGAACTTTAAGTGACAGGAAAGAAAGAAGTACTGCAATGTCTTGGGAGCCCCATGCTTGCCACGCATGTACTCGCAAAGGAGTTGTGAGCCTCTAGGGAGGAAGAGTAAATGACAAATTTCCACATTAATGAGTTGGGTGTAGGGGTGAAGATGATGAGTGCTCTTGCTCAATAGTCCCATGGGGAGAGTCCCCAACCGGAGTAGGCGATATCATAGTGGATACCTTGCACAGCAAAAAGAAAGTAGACAGAAGCTAACTGCAGCCCTGAAGCTCAAATTTATTCCTATTTCCAACCCCAACAAAACAAGCAGATTTCCATCCCAATACACTCAGATAAAATTTCTGAACCAAATTTGATTTGTAAGGGGTAGTTTATAATATTATTTCTAACATACTTGTTCATTTCTTGTTCTGATACATATATTTTGAACTAAAAAATAACCTCTAATTACAGGCAAATACACAACACACATGCCAGGATTCTATTATAGAATCAGATCCCAGAAACAAAACAAAATACAGAAAATATTCTTGATGTGAAGTGCCAGTTTTACAAAAGAAGATTGCAGTATGTCTAGCATGAATGTGAAATAGAAGTACACTACATGCCTGCAGAACATGAAATAAGAATGACAATGCTGAAAACGCCAACAGCCTTGCCACAGTAGTAGCACCATTTCCCGTCAGATCACTCAAGTTAAGCACTGTCAGGCTTGGCTAGCACTTGGATGGGTCACCATCCAGTCTGCTGAGCACTGTCGACAAGCGGGGTACACTCAACCCTTGTGAGGCAAATTTAGGAGCTACTTGGTTGAGAAGTAACAACTCTAGCCACAAAAACTGACAACAGCTGGGAAACCGGTGTGCTAACCACAAACCCATTCAGATCAGCATCCAGTGACACATAAAGGCTGAGGATGACACTGCTGTTGGTCAGAAAGGTTAGGGTCTTCCGAGTCCTGTTCAGATGGAGTTCAGTTCAGTTTAATACTGAAAACAGGTAGAGAACTTTACCAAAAAGAAATGAAAAGAAAACCAGGCTTTCAAACTGAGACTTTTGTTAATTTATCCCAATTATGTGTATGTTTTATGTAAATATATTCAGTAAAGCCACCTTCATTACACTGTGGCTCCTGTTAACTGTATTTTCTGACTGTACTGAAATTTCTTTGTAGACTCTTCTAACAAACACAGTACCATCTGCTTTTAAATTCCTCATCCAATGCACTGACGCCTATGTCGTATTGAACAAGTCAAATGTTGCAGCTATAATAATGTGTGGTATAACTTAAATCCTAAACTCAAACGTCTTAGCATTTTGCATATCAACAAACATTACCAGATGCAAATAAAGTGGAAAGTGGGAAAATTCCCAGATCTGACCTGAGACCGAATCTGATATCCTCTGGACTGTATTGCAGGATGCAACTACTGAGCCACCACCCGATACTGACAGATTTACATATGATTTGCTACCACATTTCATCAATGTGCATGCAATTACCACAGCACTTTTATTATAGTTAAAAATTTAATACACACTGTGTAGTTATTGCTACTCAAGGCTAGAGAACATTTTTGTAACTGGTGTTCAGTTGTTATTGGCTGCTGTCAAACTCAATGTTCTTACCCCTCCATTGCAGAGCTTGTTTTTAGGAAACCAATTTGATGGAGAAAATATCTAAGGTAGTGTCCGACACACATAATACTATATAGCACGTTAAACATAGACTTTTTAATTTAACTTGTATGTACTCAGTATTTGATGTTTGTTGCCATATGGCAACATCATGCTTATATCACAGAATACTTGCAATATTTTTATTTACTTACATGAATAAACTGATTGAAGAAAGATACAAAGATTGAATCACCAAAAACATGCACCACAAATATTTCGATAACAGAAGCCACAGATTGGAATGGGAGGCACGAACCCGCCCATGCAACCCCTAAACAGTTTCAAATTTATATTTATTTTAAGAAGGTACAAATATTTTAATGGGTATATGCCTATTAACAGTACCACAATAAAAGTAGACTAAATTAGAATGTCAGTGGTGTTTTTTATAGGAACCTAGTGCACATAGTTTCTGAGATATCTTAATTTGTTCCATGTTTTCGTACAAATGAATGTGAATTTCACGTAATGTGTATATGCAGCTAATTTTAGGATTTTACTGTCAATAGGCATCATCCCATTTAAAAAATTTGTAGCATTTGTATAAAACTAACCTTTTGACAATGTCTCGAAAATCTTTGTATTGGCTGCAAATACGCACACCCTTGCCTACAATTCAACTGTGTAAAAGCTACACACACACACACACACACACACACACACACACACACACACACATTATATATATTCATGAAATCCTCCCCACTCCACCAAGAGTGTCTTTCCGCCGTCCACCTAACCTTCGTAACCTCTTAGTTCATCCCCATGAAATCCCCAAACCACCTTCCCTACCCTCTGGCTCCTACCCCTGTAACCGCCCCCGGTGTAAAACCTGTCCCATGCACCCTCCCACCACCACCTATTCCAGTCCTGTAACCCGGAAGGTGTACACGATCAAAGGCAGAGCCACGTGTGAAAGCACCCACGTGATTTACCAACTGACCTGCCTACACTGTGAAGTGTTCTATGTGGGAATGACCAGCAACAAACTGTCCATTCGCACGAATGGACACAGGCAGACAGTGTTTGTTGATAATGAGGATCACCCTGTGGCTAAACATGCCTTGGTGCACGGCCAGCACATCTTGGCACAGTGTTACACCGTCCGGGTTATCTGGATACTTCCCACTAACACCAACCTGTCTGAACTCCGGAGATGGGAACTTGCCCTTCAGCATATCCTCTCTTCTCGCTATCCGCCAGGCCTCAATCTCCGCTAATTTCTAATTTCAATCTGCCGCCGCTCATATCTCACCTGTCTTTCAACATCATCTTTGCCTCTGTACTTCCGTCCCGACTGACATCTCTGCCCAAACTCTTTGCCTTTACAAATGTCTGCTTGTGTCTGTGTATATGTGGATGGATATGTGTGTGTGTGCGCGAGTGTATACCTGTCCTTTTTTCCCCCTAAGGTAAGTCTTTCCGCTCCCGGGATTGGAATGACTCCTTACCCTCTCCCTTAAAACCTATATCCTTTTGTCTTTCCTTCTCCTTCCCTCTTTCCTGACGAGGCAACCGTTGGTTGCGAAAGCTAGATTTTTGTGTGTATGTTTGTGGTTGTTTGTGTGTCTATCGACCTGCCAGCGCTTTTGTTTGGTAAGTCTCATCATCTTTCTTTTTAAATATATATATATATATATATACCTAAAAACAAAGATGATGTGACTTACCAAATGAAAGTGCTGGCAGGTCGACAGACACACAAACGAACACAAACATACACACAAAATTCAAGCTTTCGCAACAAACTGTTGCCTCATCAGGAAAGAGGGAAGGAGAGGGAAAGACGAAAGGATGTGGGTTTTAAGGGAGAGGGTAAGGAGTCATTCCAGTCCCGGGAGTGGAAAGACTTACCTTATGGGGAAAAAAGGACGGGTATACACTCGCACACACACACACACACACACACACACACACACACACACACACACACACACACACACACACACATATATATATATATATATATATATATATATATATATATATATATATATATATATCCTTTCACGTCTGAAATATTTGCAGTGTACGTGTTAGGGCGATTCATCCCGTATAAACATGCTCCTAAACAAAATCTTGAATATTTTAATGTGAAAGAACAGTTTATTATTTTTCAAGCATTTCTGTTGTATTCTTGAACAATTTGATACCTCATGTCATCACTGAGAGTGGAATTTCAAGAAATAGTTCTTATTTACAATGAAACATAAATGCACCTTGCATTTCACATTCTTCACTCTCATTATTCCCTTTCTTAATGGAAGTTACTTCCATATCCTTAACAGGCAAGTGTCTTTTGTCATCCAGTCACATGAGTTTTTCAGGCAATACTGCAGTCGGTCCCTCCTTTTACTCTGCAGTACAGGAGCTCTCAATTGAATTACTTCTAGGTCTTCTTTGCTTTCTTGTCTCGTTTTTCCACCGGAACAACAACTTGTATTGAACTCAAGCTATTTGTAGGTGTGCTTTTCCAATGCATTCCAGTTGATAGAGCAAGTCAGCTAATACAAGTCTGCTTTTCCATGGAATTCCACTTGATAGCACATCTCTTGTGTAAAGAAAGCAAGCATTCACTACCATCAGATCAAGCATATGAAAAAATATTCTGAGGTCCCATTTCTTGGAACGCATCTACATCCTGTACAATGTCACACAATCCACAAGATCTACACCTCCAATGAACTGGTTATATTCCACTACCACCCTGGGGAAAGCCACCTTGACTGATTTCCTCAACTTCTTGTAAAATTTTTCTAGTTCAGTTATTGAGTTTGCTCAACAACAAAAAAATCTACTGTACCCCTTCCAGATTTCTTGTCACAGTCAAACATTGCTTCAGACAGTTGGATCGAACAGTACCTACTTAGACTGTAGATTACTGTTTCTGTTAGTTCCATTTGCAGATCAGAATTACAGACTCAGCTGTCAAAGAATATTTTACAATTTCTGTGCTCTGGCATTACACTGGTCAGTCTTATACCAATATTTCCAGTGGTTCCTGCTAGAAATATGTTTGTTTTGGTAACTCCTGACAGTATACAGTTCAAAGTTGTAGACTAAGCCATTAACATCATGCAGTACAATCATTTTGTAGCTCATCTTGGCTATTTTGGACGTACCATTTCACTGAATGATGCCCTTTGAATAATATAATCTTTTCATCTGGAGTGATTTTTTCTGGCTTCAGAAGAACTTTAATACTTAGCGTAACCAATAAGGTTTCTAATTTTCTACATCATTTCATATCCTGTCTCACCTTTGGGCATTATTCTTGTATTGCCAGCAAAATGTATGTTACATTTTATTTGTTGAATGTGATTTACACTCTTTACATCAGCTACAATGGAAACTCTAGTTTCAGAATAGGGTATTTGACTGCTTTCTGCAAATTGTCTTCAATGATTTATGCTCTAACATGCCTTCTCTCCTCTTGAATTTCAGTATTCTTGTATTAAAAAGGAAATGGAATTCAAATATTTTGAACACCCAATAAACCGCTCTGTTCGAGTCGTGTGATGCTTGTGATGTTACTGGGCAGCTTGCTGCTCCTACTGTCATAATACTAATTCTCTCAGTGATATCTTGTTTTGGAATTTACGTTTCGGAAAATGAGTTACAAATGGTGTGTAGCACCATACTGTACAAATACATCTACAAAAACTCCTGAAAAGTTGTTTTCAAGTGTTCCAGAGAATGAGAAGATACATAAAATGTTGTTGCACTATACTGGCAAATTGCCACCACATAAATGCTCAAGTGATAACTTAATTAAAAATATGTTGTATTGTGAAGCTAATGTTAACAGATTCCTGAGATATTCGAGATATGCTTTCCCACTGTTCAACGAAGGATAGTGCCATTCAGCAAAAGTAAACTCCAAGTGAAAATTGTCTTTTTACATAACTACATCTCAATTATTCGGTAGCTCAGTTGTTAGAGCAGTAAACTGTGAAATTTTATTAAGACGGTGTACATAGGTCACTGGTTCAAATCTAACCCAATGGAACACTGTAAATTATTTGTGAAACGACTTGACTACTCTCTCATATGAAAACCAAATGACAATTACAAAACTTCACGTCAACCGGAAACAGAACATTATTGTGTTTTCCTTGCCGTTTACATGCACTACACTTACAATTGCTGCTCACACACGTCACACTTAAAAAATATTTTCTATTTAATACGACCACACACTTTTTACTTCATTTGAAACAATGTTTTTATCTTCATACTGTCTAGGTAGGGTCCTTATTGTTTAAACTTTAGCAGTTTCATCATCTTACATAAACATGAAGTAAGTCTGCTTCAGACACTAAATAATGTTTTTCCTACCATGGATTTATGTCTCAGCACAGCACAAAAGCATTGTAGGCGGAAGTATCAATAACATTATAGAAGGTGGTCATTGGGCAGCAGTTGGTTTTTCTCTTGCATGTCTAGATGCCAATAAGCTGATCCAATGTGTCTACTGCTCCCTTATTTGCATTGTAGTCCAATATAATTTTTGGTTTCTTGTCTTCTCTATTGCTTATTTCCTCACTGCAGTGCACTGTGCTTATCAGGACAAAATTTTTGTTCTCCCTTGGAATGTAAGATACAACCAAGGTATCCTTAGTAAAAAAAAAGAACTTTGAAATGTGAACATATCTTTGGTTCTTGAAAATTTCTTGGGCATTCAGCCAGGTGGCAGTATCCAACAGGTGCAATATTTGGGCAAGCCACTTGCTGCCATCTTCAGCCATTCCTGAAGTCTGATTGATCTCTGATGGATTCTGACTTCATTATACCTTTCCTGCAGCATCTGAACTCACTGCACCAGAATATAAAGTTCACAATGGAGGTAGAAGAAAACAATCAGCTTCCATTTCTAGATGTGCTCGTCAAACGAAGACCAGATGGCACACTGGGACACAGTGTCGACTGTACGCCGACACATACAGATGTGTACCTGCATGCCTACAGTTGTCATGCTCCTTCACAGCGAAAGGGTGTCCTGAGCACAGACCACATGAAATCTTGGACGACAGCCTAAAAGCTGAGTTGTAGCACCTATAGAGCGTATTCTGCATGAACAGTTACAACAACCGCCAGATAAAATGTGCCTTAAGACAGAAGAAGCCAAGCCCGCAGCCTTCCAAGGACAAATCGGTTGACATGGACTTTATACCGTACGCTGGGAACACATCGGCAAATACTCCTAAAATACGATGTCAAGTGCATGTTTTGGCCTACATCCAAAATGAAGACATTATTAGGGTCAGTCAAGGATGACTTAGGACTCCAGACACTGGGAGTTTAGTGCATCCCTTGCCAGTGCGGGAAAGTGTATGTAGGCCAGACAATCCGGACAGACAGGGGAGATGCAATGAACATAAACGCCACACAGACAATGCAAAGCCGACTAAGTTCGCTGTGGCACAGCACTGCATCTCACATGGACATGACATGAACTACAATGGCACAAACGTGTTACAGCTATCAAACATCTTCTAGGGCTACATCCTGAAAGAGGCAGTGGAGAACCAGCTGCATGACGAGCTAATAAATAAAGACAGTGGTTTCCCATTAAGCAAAGCCTGGTATCCAGCCTTGAGTATGATTAAAACGCAATGACAGTCTACAAGGAAATCCACCCCCTACAGGACACCTGAAGAAGAAGATGCATTGTCACCAGGTGGCAGAGTTCCACACACGGCCATGGCCGAGGAAGGCCTGTGGTCCATGATCTGTCTTGAGAGCCCATGCTTCCCCCACCACCAGACACTTCCCCCACCACCAGCTGCAAACCACACAGAAGTGCCCAAGATGGAGGCTGCAGGAAGGGGTGTAAAGAATATATGAAGTTGTCATCCATCAGAGATCAATCAGACTCCAGGAATACCTGAAGATGGCAAGAAGTCGGCTTGTTGAAATATCGCGCCTGTTGGATGACACCACTCAACTGAATGCCCAAGACATTTTCAAGATTTTCGTAGACCGGGAAAACCTCAGATCATACGTATCTTTGGTTGATATATGATTAGGGAGTTGAGGCTTATTTCTTCTCATCATCCCCAGCATGGTACGATATCTTCTGAAAAGTCCTTAGCCTAATGCATATGATGCGAAAAAACTGTCACATGTGACACTTTGTCTTTTTCGCTCATGTGTCTGATCCATGACAACCCTCATACCTTGATTTTTCTTAGGTGCTTGTCCAAGTAATTTTCCTGTGTAATTTTGTCTCTTCAAAACATAAGAAGCAGCACTACCACACAATGCCCATTTTTTACCCATGTTCTGAGGAGCTGCTAAATATATCTTGTCAGAATGGACAATGTCCTCAGAAAGCCGCCAGTCGTTCATCTGCAGATACATTTGTGCCAGAATTGTAAACTTTTGAAAATATTTCCACTCATTTATCCCACAGAACTCTTACAGGTATCAACCTGTCATTTACTCTTCCTGCTCTATGATCAGACTTGTCATCTAAATGTGTTAGATGCAACAGAACAGTTTCAGTGGCATTACAAGAGGAAAGATGGTTCTACCTGTTTCTGGATCCCACAGATTCTTTGTTGATTCACCATATTATTCGTACACACCAGCCAGCAATAACAGGCCAATATTGGCTTCAAGTGTAATTTCATCTAACGCTTCCCAGCTATCCCCATAAACTCTACCCATAATATTAGCTACTTCCACCACAATACTCTGAAAATTATCATTCATCATTACACAAAAAGACAATTTTATATCACTCACTCTGGCGATAGTGCATCTTGTCGGACCCAGAGAGAGTTTTATGATGTTTGCATTAGATGCTCTTCCAGTCTGCAAAAACGGTTCTAAGCTTCATGTCTCTTTTTGTCTTTAGTCTGAATCAGTTGAACAGCTTGCACATTGTCATTTGAGGTATCAATATCTGAAATGTCTTGAGAATCATGTGAAGAATGTGTGTTGTCCATCACTGGTGCGATTTTCTTCTTCAGAAATATTCTGATTGTTGTCAGATACTTTTACTAATGCTACCAATTGCTCATCAGAAAGAATTCGTTTCACCATCATAGCCACACAGAAATTACTATGATAGATACACGAACTGTCTCTGTACACAACAGCTGATAAAATGTAAAGTGCTACAATGATCTGAAAGTCATCAGAGACTTGTATTGTTGCATAACTTCGGACGTTTCGACAATGAAGAATCTGATATTTACTTTGTCATAAAAAATTGTTATGCATATACCTCAGGCATTTTGAAACAAAACTTGACTGACATTTATCCATTCTGTGAGTTATTAAGCCCTTGAGTCATACTGACCCGAGGAACACCAGTGTAACACATTACGTTTTAGCAAGGGGGATAAATATGTATATTTTTTCTGACCCAAAGATATCAGCAGAGATCTGACAGAAAAGTGGGGAACTAGCTGCCGCAATCACCACTCCGTCTCCCCTATGAAAAATTCTGGCATGGGAACATAGAGGGACAGTGACAGTGGAAGAGAGAGGACATAGTGCTGGTGTTTGGAGGGGGGGGGGGGGGGAGGGGGTTAAATGCTAAATATGAAGCTTAACCAAGAAGAGAGACTGGGTAAAAGGATTTAGAAAGTTTTGAGTTAAAAGAGCATAAATACATTCACAGGGCAAAACTTTTGAGGCAGAAGACAGAATGAGGATTAAGGCAGCTGGTTCCCCACTTTCCTGTCAGATTCTTTTAAAGAGGAACATATTCACACATTTTGTGCTCCGACACATGCATTTTGCCCCCGACTAAAATATCCTTTCGCACTACGTGCATGAGAAAGTTTGTCAATGTACCACTCCATATCACTCTTTCCAGCATTTCTTCCTACTGTACCCAAGTTTAGATTTTCCTCAGGCTTTCCTGCCATATGGCAACAAACTGAAAATAGTGATTCTTGATCTATCATTCATTTAAAAGGACGGAGAAACATGATTTTTGCTACCATTAAGCATCATTTTACATACCTTAAAAACTTAATTTCTTCAGGTATGATCCAAGTTGCTGAAATAATTTACTCTTAAAGAGCCTCCCCCCACCCCTTTTCCGCAAATGAACATTGTATCACACTAATCTATTGTACAAACATGCAATCACTTTGATGCATGAGTGTGGGCAAACCACTACAATTGGTCACTGATCACATGGCAATCCACTTGATCGGATTTGATACGTAGCAATACAGTTGGCTTGCTGTGACTCGTGTATTTAATTATTAAGGGTGGTTGTGTAGCTTAGTTGTGTTTCATTTTATCCAGGTTGAGTAAGAACTCTGCGTTATGATGTATAGTTATTCAGGGATCATGAACCAGTGTCTTAAGTGAAAAGTTTAGGCTGGAGTTGCCATTTACAATAAGAAGTAATATGAAATACACCCTCTGATCTTTTAGTAATTAGCATTTTGAAGCTTTTTCGGTAGAATTAGAATTGACGGGAAATTCACAGTAATCAACACAAAACATTTGCAGCATCTGACAATTTTGTACAGTTATTTATGAAACAACTATGTGCATTATTAAAGATTTAACTTCTAAACAGAATGACGTACTGTAATATTACGTGGACATTTTAATTTTATTGTTCAGAACAAATTTGTTATATAGCTATACTCAAGCCCCTTGTAATTTCATATATAACTCTTCCTCATACAATCTATCACAAGTGTTATGGCAATCAGCAGTGCAGTTATTGGAAACATTTCTATACACACACAAAGAGTGCAAAACAAGCTGTGCAAATACTTGCAATCCAACTATAAGGTTAATGACTAAAAAATGAATTCAGGGCTAATAAATGAGAAATGAATTGTATTAGTGCTCTGGGAAGCTGTACGAAAGTCACTTGGCACCAACGAAAATTTTAATGTATTCTGTAAAGTGACACAGACTTCTAAAAATAAAAAAATAAATAAAAAGGTTTAAAATATTACAATTCCTATTCTATCTATTTTTTGCAAAAGCTCATGGGGCTACACACAGTAGTTCATTTTCCACAGCAAAATTTCTCGACGTAGTGCCACTTGTAATACTAGTAGAAATTGCTTGAAAAATCAATTGTGTGTGGTGGTGTCAAAGCAAGTAACCGTTCACTGCATCTACTGCTTACGCATGCATTTACATACAATCGAGCTTCAGCAAAGATTATTGATTAACTACAGTTTCTTACAACATTCTGAAAGTAAACACAGTCCAGCTTGTGCAGCCAGACTGTGTGTTGCGAAATGGCAACAACATGCAATGGAGGGTTAACTTTTCACTGCAAATGTTTTGGATTTACCTTTCATACCCTGTCATTAAGTGCTTATAAAATGCCCTAAAATATTCACATTAATACAAGCAATCCCCAAGGGTTGTAAGATCAATTATTACCTGTACACATTACTTAAATCGTCAATCATTTCCTTAATCCAGCTTTACAGACCAGGAGGGGGAGGAAGAGGAGGATTGAGCTACAGCAGTGGAAGAGTGGAATATTAACATGTTTACCCAACATTTTTTGTTTTAGTAAGAACTTCTTTATTGTTTATTTCCCTTTAACTCATATTTGCGACAACAAAAGAATTGCTTTGTAATATCACTATGTTCTGAACTGAGGTGCGTAGATTAACTTGGCTTGTTTTTAAAATTTAGTCACCAATCAAAGGCCCTCCTTCATGGCAATATAACTAAGACTGACATTTATAGAACACACATGTTTAAGTTCAGCCGGATCTGAAGTAATTTTCTGTATTAGTCGAAAGTCAAGTGCCTTATACAATCGGCCCTAAGTCATTTAGCCTCTCAGAGACACCAAGTTACCATGTGCCATCTGAACTACAGTGAGTGGGACTTTGGCAGAGTGTGCCAAAGAATGGCCGCAGGAAATGGATGATCCTTGCATTTAAGTGCACAGCCTTGCTTGAAAGGGGACCTACTCTCAATATTCCAAGAGTCCACATTCCAACATAATATTAGAAACATACAATACCATCCAATTTGTTTAACAAATAAAGACACCAGGGGCAAAATTAGATAAACCTGATTCCTGGTTGCATCCAGGGCAACATTGGCAATCTTTATTCCCACATTATTCAAGACTGGAACAGGGAAGATGAAAATTATATTTGTGGAATATTTATACTGCTGGGCATTATTATTGCAGTATTATGAATGCAGTATGCAACAAACATCAAATTGGCATGATGTGTACTACACAGTTGGAAGTTTAACTGATCCAAAACAACTGCACAAAGTACTGATGTTACATTTCAAAAAGATAACATAATATCAAGTGTTGCCTGTGCTGTATGATCTACTTCAATGCAGTTCGTGTTCGACTGTTGCCTGGCCAGTTCTGAGAACATCTGGTCATGAGTTGCCAAGAGACTGGCAAGCCACCACTTGCAAGCTATTACAATTGGCATAGAACTGATACAGCACATAATGAAATACTCCACAAAAAGTCATCATCATCATCATCATCATCATCTACAAATTCTACTATACTGTATATGAACAAAAAGTAAAGCTTTGTTACTAAACAAAACACTTTATTGCCATGTTACAAACCTTTTATTTCCGTACAACCTAGGTTTCACACTGCAAGGCCATTTTTCAGTGCACAAATCTAGTGCTTAAGATGCCACCTTTGGAATCTATTGTGTACTGAAAATGGAGTTACAGCCTGAAACCTAGGTCGCACAGAAGTAATTTTGTGAAACATGCAAAAAGCCTGGGGGATGTTTCTAGAATGAAATTTTCACTCTACCGCAGAGTGTGCGCTGATATGAAACTTCCTGGCAGATAAAAACTGTGTGCCGGACCGAGACGCGAACTCGGGACCATTCTAGAAACATCCCCCAGGCTGTGGCTAAGCCATGTCTCCGCAATATCCTTTCCTCCAGGAATGCTAGTTCTGCAAGGTTCGCAGGAGAGGTTCTGTGAAGTTTGGAAGGTAGGAGACGAGGTACTGGCGGAATTAAAGTTGTGAGGACAGGGTGTGAGTCATGCTTGGGTAGCGAAGTTGGTAGAGCACTTGTCCGCGAAAGGCAAAGGTCCCGAGTTCGAGTCTCGGTCCGGCACACAGTTTTAATCTGCCAGGAAGTTTCATATCAGTGCACACTCCACTGTAGAGTGAAAATTTCATTCAAGAATGATAATGTTTTACAGTCATCTTCTGGGGAGGAACATTAAGATATAACACCACCACCCTGCAATGAAGCTGCAGCTGCAATTGCTGTTCCCGAGAGATATGCGCCACTTCTGATGTCTCCACAGCATTTCAGGCTGCTCTGGATATGGTATTCCTCAGAAAGTAATAGACCAACAGTCCAACAAACAACAACTAATTTATCAATGAAAACAATCAATTTCTGAAGAAAAAAATCTACACCAAGTGACAGCAGGAGATAATATACACACACACACACACACACACACACACACACACACACACACACACACACACACACACACACAGAGAGAGAGAGAGAGAGAGAGAGAGAGAGAGAGAGGAGATAATAGACAGACACACACACACACACACACACACACACACACACACACACACACACACACACACACACACGAGTTAAGAAAATTTGCACGTTTTTGGAGCCAGTGGCTCTTTCTTCTGGCACATGAGCTGAAGAGTAACAAAGAGGGATGAAGAAAAAGGACTGGCTAAGTTTAAGAAATGGAGGGTTTTGAAGGGTAGCACAGAACACTGGGTCATGACAGACTTGCCAGATGGGATGAGAAGGAAAGACTGATTAATGATTATTTTTTAATCCTTTAACTTAGAACACAGAGTTATCTCATTATTTTGACAGAAACTTAAAATCCGAGTGCAGTCAGGGCAACTTAAGAGCATGCTTTTGAAAAAATAAAACCCTGCTTATATCCGTTTCAGCACTGATAGTTAAAAGTTGGCTGCTTGGGAGCACCCAGAATTATTTTTGTTGACTGGCTGTCATGTATTGGTTGGGCTGGTTGCCATTAGATGTCATCTTTACTGTGTGCAACTCTGGATGTGCACTTTCAGAATCTCTCCTGGATTATTGTTTAGGCAACACTTTCTGAAAAGGATGGTATAGAGATCCTAAGCTTGACTTTGAAATTAACAACTCAGAAAATGAAGAAGACTGTGAAGTTACTTCATTAGAGACTAAACATAATGACAGTACGTAAGATGAGCAATGTGGTCGTCAAGATAAACGCATCCACAGTTCTCCAGCCAGGCTCCTCCAAGATGTTCATAGGAAACCATTGTGAAATACTTGGTTAGACTACACAGCTGGACAGAAACTAGAAAGTGACTCCAAGTTTCGGGATATTTTAGTCAAAAGCCCACTACACGAGAATACTCAAGTTTTTATTACTGGCAATCTTCAAAATTTTGTAACTCATTATTTTTGACTTAAAAGCTATCTATATGTAATGACATTCATTATATGTTTTTCATTAATAACAAAAAAACATTATTTTTTGGAACATAATTTGGAGGGAGAAAAATCATTAACCCATTAACACCTCACATTTCCATACGGCAACGGTACACTTTTTTTTTAACATATTATGTGCTGGTGCCACATAAGATCTTACAGTATTTAGTAATCTGAGTAAATAATGACCAGTACATCTTAGTTTGAACAATGCTTAAAAGATGAGGATTCAGCAGGTGAGAACTAGCGTGCGTAAGTATGTTATTTCCCATACACGTCACAATTTTGCAATTAATATTTTATATCACTTACCAGTGTTAAATGTATCATTAGAGGCTACTTGCTAATTTATCATCTAGGCTTTTAAGGACTAGTGTAGAAGTCGAACTTCCCAATAACGAAAGAACGGGTACTGATTATGACACAGCCATTTCATTGTCAGGATCTTCACACTTTTGTCAGATCCAGCTTCACATTCTATTCTACTTTCAACCAATGATAGTACTATACCAATCCCTTCATTGTCAAAGAAAGCAAAATGGAGCAATGAAAGAGAAGGAGATCCTTCACAGGGGGAACACAGAGCAGATTTCGACACTGAACACTATACTTCATTTCCTGAAGCTGATTATTCTAACTACAAAAGTATGTCTGTTTTCGAGATTTTGAAAGGTTTACAGCAAAGAGATAATTTAGCATTTAGCTGATGAAACACGACATTATGCATTATCTATTAACTGTTCACATCCAGATATAACAGCTGACAGGATTAAATGCTTCATTAGGATTTTGTTTGTTAATGTACACAATATTCTGCAATCTGAAAGAGATTACTGGGATAGTGATGATGATACCATTAAGGACTGAGTTCGCCCATTTAGGATCAGACAGACATAACTGCATTTTAGCCACTTTTGAGTTGTTAGTACCACAAAGTTCACGGAAACAAGACCTACATTACAGTCAGAGAAGCATAACTATCTTATGTAATTTCCGTTTTAGTTGTCAACATATCTACATTTTACGAGAAATGGTAAGGACCAGACACATGGAATAGCTGATCCGTTTTTAGACCACAGGACACAGCGTTAATTTGTGAAACGGAACAACTATTAAGTTTCTCTGATCCTAACAGAACTGTTAGAAGTTGCTTTTTCCCCCTACTTCTCTTTAGACTCATTGTTGCCGTCTCTCTGTGACTATAATAATAATAATAACAATAATAATAATAATAATAAACCCCGTGGAGGCCCGGGAAAAGAATAGGCCTCCGGTATGTTCTGCCAGTCGTAAAAGGCGACGAAAAGAACAAACCACTAATAGGGCTAACCCCCCTTTTAGTGTGATTACTTGGTTCAGGACAGAACTAAAGAAGCCTCGGACAAGCGCCGTCATGGTCGGGGACGATGCTTGAACCCTATGCCTGCCCACAATGGTAACGACACTGCTAGCCAACTGGAAAATGATTTAAATCCAAATAGAGGTGTTGTGCAGGATATGCTTCCTGCAACCACCCTAGAAGGAAAACAAAGACAGAGGATGAGATGGTCAGATGAAGTTAATCGACACCTCATGTTCTGTTATTACCAAGCAACAAACCTAGGAACCGACACAACTGGATACAGATCACAAGTATACGCAACATTTATTACGAGATACCCAGAATTAAAATTTTTAACAGAACAGCGACTAGCTGATGAGATCCGTGTAATAATAAAAAATAACAGGATACTCCAGTCAGAATTAGAAAACATCAAACAACAAGTACAACAAATACTGGAACAAAATAATGTGCAATCAGAAGAAGAAGAAAATACAGTAATGGACTCAAACATCCCAGACCAAACAAACAAAGACCAACACGCATCAATTAAACAATCAGAGGAAAACGAATTCTTAAGACAGCCACCAGAACAAGCACAAATAGAACACGAAGTGACACACATGTTAGATATAGAAGAGAAATTTCAGCTGACATATATAGAATACAAAGACACAAATACAGACATTAGACCATTCTTGCATAGACCGCCAAATAACCCACAAGACGAAACAACAATAAAAACTATCAACACAATCATAAACAACAAAATAAATGAAAACACAACTATGGAAGAGTTACAACTACTGGTTTATATAGGAGCACTCACTACACTAAATATACACACTTGGCAGAGATCAGAACCAACCAACACACAGAAGAAACCCACAAAACCAGCATGGCAACACAGGCTACAGATCAGAATAGAAAAACTGAGAAGAGACGTCGGACAGCTAACACAATTTATAAGAAATGAAATGTCAGAAAAAAAAACAAACGAAAAAGGTTAGGTAAAATCTCACAACAAGAAGCGATAGAGCAATTAGATGAAAAGAAGCAGAAATTACAAGCATTGGCCAAACGACTTAGAAAAAAGTGAAAATAGAAGGAAACAAAACCAAACATTCAACACAAACCAAAAGAAATTTTACCAGACAATAGGTAACACACACGTTAAAATAGACAATCCACCAAGCATAACAGACATGGAACACTTCTGTAGCAACATATGGTCAACCCCAGTACAACATAACAGACATGCACAGTGGATACAAGCAGAAACAGACACATACTAGATAACACCACAAATGCCTGAAGTGATAATTTTGCAACATGAAGTCACCCAAGCAATTAATTCTACTCACAATTGGAAAGCCCCTGGAAAAGATAAAATAGCAAATTTCTGGCTAAAGAAGTTCACCTCAACACATTCACATCTAACTAAATTATTTAATTATTTAACGGTTACATTGCAGACCCATACACATTCCCTGATACACTTACACATGGAATAACTTATCTGAAACCTAAAGATCAAGCAGACACAGCAAACCCAGCAAAATATCGCCCCATAACATGCCTACCAACAATATACAAAATATTAACTTCAGTCATTACACAGAAATTAATGACACATACAACACAGAACAAAATTATAAATGAAGAACAAAAAGGCTGTTGCGAAAGAGCACGAGGATGTAAAGAGCATCTGATAATAGATGCAGAGGTGACATATCAAGCTAAAACTAAACAAAGGTTGCTACACTACGCATACATTGATTACCAAACAGCTTTTGATAGTGTACCCCACTCATGGTTACTACAAATATTGGAAATATACAAAGTAGATCCTAAATTGATACAGTTCCTAAACATAGTAATGAAAAACTGGAAAACCACACTTAATAAACAAACAAATTCAAATAATATCACATCACAGTCAACACAGATGAAGCGTGGAATATACCAAGGAGACTCATTAAGTCCTTTTTGGCTCTGCCTTGCTCTGAACCCACTATCCAACATGCTAAATAATATAAATTATGGATACAATACTACTGGAACATACCAACACAAAATCACACATTTGCTATACATGGATGATCTAAAACTACTGGCAGCAACAAATCAACAACTCAACCAATTACTAAAGATAACAGAAGTATTCAGCAATGATATAAATATGGCTTTTGGAACAGACAAATGTAAGAAAAATAGCATAGTCAAGGGAAAACACACTAAACAAGAAGATTACATATTGGATAACGACAGCAACTGCATAGAAGCAATGGAAAAAACAGATGCCTATAAATATCTTGGATACAGGCAAAAAATAGGAATAGATAATACAAATATTAAAGAAGAACTAAAAGAAAAATATAGACAAAGACTAACAAAAATACTGAAAACAGAATCGACAGCAAGAAACACGACAAAACCTTTAAATACTTATGCTATACCAATATTGACCTACTCATTTGGAGTAGTGAAATGGAGTAACACAGACCTAGAAGCACTCAATACACTTACACGATCACAATGGCACAAATATAGAATGCATCACATACATTCAGCAACAGAAAGATTCACATTAAGCAGAAAGGAAGGAGGAAGGGGATTTATCAACATAAAAAACCTACATTATGGACAGGTAGACAATTTAAGAAAATTCTTTATAGAACGAGAAGAAACTAGAAAAATACACAAAGCAATCACTCATATAAATACATCGGCTACACCACTGCAATTTCATAACCACTTCTACAACCCTCTAGATCACATAACCTCAACAGATACGAAGAAAGTAAATTGGAAAAAGGAAACACTACATGGCAAGCACCCGTATCATCTAACACAGCCACACATCAATCAAGACGCATCCAACACATGGCTAAGAAAAGGCAATATATACAGTGAGATGGAAGGAATCATGATTGCAATACAGGATCAAACAATAAACACCAGATATTACAGCAAGCATATTATTAAAGATCCCAATACCACTACAGATAAATGCAGACTTTGCAAACAACAAATAGAAACAGTAGATCACATCACAAGCGGATGTACAATACTAGCAAATACAGAATACACCAGAAGACATGACAATGTAGCAAAAATAATACATCAACAACTTGCCATACAACATAAACTAATAAAACAACATGTTCCCACATACAAGTATGCACCACAAAATGTACTGGAGAATGATGAATATAAATTATGCTGGAACAGAACCATTATAACAGATAAAACAACACCACATAACAAACCTGACATCATACTCACCAATAAAAAGAAGAAATTAACACAACTAATCGAAATATCCATACCCAATACAACAAATATACAAAAGAAAACAGGAGAAAAAAATTGAAAAATACATCCAACTGGCTGAGGAAGTCAAGGACATGTGGCATCAGGATAAAGTTGACATTATACAAATTATACTATCAACTACAGGAGTCATCCCACACAATATCCACCAGTACATCAATGCAATACAGCTACATCCAAACTTATATATACAACTACAGAAATCCGTAATTATTGATACATGTTCAATCACCCGAAAGTTCCTAAATGCAATATAACATATACCATACAGTTAAAAGGTAGTCACGCTTGATCAAGGTCCGTGTCACTTTCCATTTTTGACCAGACATAACGTCTGAGAAAAAGAAGGAATAATAATAATATTGCTATTGCTGCTGTTGTCATTATTATTATATTTATAATTATTGCTGTTACTGCTGTTATCATCATCATCATCATCATCATCATTACAGATGATGATCCTTCCTCTTATGAATCGGACAACACTACAGATATTGGTGAGTAGCCAACCAATTACCAGACACTATAGCAATTCCAGTAAATTTTCTTTCCCCTTCTTCTGAAAACCTGTCATGTTATTGTTACAGACAGCGGTGTTGGACATGGAACGTCCATTGTAAAGAATATCACAAAAACTGCTGAGGATGCAACTACTGCACAAGAAAATCATCACAATCAGGATGGGGAAATTGCAGATGACAATGCTGGTACTGAGAATAACAAAAAAACACGAAAACGAAAGAGTACCAGTTAAAGAGAAATGGAAAAGAAATCAAAGAAAAATCAATCGACAGCATGGTAGCGCACATATTTCTACGAATTCTGAAGTTCCTGCAACAAAATATGAAGCCAAAAGATTGCTCTAAATGTCAACAACAGTCTACTGAGCAAGACAGACAAAATATCCATAGAGCCTACTGGGATCTTGGATCAGTTGAGCTACGAAGGCAGTATCTAAATAAGCTAGTGGAAGAAGAAGAAGACAAAGAGGGAGGACAAAATCAGGTAACTCACCAAGGAAGAGAACCAAGGAATTCTTTCTAATAAAGGGATATGATAATATTCAAATGTGTAAGCAATTTTTTCTCAAGACATCTGACATTTCCAAAACCTTTGTAAGAAATACTATTAAAAAAGAGATGCGCCTCCTGTAATTAAGAAAGGGCGAAGAGGATGTCATGAGCCGGGTATAAAGAGACCAGAAGAAAGTAAAGTAAAGATGCTGTAGTTTTCCTACCCTTCTTTCTCATTACAAGAGGAAAGAATGTACAGTAGATTATTTACCTGCCGATATGAGTATGAAGATAATGTGTGAGTTACATCAAGAACAATGCTATGAGGAAGGAAAGACAGTCCAGAAATTATGCCTGTACAGGAAGATATTCACAAAGTAGTTTAATCTGAAATTCCACAGGCCACGAATATATATGTGTGATAAAAGTGTTTAAAGTTTTCACACATTTCGGCTGAGGAAACGGAAGACAGAGATTTTAAAAGGGAACAGGAAGAGCATTTGAAAAAGAACGAAATTACAAGGGAATTTAAGAACATTAAGAAAGTGCTAGCTGAATTTGGCTTACAAGCTGTGCTTTACTGCTTAAAGTGAATGCAAAGGCAGTAGTCTATAAAAGAATGACCTCTGTCTACAATCTATAGTTCTTAATGTAGGAGAAAACAAAACAGTTTGCCACATGTGGGATGAGACAACAGAAAAAAGGGGATCCATACGGGTGGCTTCATGTCAGTGGGATTTTTTTGAAAATTCATGCAACAGGAAAACCGATAACCTTGTTTTCTTATACATGTGGGGGCCAGAACAGGAATGTCAATACACTGGACATTCCAACTATCGAGTAATGCTTTTTTGAGCCTGGACATTCACAAATGGAAGTAGACTCAGTGCATGCGAGCATCGAAAGAAAAGGTAAACATGTGGATGTTTTTGATCCCATTGGCTGGTACACAATTGTAAGAATGACCAACAGGTACAGAGTAAAAGAAATGGATAACGCTCAAATTTTAGATTTCAACCAGCTTCGGAAGAAAATAATCCGGAATAGGAAAACAGCTGAGAATGGAGACACTGTGAAATGGCTTAAGATTGTTTGGATGCAATATAGGAAAGATCAGCCTGACATGATGTTTTTCAAGTATTCGTACAATGATCATGACTTTCAAGGCTTGCACATCAAGAAAAGACCCGCCCTACAAAATTCTTTGAATTCAGGACCTGAAGACAATATTCTGCACCCACTACGTGACAGTCCTGTCTGCGTAAGTAAAGAAAAGAAAAAAGATATTATAGATTTATTTAATAAGTGTATTATACCTCCTAGGCATCACACATTGTATCAAGGACTCAATGCAGCTAACGATTCAGAAAATGAGGAAAACATGGAAGAATCATGGGAATAGATTTCATGTTTGTTTGTTTGTTTGTTTTTTGTGTCCTTTATTATTGTTGCTAGTTCATCACCTTAGCTATTTCATGTAAACCACCAATTTTGGCTCATTTAAATGTCTGTGTTGTATTATTTTTGAAACAATACTCCACAAACAGAAAAACAGGTGTTAGGAAGCAATGTGTTTCGTTAAAATGATTTTTCCTATGTTTGTTATGTGAAGATTTAAAAACAAGAATATTATTTCTGTTACCTGTAAATTATTTCAATGTTACTGCATACAAATAATGCAAAGTGAAAATAATAATGACTTTTATTCTCTTGCTTGTAGTACTCATTGAATAGCACTGACACAATGCTAAAGAACCTGTGTACAGATAATTCTGTACCTGAAGAGCATTTGGAATATGACGAATTCATGGTTGAATAGTTTGGCCACCATGGTTGCAAGCAATATATTTGGGGTAAACCAATACAATTTGTGTACAAATTATGGAGCCTTAACACCAAGAATGGCTGTTTAGTACCTTGTCATCCCTCCCCCTCCCTGCCTCAGACTCCTCCTTGCCCCCACAACCCAAATTGCTTCGCTCATCATGCGCTACTGCTCACAGTCTAGCCCTGGCAGCCAGAGACTAGTCATCTGTGTGTGAGCTGCATCTGCGAGTGTGTGCATGTATATTTTTTAATTCCGATGACTGCCCCTTTGCCCGGAAGCTTACTTGTCTGACAGTCTTTTTCTTGTGCCTATCTGCGACTCATAACCTCCACTTTATGGCGAGTAGCGATCTGTTCTTTTCATAATACTGTCAAGAATACATTAATAAGGGCAGGCTCCTGTTTCACTGCAGTATTTACTAAACGTTTTTGACATGGTTTTGCAGCCCTAATACATTGTTTAAGAAGTCATTGTCCACTTCTGGTTATAAAAGCTTTATTGCAATGTGCTATCTGCCACTTTCAGGTGTTATATCGAGTGAGTACCTTGTGATGCATTGCTCATACGCTTGCCAGACAGCATTGTCTAACTGCATAGTCTACCATTAGGCTTGACACATGCTGGCTGAAGGTTTTCAGCTTGTGGCAATTGAAGTGTCCTATGAGTACAAAAGTGTGGGAAGCACAACAAAAAGGTGAAGTGTGTGCCTTCTACACTTGCCTCTCCAGCTGCCACTTTTTGAGTCATTAGTCTTCTGACTGGTTGATGTGGCCCGCCATTAATTCCTCTCTAGCGCAATCCCTTCAACGCAGGGTATCATTTGCATCGTACAGCCTCAATTATTTGTTGGCTGTAGCTTTTACACTCTGCTTCCTTCTTTACAACCCTGGAGGTTATTCCCTGGTGTCTTTAAGACAGATGTCTGATCATCTTTTCCTTCTCCTTGTCAGTCTTTACCTTGTGTGTCTTCCTTCACCTATTCTGAATAGAATTCATTCCTTACTTTTATCAGTCCACCTAATTTTCATCATTCTTCTGCAGAAATACATCTAAAATGGTTTTAGATTCTCTTCTGTTATAGTTTTCCTACTGACCATGGTTCACTACTATACAAAGCTGTGCGCCAAACAGACATTCTCAGAAATTTCTTCCTCACATTAAGGCCTATGTTTGATACCAGTGGACTTCTCTTGGCCAGCAAAGGCATCTTTGTGTGTGCTAATGTGTTTTTATGTTCTCCTTGCTTGATCTGTTGTGGGTTATTTTGCTTCCAAGGTTACAGAATTCTTTAACTTCATCTACTTTGTGATCACCAATTTTAATGTTTAAGTTTCTTCCTCATCTCATTTCTGTTAAGTTCTCATTACCTTTTTATTTTTCTGGTTTACTCACAAACCATATTCTATACTCATTAGAATGTATATTCCATTCAACTGTCCTGCAATTCTTCTTCACTTTCCCTGAGGATAGTAATTTCATAAGTGAATCTTATCACTGATATCCTTTCACCTATTTTGAACCTTTATTTTATTTCCTTTATTGCTTCTTCGGTGTAAAGATTGGCCAGTAGGGGCAGAGGACTGCATCCCTGTGTTACACTCTTTTTAATCTGAGCAATTCATTCTTGGTCTTCCACTCTTATTGTTCCCTCTTGGTTCTTGCACATATTGTATATCACCTGTCTTTCCCTGTAACTTACTTCTATTTTTCTCAGCATTTTGAACATCTTACACCATTTTAAATTACCAATCATTTTTTCCACGTTGACAAATCCTATGAATGTGTCTTGATTTTTCTTCAATGTTGCTTCCATTATCAAGCACACTGTCAGAACTGCATCTCTGGTGTCTTCACCCTTCCTAAAGCCAAAATGATCTGAACCTCTAAAAAATCCTCATGTTCTTTTCTATTCTTATGTATATTATTTTTGTCAGCAACATGGGATGCATGAATTGTTAAGTTGATATGGCAATAGTTCTCACACTTATCTGCCCTTCCTATCTTCGGAATTGTGTGGATGGTACAGTGTCAGTCTCATAGATTCTACACACCAACTTGAATAGTAATTTGGTTGCAATTTTCCCCAATGATTTTAGGATGGAATGTTATTTATTCCTGCTGTCTTATTTCATCTTAATTCTTCCAAGGCACTGTTAAATTCTGACTAATAGGGGATTTCCTGTATCTTCCACATCAACTACAATTCTTCCTTCTATCACATCATCAGACAAATCCTCCCCCTCTTTCCACTTGTCTTCCCCCTCTACTGTGTTCAACAGTGGAATTCCTATTGCACTCTTAATGTTACACCCTAGCTTTTCATTTTACCAAAGGTTGTTCTGATTTTTCTATGTGCCGAGGCAGTCCTCCCGACGACCATTTCTTTTTCAATTTCTTCACATCTTTCTTGTAGCCATTCCATCTTGGCTTAATTCCCAACAGATTTATGCTCGTGATTATTTTTGTATCTCCTCCTTTCATTGTTCAACTGAGGTATTTGTTTGGTTACCCAAGGTGTCTTCTTCACTGTTACCTTCTTTGTGCTTATGTTTGTCTGTTCACCATCTGTAGTTTCCCTCTTTAGAGATGTCCTCTTCTCTTCAACTGCCTACTCTGGTATGTGTGCTTTCATGAATGTTTCATCAATTTTCTGTGTTAGTATGTTGCTGACTGCAACAGCTACTTCCATCATCATCATCATCATCGTCATCATCATGTAGAATAATTCTTGAACAAATGAATACATTGATGAACAACACTTTCTCTCAGTGTATCTGTTTATTTACAATACAAATTTTGTGATGAATGTTAATCTCTTTGAGATTCTTTGACAATAAAATCACATTTTCTGTGATTTCCAATTGCAGTGCTCAAATTTATGATCCACTACTAAATATTTAGTTTTAACAAAATTGCTAATTTAATTCCCTTCTCTACAGATGGATATTGTAAACGGTGCTTAACTAGTGAGTTTTGTCCCTTCTTTCACATTCAGCAAATCGTTCCACATTGTCAGTTAACTTCAAACAAGTATCATCATTCCTCAGTACTTCAGTATCCCACTTGCATCCACACTGACGCGTCTGGACGATTCTCTTTAATTTCAGTCTACTCTTCATCATTGTTAAATTGTGATGTGAATCTATATCAGAGCATGGGCAAGCAATGTTAGAGTTGCTTTACTATTGAATCGGATGAGAACAACCAAATCACTGAACAGTTCACTGTAGCTCACATGCCCTATTTTTGTATTCATAACGAATGCTACTCCTCTATACCATTTTCTGCTGCTGTTGATATTACCCTACATTCATTTGAGCAGAAATCCTTATATTCTTTCCATTTCACTTCACTGAGTCCCACTACATCAAGATCGAGCCTTTGCGTTTCCTTTTTCAGATTTTCTAGCTTTCCTACTACTTTCAAACTTCTGACATTCCATACTCCGATTCATAGAATCCTTTGTTATTCTACCTTTTTCTAATGGTCACTTCTCCTTTGGAAGTCCCCTCCTGGAGACCCGAATGAGGGACTAAGCTGGAATCTTTTGTCTATGGAAAGATCATCTTGTCACTTTTTCAATAACAGACTCCATGTCCCATGGATACCCATCATTATGTGCCTCTAATGCAATGGTTTCTATTTCCTTCTGCATCCTCATGCCACAGATCATTGCTCATTCTTCCACCTTTTAATGACGGATTCCCACTCAAAGAGCAACGCAGTCCCTGAACCTCTGTCCTCTCCTCTGTCCTTTTTATCAAGGCTGTTGGAAGAACAAGGGTGACTTCTTATACTGTAAGTCTTTGGCTGCTGAAGAATTTTATTCAATATTTAAGCAGTTGGGGGGTTAACTCAGGACCCTGGATGTTCTGATTGCTAGTCCAAGAGCTTTCCCTAGACCATGTGTTAAATCCTAGACGTATCAAACAGAACGTTCTGCGTGGGTAACAATAGGCAACAGTATGATTTTGGCTGAAAAATAAAGTGCCAATAATACACCCAGATATTCTCGATAATACTTGTTCAATAAAAGTGAAGAGAACTTGGAGAAAACACGAAAGTTAGTGTGTAACTTCTTTATTGGCACTGTGTGAAGAGGCCAAAACAGTAACTGCAAAATGATAAATTGCCATACAATACAGCAAGTTTTTGGAAATTACCCAAGATACAGTGTCCACCCGCACGTTAGCCAAAAATGCGTCAGACCCAACATCATTTATTTCAGTTTGCAAAAACATCAAAACTCACCACATGTATTGTCTAAAATCACAAGAAGCAGATGTGTGTACCTCTGAAGAAATCCTTGCCATTTTCACTAAGTGGCTTCAGATGACAAATTGCTGCATGCTAATTGATGGATGGTATTATCAAAAGGCTGAAAGGTGGGCTTTTTGAAAATCCTAGATTTTCATCGTTTTACTGAAACTTTATGGTGACTAATAACACAGAGCTTGGATAATATCAGGTATCACTGTTAGCAACTCATATGCTTCAAAGGACTGTAGCTGGTGGGGTGCAGAAACTATTAGAACTGATTCGCTGAATGTGCAAGAAGGGAGCTTATAGGTTAATTACTTATTAATTAAGCACTCTTAACAATATCCACATGGAAGAGAATTAATAGTTTTGTTAAAATAAATATTTATTATTGGACTACAGATTTGAGCATTGCAATTGAAAGTCCCACCAAATGTGAAATATACTCAGTAATTTGATGTCATTGGCAAAAAATCTCAAAGCTATTAACACTAATCACAAAATTTGTGCCGTAAACAAGCAGATATGATCAGTAAAAGTGTTGTACATCAATGCTGTCATTTGTTTACAAATTATTCTACATGATGATGACAGACATGGATGAACACTGGCAGTCAGCAACATACTAACACAGGAAATTGACACAAAATTCACGAAAACAGACATTTAACAATGTTTCAATTGCAAACAACTTTTCATAGATTATCAGAATGTTTCGCACAAGAATGTTACTAAATACAAGAAAGGGCACCCATTCCACCAAAGCCCTCCTCCTGCACCCCTAGCTCTCAACAGCTACATAAAAGTGACCATTTGTCTTCCAACATACTCCCAAGTCCACCCCCCCCCCTCCCCCACCCCCCAATGCAAGCTATCACATGCGTGCCCTTAACCACAAGCTGTGTGTTCACTGCATTCCAAAACACTATTCTGAGGACCTCAAAAGTCAACAGGTTTTTTTTTTTTTAATGCAAAAAATTAAGTCCAAACTTAATCATGACTGTTGTCAAAGTATTGGTTCCTATGCAAAAGCAGAGCCAAGACAGCAGTCACCCGTCCAATAACAAAAAGCAGATCAAATCCTGACAACTAGGAAAGTTATGGATAAGTAAAATTGGAACCTAGTTTGTGGACTGCATGGAATGCAGGATAATTATTCTGAAGTCAAATGTGGAACATAAGCAAATCTGAGAAGGGCCATTCAAAATAATCAATGTAGTCTCTTACCTATGAGTTTCTTATTTTAGCACAACAAATGCTTAATCACAAACACAAGAATTAATGCATCAGTTCAAACAGGAAATTTTAGGACAAATGTTCCACAGTCCCGACTGGACGCCAAGTGATTTTCATTTCAAAACGCACTCAAAGAAGTGGCTTTGATTCCAACTTTTTGACTCTGACAAAGAACTTCAAGATAATGTCACAGGCTTGCTGCAATCTCAGAGGGAATTTGTACACTCATTGTGAAATAATTATAAACACTTTTAAATGTGAATGGTGATTATGTAGAGAAATAATATAATACAGCAGTTTTAAGATTTTTCTAATAAATCTGCTTTAACCATTTCATTTCATGATTTTATTTATAGGCTAATAGAGCTTACCTTCAGGAAAATCGTTTAACCATGGTTTTTCCCCCAAATTCGTCATTCGAAAAATACAGGATCATCTTATATTTGCAGACCAAAACTATCACAGCTGAGGTTAACATTTTTATGTTGTTTAATACAGTATATAGAGGTTGTCTTTACATTTACAGACAAAGCTTTGCCTGTTCAGATCACACGCAGACTTATTATGAAGAACTCCGAACGGTTGGGCTACGCAAACGATAATCGTT
Source organism: Schistocerca cancellata (assembly GCF_023864275.1). NCBI lineage: Eukaryota > Metazoa > Arthropoda > Insecta > Orthoptera > Acrididae > Schistocerca > Schistocerca cancellata. Next base: position 484,999,717 of record NC_064626.1, on the reverse strand, counting down.
TTGGAAAAGGATCACGATTTCCTGATACATCAAAATGCTTGATACAATACCAATGTTGCTTGAACAATCGCATCACAATTGAGTCGCACAGCGCTAGTGCAAGACATACGCAACAAACCATCAACTAACCACTACAACAATCTATTTCTCTGGTTAAAATTTGACAATTCTGTGAAACACAGGAGGAAATAGCAATAAATTCTAAAATCTTACAAATTATTGTTGTATTTGAACAGATTTGCAACGAAAGTTCTCAAACATGTATGGGTCCATGTACAAACATTACAGTAATTCTGCTTTTTAAGTAAAGGTGGAAAATTAATCCAGTATGCAATGCCTAACGAAATAAATCATATTAAACTGTAGTAGTTGTTGCAAGAATAAATTACAGCAGCAAGAGCCGTCATGAAGATAGTACCAACAGATGTCAGTAGATGGCAGGACAAGCAAAGTTCGAGAATTGGACCGAATCGTGGTTGCGATCTTTTATTCATGTGTTAGTTGCTGTTGTTACAAATGACTTGCGCACTAGAAGATATTGCAGTTCGTATCTCACAGTTGCTCCAGCACAGCACTATGGAAATGTTGGAGGGGGAACAATGGTACTATCTTGGCTGAGAACTAGAAGAATGCAGGGACGGGAATAGTGAGAGGGCAGCAAATAATGTCATATCACCAACCATGGAAAGCTATAATGAATACTTCAGCTTTTTTGGGACATCTGCCAAGTTTAAACTGCAGTTTGCCTGAATCCGTTTGTAGTTGCAATTGAAATAACTTCAAACTGGACAAATACTTAAGGAGAAGTCTGGATACAGGCCAGTGGTGTACTTATTTATTTTGTGCTGCAATGTTGTTGATGCTCACTGGCACATGATGGGAACAAAAGGGGGTATGTCAGTTGCTGGTCCTACAAAGCCAATTAGAGAGCTGCGGCCAGACAATATATTTGGAAGCAAGAGACATTGTAACATTCTCACGTCAGTATAGAAGTGGAGCCCGAAATGTTTTCAGATAAAAACAGCTGTGTTCTCAGGTCCCATGGTAACCACAGTCTCAGAAATCTCAATACATTCTGAAAAAACAGTCAAATATTTATGACAACAAAGATAAAAAATTTCACTGTTCTGCTATTAGGATGATGATAGTGAAACCTTAGACGACAGGGTTAGTAAGCAAAAAATGTAGAAAATAAAATGGTCTGCAAATTAATGTAATCCACTTCTTTTCATTTATTTTATTTCTCCAAGTATTATCAAAATGTAGACAATCAATAAATTGCATAAATTTAGAATAGTTATAATGTTAACTTATCAGGAAGTTTGTAATTTTGACAAGTCAAAATATGTTAAAAATAAATTTTTCTCAGAAAGCTTCTTGAAAACAAGGGGGTAGTCTCATAATCAGTGGTGCCTTATACTTGGGTAAACATGGTAATTTCCAAAAAGAAACAAGGGGAGATGAGGGAGCTGAAAAGGAAGAGGAACATCACAAGAGTCCTGCAAGCGATACTGAAATAAAGTAATATTGTTTAACACTTTCAACACTGGCATGTGCTGCTGGTGGCTCACACTAGATCCTCCCATAGGGCAGTGTGTACCACCAGTGGCTCAAGCTTCCGATCATACGGTGTGTACCATTGGTGGCTGGCACTCAACTACCAATTCTGCTACAGACCATGCAGGATATGGTGGCTTCCATGCAGTGACAAACTTTCATTTGAAGCACTGGGCAAGCTCATTTGTTTGTGCAGAAGGGAATATCAATATTGTTTGCCTGCTTTTGGCTGGGTGGCGTCTCACTGCGATGACAGAATCGAGGCACACACCCTGCAAACTTTCTCAAAAGATTTTACAGAAACTATTCAGTAAAAAAGAAATCTTTTTGCCTTAATTACAGCTGTATTATGTCAGTTCTATGGCGATGTGCCCGTTATTTCATTAATGGTCATAGTTATTGTGATATTTGCAAGTAAGACAGACAGAGCACAAAATTCAAAAAGGTTCGCAATGAAAAATAGGGGTCACTTTGATTTTTAATTTGGTGCATATTACATAATATGTTGCTGCATATGAAATGTAGGTAACAAACAGATTTTTTTTTAGACTGGGTGGAGATCTCTGTCAGTCACCAGTTTCAAGAAATTTGAACTCACATAGCACACTGATTTGCAATTGTGCGCACCAGCAATAAAGCCAGAATGAAATATCCATAACATTCCTCATATTCCATAAACTGTTTGAGATACTGAAACAAGATTTTGGCAAATGGCGGCCTGCAAAGAGGATAGTATTTTTTTCCATATGGTTATTATGCAAAACTTCATTATCTACATCATTAACTACATACCTTTTGATGAACAAACTTAATTTTTAAGAGTGAAATACGAAATAGTGTGGGTTTTGGAACAACATAAGTGAAGAAATTACATGTTTATTTTTGTACAGATGATGCACTTTTTCATAAGTTACTGACCATACTTGTCTTCAGTTCCTCAATTAACAAAATACTGTTTCAGAATTCTTTCACAATTGTGTCTGCACTCTGTGTCAGTGAGGTGACATTGTGTAAACTCTGCTGTGTACTGACAGAAAGAAGCAAATTTTTATATGGCAACAAAGCAATGTAGGTTTTAATCCAAATTGGCCCCTCATGATGCTTCTCTGAAAGTTATAAGTTGTTAACAAGTCTCGCAAAACTGAATTGCTGCTTTCGTTGCATCTTCTGCAGAATTCTTTTTACATAGTAACCAATATAGAGGTGACAGCTAGTTTTGTTTCAATGGTCACCACGCATGTGTGTGTATGGAGGGGCTCCACTTAATATTTACAAAAAAAATGTGGAGCACAGGCTTCAGTTTAGAACTTCCCCTCCAGTGCTTGGCATTTCCCCTACAGTGTGTTGACCACCTGCCCACCACCCCCAGTCCTATCACTCTCCCTATGGTTGCTCTGCCGAATGCACATCTACCAGTCATGATATTCTGCACATACTCTACCAGTAATACACCAATGTTTGATGTATTATTCATTAGATAGGTGCAAAAAAACAGCTGTTAATACAATTCTGTGTGAGAGAACTTTATGAAAAAAATGAGAAAGAACAATTTGTTATCAATCTAGCATAACATTATTTTATGTAATCTATTGCCTTTAAAAAAATGGGCATACACCACTTTCAAAACACAAAAGTCAACATATTACAAAGTAGCCTAGGGCATTTGAATGAATACGACCACCGTCCAATAGCAAGAAACTGGAAAAGCAGTGCCGGCAGATGAGGGGAACCAAGAATACAGCTAGAAATCCAATTCTCAGTGCTGGAGTGAGCAATTTTCTAGAACACTGCACTGTGCCAACGACATGATTCTTAAAAACAAACCCTTCAAAAAACAAACCCTTCAAAACACACACACACACACACACACACACACACACACACACACACACACACTCTTGCCAATTATGCTCAAGAAAAATGAAGTACTAGCAGGACAATACTGCAAGTAAAAATCACACAAAATTTATCTGTTAATAATTCAATGACCCTACATGTTTTGCAAATTTGGTTACTGATGTACATACCATAAAATTTTCTGTAGTTGGGGCTGTTTTCCTCGAAGATGAGGCTGTATGGAAAACAAAATTAAAGATTGTTAGTAAATTTGTTTGCTTATGATACTTGATAATTAAACAACTCAAAGAAATATAACTGCATAGGCTTCCGTGGCCCGAATCAGTTGACACAAACCTTTTTTTGAGAATCGTACCATGTCATAATCAAATCAGTAGACCCAGAAGGCCACTGTAACCATGGCCAAAATGTGCATTCTCCAATATATTTTATTATATTATGACACAGTATAATATTCAGAAAACGTTTATGTCAACTCAATGACAATTAGTAAATTCTTAACCTAACTGAAGAAGTATTTTTAATTATACTGTCAGTCCATGTTTTCTGTTCTAGTTTCATTAAGCCTGACTACCAAGATGGCAGGGGTGGGAAGGTACCTTATACTTTTTAATTATATCTTCTACCAGATTCAATAACTGTTTTAATTTCATCCAGTTAAACTTAATCTAACTATTTCAGTGATAGTAGTAAGTATGAGTTTTCACAACAAATACAACAGTCTATATTTCCAGATACTGGATCCTACTTACTTACCTTTAAAACTTTAAAAGGTTTGTTGTTATCAAAGGTTAAAAAAATTAACTTAATTTTATTTATTTAAATTCTTTTGTGGTGGTCATAAAATAACAAACCCTACACTGAACAGTAAAAGATAATCAGTGGGCTTAATTTAAAGTTATTTGTTCACTGTCTTGAAATACATTGCACCAGCCAAAATGAGGCTCCACAGTGCTCTTCTCAAACACCAGATGAGTTGATTAACGTTCATAAACAGCTGGAATCGCCCTGACTACTGTCAAACAATTGGCAGCTGTTGTGAGTTGGTGTGTTGGAAGAGCTCTCCAGAGGTCGTTCTTGGGTCATTCTGGTAACTGGCAGTAAAGATTCAGAAGGCCAGTCTTGCAAGTGGAGTTTCAACAAACGTCACGATTTGCAGCATTGTCCCCACAACAGATCATGGTGCTTCGTTCTGAGTCAAGTAGAAAGACTGGATCAGAGACTTCCAAAGTTCTGTGACAAGCTAGGCTGTGACTTCCTGGACTTGCACCATTGGGGGTTGAGAACTGTATAGTTCCCCTACATAGGCCAGTTGTCCACTACACATCAGAGGCTGCTACTTAGGTAGCTGACTGTGTGAGGTTTTTTAGATTAGGTGACTCTCCATCCAATCCAAATAAAGATAGCTATAGGAAACAAAGAAGTATCAGTGTAAGATTGAAAGAGATACCTCCCACAAAGAGTATTAAAATCCTGATGGTGAACTGCCAAAGCAAACGCAACAAAATGTCAAAGAGTTTGAAGCACTGATGAAAAGCAGTGGAGCTCATATAATACTACGTATAGAAAGCTGATTGAAAGCTGAAATTTATCGCAGTTTTTTGGGGAAAATTTAAGCGTACATCGAGAGGATACGCAAATGGGGGGGGGGGGGGGGGGGGTGTCAACAGAAGTGTCAGATTCCACCCGTCTCCATGACGTATGGGTGTTGTGGTGTGTGACACCATCACAGTGCAGAGTTTATGAGTTGGTTGTGTTTGCAGATGTCGTCTTGTTGTGTTTGATGGCAACCCCCCCCCCCCCCCGCCCCTTCCTCTCTCTCTCTCTCTCTCTCTCTCTCTCTCTCTCTCTCTCTCTCTCTCTCTGTGTGTGTGTGTGTGTGTGTGTGTGTGTGTTTGGGATTTGTTGGTTGTAAGTTATTGTTTTTTTTTTTTTTCTATTTTTCTCAAGTTGTAATGTTTCGTTTATTTATTGTGTATTATTTACGTACCAATGTTTGACTTTTGACTTTTTGATGTGTTGTGGTTTTGGTTTCGATTTTCGTAGTTGTAGTTGTTGGATTTTTTCATATCAACAGTTATGGTTGACCAAGGGAAGTGTCCAATTCTTCTAAATTCTTGTAATTATTGTTTTTGGTTCATCGTTTTGTGTGTATTTGGACTGTATGTTTTAATATTTAGCTTGGCCCCTCCCTAAAACCCGCAATTTCCCGTGGTTGGAGGGAGATGTTATTGTCTTATACGTATTTTCGTGTTTGTTGCCATGTGTATGTAGTGATATCATAGGCACCATATTGGACACACTTAGAATAGCCATTTCTGCCATATTGATGACGTAATGGGTCAAAGCAGATGGGTGGAATCTGACACTTCCATAATCCCCAAATGGGAAATGTAGGTGGTGTATTTGTTGCAGTAGACAAGAAACTCAAATCCAACAAGATAGAAATTGAAGCTGAATGTGAGATTGGGCAAGACTCAGTACAGAGTGGGGAGGGGCATAAAAATCCTCCTATCGCCTACCAGACTCATCTGACGTAACTGAAAACTGTAGAGAAAACCTCAGTTCACTTGTGGGTAAGTTCCCCAATCATACTGTAATCATACTTTAATCATCCAACAATTAATTAGGAAAATTATAATTTTTTTAGTGGTGGGCATGATAAGACATCCTGTGAAATTTTACTAAATGCTTTCTCAGGAAACTACCAAGAACAGATAGTTAGGAACCCCACTCATGAAGGACCTTTGACCCATCAGAGGATGGGCACATCGAAACTAGTATCAGTGACCATGACGCAGTTATGGCAACAATGATAACTAAAATACAGAAGGCCAACTAAACGAAGCAGCAAGCTATATATATGTTCAGTAAATTGTATGAAAAATTAGTAGTGTCATATCTCAATGAGGAACTTGAAACTTTCCGCACAGGGCAGGGGCATGTAGAGGATATCTGGCTATAATTTAAAGTAATAGTTGACCATGCACTGGATGTATATTACCCTGTGGAACAGTTCTTAATGGAAGGGAACCTCTGTGGTAAACAGCCACTGTAAAGGGACTTCAAAAGAAACAGAGATTACTGAATAATAGGTGTAAAACAAAGCGTTGGGCTGTAGATAGAGGGATGTTGAATGAAACATGTTTGGCTGACAAGAAAACAATGAGTAGGAACAGGAAAAATTCTTTTAAACGATAACACGACAAATAACGCAAATCTGGTGGTTTTTAAGGAAATATCGCGAATACAGATGTTTTTACAGAGGTAACACGAATTCTGTGATTTTTAAGGAAGTAACGCAAAATTGGAGTTTTTCAACAAAATTTCTCTGTGTCCTCGTAAGAAGTGTCGTAAATCTAGTGACGTTTCATTTTGAAATGTTCTATGTCACACTACCTTTTGCAGTCGTGACGTAACTAGTGGCCTTTCAACTATCGACTTTTGCGTAAAAAAATTTGCAAATTTGTTGTAAGATCTTATGGGACCAAACTGCTTAGGTCATTGGTCCATAACCTTACACACTATTTAATCTAAATTAAACTAACTTTTGCTATGGACAACATACACACCCATGCCTGAGGGAGAACTCGAACCTCAGACAGGGGGAGCCGCGCAGACCGTGACAAGATGCCTCATACCGCGTGGCTCGACTTTTGCGAGCGTGTACGAATGATCACTGTGTGATTTTTTATTTTTTATTTCTTTTGCAGTGCATGTGCCGCAGTGTGCCGTTTCAAAGCAATGGCGCAATGAAAATTTATCACAAACACATCTCCAATGTTTATCAAATGTGGTTAATAAGGCAGCAACGATATAAAGCTTGAAGAAATGTGATCATTGAGACGAGACAGTAGCCGAATGAGTAAGCCATGACGTTACGGGTAGTTTCGTGGTTTACAATATGAATGGATTTAAGTTTGTGTTCCACTGCATGCAAATATATATATTTTTTCCACTGTAGCATTGTTGACAGAGTCTGGGTCTTTTATTATGAATGTAATGCAAGTATATGGAAGGAGGGTGAGTGCGAACACTATCAACACCATCATAATCATTGAGGTTACAACTCTACCACTTTTCACAGTAAAAGTACAAGAAAAAATCCGAAAGTGTAATACAACCATGTTCTGCAATAAATGATTCATTTCCATCTGATTAGAGATCGAAGAATGAAATAAATATTTGGGTGTTTATTTCCGAATATGTGATGAGTTCCGAATGGCTGGTGAGGCAGGTACCTTACAGGACAGCATTCATTTCTAGGACGGAAACGAGCAGCTATAAAATTCATCTTTTTGGATTTCCAGCATGATGGATTAATAACAGGACAACAACTTGAGTTAATCAGTTTCATCTTTTTGGATTTCCAGCACGCTGGATTAATAACAGGACAGCAACTTGAGTTAATCAGTTTGATGCAGAAAACAGCCAAAGTTGCAAAATTCAGTTACTTTTGTTTAATTGATTATCAGTTTCACATATCAGAACCCTTTCTCAAATCATCCAAACAAAGAAAAAGGTGTACTCCGTGACAGTACGCAAACCACGTTAATATTGTGCATGATTGTGCTTAAGCCATTAGTCAAGTTTTCAGAGACCATCCATTGGCAGGACAACTGTTTTGCGCATGCTCGCTGCTAACCCTTATGGATGAGTGCGTATTTTTCTGCGTGTATTAACTTACAAAAATTTTAATAAATATCCATCCAATCGTTTTCAAATTTTATTGAAATAAGGTTCGTTGAAGCAGCTTGCTGCGCATGCGCAGAGCTGAAATCACATATAAGCAGCGCCTACTCCTGCTTCTGGCTACTTGGGAGTGTGGGTGTTTGGTGTATAAACAGTGTGAGAAAGCAGCCAGCACCTACCCGGAAAAATTTTTCTGAAGCTGCCAAGCTGCCAGATTCGTGGATGCGCATAGCTGTTTTGAGTTAGAGTGGGGGTACACTTCACTTGACTCGTGTTTTGTTTGTGGCACGTTTTTCAATCGTTTCGAAGCTATTGCAGTTCCCACGTTCGGATATTTCCGTTTACACTTCATTGTTAATAGTAAGGTAAGCATATCAGATGTTTCGTCTGTTTTCACCCCTTTGTCCAGATCTAAAAACAGCTGAAAATGCAATAAGTCTTCCTACCAGTTGTAAGTGTGTGTGTGTGTGTGGGGGGGGGGGGGGGAGACCTATGTTAAAAGAAAGTATTTTTCTATTGAAGACTGATGCAAAATGGAATTTAAAACTCAAAACTTGTACTGAAACATATTATAAACTTTGTTTCCAAGCTACATCTGAGTGAACATTAAAAAAAATTAAGAAAATTAATTTTTTCTTATTTTTAACCGAAGTTAAATACCTTTTGCAAACATTTATAAGAATTTTGTTATTTAAGAATACTTAAAAAAATAACCTTCAAGCTTTCTTGGTGATATTCGTACAGAAAAATCTCCTAGGTATGCAGCCAAGACATTTTATTTATTAAGAATAGCATTGCAAAGGCAGAGATTTTTCCTTAAATTAAAAGATTTTCTTCCAAGTTTCATTATTGCTATTCCATAAGAAATTTCAACCATTTAACATGAATATTTAAGTCGATGAGAAAAATTATCAAGTGTTGACTGCAAACCTGAAAAAAGGGAAGTTCTATATATTTTTTAATCTGCTGGATACACCATCGATAAATAATTTTTTCCCAGTATTTAAAATACATGTATCACTCCACACCATTGCAGCCAAGCGCAGCAAAAGTATATACAAATTTTACAAATTTAAATAATAGTCTCTGTTGCACATACTTTAATGGTGACACATTTCACGCTCCTAGCAGATCTTCATTTCATTCTTGAGCCACAGAGACCGGCTTCTGTGGTCTCCATGGCTCAAGAACAATATGAAGAAGTGGGAAACATGTCATCAATAAAATATCTGCATCATACTGTTATTTTCATTCTTACCTTTGGTGTTTCTTTTTAAATAATTATTTGTGTCAAAAATTTTTGTTAAAATAATTTATCTCTACACGTCTCGTGTTTGGCCGACCCTATCTTAGGAATAGTTCCATTTTCAACATAGCATTGAAAAATGGTTAAATATGACAAAAATAGATAAGTGCTAATAGAAAAAGCTTATCAGAAAATAACACCGACAAATAACACCGAAAAGTGCAAAAAATAACTCCGATTTTGGCCATAAAATAACACCAATTTTTTCCTGTCCCTAGCAATGAGATATGCTTTCAACAACTACTGTAGTAGAATATTGTCAAGCTATCTTTCACAGACCCCAAAGACATTCTGGCCATGTGTAAAGGCTGTTAATGACACCAAAGTTAGTATCCAATCTCTACTAAATGAGACAGCAACTGAAATTGAGGGTAGCAAAGCAAAAGCTGAAATGCTTAACTCCGTTTTCAAATGTTCCTTTACAAAAGAAAACCCAGGAGACATGCCCAACGTCATTCTCGTACCACTGAAAAGATGAATGAAATAAGTATTAGTGTTAGTGGTGCTGAGAAACAGCTGAGATCATTAAAATTGAACAAGCTACAAGTCCCAATGGAATCACTGTCAGATTCTATAATGAATTTGCACCTAGGTTAGTCCCTCTTGAAACTATAATCTATTGTCGAGCCTCCGAACAAAAAGCCATGCCCTGTTCTTGCAAAAAGGCACAGGTCACAATCTTAGAACATAGTCTGAGCTCAAACATAATGAGCTATCTTGAACAGAATGACCCCCTCAATGCCAACCAGAGCGGATTTCGAAAATATCATTCATGTGAAACCCAACTCACACTTTTCTCGCATGACATAGTGAAAGCTTCGGATCATGGCAACCAGTTAGATGCAGTATTTCTTGACTTCCGAAAAGCTTTTGACTCAGTACCACACCTACACTTACTGTCAGAAGTACAATCATATGGGGTATCAAGTGAAATTTGTGACTGGATTGAGTACTTGTTGGTAGGGAGGACAAAGCATGTTATCTTGGGTGGAGAGACATCGTCAGATGTAGAAGTAACTTTTGGGACTCTTTCCATTCAGGTTGTATATTAATGGCCTTGCAGACAATATTAATAGTAAAATCTGGCATTTCCAATCAGATCTTGATAACATTTTAGTGTGGTGCAGGATTGGCAACTTGCTCTAAATGTTCAGAAAAGTAAAATTGTGCACTTCACACACTGAAAAAACATAGTACCCTGTGACTATAATATCAATGAGACTGTTGGAATTGGCCAACTCGTGCAAACAGCTGTATTTAACACTTTATAACCATATAGTTTCAGTCGAGGGTAAAGCAGGTGGTAGACTTCGGTTTATTGGTAGAATAGTGGGGAAGAGCAATCAGTCTTTTCTAGAGATTTCTTACAAATCACTCTTGCAGCCAGTTCTAGAATATTGCTCAAGTGTGTGGGACCCATACCAGATAGGATACTGGGGATACTTAATGTATAAGGGAAGGGTAAGCAAGATTTGTCAGAGGTTTGTTTAATCCGTGAGAGAGTGTAATAGAGATACTGAAGTAACTGTATAGGCAGACTCTTGAAGACAGGTGTACACTACCCCGAGAAAATCTGTAAACAAATTTTCAAACACCAGCTTTAAATGATTATTCTAAGGATATACTACAACCACCTGCGTATCCTCACATAAGGATTGTGAGGATAAGATTAGAATAATTACTGCATGCACAGAGGCATTCAAACATCATCCTTCCCACAGTCCATACATGAATGGAACAGGAAGAAGCCCTAATAAATGGGGCAATGGGAAATACCTTCTGCCACACACCTCACAGTGCTTTGCAGAACGTAGATGTAGACGTGGATCAACACATGAATGTGGCTCCAGCACATGATGGGTGCCAAAATTGGACCACTTCTTCATAACAAAACAAACAAAAAGACAGCAAATGTGAAAGTGGGATGAAGACAGCGACGTTGTTAGTCACTGTACCGCATTGACATTAGTTAATACTCTCGTTATGTGGGCCAGAGGGGGTTTCAGTATGGTGACATTACTGCTTCAAGAAAAATTCTAAACGCAGTGCGAAAGAAGTCAGCTCCTCTCAGAAGCATATAAACATCACAGACTATTTTAAGAAATAAACAGCCTACACTACTTCTGCACAGAATATGGATAGACTTTCAAACAAAGAATACAAGGTTGAAAATATCTCTAATTATTTGTGCCTCTTCTCTCCTGCATTACCCCAAAGAATCAGGAGTACAGCATGCACAGGATAGAGTAACATGAAAAGCTGCATAAAACCAGTCTCAGGACTGAAGACCACAACAACAACAACAACAACAACTACTACTACTGAGAATATGTATATAGCTTGATTATCTCATTGTCAATCTTGATCACATTCAGGCCAACTGCATTCAGATTAAATTATTTGACTTATTTAGCTGCACAGTTTATAGGCGTATTTGCATGTCCATGCTGTGGAATTTACATTAACAAGGCATGTGAGTTACTGAATTTGTTTGTACTATGTAAACTTCATCCTAGGTATTTATCGAATTCATAAATCATAATGCGAGCTAGAAAAAAAGACACTTATGTCTTGCTACTTCATAGAACTGCCAATTCTGTAACGATGGGGGTAAAGAGAAGGAAGAGTAGGGTTTAATATCCCATCAAAAGCGAGGTCTTCAGAAACTGAGTGAAAGTGCAGGGGTAGGGAGCATAGTGGGTAGTACACTGTCATCATCGTCTTCTTCTTCTTCTTCTTCTTCTTCTTCAGTCTGAAAACCGATTTGATGCAGCACTCAACACGAGTCTATCCTGTGCAAGCCTCTTCACCTCTGAATAAATACTCCAACCTATCTCCATTTGAATCTGCTTATTATACTGTTCTCTTGGTCTCCCTCTACAACTTTTAGCACTCACACTTCCCGCCAAAAAAAAAACTGATGATTCTTTGATGTCTCAAAATGTGTCCTGTCACCTGATCTCTTTTCTATTTAAATCGTGCCATAAATTTCTTTTTTCCACCATCATATTCAGTACTTCATCCTTAATTACGTGCCCTGCCTATCTAATCTTAAACATTCCTCTGAAGCAACAGATTTCAAAAGCTTCTATTTTCTTCTTCTCTCATTTCATTTCCACACAAGGCTACACTCCAAACTACTACTTTCATAAAAGACTTCATAACACTTAAATTTATGTGGATGTTAACAAATTCCTCTCATTCGGATATGTTTTCCTTGCTACCAAAATGGCTCTGAGCACTATGGGACGTAACATCTGAGGTCATCAGTCCCCTAGAACTTAGAACTACTTAAACCTAACTAACCTAAGTACATCACACACATCAATGCCCGAGGCAGGATTCGAACCTGTGACCATAGCGGTCGCGCAGTTCCAGACTGAAGCACCTAGAACCGCTCGGCCACAGCGGCTGGCTTTCCTTGCTACAACTAGTATTCATTTTATATCCTCTCTCCTTTGACTATCATCAGTCATTTTACTCCCTGAGCAGCAAAACTTACCTACTACTTTCAGTGTTCCATTTCCTTATATAATTCCCTCTGCACTGTCTGTTTGATTCAATCCCATTTCATTACCCTTCTTTTGGTTTTGTTGTTGTTCATCTTACATGCTCCTTTCAAGCCACCCCAAGCCACTGTTCATTCCATTTAACTGTTCTTCCACATCATTTGCTGTCTCTAAAAACTACTATGTCACTGGCAAACCTCTAAGTTTTTATTTCTTCTTCCTGAATTTCAATTCCTTCCCCAAATTTCTCTTTGGTTTCTTCTCTCACTCACAGACACTGGTTGATTTAAGAAAATAATAATAATAATAATAATAATAATAATAATAATAATAATAATAAATCCTGTGGGAGGTCCTAGTTTTATACATATTGATGGAAATTTTGGAACCATCATTAACAACAACAAAAAAATCACAGAATCTCTTCAATTCATGAGGTTACTCATCATATTATAGAAAAGTTCTGTACCAGGAAAGAAGCTGCAACCAGACATATTCTGGATTTCAAAATCTGATGAAAACTGCACTACAAAAGGTTTGCCATCTCTGAAGAGACATAAAGCAAACCCAGATTCAAAATAATTAAAATTTCAGTCTGTAATGTTTACCAGTTCGTCTACCCCCACGAAAGAAAGGATTATGTAAAAGGGTATTCGACAATAAATGGTCTCGTCTGCCACAACTCCTTCATGGGTCTTACTTCAAAGACACCTGCACTGCCATTATAACCATCATACCCTTCTGGAAATAAGCCCACTAAAAGAGCAAAAACTGAAGACCTGATGAAAATCTAAACATACATTCCTCAAGAGTTCAAGAGTTCAAGGATTTAAGATTTCCACTTGGGCAACTGAGCGTGAAAATAACACTGAATAAAAACATTGAAAACATTTAATGTAATTGTTAACATACTGATGTATTATTTATTAATTATTGCAATTTGAAACAAACTATGGCTGTTAAAATTTTTTGTATGCATTACCAAAAGCATTGAATTAAAAAAAATAAAATAAAATAAAAAAGCAAAGTTCAGCTAATTCTGATCTTAACTCTTTGATTTAGGTTGTACTTAAAAAAAAAAAAGTTTATAGTTCAATAAAATATAGCATTATTACTTAAGGTAAATATCTGTTTTATATAAAATTCTAACTTACCAAACACACAAAACCATCAAAATGCATATTTACCAGGTGGTTATAATTAAAGTGCAGCTACTCACGGAAGTCCAGTGTGGGCCGTAATTATTGTATAGCAGTGAAATTTGGTACATATGGTAAGTGTTAATGGGAAACCAATTTACGCTGGGAAAAAATTAGTTCCAGCTTTGGCACTATGAATGCAAAAGAGACATATAGAAAACATTTTTCCATATGCAAGTGATTGAACAAGGGACGTCACAGAAAAGGTCAAACAAGTGAGAAAATCATAGTATTGATTTTATTATTACCTGCCACTTGCACTATTTGTTCAATATGAACACCAGAGACAATGACCAATGCTGCATCTCTGAAATGATGTGATCAACAGTTGATCACAGCAGTTCCAGCAGAATCTGAGCAATGTGTTGTTGTATACTGGCCTTCAGATCAGTCAGAGACCGAATATGTCCCTGGTAAATATGTTCTTTTAGATATCCCCAAAGCCAAAAGTCACATGGATTCATGTCAGGTGATCCTGCCGGTCAAGCATCAGCAACACGTCTGGAGACAACATGTTCGTGGAAGGTTACATCAAGCAGATCTTTCACTGAGTGAGCAACATGGGGTGTCACCCAGCATGAAAACAGTGGTTTTCACACAGTTGTGCTCTTCCAAAACATGCTATACAGACATCACAATCGGCCTGACAAGCCATCTGAGTGTACTGTCTTAAAAGAAGAATGGACTGGAAATAAAGATGCTCGTTATTCCGCACCACACAGTCACACAGGGCATGTGTGTGGCACTTCTTGCACAACATGTGATTTAACAGTAGCCCAAATTCATCAGTTTTGTGTATTCACTATAACCTGTCATGTAAAATGGGCCTCGTCATCCCATAGAATATTGCCTGCCCATGTCATCAACTTTGATCCATGCCAGAGACTGAACAGCATGTTCAGAAAGTTGTTGTGGATCATGAGGTTTCAGTTGCTGCAGCATCTGGATCTTGTACTTTTTTCTAATTACCAGTCTTCTGACTGGTGATGCCCCCCCCCCCTCCCACAAAGTTCTCCTGTGCCAAATGTTCATCTCAGAGTAGCGTCTGCATGCGATGTCCTTCGCAATTATTTGCAGGATGTATTCCAATATCGGTCTTCTTCTATCTTTTCAAGCTCTACAGCTCCCTCTAGTACCATGGAAGTCATTCCCTGATGCCGTAACAGAGGTCCCACCATCATGCCCCTTCTTCTTGTCACTGTTTTCCATACATTCCTTTCCTAGCAGATTCTGCAGAGAAGCTCCTCATTCTCTACCTTATCAGTCCGCCCCAATAGCTGAGTGGTCAGCGTGACGGATTGCCGTCCTACGGGCCCGGGTTCGATTCCCAGTTGGGTCGAGGATTTTCTCCGCTCAGGGACTGGGTGTTGTGATGTCTTCATCATCATTTCATCCCCATCTGGAGCGCAGGTCACCCAATGTGGCGTCAAATGTAATAAAACCTGCACTAAGACGGCCGGACCTGCCCCGCAAGGGGCCTCCTGGCCAATGACTCCAAATGCTCATTTCCATTTTTCCCTACCTTATCCGTCCAGATAATTTTCAACATTCTTCTGTAGCACCACATCTCAAATGCTTAAATGCTTCAATTCTATTCTTTCCCAGTCTTCCTACAGTTCGTTTTAACACCATACAACGCTGTGCTCCACATGTGCATTCTCAGAAGTTTCTTCCTGGAATTAAGGTCTATGTTTGATACCAGTAGACTCCTCTTGGCCAGGAATGCCTTTTTGCCATTGCTAGTTTGTCTGCTTTTTATGTCATCTTTGCTCTGTCCGTCATGGGTTATTTTGCTGCCTAGATAGTGGAATTCCTTAACTTTTTCTATTTCGTGATCACTAATACTAAAGTTAAAGTTTCTTGCTGTTCTCATTTCTACTACTTTTTGTTACTTTCATCTTTCTTTAATTTAATCTCAATCAACATTCTATACCCATTAAACTGTTCATTCCATTCAACATAGCCTGTAATTTTTCTTCACTTGCACTGAGGATAGCAATGTCGTCAGTGAATCTTACCACTAATACCCTTCACCCTGAATTTTAATCCCTCTCTTGTCTCTCTCTGTTCTTTCCATCGTTGCTTCTTTGTTGTATAAACTGAACAATAGGGGCGAAAGACTACATAGCTGTCTTACACTCTTTTTAATATGAGTACTTGTTCTTGGTCTTGCACTCCTATTGTCCTCTTAGTTCTTGCACATATTGTATATTACCTGTTTTTCCCTATAGCTTACCCCTACTTTTCCTCCGAATTTCAAACACATCTTGCACCATTTGACACTGTCGAACACTTTGTCCTGCTCGACAAATCCTATGAATGTGTCTTGATTTCTCTTTAGACTTGTTTCCATCATCAAACACAACATCATCAGAATTGCCTCTCTGGTGCTTTACCTTTCCTAATGCCAAACTGATTGTCATCTACCCAATCCTCAGTTTTTTTCCCATTCTTCTGTATATTATTCTTGTCAGCAACTCGGGTGAATGAGCTGTTAAGCTGATTGTGCAAAAATTCTCACACTTGTTGGCACTGAAATCTTCAGAACTGGTGGTACATTGCCAGTCTCATACATTCTACATAAACGTGAATAGTCGTTTCGTTGTCACTTCCTCCAGTAATTTTAAGAGTTCTAGTGAAATGTTATTTATCCCTTCTGCCTTATTTCATTTTATGTCTTCCTATGCTCTTTTAAATTCTGATTCTAATCCTGGATCCCGTTTCTTCTCCTATTGTCATCAGAGAAGACCACCTCTTCATAGAGGCCTTCAATGTAGTTTTTCCACCTATCTGCTCTCTCCTCTGCATTTGACAGTGGAATTAACATTACACCCTTGCTTTTAATTTCACTGAAGGTTGTTTTGATTTTTCTACACACTGAGTCAGTCCTTTCGACAATTATTTCTTTGTCAATTTCTTCACACTTTCCATGTAGCCATTTCGCCTTAAGCTTCCCTGCACTTCCAATTTATTTCGTTCCAAAGTTACTTGTATTTATCGATCCTGGCTTTCCCTGGACATTTCTGTACTTCCTCCTTCCATCGATTGAAGTATTTCTTCTATTACCATTCTTTTTTTTTTTTTCAGTTACGTTCTTTGTAGCTATGTTTTCTCTCTCCAACTTCTGTGATTGCCTTTTTTATTTTAGAGATGTCCATTCCTCTTCAGCTGAACTGCCTACAGAAGTATTAATTATGACTGTATCTATAGCCTCACAGAATTTCAAGTGCACCTCTTCATTCCTCAGTACTTCCATATCCCACTTCTTTGCACACTGATTATTTCTGACCAGTCTCTTAAATCACTACTAAATTGTGTATCTGCTTCTGGATACACCTTCCAATCCAATAACTGATTTCAGAATCTCTTTCCCGTATCACACGGTCTTTTCCAAGTATACCACCACCTCTTGTGATTTTTGAACAGAGTACTCACTATTACTAGCTGAAATTTATTACAGTACTCAATTAACCTTTCTCCTATCTCATTCCTATGCCACGCCCACATTCTCCCGTAACCCTTCCTTCTACTTCTTCCTCCCAATCACCCACGACTATTAGATTTTCATCTACCTTTACAAACTGAATTACCCATTCGGTATCCTCATATACCTTCTCTCTCTTCATCCGCTGCTTGTGACATCAGCTTGTATATCTGAACTATTGTTGTCGGAGTCCGTTTGTTATCAACTCTGATGAAAAGAACCATGTCACTGAATTTTCTTACATTAACTCATTCTGTGCCCTACTTTTCATTTCATAATGAATCCTACTCCCACTATACCATTTTCTGCTGCTGTTGATATTACTCTATACACCTCATATCAGAAATCCTTGTCTTCATTTCATTTCATTTCACTTCATTGCTCCCAGCTATACTTAGATTAAACCTTAGCATTTCCCTTTTCAGATTTTCTAGCTCTCCTACCATGTTCAAGCTACTGACATTCCATGCTCCGACCCTTAGAATGTTATCCTTTTGTTGGTTATTTAATCTTTTACTCATGGTCACCTCCCCCTTGGCAGTCCCCTCACAGTGATAACTCATTGTGTGTCTTTAATGCAGTGGTTCCCATTGCCTTTCCGATCATTATGCCACTGATCAATGCTGATTCTTCCGCCTTTTAGGGGCAGTTTCCCACCCCAAGGGCAATAGAGGGCACTGTACCACTGTCCACTCCTCCACCCTCTTTGACAAGGTCATTGGCTGAATGAGGGTGACTTCTTATGCTGGAAGTCTTCAGCCCCCTGATCAAATACCCATTCAAAATAGACCACAAAACTTTTCATATTATTGGCCGTGGGATAGACAATTCTCAGGAGTGCACAGACACTAGTTCTACCCACGGCATGTGCTGCAGTGTTAGTTACAGTAACAGCAACCTCTTCGATAACTTCCACCAGGATAGGAAGCCTTCCTCTTCCAGGTGCCACACCAGGCTTACCCATGTTTTCGAATTTCATTATCATTTTCTTTAATCCATTTTATGACATTAGGCCTCTCCTCAGACCTTTCAATTGATGATACTCTTTCAACGCAGTGCTGTAATTGTTACCATTCACATAAAACAGTTTCACTAACAGGACGCTGTCCATCTTCTAAATAGCCACATTGTTCAATCGCATTACAGGTTATCAAATGACAGGGCAGGTGTCATATCATACAAACAGTGTACAGCACCAGATTTGCACCCAGTGGCTAAAATTAAAGAGCTAATTTCTTTTTTTTTCTTTTTTTTTCTCCAGTAAATATTGGTTCCATGTTAACACATTAGAATGTCCACAAGTTTTACTGTCATATGATAATTATGGCCCAAGTGGATTTCTGTGAGTAGTTGCACTTCAGTAATAACTACCCGGAATTTCTTATCTTAGTTGTGGCACTGTTTTTAGTGTTCCCCGAAAAATTAAATCAGTATGACATATGCCCCTTCAAAAAAGTCAATTAATACACAAAAAAATATAAGAAAGAGAGGACGAAAATGTTAACCCTTTAGTGACCAGTGGGAACTATAGTTCCCACTTATTTGTTTTCACTGTAAGTTCAGTGGTAACCCGAGTTCCCACTTCTAACTTGTGCTGTCAGCTCTGTTAGAGTTTGCTAACTACATGTAAATTGTCAACGGGTGTGCGAAAGTGGTTGTATTGTTAGTCAATTAATGCAGAAGCGCAGTTTCCGCGTGAAAACGAGCCACTGTTTCGACCACTACAGCGTTTTTTGTGTAGTGTGTTTTCCTTTTGCGTGTGAAGTGACTTGTGTCGTGTTTATCTACTTTTACATTTACTAGGGAGATAGTGTTCGTGTATATTTGCTGGATTTGACTGAAAATTACGTAAATATTACAAGGTAAATTGGTGGGGATTATTTTTCCCACTGAACTTGGGAGAAGTGCAATGCATATGGCTGAGTAATCAGCATCGTAGTTATTGTTTGTTTCTTATTGTTTAGTATGCCTGGACTGACGCCAGAAGAGGTTTTCAGAATTTTGTATGTTTTACCAGAAGATGTAGAAGATTCAGATATCAATGCTAATTCTGATGATTATTTTGAGTCACCAAATACTTCACAGATATGCTGAAAAAGAATTCTAGACTTAGCAGGGGAGAATTCGAATTTGCTGTCAGGTCATGTGTTGCAGCAGTGAAGTGGCAGGATAGCAAACCTGTTTGTATACTACCAAATTACCACAATCCAAATACATTACAAGTGTTTTGAGAAGGAACAAAGATTGAAGCGGAAGTGAAGTATTCTGATCATTGGCTGTGGCAGAGTACAAAAAAATACTGGGAGGAGTGGATGGATTTGATCACCTGTGTGAACGGTATTCTGTAGGCCATCGTTCATGGAAGTGGTGGCACAGACTGATTTTCTTTCTTGTAGATTTGGCAGTTGTCAATCCCTGCATTATGTGGAAGCTACAGAAGACAGAAGCAGACCAGCTAACATTTAGATTGCACTTGGCAAAGGACAATATGATCAAATACAAATATAAATGTAATGTTTAACATGCTTTTTGTACTAAAAAAAAAAAAAAAAAAAAAAAAGGATATACATTATTTTTTAAATTAGCAAGAGAAGTTACTCCAGAGTTCAGTGGGAACAATAGTTCCCACTAATTTTTTTATACTCGTAGGCTAAACTCTCACTTTCGAGATTTAAACTATGATTTTATGAATGGTTCCTTAGCCCAATAAAGTGTTCATGAAAAGTCTACAACTTCTGGAAATAATTTGGTCACTAAAGGATTAACAAAGTTTAAGTCTATGAGGGTGTCTAGAAATACAGATGTATTAGAGAGCAAGTTCCCATATCTGAAATTTGGGAAACTAGTTTCAGGTGGGCCCCTGCAGTGTGGCAGAAATTCAGGTCCCTTAAATCATGCTGTAGACAATACTCCAGAAATGTAAAGCTTGCCCATAACTGGTCATTTGCTCTACGCCCATTCAAGCACTCAGATAGTTTAGTGGTGACTGTTCCTACATAAAATGCTGTGTACTGGGCACAAGTTAGTTGACAAATTAAATGTGTGGTTTTTTTTACAAGTTGTTCTTCCTTTTGATACCTCAATACTTACCTGTGGTGCAGTTGGAGCCTGGCGCAGACTGTAGTGATTGATTAAATGGGGCAGATTTTACTTTTGACAATGATTATACGGGTTGGAACTCTGAGGTACGGAAAATGATTTGGATTTGTCATATGGTTAGACTACAATGTTATGGAGGTTAGGAGGGCAATGGAAATGGATGGGTGATATGGGGAGGATATGAGGAGGTGAGGATCTTACTTCAGAGCTTAACGTGAGAAAGTAAGCCTTGTCAGAGTATTGCATTGAGGCATTCAATACCTGGGTGGTGCTGGGTGCTTCTGAGCTTTCTGGAAATGCTGCAAATAAGATCTGTAGGGTAACTGTAGGAAAGGAAAGCCTGGGAAGGGTTGTTGGAGTAGGTGTTTGAGGGATTCAATGGTGGAACAGATATGTTTGCTGAGGATGCCAACAATGTAGAGAACGGAGTGTTTGATGTGGAAGGTATGGCAGCTGTTGTTGTTTATTGGTCAGTTTAATAAGACTGAGGTTAGGAGGTGGCCTTCACCAATGTCAAAGTCAATGAAGGTCACTTTGGATTTGGACAAGGACTAAGTAAACTTGAGTTGCAAAAAGGATTTAAGTTGACTTAGAAAGTGGAATTGTTCTTCTACATCTGAATATAAACAGTGACTTAGCAATTCCTATTTTGGCAGATTGCGCACAAAAACCATTACTGAAGATTTCTGTGTGTCTCTAAATAAATAGAAACTAACATTTCTCTACAGTTTCACTCTCAAATAACATGTGAACAAAATGAACACCTAAATCATCTGCAATGTTTCCTGGAAACTTTTTCTGCCAGTGGCTGTTTGATATATCTGTCACACTAGTTCTGACAGCGTGAATTTTATCCTAATCTGCAAAACAAACAAGGACTTCCCGAATGCCAGTGCAATTAGAATAAATATGTTTACTGCATCATCACAGACCAGCTTTCCCAGACCAGGCTCCTGCAAAATTCAAATGCATAAGAAGAGGCATTGGTCATAAACAAAGCCTCTAACAGATAGTCGCTGATGCAACTGATTACTCAAGCCTCTCCACATAAGTCTACACAAATACTGTGTTTTTTTCTTAAAATTTTGTAATCCTAAAGCCTTGAGCAACAACAAGAAAATGACAGGACAGTTCATTATCATGTTTTCTAAAGCTGCAGTTTTACAGTTTGTTATTTGAATAGGAGGACCATATTTAGATTATGCTTTCAAATGACCACCATATTTATTG
Organism: Schistocerca cancellata; assembly: GCF_023864275.1. Classification (NCBI taxonomy): domain Eukaryota; kingdom Metazoa; phylum Arthropoda; class Insecta; order Orthoptera; family Acrididae; genus Schistocerca; species Schistocerca cancellata. The sequence continues at coordinate 484,977,784 of NC_064626.1, read as the reverse complement.
ATTAAGTACATACCTGACGATACTTGAGGTAACGGTACCCCTGATGTCTTATTGTTCAGCAATTCTCCCTCTTCTAAAGCATATTTCTTCTCCAAAAATCGAAGTACAACATTACGAACAGATCCCATCTCAGTTTCCAAACGATCCAGAGTATTCATGAGGTTTGCGCAACTACGGCAGATGACATCATCCTCAGATATTACTACCATGTACCTGTAAAAACAGACTGTAAACATTTCACATTTGGGAGATTCTGTAGCAGTATTCTAGGTTTCGATCAAGAGGTCAGCTTTGTCTTTGTATGACATGTTTCACTCTTACATTCACTACAAAATTTGGACACCAACAATCTGTGCAGATGATGGGGAGGAAGGGAAGGGGTAGGGGGGAGGGGGGGAGAGAGAAAGGGGGGGGGGGAGGCAGGGGGTATCAAGACAACAACTCACTTCAACAAAAGCTATATTGTTAGCTCTCAACTTGGCTGATTGAAACAGAGAAACTACACAATGCAACAATCATTCAATGGATTAAATAAGTTGAAATAAGCCCAACAGCTCAAATAAGGCACGATGTATGATTTCTTTCTGGTTATCAACTGCTTGCCTATACAAGACACAATTATGAGAATAGAACAATACTGCTGACCATATATAACACCTGTCATTTTTTCCCATCCTCCCAACTGTGCAACACAGTCAACAATTAACAAAGAAAACTCACTATTCTATCAAAATCAAATGCCTTGTGAAAATTCATATTAATAAAACTATTTCAAAACTATTCTATATTCTACAATACTAACTGCATTTTTTTCTATCTGCACGAAAACTGCTGAACATATCCCAAACATTGCAATGTCAGTTAGATTTCCAACTGGACTTCACTATACTGCAACAACATAGTTAGTGCTACTACTGGAGAAATCAATACTCTAAAACAATTGAACATATTTCTGACACACCACAATAAAACGATGAAAAACAAGCTTCACATTCATAACAACTACAGAAGTTTTTTTAAAAAAGCAACTGTAATAAAGGGTACTTCCCGCTGACAGAGAATCATGAAATTTTGCAAGAAACAATGTTTTGCAAGAAACAAGGTTCCACAGTACAAGTCATAGAAAATAATTTGAAAATTGTTAATTTGTAAATACGTGGTATGAAAAATATATTTCTTTTGTTGTTTATCTGACACCAAACTTTAAATTAAAACAATAAGTAGTTCTGCATTCAGGCTGACTGAATCGCAATGGTAAAAGACAAACATAGGAGTGATTACTGCACATAAATATGGTGTTTCAAATTGTATGTGAAATAAACATTCACAAACTACTCTGTGAATGTCTGTTTCACATACAACATGAAAGGTCTTATCTATGTGCAGTAATCACTCCGAGTCTGCAAATGTTTGCTTCACATACAACTTGAAATGCCATAGCTATGTGCAGTAATCACTCCTAGATATCTAATGATGGATAATTTCTTAAACACATCATATGAGCAATAAGATCATTCCTTGCCCGATATTCAACTTTTAGCACTGCAATCCAGTCAGCATGAATGGAGAACTGCTGATATACATAATTAAGTTTGTACAGAACTCTTAAGTGTGCAAGTCCTACTCACACCTACCCCCCCCCCCCTTTTTTTAATAGTGAGTGGCACAAAGTACTTTAGGTAACACCACACTTTCACACTTTCCTTTTCCATTTTGTGTAAGTCAGGTGCCAGTCTCTGCACCAAGTCACCTGCATGGTTCCCTGCATTTCAGCAGAATTTTTCAAAATTCCACTTTCCTATAGATAACAGTGCAGCTAACTCCCTCAATGATCTTCAAATGTTATCCACTGGACGATTTACATGTATTGTCACTCGTAATATTCCGGCAACATACCCTTGGGGTATGTACAAATTTACTTTTAAACATTGCTCCATTAAGAATGTCATGTTGAGTTCTAAGTGTTAGGAACTACTGAATCCAATTACAAAGCTCATTACATTTCTTCTAAGCTAATGTCTTGTGCACTAAAAGACTGTGTGGAGTTGTATTAACCAACTTTTTCCAGAAGTCAAGGAATGAAGCATCAACACGGTTGCTACAATCTATTGACTTTGTATATCATACTCAACAAATTAAAATTCTGTTCAAGATATCTTGTTGTGTTAGAACATGTTCCAAGATTCTACAACAAATCAACATCAAGGATATTGGACGGTAGCTTTATAGATCACTTCTACTACCCTTGCTGTAGATGGGTGTGAACTGTGCCCTTTTCCAAGAACTGGGCATGGTTTTTTGTTCACGAGATCTACGGTACATTACAGTTGGAAGACGGGCTAATTCTGCCACAAATTTAGTATAGAATCTGACAGGATTCCATCGTGGCCTGGAGCTTTTAACGATTTCAGCTGTTTCCCAACGCCACTGACACTAATACTTATTTCATTCATCTTTTCAGTGGCACAGGAATTAAATTGGGGCACTTCTCCTGGGTTTCCCTTCGCAAAGAAACATTTGAAAATGGAGTTAAGCATTTCAGCTTTTGCTTTAGCTACCCTCAATTTAAGTTCCTGTCTCATTTAGTAGAGATTGGATACTAACTTTGGTGTCATTTACAGCCTTTACATATGGCCAGAATTTTTTGGGGGTCTGTGAAAGATCACTTGACAATACTCTGCTGTAGCCATAGAAGGGCTCTCTTTGTCAGACAAATGTATTGCATTCATCATCTTTTTATCTATATACTTTGCTTTACACCTATTATTCAGTAATCTCTGTTTCTTTATAAGTTTCTTTACAGTGACTGTATACCATAGAGGTTTCCTCCCATTATGAATTGATCTATGGGGTACATATATATCCAGGGCATGGTCAACTACTCTTTTAAACTAGAGCCAAGAGTCACTCTACATGCTCCTGCCTGTGCTGAAAGTTTCTAGTCCCTCACTGAGATATGACACTACTGATATTTTTATCTGGTTTACTGAACATATACACCTTTCTGCTTGATTTAGTTGTCCTTTGTAGTTCGGTAATCACAGTTGCCACAATCGCATCTTGGTCACTAATACCAGTTTCGATGTGGACACCTTCAAAAAGGTCAGGTCTATTTGTTACCATTAGAGCCGATATACAGGGTGATCAAAAAGTCAGTATAAATTTGAAAACTTAATAAACCACGGTATAATGTAGATAGAGAGGTAAAAATTGACGCACATGCTTGGAATGACATGGGGTTTTATTAGAACCAAAAAGAAACAAAGTTCACAAAATGTCCGACAGGTGGCACTGGACAGCAAAACTGCTACCGTGACAGGTGAGAGGTAAGCCGATATGTTACAGAATCGCATCATCCCCAGCCTGGCTGATAAACACCTGCTGAAACGTACCATGTTTATGCAGGACGGCGCTGCACCCCATATTGGTAGACACGTGAAAGATCTCTTGCGCGCATCGTTTGTTGATGATCGTGAGCTCAGCCACCACTTTCGCCATACTTGGCCTCCCAGGTCTCCAGGCCTCAGTCCGTGCGATTATTGGCTTTGGGATTACCTGAAGTCGTAAGTGTATCGTGATCGACTGACATCTCTAGGGATGCTGAAAGACAACATCCGACACCAATGCCTCACCATAACTCCGGACGTGCTTTTCAGTGCTGTTCGATGGTGGGCATATTGAGCATTTCCTGTAAAGGTCATCATCTTTGCTTTGTCTTACTTTGTTATGCTAATTATTGCTATTCTGATCAGATGAAGCTCCATCTGTCGGACATTTTTTGAACATTTGTATTTTTTTGGTTCTAATAAAACCCCATGTCATTCCAAGCATGTGTGTCAATTTGTACCTCTCTATCTACAGTATTCCGTGATTTATTCAGTTTTCAAATTTATACTGACTTTTTGATCACCCGGTATTTCCTTCATGAGGGGGGTTTTTAACTGTCTGTTCTAGGTACTTTTCAGAGAAGGCATTTAGTAATTTTCCACAGGCTGTCTTACCGCACCCACACTAACAAAACTTTAATTTTCCCAATTAGTTGTTGGATGATTCCTGTCTCCACTGATGACTGAAGTATGATGGGGGAACTTATATAAAGTGAACTGAGGTTTCATCAAAAGTTTTCGGTTACATCAGGAGACAAGTCTGGCAGGCTATGGAAGGGTCCAGAAATCATTTTATGCCCACCTTCCCCCCCCCCCCCCCCCCCACCCCCCCTTCCATACTGAGTGTTGCCCAAATAATCTAGCATGCAGCTTCAGTTTCTACGTCAGTGGATCAGAGTTTCTTGTCTGCGACAATTTCCATTTGCCTATCCTTTTGATATACACTTAAATTTTCCCCAAATATCTCACTGCTATCAATTTCAGTTTTAACAGCTTCCTGTACCTACTATTATATGAGCCTCCTGCTTTTCATGAGTGCTTCAAATTCTGGCATTTTGTTGTGAATGCTTTGGCTGTTTACCATTAGGAATTTAATACTCTTCACCCGTGAGAGGCACCTCTTTCGATCTTACACTGATACTTCTTGATTTTCAACAGCTGTCTTTATCTGGATTGGATGGAAAGTCGCCTCATCTAAAAAACACCTTGTCTGCACCCCACATACAAGTCAGCTACCTAAGTAGCAGCCTCTGGTATGTAGTGCATAGCCGACCTATTCAGGGGAACTCTACAATTCTCAACCCTATGGCGCAAGTCCAGGAAGTCAAAGCCTAGCTTCTCACAAAACTTTGGAAGCCTCTGTTGCACTCCTTCCACTTGACTCAGAACCAAAGGGCCACGATCAGTTCTGGGAACTATGCTGCAAATTGTGAGCTTCACTGAAACTCCACGTGCAAGGCCGGCCTTCTGAACCTTCTCTGCCAGTTGCCAGAATGATCCACCAAAGGGCCACGATCAGTTCTGGGAACTATGCTGCAAATTGTGAGCTTCGTTGAAACTCCACGTGCAAGGCCGGCCTTCTGAACCTTCTCTGCCAGTTGCCAGAATGATCCACGAATGACTTCGAAGCCCAGACAACAGGCATCATTTGTTTCAATGTGTGCCACAATCCGCAGTTGGTTGCACCTTGTTCCCTCAATAGCTGCCAGAATAGCCTCTTCAATGCGCTGAAAGAGGGTCCCAAGCATACACACTGAGTGCACCTGGCGTCCTTGCCAGTCTCTTGTTGCCATTTCCCTAAGGGGTGCCATCACTCGCCATAAGTTTGAACTGCCAACGATTGTTAGAGCCCTACCATTTTGTGATTGCTTCCTCCTGACACTGGACAAAACAGGTTTCCCCAAAACATGTGAAAAGTCCCACTGGCTCAATTTCTAATTTAGTGAAAGACAGCACCTCAAACTTGTTGTTTAGGGGGATTGGTACAACACCCTGAGTCCTCCCTGGTCCCCATCCACCCTGTGCAGGATGCCTAGTTCTACCACTGACATGCAACTTGCAGTGAAGTTGATGGTTAATGACATATCCTGTACTTTCTGCAGATGAGACAGGACCAAAGGAGGAGTTAGTACTAGAGGTACCTCTGGTACGGATATCATACGCACACAACTCTTGGGAGCTCTTCCAACACACTGATTTGTAACAGCTGCCAATTGTTAACAGTAGTCAGGGCAATTTCCATCTGCTTACGAACGTCAACCAAACCATCCTGTGTTTGAGAACAGCATTCACCTATTTTCATTTTGGTGTAATTTCAATTAGCTTAAATTTTAGGATTTTATGAATACATTCAACCTGATTCTTTTATATGCATTGAGCATTGTTGCCTTACAGATTAACTGTTTTACTGAATCATTCTACACAGAGTTCAGAATTCCAAGACAAGTTAAAGCCCTGCATTAGGGGAACTTGAATGAATTAATGGCCCTTGTCATACAACACGATTAATCTGTGATATGGAGATAAAAGAAGACCAATGAAAATCTTTCAGCTTTGCACGTGTTAACTATTTTGCAAGCCACTGAATTATGCACAAAATCTAAATGCTTTACAAGAGCAGAAGCAGCAGCAGCCAAATCAACCTAAGCCCAGGTGCACTTTCACCACAAAGCACTATTCTTTCACTACTACGAATTTTTGCAAAGATCATGTTATATCTCTTTTTCAGAAGAGAAACATACAATACACAAACCAACTGATTTGGAAATAGCAGATCTGCTAAAATTTATGATTAAGTCTGACACAAAACTAGGGAAAAACCTGTACCCTTTACACAAACGATAATGATACTTAAGGCTTGCGCTATGTTAGCATTTCAGACAGCTGACTGTCCTGCTTGGTCGTTGCACCATGTGACTTTGTTTGTTGCCACTGTTACTGTTGCATGACGTATCACTGTATTGGTTGTTACTGTTATTTCTTGTGTGGTCTTAACAATGTCAGAAAGAAGTTTGCTGAATGGAAACATTCCACATCGTTCTCCTGGCCAGAGGATTGGCATATGAGGTCAGTCGAAATGCTTGGTTTGTGAGTTACGTGCCTATTTTCAGACTGAAAAAGTTAATGGTGGCCTACTGCTCTCCATTAACAATGTAATCGATAGAACTGCTGCAGCTCTAAACATAAACAAAAAGATTATTGTGAGGTTTGGTAAGGAAATGTTCGAGATATAAAAAGGAAGCTGGCTTAAAACTCTTGGCAGAAGACTTATGTCTAAATGGATTAATATAAAAAGGAAGCTGGCTTAAAACTCTTGGCGGAAGACTTATGTCTAAATGGATTAACACAACAGATTGATTTGCCGAGGAAGCAATCTGTCGTCATGTTTAAGAGTATCCTCACGAAAAGGAGAATCAAACTCAGCAAGGTATTGCAGGTCTTTTTTAATACAGCTCACACAGTGTTGCAAGATATAGGATTTTACTATGAGCATTTCTGTGGCCTTAAGCTGTTGATGGAGAGGGAAAGTGTAGCAGAGCTAATTTTTTAAGGCAGAACCGCAGTATGAATATCCAAGTCGTGTGGCCTAGTAATAAGTGTGTCAATGCTGGGCATGTTGAAGAGCAGGGCTGGATAGGTGAAATAGTAAAGAAACACTGGCAACACCTTCCAGCAAGGGAGATAGACTTATTTTTTGTCATGCAGGCACCTCACAAGATTCTCTCTCAAAAGGTCTCGTGTTATTTAAATCAAAGGAGACAAGAGATTATCATCAAGAAATTAAGAACATTATGTTTACAAACTGGTTCACAGAATCAGTAATTCAGAATCTGGGAAAATCCTCAAAAATTGTTCTAGTTAATGCTTCTTACTGTCAGTTGTTGACAAGACATCTATTACGGCAAAGAGAAAGAAGGAATGATTAATAGGCATTATAACACTGATGTAAGCGGTAACCTTAGAAAGCTAGAGTTTATGGAACTAATCTCTCTCCATAAAACACAGTTCCTCATAAACAAAATCTACGAGCTGACGAAAACATATGGAGACAAAATCTTCAAGCTAGCACTTCAACCAAACAGAATTAATACAGACCAAAATTAAAAGCTTACGTTGCCAGGAATAGTAATAATAATAATAATAATAATAATAATAATAATAATAACAACAACAATAACAATTAAATGCACATTCTGCCATCTTAAGCACTCACAAAAGAAAATGTTAGGAACATAATGTCTGAAGACTGAAAGAAGGCCAACAAACATAAACAGAGCATCAGTGAAGGAGACGATTATTTCATTACATAATAATGGAGACAGTTACCGTGATATTTCAAGCACCATCGAAATGATGAGTGATGTCAGTGGATTTTTCCACAGTCACAATAGAAATCAAATATAGGCAGATTCAGCTGCACATTTGAAGTGTGCAATTTGCAATGGAAAGTAGTTACATAAAAAAACTATAATTTCATAAATTTTTACATTTTAATAAGAAGGCCTCATCAGCTACTAACATCAAACACACTCCATTTCAGGAATTAAGTTCATACCACATGCAATAAACATTACTGTTTCAAAGTACTGAAGTAATGTTTTTTGTATTTCTTTTGATCTTTCTCCCAATACTGATTGGCCTATTTAAGATTAGTCAAAAATTTGGTAACATTGTCAGAAATTGTATTTTCTTAATAATTTGTTGGTGCAAGTAAAACTGAAATGAAAACAGTGCAGTTCTTCCAGAACACATTGACGCAAGTTCCATAGTTATAAAGTGAGTAGATTGCGAGTTTTAGCAAGTCAAATGAAATTTAAGATTATGCTGAATTCCATACGGGATGTGCTAAATATGCCCCACACACCCATGTGTTCCTGCACAACTGTGAATTATAAAGTAATTTTGCACAGACTATGGTTTAATTTTGGCCTTGTCATGTCTACAGGATCAATACGTATGGGGGTGTAGTATATTTCTAGATTCGTCACTTGTAAGGTGATTCTTGAAATTTTGTCAGTTAGGCATTCACAGAATAGTTAGCATCTATCTTCAAACGAATATCAGTTCAGTTTTTCCACCATCTCCGTGACAATTTCTCATGGGCTAAAAAAACTTGTGACCATTTGCAATGCCCTTTGTTCAGTATCCTGTTAATCCTACATGGTACAGGTCCCACATATCTGCATAATATTCTAGGATGGGCTGAACTGTTGAGCATTATTTAATATACACGTGAAAGCTTTCCGAAACAATGTTTTATTAATTAATCAGTACATGCACAACAACAACTATACACTCCAGAACACATAATGAAACCGGGTAATTACAACATGACAGAGTAAACAAAGAAACTATCAATATCAATTTACATATCTTAACATGTCTCTTTAAATTGGCATTGACACACAGTATGAATGTACAGTCACTCCTTCACTTATTTTACAAGGCCACAGTTTCTTACAAGTTTCACGTCTGGCATTGCTAAGTGGTTTTGTGAAAGCATCGTCTAACATTTCTTCAAAAGGCAGATGTTCAACATTAATAACACCAGACTCAAAATGCCTTCTCATAAAATGATACTTTATATCTTGATCCAGAGTTGGTCACTAGATGATGTCACAAATATAGCGAAAACAACCATCCACTACGACTCCAATATGGCACCTATGACATCATTACATAAAGGTGACAACAAACACGAAAATACATCGAAAAACCAAAAAACACACACACACACAAACACACACACACACACACACACACACACACACACACACACACACACACACCTTCCACAAAAAAACCTAATCAAACTAACGGGACAAGCGTGGGAAATTGAGGGTTTTTGGATGGGGACAAACTATATCACACAATATACTGTAAGTGACTTCACGAGACTGCTTGGATCTACCTCAGACATAAGTTGTCCCAACCACAGTAAATCTTGAACAGTTGATGCCAAGGCCATATATTCAGCATCACAAGTAGAAGGTTTTTGTTTTCTACTAGATCATGAAATTAAAAGAGTTTTGCAATTTTATGCATGAACCAGAAACAGGATGTCTGTCACTGATTTTATTTCCCCAATCTGCGACACTGAAGGCCATTATTTCTGTTACCATCTCTGGAAAAGTCTAGCCTGTAGTCCATGGTTCCTTTTAAATATCTAAGCAATCTTTTTACAACCAATGAATCTTTTTAAAGCAGTGGTTATATCTGTTAAGGAGATTTACAGTGAGATTTGGGATAGATATAGACTTCTTATTGCTTCTTCATATGGTACTTTGGTATCACGACTGCTTCAAAGTGCAAACCAAGTTCAAATGGTGTTGACACCGGCTTGGCTTCACTCGTTCCAAATTTCTCCAGTGAAATGCGGAAGCGTCTGATTCCACCCGTCTGCTTTGACCCATGATGTCACAAATATAGCGGAAACAACCATCCACTACGACTCCAATATGGCACCTATGACATCATTACATAAAGGTGACAACAAACACGAAAATACATCGAAAAACCAAAACACACACACACACACACACACACACACACACACACACACACACACACACACACACACCTTCCACAAAAAAACCTAATCAAACTAACGGGAAAAGCGTGGGAAATTGAGGGTTTTTGGATGGGGACAAACTAAAGGTTAACACTCGCCACGACACCAAACGACAAAAAACACTAAAATAACAAGACACCACAACCTTCCCGAATTCCACTACACACAAAATCCACTGGAATCGAACACTTCCCTTGACCTATATAGGTCAACAGAAACAACCAATACCACACTATAAATATCAAAACTTTCACCACCAGCACCAAACTTAATCCTACCACAAAAAAACACCAAGAAAATCAAAATTGCAATCGAACACTTCCCTTGACCTGTTATGGAGGTTTTAATGTGTTGCAGATGGCTGGCTTTCCCTTTTTATTCTCGTGGTTGGCCAGCCACTGTAATCTGCTTTCATGCTTTACTCTCTTCTGTTTCTAGTGTCTCTGTTGTTTTCTTGTCCTCTTTTGTTCCTTTTAGTGTTCATTGCCTTCCCTTCATTCTTGTGGCTTTTCCTTTATTTCCGTTTTGAGTTATATGTTTCGTCCATTTTATTCTCACACTGGTGGCATTGTTTTATTAGGAACAAGGGACCGATGACCTCGTAGTACTGTCAGGAAATTAGGGGATCATGATAAAGGAAAAATTTGGATCTCCCAGAAATCCTATGTAATAAAGTTCTGGAGAAGGGTCGAGGGAAGCATCCGATTGCACCTGTTGGCGTTGACCCGTGACGTAAAACTGTTGTGGTGTGCGACGTCTCGATGGCACGGAGTTTACTTTGTGAGAGTGGCGTGTTTGTAGAAGTCGTTTTGATGTGATCGGTGGTGCTCTCTGGTGGTGTGTTTGGTGATGTTTTTTGTTTATTTTGCGTGTGTGGCATGTTTAAAGGTGGCGTATTGTTGCGGTCGGTGGTATGTTTATGGGTAGCTTGTTGTGTGGCGTATGGGGTTCACTTGCATGGTAGCATTGCAAGTGTGTGGTATCGGTGGTGACAGTGCTTTCAGCGGAATATTTTTCAGTGAGTTAATGATTTTGGTTTTGTTATGTCGACATTATTGTAGTTTTTCGGTTCACAGTGTGTGAATTTTGGTAAATTGCTTTGTTTATGTCTTTGGTACATAAGGATATGACTGACAAGGTCAACAGTTTTTGGTTGTCAGCGATGTTAGGGGACAGTGCGTTGTCTCTAATAAAATTTCTTCAGCTATTTGGCCTGTTGGGGGCGTAAGTCGTAAAGTGTTCATTCTGTTGTGAAGAAATGAGGCTTACTAAATTTCCGACATCTCTGACCAGGCCAATGCGGAGCCGGCAGAAAACAACCGATTCCCTGCGAGAGGACCTTATGGAAGACTTCCACACATTAGTAGTCTCCTTAATGACACGCAGTTTGTTGTGCATGATGTTATGCCATTCCGTCTCCCACAGCCAGAAAACCCTGTGGTGTAAGACAGAAGGCAGGTCAGCTTCGGAGATGCATATCTCCAGAAGCAGTTTCCGCATCGCCTGTTTGGCCAGCCCATCGGCAAGTTCGTTGCCGGGGATTCCAACGTGTCCAGAGGTCCACACAAACACCACGGAACGGCAGGACTGTTCCAGGGCATAGATGGACTCCTGAATTGACGCTACCAGAGGGTGGCGAGCGTAGCACTGGTTGATAGCTTGTAGGCTGCTCAATGAGTCAGTACACATGAGAAACGACTCGCCAGGGGATAAGCGGATGTACTAAAGAGCACGAGATATGGCCGCTAGCTCTGCAGTGAAAACACTGCCGCCGACTGGCAAGGAGTGCTGCTCAATATGTCCTCCATGAACATATGCGAAGCCTACGTGACCATCAGCCATTGAGCCGTCGGTGTAAACCACTTCAGAGCCCTGGAACACGTCAAGAATCGAGAGGAAGTGACAGCGGAGAGTGGCAGGGTTAATGGAGTCCTTAGAGCCGTGCAAAAGGTCCAGACGAAGCTGTGGCCGAGGCGTAGACCATGGAGGCGTACGTGAATGGACCACAAGTAGAGGTGGTAAAGGGAAGGACTCCAGTTCGAAGAGAAGGGACCACACACGAATTGCAATCGTTAGCCCCGATCTGGGCTGCCATTGCGGGAGACGGACTGCCGGGGGCAGAAAAAGCCGCGGCAAAAGGAGACGGTAATTCGGATGCTCAGGGGACCTATGAATGTGTGCTGCGTACCTGGCGAGCAGTTGCGCACATCTCATCTGCAGTGGAGGGACACCAGCCTCCACCAGTACGCTGGACATCGGACTCATCCTAAAAGCTCCCGTTGCTAATCGAACCCCACAGTGGTGCACAGGGTCGAGTAACTGCAATGCTGATGGCGCTGCCGAACCATAAACCACACTCCCATAGTCAATTCGGGATTGGACAAGGGCTCTGTAGAGCTGCAGCAGCGTACAGCAATCTGCACCCCAATTGGTGCTGCCAGCACTTCTGCTTAAGCGGACGAAGATGAGGGAGCCAAGTCAATCGAGCATTGAACACCAGTCCTAGGAATTGATATGTCTCCACTACAGAGAGTGGATCTTCATTAAGGTAAAGTGCGGGTTCCGGATAAACGGTACGATACTGACACGGTCCATGACACACGACTTTGCTGCTGAAAAATGGAAGCCGTGGACTAGAGCCCAACACTGCACCTTGTGGATGGCTCCCTGGAGGCGTCACTCACCAACAACAGTATTGGAGCAGCAGTACGAAATGCAGAAGTAGTCTGCATACAGAGAAGGTGAGACGGAGGGCCCAACAGCTGCTGCTAGACCGTTAATGGCCACTAAAATAGAGACACTCAATGCAGAGCCCTGCAGGACTCCATTCTCCTGAATATGGATGTAACTATGGGAGTCACCAACTTGGACATGGAAAGTACGGAGCTACAGGAAGTTTTGGATAAAAATCGGGAGTGGTCCCCGGAGACCCCACTCATACAATGCGGCAAGGATATGATGTCGTTAAGTCGTGTCGTATGCTTTACGTAAGTCAATAAAGAAGGCAATCAGATGTTGCCGTCTGGAAAAGGCTGTTCGGATGGCACGACTCGATGGGCACAAGATTATCAGTCATAGAGCGACCCTGGCAGAAGCCACCCTGACATGGAGCCAGCAAGCCACGCGACTCCAGGACCCAACCCAACCGCCGACATACCATACATTCCAGAAGCTTACAAAGAACGTTGGTGAGGTTGATGGGCCGATAGCTATCCACATCAAGCGGGTTTTTACCAGGTTTGAGTACCGGAACGATGGTGCTCTCCCGCCATTGCAATGGAAGGACGCCACTGCACCAGAGCCGGTTGAAGATGATGATGAGAAGATGTCGCCTGTAGTCAGATGAGAGATGTTTGATCATCTGGATGTAAATGCGATCAGGCCCAGGAGCTGTGTCAGGGCAATGTGCAAGGGCAATGAGGAGCTCCCACTCTGTAAATGGGGCGTTATAGGATTAACTGCAATGTGTAGTGAATGAGAGGACGTTCCCTTCCAGTCGCCATCTGAGTGTGCGAAAGGCTGGGGGGTAATTCTCCGACGCAGAGGCTCAAGCAAAGTGCTCGGCAATCGCGTTTGCGTTGGTACATAACTCGCCATTTATGGTAACACTGAGGACAGCTGTTGGGGCCTGGTACCCGAAAAGACATTTGATCATTGCCCAGACTTGGGAAGGTGACATATGTCACCCAATGGTGGAGACGTGTCTCTCCCATCACTCCTCCTTCCATTGTTTGATAAGGTAGTGAACACGGGCACGGAGCCGTTTATAGGCTATGAGGTGCTCCAGGGAAGGGTGCCGCTTATGCCACTGTAGAGCTCACCGACGCACCTTAATTGCTTCAGCAACTTCCGGCGACCACCAAGGGACTGCCTTAAGCCTCAGGCACCATAAAGAGCGAGGGATCGCGTTTTCTGCCGCAGAAACAATTGTGCTAGTCACCTGCTCAACCACCACATCGATGTTACCTTGTGGGAGAGATTCAGCGGTGACAGAAGAGGTGAAAGTTCCCCAGTCTGCCTAGTTCAAAGTCCATCTGAGCAGGCGTCCGTGTGCCTGACGCTGGGGCGGTGACAGGAAGATGGGGAAGTGGTCATTACCACACAGTACGTCATGTGGATAGATGGGAGAAGTCCTGGGCTGAAAACTGATAAATCAATGGCCAAGTAACTACCATGAGCCACACTGAAATGTGTGGTGGCCGCAATATTTAAGAGGCAGAGGTCAAATTGCGACAGGAAAGTTTCCACATCTCTGCCTCGGCATTAAAATCTCCCAAAAGTAGGAAAGGTTCTGGGAGTTGATCAATCAGTGCAGCTAATACATTCAGGCATACTGCACCATCTGGAGGAAGATATACATAGCAGACAGTTATTTCCTGTGTCATCCGTCAGACAGCCACAGCTTCGAGAGGGGTTTGAAGGGGTACAGTTTCACTACAGACTGATTTTAGGACATAAACGCAAACTCCACCTGACACTAGATTACAGTTGCTACGGTTCCTGTAATATCCCTTATAGCCGTGAAGGGCGGAGGTCCACATTGCTGGGAACCAGGTTTCTTTGAGGGCGATGCAGATAGCAAGTGTAAAGCTTAACAGTTGCCGTAGCTCAGCTAGGCGGTGGAAAAAACTGCCGCAATTCCACTGGAGGATGACATCGTGAGACTGGGAAGATATGGAACATTCAATGAGGTAGTTTATGCCTCAGAGTCAACTACTGCCACCGATTTATTGCCTGAGCAATCTATATCCATTGTGTCTGATGGTCTGGCAAGATCTAGGTCCTCTGTGGATGCCAAAATCTCCACCCCATCCTCAGCCACAGAGCTTGTAGGTAGTGGTGGTGTGGGTGCCACCGCAATTTCCTCGGTCTTAGGGGTTTTCTTTTTGGATTTCTCTCGCTTCTCCTTGGGTTTCCCTGGCTGGGAGGACTTCACTGGCTCAGTCTCCAGGACTGAGGATGAGTGTGAAGCCCTACAACCAGCTACTTTTGGGCTCTTCAACCAATGGTGGGTGTCGTCATTCCCACTAGAAGAAACATGGGAAGTGAGCGACCCAACGGACCCCTTCCTAGTGAGGAAAGCCGAAAAAGACTTACACTTCTCTGGCTTCGAAGTAGGGACAGATGTTCCCGATGGTTGGGGGGGGGGGGGGGGGTGTTCCTCACGAAGTAGGTGCTGCAGGAGCAACAGGAAGGGAAATGATCCCATCATCAAGGGTGCAGGTGTAGTCTTCTGACTCTGAGATGTGACCTGTGTTGGCGGAGCCGATGGTGCCAGAACTGTTGTAGAGGCGGCGTAAGACAATGTCATACACACAGGACGCAAGCGTTCAAATTTTCTCTTAGCCTCAGTCTGTCCAGGGTCTTGTACCCCATGATTTTTCCTTTTCTTCTGGAGAATCCTGCAGTCACGCGAGCAAGGCGAATGGTGCTCTCCGCAGTTGACCAGATGGGAAGCAGGGCACATGGAGTATTGGGACGTGATGGGCGTCCACAATCTCGGCATGTGACGATGGAAGTACAGCGGGAAGACATATGACCAGACTTCCAGCACTTAAAGCACCACATCGGGGGAGGGATATAAGGCTTTACATCACACCGGTAGACCATCACCTAGACCTTCTCGGGCAATGTATCACCCTCAAAGGCCAAGACGAAGGCACCAGTGTCAACCTGATTATCCTTTGGACCCCGGTGGACACGCCAGATGAAACGTACACCTCGCCACTCTAAACTGGCGTGCAGCTCATCATAGGACTGCAAAAGAAGGTCTTCATGAAATATGATACCCTGGACCATATTTAAGCTCTTATAGGGTGTGATGGTTACAGAAACATCCCCCAGCTTGTCACAAGCGATTAACTCCCGTGACTGGGCAGAGGATGCTGTTTTGATTAAGACTGACCCAAATCTTATTATGGACAAGCCCTCCACCTCCCAACACTTGTTCTCTAAATGCTCAACAAAAAACTGAGGCTTCATTGTCATGAAAGATTCCCCATCAGCTCTCGAACATACAAGGTACCTGGGCGAATAAGATTCGCTGCCATCCTTAGCCTGACGTTCCTACCATGGTGTGGCCAGGGAGGGGAATGATTTGGGGTCGTACTTCTGTGCGTTGAATTGAGCTTGTGATTGCTTAGAGATTGCTGGTGTTTCACCGATTTGTCGCATGTCATCCGCTCTGATGCCACCCACTCCGACCAGGGACCCTTCCCACGGGTGCCATCCAGCCGCAGCAAAGGCCACCTGGCAGGATGGCCATTGCCGGGAATCCCGATGCCCCAGTGGGGTGGGCATCTTAGATTAGATTAATTATTCATTCCATAGACCTATAAAAGAGGGAATCCTCCTGGGTGTGGAACGTGTCAGATAAACACCCCTTGGTGATGCAGAAATCGATACTGCATAGTGCATGGTAGAAAATGCACCCAGGAAGGTGTCCTCGCCCAAAAGATGGAGAATGGGCAGTGTGGTTGACGGTGAACGTTTTGATAGGTTTCCAGCTGTAGACACAGCTTCAGCCAATACTCCTTTGGTAGTTAGCATTGAATATCATAGTACGAGCCTTTTTGACCAAAGTTCTATTAGCTCTCTCGACACCACCATGATGATGATAATATGATGGATGATACTCTCAAAAGCCAGAAATCCTTTTCGATCATCACTGACATACTCCTCTCCACTGTCAGACCACAACTTCTTGATATTTCTGCCTGTCAGCTTTTCCACCATGGCTTTGAAGTTTTCAAATATCCTTATTACCTCAGATTTTTTCCTTCAAGAAATGAACAAATTTGAATCTCGAAAAATCATCAATAAATGTGAGGAAATAATGACTTCCACCAATAGATTCTGTCTCCATTTGCACACACAAATCAGAATGTACTAAGTCTAAGATGTGTTTAGAATACCTTTTGCTAAGTTTGAATGAAAGACGTGACTGTTTTCTCACGATGCACAACTCACAGGGATCCTTGGCCACAATATCTTCATTTAGTCCCGTTGAAACCTTTGACAACTTCACCATACTTCTGCAATTCTTATGTCCTAGCCTGCAATGCCATAAGAATCCACTATCTTTTGTACAGTAGCACTCTATCATCTCATTTTTATTTAAACAATAGATGCCATTATTGGCAATGTTCTGGCAATTAGTTCACCTTCTGCATCTTAGATGAGTCCACCTCAAGTCACTTTATGGCCAGTCCACCTCAAGTCACTTTATGTCCTTTGCTTACAATTTTACTAACTGAGAGCAAATTTACAGCTGAGTTTGGGATATGAATAACGCTGGATGCTTCTACTGTTTTATCACCAGTATAGAAGGTCAGATCAACACTTCCACTAGCCTGTGCTACTAACCCATTATCCCTCATGCTAGTCACCGAACTATTACATGGCTTGACATTATGAAGCTTCTTTTCATCATTAGTAATGTGAGTCAAGGCACAGGACCACATATCCTTTTCGTGAGATTGTTTAACAGCAACAGCAAGAAAAGCTTTGTTTTGCTGTGTCTGTTTCCTAAATATATATCCGCCATCGTAATTTTTTGACAAGCTTCCTCCATTTTCATCCTTGCTAGAACAATATTTAACAATATGATTAGGTTTATTGCACTTGTAGCATTTAATAATATGTTTTTATAGGCCTCTTCTTATCTGTATATAGAACAGGTTCTTTATTTCCATTTGCACTTTCGCGTTTGACACCTTGTAGAAGTTTAACTGTAATAGAAAACAGTGGCACACACGTCATGGGAGATTCAAGTGTCATGATCATAGGCTGATAATGATCAGGTAATCCCGCCAAAAGCGAAGTTCCTATCCACTCTGAAGTCACGGCAAACCTCATTTCATTTAACTCAAACACGGTTGTTATTCTTCGATCACAGTAGTCGTCTACTGACTTGCTTTTATCTAATTTGGTAGTGATTAATGATCTAAAGCCCACTCTATGTGAGTCCTGAGTCTTCAAATGCCTCTTCCAAGGCCGGCCAGGCTTCTGCTGCCGTTTGTGTGTCCCTTATATGGGAATAATTAATGTTGTCAACGAAAAGTATAACCCACAAATGTGTCTTTTTGTCTCTCTTCTTCCAAGAATCGTCCCATTTCATCAGATCTCAAGGAGTGTTTTCAACAACATCCCACAGTTCGTCATGAACCAAATACACCTTCATGGCAAATTTCCATGTTGAGTAAATTCCACGCCCGATCAACTTTTCAACCACTGGCAGTCCAGTTGAGGCTGTTCCACTCATTTGTAGCAATATGAATGATTGGCACAAGCATGTGTACCTGGGCCCATAACCTTTTGTTCAGTATTTTTTACTACACACATGAAAGCTTTCCAAAACAACATTTTATTAATTAATCAGTACATGCATAACAACTACACACCCCCAGAACAGAACGAGTAATTATAACACAATGGAGTAAACAAAACAACTGTCGATATAAATTTACTTATCTTAACATAAACGAGACTTACATAAGCCATCTCCTTTATAGACAGACTGCATTTCTCTAGTATTCTAACAATGAATTGAAGTTTGCCACCTCCTTTACTTATGGATGAATTTCACGTCCCTACAAATAACAACCAGGCATATATATTAGCTGCCAATTGAGGAATTATTTGTATGAGACGTAGCAGCTGCACAGTTGCAAAGTCATTAACGGCTGGTAGTCTAATGTGCTAACACTACACCCCTCCATACCATAGCCTAATGACATCATTGGCTTAGGGCGATAGGTGGTCAGTCGGTCCCAATTACCCCCTATGTGACCTGCATGGCAGAGCATTTGTATAAGCTGACTGACTCCACTTGTGATTTATTGATACCATAGGCATACAATACTTTTTGTTCTGTTTAATACATTATTCTACAGTTCTGAACATTTAAATCAAGTTGCCAATCTTTCCATCAGTCTGAGATCTTATCAAGATATGATGATATCTGTGCAGATGGCATAATCTGTATCACTTCAGGCTGGGTGGTTACCTTCATAGTCTCAGATGTTATTGGATGTAGCATATGTTAAAATTCAGGAGGAAGTTAAGAAACACGTATTTTTTTGTTTTCCCCAAAAAAATTCCTGTTCCGAGATACAGGCCTCCAAAGATGACACAGCAAACATCATTTTGAAGATGAAAATTTTGGAATTTTTTTAAAAACTATATCTCTATAACAGTTCTAGATATATTGTTAGAGTTTTTTATATTTGAAAAATAATTGTTTTATGGTTACACTGGTATCCTTCGTTTGGACATATCTGTCAAAAGTTCTTTTACTGTCACCTTTTGACTTTTTTATAATTTACAGAAAAAAAAAAATTTTTTTTCAAAAATGCCAATCCATCAAAGTTAAATTTTTCCCCTCTGTTGATTAGTACCACGTAGTACCATATTCTCTGTAAAGGAGGACTTCCACTTTTAAGTTGGACAGGTTTTATTTTAAAAAATCATTTTTTTAACTTTCAAGGGTAATGATGTCTTCACTGAAGTTGTTTCTTACTAATTTCCTTGTTACAATGTTTATTTCTATTGTCTTTGTTGCAGTTATTTCTTATCACACTCTTTCTTGCAGTTATTTCTTTCCATTTTCATTGTTGCCGATCTTTCTTACACCTCGTTGTTGTTTCTTGTCAGTTTCTTCGTCATGATTGTTTACTGCAGGTTTCTGTATTGTAGTTGTTCAGTGCTAAGCCTTTTACTGAAGAGACTTCTAAGAAATCTGAGAGCATCCAGTGAGTTCTGTGTTTTCGTGAAGAATTTGCCAGTTGACACAGTCGCAGAACGTTTTGTGAAAAAGACTGCTTGAAATGTCTTCTGACTGGGGCCACAGGGAGTGAAGTGTGTTGGCTATTTGCATATCCATAAAAGAGTATATATATAACAGACTTTGTTCAGGTTGGGAATAAGTGTTCTCATTTGAAGACTCTGTATCAAAGTGAAGATGTTTCCAGTGACGACTTTTTGTGTTCTAAATGTTTTGCCAGAATAACAACAATGATAGTACCTGAACAAGGTGAAGCCTCCCATGGTGCAGATGATGCTGATTCTGCATCACTAGAGGAAGAATTAAATACCCTGAATCAGTGAACTACAGAGGTAAGTGTTAGTCCTCTTAAGAAGCCGTGGTCAGTGAAGTTGAGTCATAATCTCTATGCATCATGAAAGCACAGAGAAATTACTGAAGCTATGGATGAATACACTACAGCAAAACTGATCACACTCTTCAAAGTAGAAATTTCATCTTCGGAAGAAATGAACCAAAGCACTCTTGCATATCTCGCCAGGAATTTTTTTTTACAGCTGTTGAATATTGTGTATCCCACAGTGAAAAGGTGCAAGTTTTAACTATTATTCCAGAGACATTTTCAAAGAAACCAATTTTGAAGCACATTCCACTGGTATCAAAGTACCGTAGGAGTTAGAGAAATCAAAGAAGGTGAGTTCTGTAAAAGGAGTCTTTGGGAAGCTGGATCCTTATTATGGTCATCCTGTAGAAGCAGCCAAAATTCAAATAGTGCAGTCATTTTAGCTGGAAGATTAACGGAACTGTTCCAAAGTGCCACCAAAAAAAGACACTATAACTCTAACAGTTGAAGGTCAAAATGTTGTGAAAGTGAAGAGGTATATGACTCACAGTATTAAAGAAATTTTTGCAATTTATAAGAGCAACTATACAACTTCACATATAGGAAGATCAAATTTTTATGCAATACGGCCTAAGAGTGTAGTTCCACACCCACCTAGAGATGTCTGTTTATGCGTGTACTGTGTGAATTTTGAACTGTGTGTGGTAACTTTGAAGAACTTACTGGAGCATGACATATGACACCTTAGTTGAGCGTGTGAAGTCATTAGTAGTGTGTGACATAAAGCGAGAGACTTGTTTGTTTGAAGAATGTAGTGACTGCCCTGTACAGGGAGGACTGTCTTTACACACACTTGGCCCGGAATATGTAGCAGATAACTCTGCAGAAATTACATTGTGACATTGGAGGAAAATAAACTAATTAAGAAAAATGTTGCCTTTGACAGTTTCACTGATGAACTTGGTAAACGGTCTGTGAAAGCAGTAACACACCCCAGCATCTGAAGAAATTGCAACAAAAACACATTACAGAAGTGAAAGGGTGTTGTACAGGCTGAAGAACTATGTTTAACGCTTCACTGTGACTTTGCTGGGAACTGGTCTGTAATTCTCCCACAAGAAGTACAAGGGTATCATTGGAGTAATGACCAGGTTTCAATTTTTACAGGAGTGACACATTTTCAAAACAAGACCACAAGTGTTGCAGTTATAAGTGATGGCACAGGACATGACTCAGCACATGCTTTGCTAGCAATGTGCAAAATTCTTCAACTGCAAACAGGGGCAGAGAAGATCATAATTATTTCTGATGGTGCTCCTCGTCATTTTAAAAATCGTTACCAGCTGTTTGAATCTAGTAAAGTTGCCTGTGCCAACTGAATGGGTCTACAGTGCTACTGGTCATGGGAAGGGTCCTTGTGATGGTGTAGGCAGCCTGCTAAAGCACCATGCTACAAAACAATCTTTCCAGGCCAAATACAGCTGTGATTCAGAATAATGAGGATTTTACAAGAGTCGCGAAATCCACAGCCCTCATTCTTTTGTCCTAAGGGGAAATCGAAGAATTCCGTGAGGAGAAAAAAGAATGGTCCACACAAACTACTCCTGTGAAAGGAATTCAGAAGACACATTTTTGGACTCAAATTGAGAGGCGAACTCATATTGCATACACTTTAAAAGAGCAAGAAAGAAGAAATTTCTTTCGTTCGGCCAACACCTCAGAAACAGCAGTGTAATATTGAGATTCACAGCATCAGAAAAAATATATATATATATATATATATATATATATATATATAAAAAGAAAGATGATGAGACTTACCAAATAAAAGCGCTGGCAGGTCGACAGACACACAAACATACACACAAAAATCTAGCTTTCGCAACCAACGGTTGCCTCGTCAGGAAAGAGGGAAGGAGAAGGAAAGACAAAAGGATATGGGTTTTAAGGGAGAGGGTAAGGAGTCATTCCAATCCCGGGAGCGGAAAGACTTACCTTAGGGTGAAAAAAGGACAGGTATACACTCGCACACACACACATATCCATCCGCATATACACAGACACAAGCAGACATTTGTAAAGGCCTAGATTTTTGTGTGTATGTTTGTGGTTTTTTTTTTTGTGTCTGTCGACCTTCCAGCGCTTTTGTTTGGTAAGTCTCATCATCTTTCTTTTTAAATATATTTTTCCCACGTGGAATGTTTCCCTCTATTATATTCATATATATATATATATATATATATATATATATATATTTAAAAAGAAAGATGATGAGACTTACCAAACAAAAGCACTGGCAGGTCGATAGACACACAAATAAACACAAACATACACACAAAATTCTAGCTTTCGCAACCAACGGTTGCCTCGTCAGGAAAGAGGGAAGGAGAAGGAAAGACAAAAGGATATGGGTTTTAAGGGAGAGGGTAAGGAGTCATTCCAATCCCGGGAGCGGAAAGACTTACCTTAGGGGGAAAAAAGGACAGGTATACACTCGCACACACACACATATCCATCCACACATACACAGACACAAGCAGACATTTGTAAAGGCCCACGTGGAATGTTTCCCTCTATTATATATATATTTTTTTTTTTCCCACGTGGAATGTTTCCCTCTATTATCTATGAATATAATAGAGGGAAACATTCCACGTAGGAAAAATATATCTAAAAAGAAAGATGATGAGACTTACCAAACAAAAGCGCTGGCAAGTCGATAGACACACAAACAAACACAAACATACACACAAAATTCAAGCTTTCGCAACAAACTGATGCCTCATCAGGAAAGAGGGAAGGAGAGGGAAAGACAAAAGGATGTGGGTTTTAAGGGAGACATCTCTGCCCAAACTCTTTGTCTTTCAATATGTCTGCTTGTGTCTGTATATGTGTGGATGGATATGTGTGTGTGTGCGCGCGAGTGTATACCCGTCCTTTTTTCCCCCCTAAGGTAAGTCTTTCTGCTTCCGGGACTGGAATGACTCCTTACCCTCTCCCTTAAAACCCACATCCTTTCGTCTTTCCCTCTCCTTCCCTCTTTCCTGATGAGGCAACAGTTTGTTGCGAAAGCTTGAATTTTGTGTGTATGTTTGTGTTCGTTTGTGTGTCTGTCGATCTGCCAGCACTTTCATTTGGTAAGTCACATCATCTTTGTTTTTAGGTATATATATATGTGTGTGTGTGTGTGTGTGTGTGTGTGTGTGTGTGTGTGTGTGTGTGTGTGTGTCTGGTGGATTGGAAAGATTATAGACACCAGTTATGAGTTAAACGAAATTTTAGTGAACTTTATGCTCCCACATGGACCAGCTGCTGGATACAGCAGTTGCTGAAGGACAGCAACAATGCCATCAGTGCTCACTTCCTGTTCATGATGTTTTGAAGATTGTAGTGCTCCAGTTCCTATTGGTTCAACAGGAAGGCATCACTCTATATCAGAGGGAGGTACTGAAGCAATGGAACACATTTTTACTTCACAGACTGGCTAATTTCAGTACAAAACAGAGTGCACAGAAGTTGTATAAATTGAAACCTTAAAGTCTCTGAACCTTTCACGTTCATTTTGGAACCATTTAAAATGCTTGAAAAATGAGTATCTTACTCATCTTTCAAAACTAAAATTATGTCAAATAAGCATAGGTTCTGATTTTTATGGCCTGTTATGTGATAATGTGGTAATAAAACAGGTTTTATGTATGGCAAAAACTTCAATTGTTTATAAAACATGTTCAATCTAAAAGTGGAAGTTCTCCTTTTCAGAAGATGTAGAACTTTATGGTACTAAAAAAAATCCATAATTTTGTGGATTGGCATTTTTGGGGAAAAAAAAAATCGTAAATTATAAAAAAGTTGAAAATGAACTTTGACAGATTAAGTCCAAATGGAAGATTTCTTTATTATCATAAAGCAATGATCTTTGTTCCAGAGATACAGCAATTTAAAATTTTTTCCAAAGTTTGCATCTTCAAAATGGTATGCGCAGTGTCATCTTTGGTGGGCTGTATCTCAGAGCAGAATTTTTTTAGGGGAAAACAAAAAAAAAAAAGTGTGTTCCTCACTTGTCCATTTTAACAAATGCTAAATTCAGTAACATCCAAGACTATGAAAGTAAGATTTTTTCCTAGCCTTAGCTAACTGCATCACCTGCAAAAAGTCTGAAATTATTTTCTGTGATGTCATCAATATACCGCAAGAACAGCAAGAGCCCACTTGAAGTGATTTCTAAATCTTTCTAAATCTGTCGATCACACTCGATTTAACATAACAAGCTGTACTCTCCCTACCAGGAAATCCTCAACCCAGTCACAAATTTTGCACGATATCCCATAGGATAATACTTTCATTAATAAATATTGTCATAATACTGTGTCAAATGCTCTTCATATGTCAAGGAATACAGCATCTACCTGCCTCCCTTGTTCCATGGCTTGCAGGATGTCATTTGAGAGTTGGTTGTCACATGATCTATGTTTTCTGAATCCATGTTGGTTGGTTGATTTATTTGGGGAGGGGACCAAACAGTGAGGTCATCGGTCCCATCAAATTAAGGTAGGAAGTCGGCTGTGCCCTTTCAAAGGAACCATCCCGGCATTTATGGGATATTCCATGTAAAGTATGGCATACTTATCATTTTAAAAGTTTAAAATTTGATACTTTTTATATATTGCTTGAAAAGGCTGGACTTTTTACTGCATGATAACAATGTCTATTGCCTATTATTGCTTTCCCTCCATCATTTGTAGCCCTTTTCATAAGGCCATACATTTTTCATGTGATGACAGTGTGAATTATTGGATATTTTGGACCTAGATTTCCACTAATCGGTAGATAAGAATTAGTCTTTCATAGTTTATATTACAGTTACATACCCTAATGTATTGCATAAACAGTATAAAATTGAAGTAGGTAAATTACAAGTTATGATAAATAACATATAACAATAGCATTGACTTTTACGCAACACGAGCCACTTTCATGTAATTAAGGTTTTATATTAAGAGGAATGTTAGGGCTAACTTCATGTTGTTCAGCAATTTACTTCTTTGTGTGCATGTGTAACTAATGTCACTATTGAAAATTTCCCAATTTCAACCAATACTATAAAAATAGAAAATTAAATGTGCATTATATTTTTCTAAGGTTAAAAGAATGGGATGCCCTTAATAGCAGCAGAACGACAGAAATTAATAGCAGCAGAAAGAAAGAAAAGGAGGTAAGAATAGTTAAAGAGTGAAGAAAAATAAGAAGAAATTAAGAAGCAGCATCAGGAAGAAGCTAGAAAAAGTCAACAGAAGCAGAAACAAAAGTTTCTGCATTTGGGTCCACATAAACAACGACTTATTAGAAGAAAGAAGAGCTAGAACTAGGGACAGAGTTAGAACACACAGTGTAATGTAAGATGCAACCTAGTAAAGCTGGTTTATCACAATATAAGTCATATAGTGCTCTAGGTAAAGCCACAGCTCGAGTTGAAGTTGTAGATGTTCATGAGTGTGGAAATTCATCAGATGGAAAGTCTGAAAGACACAGTCATTGTAGAAGTCCACAAAATACAGGCCTTGGTTCTGAAACTAGAGACATGGTAACTGGTTTCTAGTGTAGTGTCGTCAGTTGCCAGCCACCAAGAAGGGAGGACAGAATATGATTAGAGAAAATAATGAGAAAACGACAGTTTACATTCATAACTTAGTCACGTCCAATTCATGGAAACATACGAGGTTTTCAAATAGGAGCACCCTGAAATTAAAATTGGGACATCCGAGTTTACAGAAGAATGCCCACATGTTCAATTAAGTGGCAAACTACCTCATAACATATGTTTGTGCACATATCACAAAAATTTCATAAATGCTATCAGCAGGCTTCATAGGAAACATTGTAATATTCCAGTTTTTACAGCAACAAATTTGCTTAAACCATGATATGCCAGCCACCCAGTGAGCTTTGTTGATGGAATGAATGTAAAACGTCAAAATGGTAGAGGTTTCAAAGAAGCCGATAAAGCTGATGAACCGGAAATTTTGAATTTATTGTGATATGTTTGGAAGATGGAAAAAAAAACTCTAAAATTATTAAAGTCAAAGAAGAAAGCTCTATAGCTGATACAGTGAAATACAGAATTTCCGTAATTCCTCAGTTTCTTGTTCACTGTTGTACAAAGAGAGCTCAGTCTGCATCTTAATATCAGCAAAAGGAAATGGTTCTGAGCGAAGATTCTACAGAGTTTGCAATGCTGCATATTGGTTTTGCTGAAAATTATGTTTCTGTTTATGAACATGAGGTGCAAAGTGTGTATTGAGCACAAGCACATGTTAGTATTTTCACAGTGTCATTCTGGTTCTCATCACACAATTGTTGATGTTTCAGAAGCTTAACACATTCCATGGATACTGGGATTGTGTACATTGGCAAGGTACTGTCAACTATACCTGAAAATTTGGAAGGTAGTTTCAGTCTAGTCAGACCTGCCTCACAATTTAAAAACAAATTTATTACTGCCACTGTATCTCAGCTTCAATATTTTCCTTTTCTGTTATACATGAACAAATGTTCACACGGATTTTATTATTAAAAACAAACGAAGTGTTGGATAATATACAGAGGAACATAATAAAGTAGTCAACACAAAGTATAGCCATAGCACACACTGACCCATGCACAATTACAAGTGGTAAATCAGTTCAACATAATTCGTGGTCTGCTAACAAGTTGTTACAAAAGCCGTTTGGACATGAACTGCACGAGTTATCCTATGTTATAAGCAGTTCTTTCACGCTTACGGAATATGTGCTTTAATATTTTTCACTCGTTATTAAACCAACAATACTACGTCAACCAGGACTGATATAACATCACAACAATTTGCAATTAGTTACAACATACCTTTCACCGACAAGCTGACCCAACTTTTCAATTAATCTTATCCTGGATGTCTGTGTTCTGCAAGTAGCAAGAATATAGTATCTTCCAGTCGCTGCTCCATCGCAAACAAAACATCTCATCCTGTCTTCGTGCCCTGCGATACTCGATTTTTCCGTTGATGCAGCCATTACGCCTACCAAAAGCAAGTTTCATAAGAAGGATGACATCCATGAGTCAGTACATAAGCTAACATCACTTCTTCTACAGAGATACGAGAATGATAAAAAAATTTGTAACTACGGTGAAACTGAACAACCATGGCCAAACAATTACCGAAGACCCACACACTTATTGCCAGAACGAACAATAACAAGGTTGATTCCTGAAAGTTACTTGGCTTAATTCATGCACGTGCCCCCCTCTTCGATGGTTAACTGTAGCGGTATTTACAGGGATAATTTTGTGTATTGCATTTACAGTCCGCGTATACCAAATTGTGTACGTTGACAACACGCTATTAAAATTAACTTCTTCTGATATTCATTGTAATAAAGGGTCACACACAAGATAACGTACACATTCTATATTAATATTCCCACAATTACTCAAATATTTTAACACTTTAGCTAGACATTGTCACATTAGGTTTTCCAGCAATTTCAACATTCGCGGTATGACGCACTGGTTGCCCTTCCCATGATTTCCCTGTAAATAAAGAAGGCTGTAGGATTGAAATATTCCAAATTAATACACTACTACGAAAATTCAATATCTGTTCAATATTTACCTTTAGCAAACAGAAATAGAATAACAACGGACACTATCAATAATCACTTATTATAATTTCAAATCCACACAAACTTGCAACAAATACAAGTTGATCATCCAAGATGGCAGCACCTGCTAAACAATATGAAATACTAAAATCAACTATCTTTGATTTAAAAAAGAAATGTCCATCACTGGAAACGTCAGAAGTGTGACTGGTTGTAGGAAGTGTTTACTGAGTGCGTGTACGTGTGTTATATTTATCAATGTGATTGTTTATGCGGAGGATTTTCGTCTTCACTTGGTGTAAAAGTATTAAAACTCTATCCAGTTGATTGTGAGAAATAAATAAGATCTTTTTACGAGACCTCATTCCGAATTGACTTTAATGTTCCTTACAACTGTCAATGAAAGTACTTAAAACAAGTAGCATTCGTTAGTATCCTCTAAACGATGCATTCCTTCCATTTGTTACATTGCTAAAGTGTCTTCGATGGTGCTATATGTAAGCCTACGCATAGGAAATGAACAAGTTTACAACACAATAATAATTCGCATGTATAGAACATAGTGAAATAAAAAGTTTCAAAATTTGTCTGTTACTTAAGGTTTCGGGGCCCAATGGAAGGAAGTCGACTCTAGAACTTAGGTTGTGGCTTTACACAGTGTCAGTATGTTCCAACGTATTACATGTTATTTTGTAAGTTAAGATCAAAACCGTAACTTTCGTCATTACCTACTGTTCTAAACAGCGCTGAACAGTGAATACAAAAACTATGGGGGTTTATAAAATGCAAGTTACTTCAAAGTTCGATAAAATTCTGGCTGGTGTCACTAACTCCGTATTAAATACCCTTAGTCCTTTAATTCCCACAAACCAACCATGTACTTGAAAGGCAGTGAGGGAACTGGGGAGACTTAATAGTCCACATATGAATATACATGTTACTGTATCACAGATTGAGAAATATGTTTCAGCGTTTTGTAAACGATAGTGCAAGATTTGCTAAAACACGTTTTGATTCAGTCAGATAGTTTCTGCATTTTAATGAAGCTTTCGTGTAACAAATCAGCTAATGACATTAACGGGACAAGCGCGGGAAATGAGGTGTTTTTGGGTGGGGGGCAAACTAAATATAAACAAATTTAGACACCCACCCCCATACAAAACCACGAAAAAAACCGACATCACAAAACTCCCCAAATACCACTAAACACAATTATCATCTGGAATCGGACACTTCCCTGGATCTATATAGCTCAACAGCAGCTCCCGATCCCATAAATTAGGGTCAAACACTTCCTTTGGCCTATATAGCTCCCGATACCAATATCAATATACCCAGCCACACATTGGGAACACTTCGCTTGACCTGCGCACTGTTAATTTTATCAGTCATATCCATTCCTGAACAAAAACAACAACCAATTAATGTTACTTAAATTACCACATGACGTACAGTGAACAACACTAAATTAACCTTCACACAAAATAGTTAACTCACTGAAATGAATTCCACTACAAACACAGCCGACACTAACAATTCTGGATAATGAGCAAAAGCAAACTGAGCCCATTACACCACACAAACGAAAACCCTGAACATACCACCAGAGAGCACAACAAACCACAACATGACGACATCTACAAACATGCCACACTCACAAACCAAACTCCGCGCCGTCATGATGTCACCCGACATCACCCTCACGTCACGGGTCAAAGCCGACACGTGGGATCGAACGCTTCTGTTGGCCCGCATCCCAGACCATGCAGCAGTACTCTAATGAGGACAGACAAGTGTAATGTAGGCAGTCTCGTCAGTAGATCTGTTGCATTTTGTAAGTGTTCTGCCAGTAAAACACAGCCATTGGTTTGCCTGCCCCACAACATTTTGAGTGTGTTCTTTTGAATTTAAGTTGCTTGTAATCATAATTCCTAGGTATTTAGTTGAATTTACAAGCTTTAGAGTAGACTGACTTATCATGTAACTGAAGTTTAACAGATGGGTCATTCCACGTGTAGTGTCCTAGGGCTCCCAGCTCAGCCATCCTTAACTTTGATAAATTTTGTACAGTATGTAGTTGAGGACCCTACATGAACTTATGCAAAGTTCCACGCTCCTGTAACTTGGTTCAGGCACTAGAGCCACTTCTGTGAACACCAATTTTACCAAGACCGAAAAGTTGCAAAGACATCTTAAAGCTTGGCATTCCACTGTTCCTAATGCTTCTGGGTATAGTGGTACAACTTTTTGTGTTCTACACACAAATAATGGAAGAAGAGTTCAGAAAGCAATGGATTTGGCATAATCTTAGTTCAAAGTGGGCAACAATCATGTTGCGAGAAATTTGTCGCATACTTTAATGAGGCATAAGTAGCGGAGAAAGTGCGCTATTGACCTGGTATTTTGCCAAACTACTGTCTGTCTGGGTTTTTAGTATATCACAAATTTCAGCCTGGCTTGTGTGTTTAATTACTGTGCTACCATCCCATAACTTTGCTAAAAACACGAATGCATCAAAATATACCCATTTTCAAAGTTGAGATCTCAAAATGGGCATTTACCACATTACATTCATTAACACTGTTCAACAGAGCACATTTCATTTTATTAGAAAAACTTATTTTCATTTTGGTGTCTTTTTGGGTAAGGTGCAAAAATTGCACCTAAGCTATTGAATTTTTTTGTAATTGGAGAAAAATCCCTCATTGGTCCATGGTGGCTGTGCCCCTACCATCTCAGTGACTGGTAGCCGCATCGCCAAGGGGCCACACCCGATAGCCATGCAAGGTCAGCCATGGGTGGGTTTCTTTACTGCAGGTTCCCAAACCACAATGTGAGTATCTAACAGGTTCCCTAGCCTGAATGTGAGCATGCTTTAAATTTATTGTTGATGTCCAAAACTATTGCTTCCGGCAAACTGTATTGCCGCCCCATCATTGAAGCAGCTGGAACTAGTATAACTGCAATTATCTGTTGTTCTGGAATCTAGTGTATGTCTCTTCTAGCTGACCAGTGAAATGATTGTGCATCTCCATGGGGATGCATGAAATTAATCAAGGCATCTTTTTCTTCACATGAAAGTTCACAGATATTTCCTATCCACCATTTTCCATCATAAACGCAAGCGACATACTGGCCAGGCTGTAGTTCAGTAATGGCAACATGTTTAGTAGCAACTTTAGCGTATCGATTAACACTTGCTGTAAAGGACAGCGTATCATTTGATACTTTATGAATGTGAAGTCACTTTTCATCAATTGGCACAAAATGGTGATGGTCTCTTGTACCAGACACTGTACATCATCCTCAAAATGTTTTTTTTGATCAATTTTTGCATCTTCAATAATTTCTTTTTTAATATAGATAAATTCAGTGCCATGCACATGTTTTTGGCAATATTTAAACAGATCAGTTGGTGTTAAGATTTGGTTGTCAATTGGGTACTGCTGCTCTTGCTGCTAAACCCTTAACTGTGCCCCCAATTCCGTCACATGATTGCCCATGGCTCATTCCATTATGCAGTAATGCCAAAATCTTTTTTGTGATGGCAAAGATTTCAGAAGCTCGTAAAATTTTGGTACTGTGCAACAGAACAATCACTAAAATAATAAATATGCTTATTTTCTTTAAAAATGCACTTCAGGGATTTGATAAAGTGTGTTAAAAACACATGCACTGCAACTGTGTCATGTCGGAAGCAATCACTGATTATGCAGTAGTTGATGCTTTTTAGGTCTTCATTGTCTTTGTAGTAAATGACAAATGGATGTATTCTAGTGTGACTATTTTCCCAATGCAATCCTTGAACTGCATCTTGGACAATAAAGGAGTTATTTTCAGCGAAATCCATTAATATAATCAGTTCTCCTAGTTTGAGACCACCTTTAGTGAACTGGAGATGCTTGCTCTGCTGCTTTGCAATGTAATGGTGAGTAAAAAGGGTCAAAAATTTTGTAACTAATAGTTCAGTGAATTCTTCAGCTGTCATTTCTCTGGTTTCAAATGTATCTCTGTCAGTGTAAGTCCATTGTTTAACTGAATTGTATCCTCACGATCAGTATCTGCGAAAGTGCTTTCCAAATATTCCCGTAGAGTTGCTGTTCTTGGACATACTTCACAGCGATGAAGCATGCAATCCTTTGTTTCCAAATTACAGACAATTTTGCTCAGTAATATTTTGTAATCTTCTTTTAGTGGGCTATATGCCAACATTAGTTTCACATGTTGATGTATTGTGCAGACACAAACTGAATGTGAACCAGCTGTGCCTACAGTCACACACCACTTTGGCCTTAATTCACAAAATTTGGAAAATCCAATTTCCGGTCCATTTTTATTGCGGTACGCAACATAGTTTAAGTTTCTCATTCAATCCAAACAGTCATACAGTCTTTTTTTCCTGTACAAATCCGACTAAACTCTTCATCATAAAAATGTTCTATGACCCTTGCCTTCATAGCCCCAGAAAGCTTTTTCCCATATTTAACTTTGGGCTGCGCCAATATTCCCTGTTCAGCTTTTAACTTTCTCGCCTTCCTTATCATTCTTTCTGAAATACAAAATTCTTCTATAGTCTTTTTGATAGACCAGCTTTGGGGAAGTAAGGTCAAAATTTGAATTTTCTCATTATGATTTGATATATGTAATTTGTCTTGCTTGTGGATGGTTGCTCCAGTTACTGGGATCAAGTCCTCCCTCTTCTGCAATTTGCTTAATAATTGCACCTTCAACTTGATATATTTTGTGCTTTGCATGTCCTTCTGTATCCCTTGCACCAATTCGTTGAAATTTTAATGGTGATATTGCAATAGCTGTTAAGCTTGTATTCAAATTCTGAGCAACATTAGTCTCATCATCTTCATCTGACTGAGATGTAACTTCTATTTGTGAATATTTCAGTGTATCAAATTCTTTTCTACATGAAGGGCACATTTTTGGCCTGGTTTAATATCAGACACAGTTATCCTTTTTAATAGGTCAGCAGTTTCTAAGTTGATAGAGCGCAAACTTTTTTGTGCAATATGTTTTTTCTTACCAAATGGGTTGCAGTATGATCTTTGCAAAAATTCAAATCTTTGTAGGAGTAAAGCTTCATGGTGGAAACATAGTTGAGCATTTTCGCTAGAGTGAAAACCACTCCGTCTAATAAGTAATTCTTGAATTCTAAGGAAAGTTACTTTACAGGGTTTAGTCCTTTTGAGGCACTGTATGTCGTTCAATAGCATGGGGAATCAGTATTTCCAAAACTGCATACTTTAACTTGATCATGTTTTTCCATTTTAGCAACAACTTGATGTGCTTCAGGCACTAAAATCAAATTGTCAAGTTCTAAATGAAGAAAAGAAATAAAATTAATAAGCATTCAGCTTCACAATAATTATGTAGCAATCTCTAGTACTGTTAAATGGTTAGATTTAATAATGAACCTGTCACAAACAGGTTTAAAATCACCAAATAAACAGGAAAATGAATATTTAAACACTGCAGACATAATCAACAAAATTTCAAATTTAAGGTGCAATTTTTTGCACCTTACCCAAAGAGACACCAAAATTAAAAGTTTTTGTAATAAAATGAAATGTGATCTGTTGAATAGTGTTAATGAATGTAATGTGGTAGGTGTCCAATTTGAGATCTCAACTTTGAACATGGGTATATTTTGATGCATTCGTGTTTTTTAGCAAATTTACAGGATGGTAGCACAGTAAATAAGCACACAAGCCAGGCCCAAATTTGTGATATGCTAAACACCCAGACAGACAGTAGTTTGGCAAAAGACCAAGTCCATGGCGCACTTTCTCCACTACTTATGCCCGTTGTGTAGGACAAATTTCTTGTGACATGATTTGTTGCCCACTTTGAATGCATTGCTTTCTCAACTCTACATCCATCATTTGTGTGTAGAGCACAAAAAGTTTTACCACTGTACCCAGAAGCAAGAGTCTTGCTCTTTTACATCATGAACAGTGGAATGCCAAACTTGAAGATTTCTTCCTGACTTTTCGGTCTCAGTAAAGGTAGTCTTCACGAAAGTGGTTCTAGCGCTTCAACCAAGTTACAGGTGAGCATGAAACTTTGTATAGTTCAGATACACACTGTACAAAATTCATAAAAATGGGCGAGTTAGGAGCATCTTCTAAATTGGGACACTTGACATGGAATGACTCAGATTGCTTTTAGCACTCTTATAGATGACCTCACACTTTTCATTATTTAGGCTCAATTGCCAATTTTTGCTCCATACTGATCTTTTCTAGATCGTTTTGGAATTTATTTTGATCTTTTTGATAACTTGACAATAAATGACAGCGTTATCTGCAAACAGCCTAAAATGGCTGCTCAGAATGTCTCCTAAATTGTTGTTTAGTTTCACTCAATGACTTTCCGTCAAAAGGAGGATCTAGTGCAACACTGATCGATCATTTATTTTTGGTTCCAGCTGTCTTTTGTTCAACCGGTGTAGGCAACATAATAATATATTTTTTTTTAAACCATGATGAGAAAATGTCAGCAATAAAGCACCCTCAGTAATCAGATTTGGCAAAGAAGGAGAAGTACACTTTCACAGAATCATTATTTTAAGTATGTGGTTTCTGTTGTTTCGGACATGTCCAAAAGAACAGACGCCTTTTTGATCCTGCAGCCACTATGAATCACGACTCTCTCTCTCTCTCTCTCTCTCTCTCTCTCTCTCTCTCTCTGTGTGTGTGTGTGTGTGTGTGTGTGTGTGTGTGTGTGTGTGTGTTTATTCCATTGCTTATGGGAATGGTGGGCTCATTATCAAACAAATGGGTTCATTGGAACCAAAGGTAAATGTTTGTTGTGGGGTGACACTGTATTTGTTCAATTTGGTGGTGGTGGTGGTGGTGGTGGTGGTGGTGAGTTCCTATGGGACCAAACTCCTGAGGTCATCAGTCCCGAGGCTTACACACTCTTTAATCTAACTTAACGCTAAGGACAAAACACACACACACACACACACACACACACACACACACACACACACACACACACACGCGCGCGCGCCTGAGGGAGTACTCAAATTCACAATGCGAAAGCCGTGCAAACCATGACAAGGCCCCTCAGACCACGCGCCTGTTTAATTTGCAACTTGGGCTGTTTTACTTATTATTCATAATATTCCACCATGGCTGGAAGGTGAAGTGATTAAAACTTTAAATTTTCTCTCTTACTGAGGTACAAAACCTCCCCGAATATCCTTAGTAGACTTAAATTGCATCCTTTATATATTTATTACTCTTCTTGTTAATTTTGATCTTGCAGATCCTGCAATATATTTTATTCTTGCTGAATTTCCTGTAAATTGTGCTGCAATCCTGGATTAGTATTTCTATCACTCTCGCGATAACACTTGGAGGATACGGTATTTGCATCTTGGAAAATCTAGATGTATTTGTGGTTGTCAGAAAAGTTATGTTGTTTTAGTTTCTGGAGCAATTCTTGACAATCCACAATTAGCTGTTAATTGTATTAATCTGTATTCTATTGACTGAATATTGGCTAAATGGTATAGATCACTCCTACTGGTGCTAAGGCTTGTTCTTACAGCTATCCCTAGTATTCTTCTTTCAGTACTACAAAGTTTTGGCGTATGTGTTCTTGACATATGCCATATTAGTGCCGCATAATCAGGTGTTGGTCGTATGAAACTATAATATGCATCAGTTAATGCATGACATAGCTCCACTGAATTTCCCTTTTATTAATTTGAGTAGTCCTAGTCCTTTCCTTGCCTTCAATATAAGTTCGTTTATAGCTTGTCTATAGGTCAAAGTAGAATCCAAAGTTAATCCAAGATACTCACCTTTTCCCTTGTTAATTCAATACATAGATCTTCTGTTTTTTGTAATTTATATTGATTTAGATTTTTGTGGTGGAAGACTATAAGCTGACTTTTCTCTGCATTTGTTCTAATTCTCTTTCTGGATAACCAGGGTTCCAGGATGCTAACACAGTTAGAAGTAAGTCAATGTAGGCCTTTGGCTTTGGGTGAATGCACCAATAGGCAGTATCATCTGCGTATAAAGCAATTTGCTCATTCCACTTTCCAGGGAGTGGGATATCCACAGTGTACAAAGAA
Source organism: Schistocerca cancellata (assembly GCF_023864275.1). Lineage (NCBI taxonomy): Eukaryota > Metazoa > Arthropoda > Insecta > Orthoptera > Acrididae > Schistocerca > Schistocerca cancellata. The sequence continues at coordinate 484,941,983 of NC_064626.1, read as the reverse complement.
TACAATATTGATGAAAGTATAGCATCATGTGGTACTCCCACTTTCAGAAAAAAGGTGTTGATTTACTATATTTATATGTACAACAGTTGGCTGATCATCCAGACAATTTGATAACAATCTTATTAATTTATATGGAAATCTCATCTTTATTAATTTGTAGTGTAGCCCAGTGTGACACACTTTATCAAAGGCTCACTCTATATCCAGCATTAGCGCTAAAGCACAATCCCCAAACCTTAGGGCCTGCATAACGTTACTAGTTTTTCTAAATATTGGGTCCATTGTTGAGTGCCCTTGACAGAAACTTTCTTGTATTGATGGTATTAGTTGTTTTTTGTCAATGAACTTTTGCATTCTGGATCTTAGAACTGCATAGAATGTTTTGCCAATAACTGACAATAAAGTTATTGGCAATATGACTTGGGGTTGTTTGATGGCTTTCCTGGCTTCAAAATCAATAAGACTTCAGCTGTCTCCCATAGTAAAGGGATTTTCTGTTGTCTTATAACTTCGTTGAATAGATATGTAAGGATTGTATTACTTGAACTGTTGGTGTTTTCTTAGTATATTTCTGGTTATTCCATCGGTACCTGGTGCATTATTTGTTCCATTGTTAATGGCAGTCGTAATTTCTTGCTCAGTCGGCTAAAAATTATTTGATCTTCATCTAGTTTAGTGTCCTCGTGCATTAGGGGCCTGCATCTCTTCTTTGACTTGTTTCTCGAAATTTGATTCGAAACTTTCATCTTCTGGATGTTGATGGATTTTCTATAACACATTTTTAAAAATTTCAGCTTTTTTGCTACAATGTTTCCCTCATGCAATAATGGCGGGACTCTCTTTCATTGTATTGCCAGTTTTTTTTTTTTTTTTTTTTCCCAAAAGAGAGATGAATTTTTGTGGTCCAGTTTACGTGTGATCTCAATCCACTTATGCGACCGAAATTGCCTGAGCTGGTTTCTGATCAATGTGTTCACTCTATTCCACTCAGTCCTATAAACTGGGTTAGCTGTTTGTTTATAAAGATTATACATTTTCCATTTGATTTTTTTTTATATTATTCAAAATATATCTGGGAATTCGTTGTCTTCCAGGAATAATGTTCATCTGTGGAGAACAGTGATGCATTGCACTGTTTACATCATTCACAATTCTGTCATTGTATTCATTTATATCTTCTTTGCTTATCGACTGTTCAACCTCCTGAAGAGACATTACTAATGTTTGTTTAAATCTTAACGAGTCCAGCCTATTGAAGTCATAAGTAGTTTTTGGAACTTGCTTTAATTCTTCATGTTAGGTGTTGACTTTGACCAGGGAAGTATTAAAAAAGATTTGGAAATGATCATTACCTATACCATCTCCTAACCACATTTCACTACATTGCTTTCTAATTTCATTTGACCATATAACATGGTCATGTATGGAACTACCCATTGGTCCAATAAAAGTAAGTTTATTGTTGTGAAATCTGAAGAGGACATTTTACATTTGTTGAGTGGTGATTTCCCTGGCAATTGGCACATACAAATTGCTTTATTTCTGAATTGCATCTACAAGAAAAATTGTCTCCAGAGCATTTACTACATCGGACATTATTTTTACAGATTTCCATTAGGTGATAAATTCATAACATCTAGTACATCAGTGCAGGATCTGTGTTGTGGAAAGAGGAAGTGGGTTGGTTCAACTTTATGAATTTATCTCAAAAATTTAAGGTGGTTCTTGAGCAAATAATTTGCTGTAGATTTCTCATGTGTAAATACCCGACACATTCTTTGTTCTTTGTTAGTTAATCTAGATTTTACCTTTACTGCATTCAGTATGCTCAAATTAGAGTTACTTCTTAGAACCTCCACTATTTCGTTGGGATTAATGTCCAGATCAACATTTTTAATGAGTACATATAAGATAGGCAGGTATTTCTTAGTTTTTTCATTTTGATTGCGGGCTTGTTGTAATCTTGATGGTGTAACTTTAGCTTCCACTCGACAGTTGTATAGGAATTTTTTAAGTCTGGTTAAAATGTCTGGATAGTAACTTATTACTTTTGCAGATCTGTCTGTCTCTGAAAGTTAAAGCTATGGATATAGTTTGACACTCCAAATCTCTTAAATGCAGAGTCAAAGTTCTCTGGTTTTCTTCATTTTCCAAGTTACTTATATACAAGGCAACCTCCCTTCCAGTTGGAGTTATTAAGATGTTCTCTTTGTCTATGAACTCTTCAGTTACAAGTAAATACCTTCTTTTTAATTGGGTTTTGTCAAAGTCCATTTTGTTTTCACTTCGGTTTCTTGTGTCTTCCAGTTGGTAGTCTTCTTCGATTCAACTTGTGTAGGCAGATCAGAATTATTTGGTATTTCTTGCTTTTTATTTACATTGCATCTTTTTTTTTATTTGGTTTGAAAAGCATCATCTGCCATTGGATAATATGGTGGTTTGGCCAACACAGGATCTACGGTGTCAGCATTGGCATTTGCCGTCTGATTGGTTGTTGGTTCTGAACCGTTTGTCATCATAATTTTAAAACTAAGTCCTGATTCCATTGTTTGGATACACTCATAAGTTGCAGACCAAAAAATTACAATCGGTTATGGAATATGGATCCGTGTCCAACAAAACAAAGGAGAAACTGGAGTTAAATGCACCTGTAGGGGATCCTAGCCACTGACCTTTGCCTCTGCACCCGCGGGTAACCCTAACATGAACAAGACACTGGAGCGCGTGCCCCTTAGCTGTGTGCCCCTCAGCTAATGCCCAAGATCTGGTTAATCCAGGATGGACTAGACGGTGGGGTGAAAGCTTAGATGAAAACAGAACATCAACTGCCAGGACAGCACTACTGAATGGGGTTGTCAATTTATAGTAAACATGCTACTAGAGCTGCGATATCAAAGGAATCAAAGACATTAGCTGCCAGTGGGTATTCATTTATATCAATGGAGCAAGTTGAAAATTTATGCCGAACTGGGATTCAGACCTGGGTCTTGTGTTTTGAATATACTGCAAATTTAATTTAACTAAAATTGCAAGCTTCTACATCTACATAATACATGCTGCAAGGCTCTGTTTAATGCATAGCAAAGGATACTTTGTGCCAGTATTGGCAATGTTCTGTCCTTTTCTTTCCCTGCATTGAGTGAGGGGGTGGGGGAAGGGCTGTATTTTTCTGCACTTGCCATAATCTCTTTTTATATTATTTTCATGACCTCTCTGTGACTATGGTGTCAACAGTATTGTCATACAGTCTTCCTCAAATACCTTTTGTTGCAATTTGTCCAGGAGGTTAGCGTAGTATTCTCCAGTAATTGTTTGCCCAGTGGGCAGATAATCTACAAACAGAATCCCCTTCGTATCCCCGAACACTGATTCCATGACCATTCGGGCCGAAAGAATTGTCTTTGCTTTCTTTGGTGGTGGAGAATCAGCATGTTTCCACTGCTTTGACTGTTATTTTGTAATTGGGGTATAGTAGTGCACCCAAGTTTCATCTGTGGTCACAAATTGGAGCAAAAAATCTTGTTTGTTTCTCCTAAAACAGGCCGAACATTGTTCTGATATGTCCATTCTCACGCATTTATCATCCAGCGTCAAGTCATAGCACCCATCTTACAGATAATTTTTCTTTTGTAATTCATCAGTTAAAATGTGATATACTCCTTCAGATAACATCTGGCAAGCATGAGCAATTTCACGCACTTTCAGTCAGTGATCCTCCATGACCATTTTGTGCACTTTTGCAATGATTTCTGGAGTAATGACACATATTAACAGAATCTTCCGTCGGTTCTTGGTAGAACAACATTATAATAATAAATGAAAAGCACCAGTTTGCTTTTGTTCTACAATACTATTTTTATTAATAAAAACCAGACCATAACTCTAGGTGTATGTCCACTGTGTCTAGCATGCAGACAGTATGGGTGCAGGTCCTCAACTGACCTCCTCCTAACCAACACACAGCCATTATTGGTACAGTGGCAGAATCAGCTTTCATCAGAAAACACAACAGACCTCCACCTTGCCCCCCCCACTCCTCCCCTCCCCCCTCCCCCAGGGGGCTTGCCACTTTTTGGCTCGTTCGTGCTTGGCTACCACAGGGCCCGGGCCTTTACAGCATTTTTTCCCTTCCGTGCTGCATGTCTATCCTCTTGCTATTCTTTTTCCCCTTCCTTGGCGAACATGTCTGGGGTGTTATTGGGAACATTCTACATTGTCTGTCGCTGACATAAGAACAGTCTCACCATTGTTTTTTTTTGCCCCCATTTTCCTTTCTTTGTTTTCCGTCTCCTCCCTTTCCTCCGCTTCGGCATTTGAGATCTCTCTCTTTCTTCTTCCTCCCTGTGCATTCCTGAAGGCCGGCCCACACATCTGACACATAAAAGGTTACTTAATAAAAATAATATTGTAGAACAAAAGCAAACTGGTGCTTTTCATTTATTATTATAATGACACATCTTAGCCGACCACCGCGCAGATCATCATCTAAGCACTTGTCACCAAATTTAGATTCATTTGTCCACTTGGCAACAGTTGAATATGAAGGAGCAGAGTTCCCCAGTGTATTCTGGAAATCAGCATGAATGTCCTTTGCTTTCATACTTTCTTTTACGAAGTACTTAATTACTTCATGAATCTCGACCTCTTCTCCCCCCCCCCCCCCCCCTTACACACACAAATCACTACGCGGGAACAACAACAGAGTCACATCACTGCCACAGCTGTCTTCCAAGAGCACTGACAAGGCACCTGACGGCAACATTCCGTTGAATATCACGTGAACAATTAGTTGTGCTAGCGCTGACCTCTCGTGGTGATTCCAAGAACTTTCCAAACACCCCTCGAACATTAATAGCTGATGGAACCGTCAGAATGTTGAATGCAAGTATGCTCACATGCATGCACGCATGCATGCATGCGTTGTGTTGTACAGGTGCCGGATGTCAGTTTGTGAGATGGAGTCCCATGCCTGTTGCACTTGGTCAATCGATACAGGGCAGTTAACGCTGTTTGTGGATGACTGGAGTTGTCATCTGAGGATGTGCTCAATTGGAAACAGATCTGGTGATCGAGCAGGCCAAAGTAACATGTTGACGCAATGTAGACCCTGTTGGCTTACAACAGTGGTATGTGGGCAAGTGTTATGCTGTTGGGAAACACCCCATGGAATGCTGTTCATGAATGGCAGCACAAGAAGTCAAATCACCAGACTGTCATGCAATACTGCATTCAGGGTGCGTGGGAAAAACCATGAGAGTGTCCCTGCTCTTATATGAAATCACACCTCAGACCGTAACTCTAGGTGTATGGCCAGTGTGTCTAAACTCCATTCACCGAAACAAGAGACGTACTGTAAACACGGCAAGGCGCGTGACCACAGTGGTGCCGCCGAGGGGTGTACAAGGCAGGGGCGTCAGAAATTAAAAAATTAAAGTCGTGTTTTTTATAATTTGGCGCCTGAACTTCATAAAGTGATCCGAGAACTACCTTCCGACACCTTTTTTTACATTACATTAAAATTTATTGTCACTGAAAAAGAGAAATATTTAAGCTATCAGGAAAAGTTGTTTTCTCGCGTTACTCTATATTTATCACGCCATATCTCATAAACTGTGTGTCGCACAGCAAAATAATTTTATAATTGCCTTCAGTACTATATGTTGATGACATCTGCAAATTTTCTGCCCAATAGACTCAGTAATAGTGAAGTAATAAATTAAAATCTCACGTCTGATGCAGAACTTTTACCAAATCATCATCCGAAATATAGTAAGCGACAAACTTTTCCCCTTTGAATTTTTTTGTGGGGGTGTAAGCGAGAAAAGTTTCATAAAGGTTTGAATTTAATTTTGTAGTTTGTTCGAATGCGATGGGTGCAACCGTTTGTCCTTTACGAGCGACGCATTGTGCGGTTCGCAGGCGCGGCGCTCAGTCAATGTGGCCGTCTCAGTTGCATGTGTGAGCTCGTTAGTGGGTGTTGTGCAGTGGCGGTTTCAGGATATCTTAAATTCATCTGTAAAGACGCTTGAAAGACTAGTTGTTGATTATTAGAGTAAGTATATCTGTTTGTAGTCACGCTGAGCATTCACTGTTTATGTGTGAATCCAATAGCTTGGTTTCTTATTTTATATATTCACTTATTTCATTAGCATCACATACGGCTGTCCTCATTAAGTCATCCACAGATTCAGCGAGCGAGGTCGACGTGTCAGTTCTGAGTCTACCAAAGAAGCGAGCAAAGAAGAAATCATTAAGTTCTCCTGAGAAGCACATGGTGCTTAATGTGTATAAAACGGAACTTTTACATCCAGAGCAGTCGATGAGTGACGTTATTTCGAAAACAGCTGCAGCTACCGGTGTTCGACATTCTTCAATGTATCGTGTGATGAGTGAGTACAAGGCCACACACTCTTTGAAGTCTCCCAAGAAAGGAAAATTACGACAGAAACTTTCTGAAAGTGTTGATGACTTCGATAGAAATGCGATACGAAGGAAAGTACTCGATTTTTTTTTCGTAAGGAATTGCCAAGAATTGACGAAGTGCTTACAGTCGTGAACGTAGATGCAGACCTGGGCAATTTTCGGAGAACTACATTTTATAAGTTATTGAGAGAAACGAATTTCAAATATGTCCGGCGTGGGCGCGATAGCATGCTTATAGACAGGGATGACATGATTTTATGGAGGCGGCGTTATCTTCGAACCATTAAACGGTTGAGAGATGAAGGCAGACCCATTTACTATTTGGACGACACGTGGGTGAGCGCAGGACATACCCGAAGTTACGTCTGGGTAGATGACATTATAAATTCCTCAAAACAAGTGTTTCTGTCCGCATTATCCACCGGAAGCAAGGGCCCATCAGGTAAAGGGAAACGTCTGATTATCGCACACATTGGCATCAAAGCAGGGTTCGTTGAAGTATGTGTGTGGACTTTCGAATCCAAGAAAAGTGGAGATTATCACGAGGAGATGTGCGCCGAAACCTTCGAGAAGTGGTTTCAAGATGTTCTTCCTCGGCTTCAGGTAAAATGCGGTTATTGTTCTTGATAATGCGCCGTACCATTCTCGGAGAAAAGAAAAAGTTCCCAGTGCGAATTCCAATAACCACTAAATATCAGAGTGGCTAATATCTAAAACCATCGATTTCGAAGACGGTATGTTGAAGAAAGAACTTTTAGATATAATTAAAAATCACAGAACAGCGCACAACGAATATGCAATAGATGAAATGGCGAAGAATGCAGGGAAAACTGTTCTCAGAATTCCTCCGTACCACTGTGAATTAAACGCCATCGAGTTAGTGTGGACAGAATCAAAGGCTATGTTGCAGCGAAAAACAAAACATGCAAAATGCCGGAAGTCAAAGTACTGCTAGAAGAAGCAGTAAGAACAGTGACTGCAGAGAATTGGAGCAAGTGCGTCCTCCATGTCGTAGAAAAAGTGGAAACTCAAATGTGGAAATTAGACTGCATTATAGAGGAGAGAGAGGAGCGGTTTGTTATAAACCTCAATGAAAACAGTTCGACAGAGTGAATCTTGTTTCGTCATTTATCATTATTATTACTGGTATTGTTATTAAAATTAACAATTAATTGTGTTTGAATGGATCGTTTTGTTAGCAACCTGAATGACAACAAAACTGCTTCGACATAATGAACTCAGTTTAACATTATTTTAACATTATTGTTAAATTTATTTCGTACATTGTTGCTCAGGTTTCTCACGGTCTGCTGTGACAGCTCGGCAGCCAGCCGAACGCCGCCAGCTGCAAAGCGTGCGCCAAGGATTTTCCACACCCCTACGTATCACGTGAACACCGAATGCTTTCTCTGGAAACGAGCGTAGTCGCTCACGTGACACTGTTTATGTTTCGTCCCAGCTCTCGGTGAATAGACTATAGCATGCAGACAGTATGGGTGTAGGTCCTCAACTGACCTCCTCCTAACCAACACACAGTCATTATTGGTACAGTGGCAGAATCAGCTTTCATCAGAAAACACAACAGACCTCCACCTTGCCCCCCCCCCCCCCACTCCTCCCCTCCCACCTCCCCCAGGGGGCTCGCCACTTTTTGGCTCGTTCGTGCTTGGCTACCACAGGGCCCGGGCCTTTACAGCATTTTTTCCCTTCTGTGCTGCATGTCTATCCTCTTGCTATTCTTTTTCCCCTTCCTTGGCGAACATGTCTGGGGTGTTATTGGGAATGTTCTACATTGTCTGTCGCTGACATAAGAAGTCTCACCATTGTTTTTTTGCCCCCCATTTCCTTTCTTTGTTTTCCGTCTCCTCCCTTTCCTCCGCTTCGGCATTTGAGATCTCTCTCTTTCTTCATCATCCCTGTGCATTCCTGAAGGCCGGCCCACACATCTGACACATAAAAGGTTACTTGTTAATGCTTAATTCCCAGCCTCGGGTCGACAGTTAGGGTTCGCACATACACACTGGTACAGGCCAGGTCCAGGGAGGGGTGACTGCCTGAGCTGCAACCTTCCCAAATTGGCGATTATTCCCTCTGTCAAGTGTTTGGGAGGTGTGACCTGAGGTGTGAACAATCACCTAAGGCGGGTGCGCTCCCTTGTGAAGGGGGGTCCCCAGTTGAAAGGAGTGTGCCATCAGAGACGCTGGCAGTCATGGGGGATTTTCTTGCAGTGAGTTAATCATCTTCACTATCAACATCTACAAAACATAAACTTAATGAGGCCATTGCTTCAAAGTCCCTTCCCGCTGCATCACGGTTCCTCATGTACTGAAGACAGTCAGTCCTTCGCCAGGGTAAATCGTTTATTATTCAGAAAGCTGTTGTTGTAGTTGCCGGCCCTGTGAAATCCTGCTCTCGTTTATTGAATGGCACTTTGCTTTTGGAGATAACTTCTGATTTCCAAGCACAACTGCTTGCTGCCTCGTTTCTCCATGGCTACCCTGTTCGTGTCAAGGCCCATAGAACTTTGAATTCTTCCTGTGGTGCTATTTACACTAGGCTGCTCGATAGCCTAACCAAGCCCAAAATCCAATCTTATCTTTCTGATCAGGGTATCATTGCCATCTATCGTGTAATGAAAAAGGTAGATTCCTCCTTGGTGCCCATCCGCTCACTTTTTCTCACCTTTGATAGAGTGGTGCTTCCAACCAAGATCAAAGCAGGCTATGAAATTATCACAGTCTGGCTGTACATTCTGAACCTGATGCGCTGCTACCAGTGTCATTGTTTGAACCACACTAGAACATCTTGTCGACACCCAGCCAAATGTGTAACCTGTGCGTTGGGGGGGGGGGGGGGGGGGGGGGGAACACAAGGGCTATTGTCAGCCTCCTCCTCCCCACAGTATCAACTGCAATGGCAGCTGTGCTGCCTCCTCTTGGGATTGTCCCATTTATCTTGATGAGCGGGCTGTCCAAGAGATCTGGGTAAAGGAAAAAGTGCCTTACCCAGTTGCTCGCAAGTTATTGGCTAGTCGCAAACCCCGTTTGGCACCTATAGTTCTCTTCTTGTTATCCCTCACTCCATGAAGGACATGCCCACACAGACATGCAGCCTCCAATTCAGTTCTGAGGTTGTGAAATAACCAGTGTCAAGGTAACATTGCAATCCCCCATCCAGCTGTGCAACAAGCCATAAAATTCTCACCTTAAGGGGTGAAGCCACCAGCTAGGCAACTGGTAGGTCGGAAAGAACAGAAGGAGTACTCCTGTGAAGACTTGCTGTGTCCCTCCAGCCAACCGACACCTTAGTCTTCCCCTAACTGGAAAGGCTCGAAGAAGTCAACCAAAGGCAAATGGTCTTCTTCTTCGCTGACTCGAAGTTCCTTTTCGAGGGTGTCGCCGCATGATACACCTTAGCCCGCCCGGCCTCTGTGTCGTGGTGCGCACCACCAACCTTTTTTCAGCATTGCATGTGCCCTGTAGTAGCGGCTCTTCACAGGCTCTCACTCGGCAGCAGCCGAGGTGACACCCCTACATATCTTCCTCATCTTGACTCTCCTCAAATGGAATGTTCACAGACTTTGGTCCCACAAAGAGGATTTACGGCTGCTTTTAGCATTGCAACACCCCCTTGTACTCTGCCTTCAGGAAACGAAATTGTGCCCTCACAAGTGCTTGGAGCTTTCACATTTCTTACCGGTTCGTTTTGACCTTCCCCCTGAGGTCGGCATCCCATCTCATGGGGGCATCATGCTGCTCATACAGGATGACATTCATAGTCAACCCATCTCCCTGACTAACCAATCTTCACGCTGTTGCATTTCGCCTTTTCCTTCCCCACCTGATGTTTTCCCTCTGTACCATTTATATCCATCCATCATTTGATGTCACCATGGCAGACTTCCTTGATATTATTTGGCAGCTACCTCCCCCATTTTTGCTATTTGGTCACTTTAATGTGCTTCATAGCCTTTGGGGTTCTCCCAGGATCTGTCAGAGGTATGCCCTCTTGGCTGACCTTCTTAACCAACTTAACCTCTTCTACCTTAACATTGGAGCACCCACTTTCCTTTCCAACTCCCCACTCACCTATTCCCATTTAGACCTATCCTGCTGGCTGCCCATCATCTTAAGTGGTCCATTCTTTCTGACACCTGCTCGAGCAACCATTTCCCGTGTACTATCCGTTTGCTGGTTCCTACCCCATCTGCGTGCACATCCAAATGGCAGCTTTATTCCTCCCTGGCGACCTTTGAACAACAAGATTTCCCCAGTTTGACCAGGTGGAATATCTCACAAAAGTTATCATTACTGCTGCAGAACATTCCATTCCTTGCACTTCCTATTTACCACATTGTGTCCCAGTCCTTAGGTGGGCCGAGGAATGCCACAACGCAATTTGTCCACGGAGATGTGCTCTCCGCATTTTTAACCATCATCCTATGAAGACAAACTGCCTTCATTATAAACACATGCGTGCAAAGTGTCGTTGCATTCTTTGGGATAGCAAAAGAGCTAGCTGGATTTCATTCACTAGTTCTTTTAACAGTTCCACCCCTTCCTCTGTTGTGTGGGCCAAAGTTCAATGGCTCTCTGGTACCAAGAGCCGTTCCCCAATTTGTGGCCTGGCAGTAGCAATGTCATCGTGGACATTATCGCTATCTCCAACTCCTTGGGCCACCATTTTGCGGACATTTTGAGCTCTTCCCACTATCACCCTGCCTTCCTCCATCAGAAATGAGCGGAGGAAGCTTGGGCGATACCCTTCTCTTCTCCGAATCGTGACTGCTACAATGCCGCCTTTACTATGAGGGAGCTAGAGCAAATGCTCTCAGTTCGTCCCGATCCTCTGCCCTGGGGCCAGATGCTGTCCACACTCAGATGTTGCACCACCTTTCTCTTGTGGGGAAGCACTTCCTGCTTAACATGTACAATTGAATCTGGGTAGAGGACACGTTTCCTGGCATGAAGCCACCATCATACCCATGCCTAAGCCCAGTAAGGACAAAAACTTTCCTTCTAGCTACTACCCTATCTCTCTCACCAGCTGTGTTTGCAAGATGATGAAACATATGATTCGTGCCCGGCTGGTATGGTGGCTTGAGTCTCGCAATTTACTGACGAATGCACAGTGTGGATTTCGAGCGCAGTGTTCTGCAGTTGACCATCTCATTACCTTATCCACCCATGTCTTGAATGGTTTTCTGTGGAAATCCCAGACTGTTTTTCGATTTGGAGAAGGCCTATGACACCTGCTGGAGAACTTGGCATCCTCGGTACTTTTTAAACATGGGCTTTCATGGCCACCTGCCGTGTTCCATTTTAAGCATCATCCTCTGCTATCACCATTAATCCTATAATGGCCTGTCACCTACCAGGCATCTCCGGCTCCCATTTTGTTGACGATTTTGCCGTCTACTGCAGTTCTCCACGGACCTGTCTCATTAAGTGGCATCTTCAGCAATGTCTTGATCATCTTTACTCTTAGAGTATCGACAATAGTTTTCGCTTTTCCATTGACAAAACCATCTGTATGAATTTCTGGTGATGCAATTGGTTTCTCCCACCATCTTTACCCTTCTGTTCGTTAAAACTACGAAATTTCTGGGGCTCATTCTCGATTGGAAACTCACTTGATCCTCCCATGTGTCTTGCCTGGCAGCCTGCTGTACGCAGTTCCTCAATGTCCTATGTGTCCTCAGTGGTTCCTTCTGGGGTGCCAATTGAACCACCCTCCTCCGTTTGTACCAGTCTCTTGTCCGTTCGAAAATCGATTATGGGTTTTTTGTTTATGCATCTGCACATCCATCCCTCTTACGCCATCTCTACACTGTCCACTATCGTGGCATCCATTTGACTACTGGTACCTTTTACACTAGCCTGGTTGAGAATCTGTATTCTGAAGCTGTTAAACTACCACTGTCCTACAGCCGTGACGTTCTCCTCAGCAGGTATGCATGCTGTTTATCTGCCAAGCATGGCCACCCATCCTATGCCTCCTTCTTCGATGATTCCTTTGATCGCTAGTCCGTTTTACCTGATACCTCATTGAGTCCACTTTCGGCACTTGCTATGGTGGCTTAACTTCACACTACCTGCAACTTTCTCAGTGGGTGTGAACCCTTCACCACCTTGGCTTCGTGAAGAGGCCCATGTTAACCTTGGCCTTCATTCACTTCCTAAGGACACTACTCCAGCCTCGGTCTATAGCCTTCAGTTTCACGACCTTCGCATGGAACTTAGCGCTAGTACCTTTGTATTCACTGATAGCTCTCAGACTGACCATCCCCCCTGCAGGTCCGGGGATTAGAATAGGCCCGAGGTATTCCTGCCTGTCGTAAGAGGCGACTAAAAGGAGTCCATCCCCCTCACGGGGGTAGTTAGCGCCTGCGTCCGGAGACGGACGGTTCCTCGACCTATTATTGTGGTCTTTTTGGTTTTTCACTTCTCGTTTCTTCCTTCCTTTTGTTGGTTCCTTTCTTTGCTCTTCTCCACCTCACTGTCTTCCTTACTCTTTCCCTTGACTTCTCCTTGCCTTCTCATTGCCTTCTTCTCCTTGCCTTCTCATTGCCTTCTTCTCCTTGCCTTCTCATTGCCTTCTTCTCCTTGCCTTCTCTGGTCTCCGCCTCGGCGTTTGAGACAGTCTGTCCTCTTTCTCCCTCTCTCTTCTTTTTCCTCTTCTTCCTTCCTCCCTGTGCGTACCTGAAGGCCGACCCACGCGTTCGCACGCGTAGCCGGTGACGGGGTAACGCGTAAGTCCCCGCCCTGGGTAGACATGTAAGGCACACGCGTACCCCCTGGTAAAGGCCAGGCCCGGGGAGGGGTGATTGCCTGAGCTGATACCTTCTGACCATGCCGATTGGTCCCTCCGTCTGTTTCTCGGGAGATGTGACCTGAGGTGTAAACATTCACCTAAGGCGGGAGTGCCCTCTGAGAGTGTCCCCACAAGGAAGGAGCGCGCCATCGGAGACGCTGGCAATCATGGGGGATTCCTCCGCAATGGATTCTACTCCATCTCTCTCGACTTCTGCCCAAAAACGGAAACGTGACCAGCCAACAGTGACAAAAGTACTACCGCGTGCCCCACAGTTCCTCGTCGTTTCTCGATCTGAGGACGGAAAGGATTTTTCCTCTGTCAACCCTTTCGTTATTCAGAAGGGCGTCGATGCCATAGCCGGCTCTGTCAAATCTTGTACCAGGTTGCGTAACGGTACCTTATTACTAGAAACTGAGAGTGCCTTTCAGGCACAAAAACTGCTTCGGGCCACACTCCTGTACACGTTCCCTGTCCGGGTGGAGGCCCACCGAACTTTGAATTCGTCTCGTGGTGTAGTCTATACTAGCTCCCTCGACGGATTGACTGACGAGGAGCTTCAATCTTTCCTCGCTGAGCAGGGCGTGACGGCTGTCCATAGGGTCATGAAAAAGGTCAACAATGACCTTTTACCGACCCGGACACTTTTCTTGACCTTCGATAGTGTTAAGCTGCCATCGCACATCAAGGCGGGCTACGAGGTTATTTCTGTTCGCCCCTATGTCCCGACACCTACGCGCTGCTACCAGTGTCAGCGTTTCAATCACACTCGACAGTCTTGTTCCAATGCGGCTAAATGTGCCACTTGTGGCAGGGATGCCCATGAGGGTGACTGTCCACCTCCATCTCCTCGTTGTGTGAACTGTCAGGGTGACCATGCCGCATCCTCCCGCGACTGTCCTGTCTATAAGGAAGAACGCTGTATCCAAGAAATTCGGGTCAAAGAGAAAGTGTCCACCTCGGCTGCTCGCAAGCTATTGGCTAGTAGGAAGCCCACGCTGCTCCCAGCGGGGAAATACAGTACTGTCCTCGCCTCTCCTCGGACTACCAGGGAGGTAGCAACCCAGACATGCGATCTGACCTTCAGCACCACGGTCGTCCGTTCGGCCAGTGCTAAGATCGCGGGTCGACGTCTCCTCTTCCTCCCATCACCCCACAGACACCAGCCCCTTCATCAGCTTCTGCTAAGACGAAGACTCCGAAGTCAGATGCACGGGCCTTCAAGAAGGAACCATCCCGTGCAGACTTCCTACGTACCTCGAGCTCCCAGCCTTCGACCGGTACTTCCACCAAACGTCCTTCCAAAAAGGCTCATAGGAAGCACAGTTCTCCTTCTCCGCCACGGCGCATTTCTTCTCCTGCGCCACCCAGCGGTTGCCGCCCCAGGCCATCATCCGTTTCGCCTGGCCGCACCGCTGGTAGCCGTACATCTGGCCGTTCACCGGCGGAGGAAGCTCCCCCTCCCGGCCATCCTCCCGAGATGGCCGATGAACCTATAGACCCAATGGACGATGACTGTCCGCCTACTGATAGCGGCGGCAGTGCTCGCTCGAAGCCAGGCCCTAAGCGGCCTTCGAGGTGACCCCTTCTATCATATTCCTTTTCTTACGATGGCACTTATTCACTGGAATATTCGCAGCATTCACTCCAACCGAGAGGACTTGAAGTTGCTGCTCCGCTTGCACCGTCCGCTCGTCGTAGCCCTCCAGGAAACGAAGCTACGCCCATGCGATCAAATTGCCTTGGCACACTACACCTCTGTGCGTTTTGACCTACCCCCTGTGGTAGGTATCCCAGCTCATGGAGGGGTTATGTTGCTGGTCCGGGATGATATTTACTACGATCCCATCACGTTGCACACTGGCCTGCAGGCAGTTGCCATCCGCATTACTCTCCCCACTTTTACGTTTTCCTTTTGTACCGTTTACACTCCATCGTCATCTGCCGTTACCAGGGCAGACATGATGCAACTTATTGCTCAGCTACCTGCACCATTTTTGTTAACTGGAGACTTCAATGCCCACCATCCCCTTTGGGGCTCTCCAGCATCCTGCCCGAGGGGCTCCTTGTTAGCAGACCTTTTCAACCAGCTCAATCTTGTCTGCCTCAATACTGGCGCCCCTACTTTTCTTTCGGACACATCTCACACCTATTCCCATTTAGACCTCTCTATATGTACTCCCCAACTTGCACGCCGGTTTGAGGGGTATGCACTTTCTGATACATATTCGAGCGACCACTTCGCGTGTGTTATCCATCTCCTGCAGCATACCCCCTCTCCGTGCTCCTCTAATTGGACCATCTCCAAGGCAGACTGGGGGCTCTTCTCTTCCAGGGCGACCTTTCAGGATCAAACCTTCACAAGCTGCGATCGTCAGGTCGCACACCTCACGGAAGTCATTCTCGCTGCTGCTGAATATTCCATCCCTCACCCTACTTCTTCTCCACGTCGCGTACCGGTCCCCTGGTGGACCGCAGCATGTAGAGACGCTTTACGTGCTCGTCGACGTGCTTTACGCACATTTAAACGCCACCCTACAGTGGCGAATTGTATCAATTATAAACGATTACGTGCTCAGTGTCGTCGTATTATCAACGAAAGCAATAAAGCCAGCTGGGCTGCTTTCACAAGCACCTTCAACAGTTTTACTCCTTCTTCTGTTGTCTGGGGTAGCCTGCGCCGGCTATCTGGCACTAAGGTCCACTCACCAGTTTCTGGCTTGAAGGTCGCGAATGACGTCCTTGTGGCCCCTGAGGCTGTCTCCCATGCCTTCGGCCGCTTTTTCGCAGAGGTTTCGAGCTCCGCTCATTACCACCCTGCCTTCCTCCCCCGCAAACAGGCAGAGGAGGCTAGGCCACCTAACTTCCGCTTCTCGAATTGTGAAAGTTATAATGCCCCATTCACCATGCGGGAACTCGAAAACGCACTTGGCCGATCACGGTCCTCCGCTCCAGGGCCAGATTCTATTCATATTCAGATGCTGAAGAACCTTTCTCCTGCGGGTAAAGGTTTTCTTCTTCGTACATACAATCGCATCTGGATTGAGGGACATGTTCCCGCATGCTGGCGCGAGTCTATTGTTGTCCCGATTCCTAAGCTGGGGAAGGACAAGCACTTGCCTTCCAGTTATCGACCTATCTCGCTTACCAGCTGTGTCTGTAAAGTGATGGAGCGAATGGTTAACTCTCGATTGGTTTGGCTGCTCGAGTCTCAACGCCTACTTACCAATGTACAATGTGGA
Source organism: Schistocerca cancellata (assembly GCF_023864275.1). Lineage (NCBI taxonomy): Eukaryota > Metazoa > Arthropoda > Insecta > Orthoptera > Acrididae > Schistocerca > Schistocerca cancellata. The sequence goes on along the minus strand of NC_064626.1, from coordinate 484,925,505 downwards.
TTTCGTAGGCGCCGCTCTGCTGTTGACCATCTGGTTACCTTGTCGACCTTCATTATGAATAACTTCTTGCGGAAGCACCCGACCGCGGCTGTGTTCTTTGATTTGGAGAAGGCTCACGAAACCTGTTGGAGGGCGGGCATTCTCCGCACCATGCATACATGGGGCCTTCGCGGTCGTCTCCCTCTTTTTATTCGTTCCTTTTTAATGGATCGACAGTTCAGGATACGTGTGGGTTCTGTCCTGTCCGACACCTTTCGCCAGGAGAATGGGGTGCCACAGGGCTCAGTTTTGAGTGTCACTCTCTTCGCCATCGCGATCAATCCAATAATGGATTGCCTCCCAGCTGATGTATCAGGCTCCCTTTTCGTGGACGATTTTACCATCTATTGCAGCGCGCAGTGTACACGTGTCCTGGAGCGCTGTCTTCAGCGTTCTCTTGACCGTCTTTACTCCTGGAGTGTTGCCAATGGCTTCCGTTTTTCTGCCGAGAAGACGGTCTGTATTAACTTCTGGCACTACAAAGAGTTTCTCCCACCGTCCTTACGACTCGGTCCCGTTGCTCTCCCAATCGTGGAGACAACCAAATTTTTAGGCCTTACATTTGACAGGAAACTTAGCTGGTCTCCACATGTGTCATATTTGGCCGCCCGTTGTACCTGTTCTTTAAATGTCCTCCGTGTTCTCAGTGGTATGTCGTGGGGAGCGGATCGAACCGTCCTACTTGGTCTATATCGGTCGATCGTCCGCTCCAAGCTGGATTATGGGAGCTTCGTCTACTCCTCTGCACGGCCATCCATCTTACGCCGCCTCAACTCCATACAACATCGGGGTTTACGACTTGCGATCGGAGCATTTTATACTAGTCCCGTAGAGAGTCTTCATGCTGACGCTGGCGAATTGCCACTCACCTACCGGCGCGATATACTGCTTTGTCGGTATGCCTGTCGGCTACTGTCAATGCCCGACCATCCGTCTTATCGTTCCTTTTTTGACGACTCTCTTGACCGTCAATACGGGTTGTATGTCTCTGCCCTGCTACCCCCTGGAGTTCGCTTTCGTCGCCTCCTTCAACACCTTAATTTTTCACTCCCTGCAACCTTTTGAGTGGGCGAGAGCCACACGCCACCTTGGTTCCAGGCTCAGGTCCGCGTTCACCTTGACCTCAGCTCGCTCCCAAAAGAGGTCGTCCCCGGTTCGGTCTACCACTCCCGTTTTTTGGAACTTCGTTCGAAGTTCATCAACATGACTTTCATTTATACAGATGGCTCTAAGACCAATGACGGGGTCGGGTGTTCCTTTATTGTCGGGGCACAAAGTTTCAAATACCGGCTCCATGGCCATTGTTCGGTCTTCACAGCTGAGCTCTTTGCCCTCTACCAGGCTGTTCTTTACATCTGCCGCCACCGACATTCTGCTTATGTCATCTGCTCAGATTCCCTGAGCGCCATCCAGAGCCTCAGTGATCCGTACCTGGTTCACCCTTTCGTACACCGGATCCAACGCTCTCTTCAGCAGCTGGTGGACGTCGGTTCTCCGGTTAGCTTTATGTGGGTTCCTGGCCATGTCGGTATCCCTGGGAACGAAGCTGCAGATGCCGCGGCCAAGGCTGCGGTCCTCCAGCCTTGGACAGCTTCTTGTTGTGTCCCTTCGTCCGATTTTAGCAGGGTCATTTGTCGGCGCATTTTATCGCTGTGGCATGCCGATTGGGCTGCACTTACAGACAACAAGCTTCGGGCCTTAAAACCTCTTCCCGTGGCTTGGACGTCATCCTCACGCCCTTCTCGGCGGGAGGAGGTCGTTTTAGCCCGGTTAAGAATTGGACACTGCCGGTTCAGCCATCGCCATCTGCTGACGGCTGCGCCGGCGCCGTTCTGCCCATGTGGGCACTTGCTGACGGTTAGACACATTTTAATGTCCTGTCCAGATCTTAACACACTGCGCCTAGATCTTAACCTGCCAAATACTTTCGATGCCATTTTAGCGGATGACCCACGAGCAGCTGCTCGTGTTCTTCGTTTTATCAATTTGACAAACCTCGCTAAGGACATTTGATGATGCTGTTTTTTAATCCTATGCCTGTCAGTCTGTCTTTTATCGTGTTTTCCCTTTTAGTTGTTGTTGTCAACTTGTGCCTCGCGGTGCATTCTTAGAGTAGTCAGGGCGCTAATGACCATTGAAGTTGTGCGCACAAAAAAAAAAAAAAAACTGACCATGGTGTCGGGTGTGCCTTTGTCATTGGCACCTGTATCTTTCGATACTGGCTTCTGACACACTGCTCAGTATTTACAGCCGAGCTCTTTGCCCTGTATCAGGCCTCGCAGTACATCTGGCGACACAGCCTTTTCAATTGTGTTCTCTGCTCAGACTCACTTAGCTGCCTTTGAAGTCTGTGTGTGCTGTACATCGCCCGTCCCTTAGTGCAGTGGGTCCAGGAAAATTGTAACTTGTTCACTCTTGGTGGAGTTAATGTCACATGTCTGTGGGTCCCTGGTCTTGTTGGTCTGCCAGGAAACGAGGCTGCTGCCAAGGCTGCAGTCCTTGTACCTCAGCCCGCAAATACCTCTATTCACTCCGATGATCTCTGCGTTGCCGTCTGTCAGGAGGTGATATCCATTTAGCATCGCCAATGGTCCTCCCTTCACGGGAATAAGCTATAGCTTATTAAGCCTTTCCTGGCGCGCTGGACGACCTCCTCTCGACCCTCCCACCGGGAGGAGATTATTTTAACTTGGCTGCGTATTGGGCAATGCCTTTTCAGCCATCGTCATTTGCTCAGTGGCACTGCCCCACTACTTTGTAAGCATTGCGCCCAAATTTTAACTGTCTGCCACTACCTGCTGGACTGCCATTTTTTACCAATTTATGTTCGATATTGGGTTTGCCATCTGATTTATCAGTCGTTTTAGCTGATGACACGTTGGCTGGACAGAATTCATGACTGGACAGAATTCATAATCAGATGATAAAATATCTTAACGAGGAAATCAAAACATGCATCACACATCCTATAAGTTTTTAACCATATGTGCCACGAGGTACCAAGACAATCCTTATCTCACCAGTTTCACACATTATTGTGCAACTGTCCCATCAATGTTAAAGAAACCATAACAGTATGGCAGAAACCATAACAGTATGGCAGCATGTTTCCCTATGTTGCATTCCATATCATTCAAGTGCAGCGGCCATCATTTTCAGCCCTGAAATGTCTCACTTTCCTTTTCTTTTGTAGCACATAAAATGGCTATTTATCTTTCCAGCTGTTGCTTTTGGATCTACACATGAAGCACCGATGAGCACACTCCCACTATAAAGCAGTGCTGTTCTTCAGTGCACACTAAAATCACTCTGCCATGTAAAACTAAATGTAGTCTCCCAAAGCACCATAGGTCTTCCTTGTAAGAGAAGCTGAACTATTGTCATTAAGCTGTGCAGCTATTAGATGGAGAGTGTCTTTGTGAGAATTGGGAATGGATATCTGCCAGGTATACTACACATAGTTCAGTGCTTTTCTGCTATTCAGTAGGGGCTGTACAAGGAAAAATCAGAGAACATAAGGGGAACCCTACTTCAACACTGTTTTGTGAATGTTCTCAGTAGCCTTGACTGCAAGTTCACATCAAAAGTGCAATCATGTGAAGGAAATAGTGACATTTCTTGTTAACAGACTGACACACAAGCAAACATAAGTATACAGTGGTTTACAAAGACTTTGTTCTCAGCAATGCTTCATATGCAATTTAACAAAATCATAGATAATTATTTCCTGAAATTATAAGAATTCTGTTCTGGATTAAAAGTCTGTACCACAGATTATTCCAGGAGGGGGCAAGTGCCTCAACTCCCCCCCCCCCCCCCCCCCCCTTGTGGATGTCAATGATTAGAACGAAGACTTCGTTTTAACCATCTCTTATTGTCACGATGAGGTGAATACAGAGTTATAAATACAAAATCAAATAGGTGTAATGCAGGTCTAGGTTTAGTAATGAATAAGAAAATAGGAATATGGGTAAGCCATTATGAAGGGCATAGTGAACACTTTATTGTAGCCAAGGTAGATATGAAGCCCACATCCACCACAGTAGTAGAAGTTAGAAGTTTATATGCCAACTAGCTCCACAGATAATGAAGAGCTTGAAGAATTGTATGATGAGATAAAAGAAATTATTCAAATAGTTAAAGGAGACGAAATTTTAATAGTGTAGTAGGAACTTCTGAAACCGAATGTAACAGCAACACCATATGTAGCGGTAAGAGGTAGAAGGCACCATAGTAAGGCTCATCCGAGGTTTCCAAGTGATTTATCGTTTCCAACTACAGTGCCGCATTCCCCTCGGTTTCCATCACCAGGTCTCGCAATGCTGAGGACACCACTTCGCTGACTGCAAATGGCTTGGCGCAGAATGGCTGCCTCAGTGAACCGTGCACACACTGCTGTGTGTTGGCCTTGTACAGCTGCGATGTCAGGATGCACTGGCAGTCGACTCAGCGGTTTTTGCCCCAGCTGCCTCAGCACCGCTCGCCAGGAGCCGCAGGTGTCCTGCTGCACACTTCTTCGCCATTGTGGTTCAGATCGCGGGCAACAACAAGTGCCTGCGATCCGATGACCAAATCTGCAGCCCTCACCTCGGGATGCCTGCGGCGTGTGTTGGGAGCCAACGAGACTGTCTGCAGTAGTGAGACGTGGCATGGCCTGCCGCTGGCTGGCTGTGGACACCATGTTGCCCTCAGAGGGTCGAACCAGCAACCCGCCATGGACTGGAACGCTGGCGCCCCATCTGCTGCTGTGTGTAGCCGGTGCTGTGACATGCCCCTCCGTCCAGGAGAGCTGTCACACTTCAATGCTTTGTTAGTGAACCAGCACCTATTTATATGCAGCTGTGTGCCTCTGTTGCACTAAACGCGCCACTCCGCCTCACATACTCATAACACTTGGGTTGGCCAATGGCCCCCTTCTGCCTGTGACTTGCACCATGCAAACCACTGCGTGTACGTTTTCTGGCAGTTCTACGCCCCTATGGCCTCTATTTTACTTGGACAGATGTATGAGGCATATACAGAAAGTAAGTACCGTTTTGGAAAAAACTCGTAAAAACATTTTTTTTTCTTGCCAAACCAAAAATTGATTTTTTGCGAGAAAGAGCATTTCTGTAAGTGTTTTTCTACATTGTTGGCACCATTGTTCAGACATTTTTCTTAGCGGGAAACCAACATTTCTATGCCATCGTCATAGGAAGAACTGGCAACTTCAAATTCAAGAACAAGTGGTAGTCAGAAGGTGTGAGATTGGGGCAATTCCAAATAAAATTTGTGGGTTACTCAGTCAAGGCCTTGTGCTGCCTACATGACATTATCTCTGAGGAGGAAGTTCGGGTCGGTTACACCAAACAACACTCCCATTTTGCAGTAGTTCGTTTATTCACCTAAGCACATCAAAGGCTTACAAAGAGCTGGACATGGCAGAAGAGAGCAAAGATAATCTTAGCTTAGCATTCAAAGACGATGCTCGGAGGCTAGAGACAAATGTATATCGATGCTGGTGTCGACCTCATCGGCGCCACATAGACACCCCCCCCCCTTATGGAGTACTGTTGAGAGGCCAGGGAGGGGGTGTCAAAGGCGTCGGCAGGGGTGGTCCACGGGAGACGGACCACGCCGGGCGTTGTACTGGTCGTGCGACAACAGGGAGGCCGGCGGTTTGGGGGTGGAACGGAGCGACGACTACAATGTCTCCGGTGGGTGTGGCGAACACACGAAGCGTGTCCAGGTCGACATCGGGCGAGAGGGGAACACGTTTCACCAGGTTGTGTCATGAGCACCGAGTGAAGGGAAACACACGACGAACAGTGTATCATCTCGTAGTATTATAAAGATGTCATGGATTATGTCCGGGGGGACAGGCACAAACACCTCGAGCGAGGGCACGTTCAAGATGGGGGGCCATGAGAAACCTCGACAGGGCGAGGCAGGCGACGGGGGAGAGGTCAAAGGGACCGACGAAGGGCCGGGCGGCGAGGGCGTGATCGTAGGTAAGCTGAACGTGGGGAGCATGTGACCACTCAACCAAGTGCGTGAGAGCGGAGTAGAGGGCCGAGGTCGGAGAAGAGCTTGATGATTGGAGCTGAAAGTCACTTGACCGAGTGTGTAAGTCCGACGTGGAGAGAGTGGTTGGAGCGTCATGAGCCTAGACAGTGATTGGCATGGTCGTGGCCTGAAGAGGGGTAGAAGTGGGCTCGACATGAGCAGGCTTAAGTCTGTTGAGAGAGACTGAAACAACTGAATCTTTTATCTGGATGTCATAGGTGTTGGCTGAGCGCCAGAGAACTCGGTACGGGCTGGTATATGGAGGTTGGAGGGGAGCACGGACAGTGTCATCTCGGAGCATGAAGTATTCGCAATTGTCCAGAGATATCAGGATGTGAACCTTAGAGCGGGAGTGGCTGGTGGGCAGAGGGATATGGAGGTTGATGAAGTGGCGTCTGACGTGGTCCACGAAGGAAGGTAAGTCAGACTGAGGGAGAGAAGCGGAAGGGCTCACAAGTTTGCCAGGGAGAACAATGTTCTGGCCGTATACGAACTCGGCTATTGTGCCTTTGAGGTCTTCCTTATAGATCGCACGAATGCCGAGTAGCACAAGGGGAAGGGCCTCCGTCCATAGAGAGTCGTGGCATCAAAGAGCCACCTTGAAAGTGCGGTGCCAGCGCTCAACTAGCCCGTTACTTTGTGGATGATATGCTGTGGTATGGATGCGCCAAATGCCGCAGATGTTACAAATCTTGTTGAACAGGGCCGACTCAAATTGTCTGCTCTGGTCAGTCGTGGTGATAGCTGGACATCCGAAACACGATACCCATGACTCGACGAAAGCTCGAGCAACAGTTTCTACCGTAATATTGGGGAGGGGGACAGCCTCGACCCAGCAAGTTTTTCGGTTGCTAGATGAGAGAACATAACGAAAGCTGTTAGAGGGGGGGAGAGAGCCGACAATGTCAATACGAATATGCTGGAAACGCCCAGGAGGGATCGAAAAGGCTCCAAGGGGGGGGGGGGGGGGGGGGGTGAAATGTGCTTGTGTACTTTGCAGCATTGGCATGCGATGCAGGAGTGTGCCCATTGCTGGCAGTCCTTGTTGACATTTCTCCACATAAAGCGCTCCGCAACAAGGCGGGCGGACACACGAACACCGGGTTGGGCTAAATTCTAAAGTGCGTTGAAGACAGCTCGACAGAGCGTGGTTGGGATGAGGGGGCGTAACTTGCCTGTACTGTTGTCGCACCAGATCTCACCAGAAATGCCAGGGAAGGTGGTGCGGACGAAGTGTAATGAAGAGGTAGAGTCTGAAATCAGGTTTTGTGTGTCCTCGTCGGCGGGTTGGAAGTTAGGCAGTTCAGAGAGGTCTAACAGCTAATGAACAGCGTCGACTTGTGAAAGGAAACCAGCAACTATATTGTCAGCACCCTTTATGTGTCTGACATCGGTGGTGAACTGAGATATGAAGTCCATGTATCTGAAGCGGCGAGGAGGCGGGTCAGTTGGCGGGTTTGTAATGGCCGCAGCCAGGGGTTTGTGGTCTGTTAAAACATAGAAAGGGCATCCGTCAACGTCTGTCTTAAAATGCTTGATCGCTTCGTAGACTGCGAGCAACTCCCTGTCAAACGTGGAATATTTCCGTTGTGCATTGGTGAGCTTGCGCGAGAAGAACTGCAGAGGCAAAGTCTGGCCGTTGATTGTCTAAGGACAGCGTCGATGGCAGTATCGCTCGCGTCTGTGGTGATGGAAAGTTGCGCATTAGGATGAGGATACACGATGGTGCAGGCGTCGGCAAGAAGATTTTTGAGGGCAGTGAAAGAGTCAGTCATAGCAGGGGTCCATGGAACAGGCTGAGATCCAGAAGTGTGGGTGCCTGCCAACGCGTCCGTCAGTGGAGCCTGAATCTCGCAGCCCGAGGTAGATGTCGGCGATAATAATTAACCGTCCCCAGAAAGCGCCGGAGCTCTTTGAATGACGCAGGTCTGGGTAGGTTTAGTATTGTTTGTACTTTCTCAGGGGACGGTGAAATGCCGTCAGCAGAGACCCGAAAACCAAGAAAAGTGACAGCGGGTTGATGTAGCTGCAATTTGTCCTGGTTGGTCTCGATGCCTGCTGCCGCGAGAGTTTTCACATGTCGAATGTTGTCCTCGATGGAGGAGCTGAACACAAGAATGTTATCAAGATATGTAAAGCAGAATTTGAGGTCGAATAGCACTTTGTTGATGAAGCATTGCCAGGTCTGGGTTGCATTTTTCAGACCGAAGGGCATGAATCAAAACTGAAATAACCCGATTGGGGTGGTGATTGCTGTCTTCTCGATGTCTTCAGGTGCCATGGAGATCTGGTGGTAGGCTTGTTTGCAATCAATGACAGAGAACGTGGTCATACCTGCAAGGGAACTGGTAAAGTCGGCATTGTTGGGTATGGGGTAGGTGTCCATAATTGTTTGTGCGTTTAGTCGACGGCAGTCTCCGCACATACACCAGGACCTGTCTTTCTTGGGTGTCATATGTATGGGCATAGACCAGCTACTGGCAGAGGGTTCAATGACACTGGAGCTTAGTAGTTCAGAAATCTGCTTTTTAAGGTCGGAGAGGCGCTCGGGACAAAGTCGACGTAGTTTACTGGAGATTGGGAGGCCTGGCATGAGGCGAAGTTTGTGAACTGTGCCATTGGTAGCGACGGAAATGTTGCCGGCAGTGCAGGAGGCGGTTTGTTTACAATGTGTGGCGGGCGGGGCAGGTGAGGCGTGGTCGTGGTGTTCAGAGCCACTCGACGGATCCGACGGGAGCCAAGGTGGCAAAGTGTCCCAGGAGTCAACGCAACAAGATGGCCGCCGGCCCGAAGCAGTGGCACCAAAGTCAGGTGAGCTTGGTAGAGCTCGTGAGCTGTTAGTGAATCCATGGTCAGAGGGTGCAGCCTGTAGCAGCACGGTCGTGAGTGAAGCGCTAGGCGCAAGTGCACTGTTTGTGTTATCAGTGGCGGTTGCACAGCGGCGCGCAGGAGCTGAAGTTGCATAGTTTGAGGTGCTGTCCATGAGGGGCGGGGTAGGAGCTGTTAGTTCGGAAACACGTGACACTCTTCGCGCATGCGCACTTGTGTCCGGCCGAGTGTCAAACGCTGTGGTGTTAGGAGGGTGTGACCCTGTGGAGCTGTGATTACATGTTGTGGCATTCTTGATAGCACAGTTGCAAGGGGTAGCGGGAGGTAAACATGCGGAGGCTCGATTGCTGGGATTGCAAGCAGATTCAGCGCAGTTACTGACCTTGCTTTGTCCTTGCTGTAGTGTCTGTAATTCCTTTGCTGCTTCGGAGAGCTGGAGCTGTGTTTTGTGGAGCCAGAGGGAGAGCTCGAAGTTTTCCTTGCACAGGCGAGCGACGTGTTCGAGCTCGACAAGGCATTTATACGTGGTCAGCTCGACAAGGCATTTATGCGTGGTTTCTTGTAACGTCGTCAACGGAGACAAGCATGTACGGATGAGATGAGCCCAGACCGATGTGTCACGTGGGGGGTTGGTCGACGGAGCACAGGGGAAGTGAGTCCTGGATGGATGGTGAAACATGATGTTTCGCACTAGGCCCGGTGAAAGTTTGTGGTGTCGCAAGAAGTCAATTCCTAGTATAGGTTTGTCAATTTCGCACACTAAAAAAAGTCCACTCGAGTTTGCAGTTTGCGGAGAGTGAGACGACCTATGAAGTTGAACCCAAGCATTGTAGTTTAGTTAAATTCATGGCTTGAAATGAAGTATGATGAGGGCGGATGTTCGACGACGCTAAGGACGTGGGCAGCAGTGAAACATAGGCGCCTGTATCCACTAGGAAAAGGTATCCCAACGAAATGTCTTTAATGTAAAGTCGTCCACAATTATCCAGTCATTCCCCGACAGAATGGAGCACTGGGGGATGCCTGTCATGTTGTGCGCAGTAGGCAGCACCTGAACCTACCTGCGATTGGCATTTTGGAAGTAGCAAGGTGGTCTGCAGTTCCGTGCCACCTCACCAAACTGTGTGTGGAAGTAACAGTACGGGTAGTGCGGTTGCATTTCCTGCGGAAAGTTCGTTGCCAGTGGCAGTGGCCGCAGCAGGTTCGGTTGCAAGAGGGGGTGTGACCGCGGGAAGAGCCATAGACGTCCCAGTTGCTTGTTTACTGCTTCCTGGAGTGAGTGGAATGGTCGGCACAGTATAGCCCTGGCCGCAGGGTGATGAGCCTGAACCTGAGACTTGTCAGGTAGGCAGTGGCTGGTGAAGTGGAGCAGTGATGCATCGTGTAGCTTGTCAGCAATTGTCATTCTTTGCTCGACAGATTCAGGAGGCCTTTGAGCTAGAGCAAAGTGGATGTGAGGAGGTAGTTTATCTGGGCAGATGGCGAGGAGAGCTGTGTCGGAGAATAGATCGGCACTGACCAGGGCACGTAGCTGTCTCCAGAGCTGGGAAGGTTTGTCGTTGCCTAGTTGCTCGATGTGGAGCACTTGCCGTATTGCTGCCTCAGTTGAGCGTGCAAGCTGACGTAGAACTGTCTCTTTGGCTAGAGTGTACCGGGTAGATGAGTCCGGGGCATCGACCAGCTCAGCAATCAAGTCTTCCTGGTTGTGCAGGTGGGTGATGAGACACAGAAATCTGGTTGACTCAAGTTTGTAGTGGACGACCACATCGTCCGTAATTTTGAACCAGGTTGTTGCTCTGTCGGGATTAAATGGTGGCAGCAGCGGTAAGTGTTGTAGAATGTTCGAAAGAACAGGTTGAGTTGAGTTCGTCAGGGCACTGCCTGAAACGAGCCGTTGTTGCTGTAGTATTCCAGGAGAGTGTTCCTCCAGAGGATGTGGCAACAACGGCTGTTCAGGAGGCAGCGTGAAGATGACACGTTGTGGTTGAGCGCGATCCGCTGCAACACGGAAGGCCAACGCGGGTGAGACACTATAATGTGTAGATTGCAGTTTCGGAAGCTCAACACGTTGGGGGTGTGTTCGAATTGACGTGTCGTGGAAGATCGACGCGGATGAGGCACTGAGAAGTGCCAAGAATGGTAGCAGAAGCTTGACTGGAGCCGGCATGTGGGCAACAGGTGAGAAAAAGTTCAAAGTTTGAGAACACGTGTTAGTCCGTGGAAAGCTTGACGTATGATCAGAGCCGGTGCCACCTGTGTTGCAGGGCGGCTGCGGAGGTGCGGGCTGTCCAGAAGCACAGTGTGGAAATGCTGTCGAACGTGGGACGGAATGTGTGAAAGTTCACTGTTCATTGTCACTCCACTCAAAACAGTGTGCAGATAAGGTGAATGTCATGGCACAAAACACTGAGGCATAGCAATCGGACAGAGGTGGAGGTCAGGCACAGATAACAAATTATTGTTCCTATACTAAAATGTAGACTTTCCCAGCCGGAAATGTCATGTCCATTATGATTATCTGGGCTGTTATGCTGTGGTCGGTTGATGAATTTTGTCGCGGACACAGTAAATTGAGACAAAATTCATCAACCGACCACGACATAACTGCCCGGATAATCATAATGGACATGTTATTGTTCCTGTTGCAGGCCGAGGTATCGAAGTAGGAAGGCAAGTGCTGACGCTGAACCAAGGCAGGTGTGGGCGTAGTCGGATGCTGAGTAGGTTTATCTGTGAACGAAGCAGTTTCGGCCACATGGCAGGTATCCGTGTGGTACTTAACGGATTGTGGCGTGGCAAATCATTGTCCTGGCGGTGGTAGGTTGTCCAACGAAGCATCTGCAGAAATCGGCATTGGTCCCGCACTGCACGGAGATCCGTAAGAGGTAACTGCACAGTCGATGAGGGAGGGCACATGTGGTGGGAACAAAGGCGTTTGATAGCCGTAGTCATGCACACTCCTAACTTCACTTATTGTTGCAGGCTCGAAAATGTCCGGCGAAGTCGGCGTAATCGTCGAGTAAGAGGCATCGTGTTGCAGTCATGGCGGATGTACATCACGCGCAACACGATGCATGTCGATCACAAAATCCGGCGTTAGGCATTGGGCCGAAGTCATTGTTCGAATGCTGTGTCAATGTAATACACGCGAAAATAACTGACACGGAGGTCACGGATACAGTAAAACGGAAGATGTTACAACTCAGGGTCACCAGTGAGGAGGAAATTCGGGTCGGTTACACCAAACAACACTCCCATTTTGCAGTAGTTCGTTTATTCACGTAAACACATCAAAGGCTTACAAAGAACTGGACATGGCGGAAGAGAGCAAAGATAATCTTAGCTTAGCGTCCATAGATGATGCTCGGAGTCTAGAGACAAATGTATATCGATACTGGTGTCGACCTCATCGGCGCCACATCTCCATTTTTCTAGTGTCATTCAAAACCTTATTCAACAATCTGATTGGGAGCAGTTTGATCACCTGCTGTACAGTCCCAGTCTCGCACCTTCTGACTACCACTTGTCCTTGAAGTTGAAGCATGATTTTGGAGGAAGATGCTTTGACAGCGATGATGACACAAAGAAAATGGTGTTCAGCAGTGGCTGTTATCACTGTCAAAATTTTTCTATGAAGAGGGCATAGAAAATTTGACTTCCTGCAATGACATAGGTCTGAACTGTGGTGGCGACTGTGTAGAAAAATGCTTTTTCTTGTAAAAATAAATTTTAGTTTGAAAAAAATGTATTTGTTTTTTTTCCAAAATGGTACTTATCCTCTGGACATACCTCCTAGAAGTAACTCAGGTGCCCCATGGAACTATGTTGGGACCTTTGCTGTTCATTTTGTATATTAATGACCTTGTAGACAATGTTAACAATAACCTCAGACTTTTTGTAGATGATGAAATTACCAGTAATGAAGTACTGTCTGAAAAGAGCAGCACAATATGCAGTCAAATTTTGATAAAATTTGTAGTGGTCCAAAGGTTGTCAACTTGCTTTAAATGTTCAGAAAAGTAAAATTGTGCACTTAACAAAGTGAAAAAAATGTAATGTTGTATGACAACAGTATCAGTGAGTCACAGTCATAATGAGTTAACCGATACAAATACCTAGGCATAAAAATGTATAGGAATGTGAAATGGAACAATCACATAGTCTTAGTAGCAGGTAAAGCTTGTGACAGACTCCAGTTCATTGGTAAAATACTAAGGAAATGCAATTAGCCCACAAGGGATATTTCACATAAACCACTCATGCAGTCCACCCTAGAATATTGCTCAAATGTGTAGATCGGTACCAAATAGGACTTAGAGGGGATATTGAATGGATATAAACTAGGGCAGCACATATGGTCAACAGGTTTGTTTGACATGTGAGTGTGTGTCATGAAGATGTTGAAAGAACTGAACTGGCTGGTGCTTGAATATAGTTTGCATCTATCCCAGAAAAGCCTACATAAAAAGTATCTGAAACCAACATTAGCCCTTGGAGTACTGTGGTTCCTGCCTGAAACCACCATTTTATTTTTATTATTATTATTATTTCCTTTCTCAGATGATATGTCTGGTTAAAAATGGAAAGTGACACAAACCTTGATCAAGCGTGACTTCCTCTTAACTGTACGGTAAATGTTACATTGCATTTAGGAACTTTCGGGTAATTGAACATGTATCAATAATTACAGATTTCTGCAGTTGTATATATATGTTTGAATGTAGCTGTATTGTGTTGATGTACTGATGGATATTGTGTGGTATGACTCCTGTAGTTGATAGTGTAATTGGTATAATGTCAACTTTATTCTGATGCCACATGTCCTTGACTTCTTCAGCCAGTTGGACGTATTTTTCAATTTTTTCTCGTGTTTTCTTCTGTATATTTGTTGTATTGGGTATGGATATTTCAATTAGTTGTGTTAATATCTTCTTTTTATTGGTGAGTATGATGTCAGGTTTGTTATTGACAAAATGAAATGACAGCGAGTGTATGTAGGTGTAATTTTGATAGAAAATGTATTAAATTTTTGGCCCATTTTTACTTTTTATTTAGGGCTGTAATTTTTTTAGGCATTATGAGTTCATGGAAATTTTGAGATGTGGAGTTTTATCCAGGAAAAAATGTGAATTTGCTTTCAAATATATCACATGAAATGATGGGTGGTTGAGAAAAGTGAAACCACCTTCTTAAAAAAACTGATTGTTCACTTTTTGCCAATTTCTTCTTGTATTCTTTGCTTACTATGATCATAAAGGTTAATTATGTGAATTTTTTAAAATTATTATTATTATTATTATTATTATTATTATTATTATTATTATTATTTTTCATATCGGTGGGAATCAAGAGGTTTAAGTGGTGAATCTAGGAATGATTTACACTGCCCCTGCACACCCACAAGGATCACAAAGACAAGATTAGACTAATTACAGCAGGCGCAGAGACATTTAAACAATCATCCTTCCCAAACTTCATGCACAAATAGATTGTGAAAAAGCCCTAATAACCAGTACAGTGGGACGTAGCCTCTGCCATGCAGTTCACACAGGTTTGCAGAGCATAGGTGCAGATGTAATATCAGTGTACAGGGTGAGACAAAAGTCGAATGGTGTGAGGAATCATAATGGTTTTTACCTTATACACAATTGATTTCAAATGTCCCCACGGATAAGAGTCAAGAGGTGTCAGATCAGGGAACTGATTTCAAATGTCCCACCAGATACAGTTCAAGAGGCATAAGATCAGTGGACCATGGAGGCCATTCAATAGAACCCCTCCTACCTATCCAGTACCTCCAAGTTATTCATCCAGAAACTGTCTGGTGTCAGCAGCATAGTGGGGAGATGCACTGTCTTGTTGGAAGAGGGTTGAGAAATCACCTTGCAGATTCAACAGCATGGAAGCACATAATCATGGAGCATATTAAGAAACCTTTCCCATTCAAGATTGCACAATATACACTGGACCCACGATGCTTGTGTCTCAAATCCCACACCACCAGTGCCTTTAAGGGATCCACCCAGGGGGTTTGCATCTGAGCAGTAATGGTGATTCTGTTTGTTTATTTCCCCTTGCACTTGAAAATTAGCTTCATCACTAAACAACACCTTTCGTATGAAGTTTTGATTCCTAGTACACTGATTCAGAGCCTATTCTGTAAACTGCACCTGCCAGTCAGGGTCACCCTCCGAGAGATGATGATGATGCTGTAACTAGTATGGGTGCCACTGATTTGAGTGCAACACAAGTGGGATTGAACACTGGCTGACACCAGATATTGCTGATAACCAGCGTTTGCTGCAATGTGGACTTTTTATAGACAATGCCACAATTGCTGTTGCAATCTCCTCGTTGGTGGCTGTTCTTGGATGTCCAATGTGTGGCTTGTCCAGCACAGAACGTGTTGCTCGAAATTTGTCCAATAACTTGGATACTGTCATATGTGAAATGTCGTTTCTCTTAGGATGCCGGGCATTGAAGTCAGCATCAATCACTCTGGTACTTCATCCACCACTCATTAACACTGTGTCAATGCATTCATTCCTTTTGTATAAGTGCCATTATGGATCACCTGCAACAATAAATGGGATTCATCATCTCCTTGCAATTTCAAACTTTAACAGGTCTTTCCCACACAAATAAAGATACCTTAAAACAGAGTTCACGTGTGTATTCTTGAGAAAGAAGCAACTCAAAATGATGTGCTACATGATCCTCCTTCCCATTTGAATCATGTATGGCTATGGTGGACTTCAAGATGGTCGCCACTGTCGTCATAGCTCCTATACATTGTCCCCCACCTACAAACACCCCATACCAGACACCATTATGATTCCTCACATTGTTCTACTTTTAGAGTGGTGTATCCAGACTTTTGCCTCACCCTGTACATATACAATGTTAGTCAATAAAACAACTAAGTATACTGTTAATGTAGAGTGCACGAAATCTTTACTATCTTATGTGGTAGTTGATCATAACCATATAAAACTTCCCACTCGAAGACTTTATCCCCTAAATTTTTTTCCTGTAGTTCAAAAAAGTGCTCTGTAAAACACCCATGTAACTGGTGCTGTGCAGGAAGTTTTGATTCAGTTTACTCTCATTATACAATATTATCACTGAAGATTTTGTATATATCAGTAACACCTGCAACATTTTTGTTCTACCATTTCAGCAAACTGATAACTGAACATTTTACTTTCACAAACACAAAATTCTGTGCTTCATGTATTGTTATTTGCCACATAGTCCATCTGCAGTTGAACAGTATTGCACATAAACTTTACCCATGTAGGATTATTAGTTTCATTCTCATTCGCCAGTTTACCAACAACAAACATCAGCTTTGAATGAGATAAAAGAAAGCGCAAGATCTGTATTGTTTTGTTTTGTGAAAAACACACTATTAATAGAACCCCCTTGAATATTACGAAGAGCAGAGCCTGTTTTTACCAATTTGGAACATGTTTTCGTACAGTGAAAATTTTGAGTAAATTAGCATACAAAAATACACATGTTTGTCAAAATTGAAACATCCAGCAATAATTGCCCATATGAATTCATATTTGTAGAATGTATAGAACAGTGTACCAACAATTATTGATAAAGATTGTGGATAAATTGCATACATGTAGGCCCAGCAGCATCCTTTCTTATATGAATGAAAAATGTTATGCCAAGCTCATGAGTGAAAAGTCAATTGAAATGGAAATGTGAAAATTAAATGCCAATATGACTTATAGATAAAGATTATAAATAAGAGAAGGAGTAAAGGTATTGACTCACTATATAGTAGGGGTGTTGAGAGGTTGATAGGTACAAAACAAGAACGAAAATATTGCTGAGCATTCTTCAGAGCTATCTACAGGAAACACCCGCACAGCTACATTGTCTCCACAAACTACATTTACCAGGACTGTTTTGTCCTACATGGCTACATTGTGCTGACATTGTGCTAGTCTTGTTTATGTGCCTATTGACCATTCTAATAAACGGTTAGCTGTTAACTTCCAATAATTATATTACATATGGGACTTTACCATATTGATTGGGATAGATAGTTAAAGTTTTGTAATGGTGATAATGACAAGACACCCTACAAAATGTTTTCGCTGAGAAGAACCAAGAGCAGATAGTTCAGAAACCTGCTCATGATGGAAATATGTTGGACCTTCTAGCAACAAAGAGACCTGACATCTATGAGACAGTCAATAATGAAACCATTATCAATGACCATGCTACAGTTGTAACAACAATGATTACTAAAGTAAAAAGGGCAGCTAAAAAGGGGAAGTTTCGCATATTTATTAAACTAGATAAAGAGGCAGTTGTGTCATTCTTGAAGACAAACTCAAAAATGTTTTCCTCTGAACTGAAGCATGTAGAAGAACTGTGGCTCAAGTTCAGAAGAATAGTTGACTTTGGTAGATATGCCCCAAGTAAAACAGTTCATGTTGGGAAGGACCATCCATGGTATACAGTCACTGTAAAGAAACTTATAAAGAAATAGCAACTTCTGTATGATATGTGTAAAACAAAATATAGGGTTGTGGATAGGGAGGTACTGAA
The DNA here is from genome assembly GCF_023864275.1 of Schistocerca cancellata. Taxonomy (NCBI): domain Eukaryota; kingdom Metazoa; phylum Arthropoda; class Insecta; order Orthoptera; family Acrididae; genus Schistocerca; species Schistocerca cancellata. Next base: position 484,908,018 of record NC_064626.1, on the reverse strand, counting down.
CAAAGGACATTTAGTTGCCAAATGAGCATTATGTGAAGCCTTTAGTGACTACAGTAGCAGAATATTATCAAAAGCTCTCTCAAAAATCCAGAGAAATTCCTGATCGTATGAAAGGCTCTCAGTGACCTAAAATTTACTTTTCAAACACTTGCAGCTGACGTAGGAACTGAAAGTGAGGGCAGCAAAGAAAAAGTTTCCAAATATTCCTTTATAAAGAGAGATACAGAAGTATCGTCTCTGCTTAGTTTTTGCACCACTATTGAAATTGCTGAAACTGAACAATGCTCCAGAGCTTGTGGCAGAATCTGTCAGATTCCACTGATATTTTGCAGCTGAGTTAGCTCCCATTGTAAACATAATAAACCATAGATCCTTTGATGAAAAGCTCTCAGGTTGCCAGCCATGTGACAGTGTTAAATTACCACGGTATTTTGAAGAGTGTCACGCTTGTCATCGTCTGGTGAAGTGTCTAGCTACTGTGGATGTTTTGATATTTACACTAGCAGTGCGCCCTTCTCCGTCTGACTGCTGGAGTTTGATACTGTCTGGTTAGCAGGTGGGGAGCTGGGCATGTGATGAGGAGTAGCAGAGGTGTTGGGACACTGTGCGCAAATCTCGTTTGTGTATTTCAGATGTGTCTTGTGTGCTGCATTGGCGTTAGCACAGCATTTCGTGTCTAACTAAGTCAGTATCATTCATCCATTTTGACCAGATTCTTGTGAACCCTTATTTCTATGGATTCCTTTGTAGTGCTGACCCAAACAGCCAATTGCTTGGCATAGTGTCTTGCTGTTTTGAAATTAGTGTGTAACCGACATGTGTGCCATGCTGTGCACTCTTTGATTTTTGCGTGTGACCCAGTCATACTTGCCTGATGTGCTCCTCACATATTTTGAGGTACACTGCTGCATTTGCCCTATGTATTGCTGGCCAAATTCACAAAAGATATTGTACATAACAGATATGTTCAGTTTTAGGGGGTCTTATTGTAGTGTAACACGAGATTCCGCACAACACACGGCTACAAGAGCATGCTGATTGTTGTTGCAGCATCTTATGTCCCACATTACTCTCACTGATATCGTTAATCCTAAAACTTCAATTTGATCACTCTCCCTGTGTCACTCTATCTTGCATATCATCCTACCAATCCCTCCCCACCCCCCCACTCCTCCTCTGTTCTGTGCCAATTCACACCTACTAATTTCACCTCATCCAGTCACATCTGCTGTCCTCCTTCACACTTATCCAGTCTCAGACCTGCAACTCGCAGTAATTTCTTTTATTTTATTTATTTATTTATTTTTTTTATTTGTACCTATCTTTTCTTCGATCTCAATGTGACTTCACACCAATTTTAGTGGGTCTTCACCTTTAACTGTCGCCGACTCCCTCAGATTTCATCATGTTTCCCCCTTTTGCATCCTTTTTGTGAATTTTTGTGTATTTTTGCAAAATTTTTCAGACATAATTTGTTACTTATGTAATTTTTTGCATTTTTTCCACCACCATGAATACTTGTTCCTTCCATCTGCATGAATGCAGAATAGTTTCCTTATCCCTTTGCCAGAACCCAGTCCCACATACTGTTCCTGCGTTGTTGTTTGGCTCATGAAATCCCCCTCAAATGGTCTTACCATCAAATTAGCCATCTTCGGCTGCCATCTTTCCTTCCACACTTACATCATCTGTTCAGATTCCACCAATCCTTGGCCCTCACCAACATAATGCTCCAAAACCATATCAATCAAGCCCAAACCTCCTTGCAATACCTTCTCTCCCTCCGTAAAATTCTCCTGCTATGCAATCTGAAATTCCTGGAACCCATAACACACACTGAAACTCTTACTTCCAGGAACTAGAGCATCATACACAAAGCCACCCGTCCTTGAGTACCACTGTCCACCACCTCTATAACAACCTCCAGACATCCCCCACATCCCCTCATAACTGACAAACCCTGTCTCGCGGACCATCTACACATACCTCATCTCTAAAACTTTCTCCCACCACCACCACACAGAATCCAGAACTCAAAAAGACCTGAAACAAAGTCATGAACCTTTCCTCCGAAATCCGTAGTCCTGAAGAAGTATCAGTCGCTTCCAAAGGCCTCATCTTTTGCTCCACTCCCAAATTCAGTCATGCAGGACTTGTTAAGGACCTTCTGTCCTTCTCCTGGTCCCTACAGTGGAAACACTTCTTCACCACCAACCCTACCAGTCAGACTCAACCAAAGACCAATGTTGAACCCTGCCTGACTCAGTTCACTCCTCCATCCAACCATGATCCACCCTCACTGACCTCAAATCACCCACTGTTAACTTTCCAGAATTTCTCAACCTCGAACCTTGCCCCACCATCATTCCACAAACCCCTCAACATGCAAACTAACCTTACATATGCAGAAAGAACAGCAGTCCATCACTTAAAGCTGATCCCAACCTTATAATCCTACCTGTGGAGAAAGGCACCACCACTGGTATTCTGAACTGCAAGGATTACCTGGCAGAAGGACTCCACCAGCTGTCAGATACAGCCACCTACAAACCTTGCCACAGTGACCACATTCCAGAAATCCAGCAGGATCTCCAGTCTCTCCTCAACTCCCAGGGTCCATCTCTCTCCTCACCCCTACTGCTCCCCGCACTCCTACCTTCTACATGCTTCCTAAAGTCCATAAATGTAACCACCCAAGACACCCCCTTGTGGCCAGTTACTGTGCCCCCATTGAGAGAATCTCTGCTCTTGTAGAACACCACATTCAGCTTATTACCTGGAACCTCCCCTCCTACATAAAAGATACCAACCATTTGCTCTACCGACTCTCCACAGTTTCTGTTCCTTTACATGGTGCCCCCTTACCACTATTGAACACTACCTTTCCCAATGCCCAACTGATTCCAAACCAACAACATCCTTCCTAGTCGCCATGACCAACTATTTCCTCACCCACAATTACTTCTCCTTCGAAGGCATTACGTACAAACAAATCCGGGGTACAGCTATGGGCACCTGCATAGCACCATCCTATGCCAACCTACTCATGGGCCATCTAGAGGAATCCCACCTAAACACTTGGATTCCTAAAACCCTTACCTGGTTCAGATTCACTGATGACATCTTTGCAATCTGGATCGAGGGTGAGGACATCCTACCCACATTCCTCCAGAACATCAACACCTTTTCCCCCATTTGCTTCACCACATCCTACACAACCAAGCAAGCAACCTTTCTAGATGTTTAACTGCACCTCAAAAATGGTGACATCAGTACCTCTGTCTATATCAAACCTACTAACTACCAGCAATACCTCCACTTCGACAGCTGCCCTTCCATACAGCCTAGCCACCTGCTGTCATTGCATCTGTATTAACAAGCAGTTCCTCTCGAAATATACCGAGGGTCTCACTGAGACCTTTACAGACCATAATTATCCTCCCAACCATGTACAAAAAGAAATCTCCCTTGCCTTATCTTTTCCCATCACCCACCACCTCCCTACATCCCACCATCTGGCCACAGATCAGCATTCCCCTCACAACTCAGTACTGGAGCAATTGAATTGCATTCTCCGCCAGGGTTTCAGCTACCTCTCATCGTGCCTTTAAGTGAGTAATGACCTGCCTACTATCCTTCTCACGCCTCCCATAGTGGTATTCTGCTGTCCACCGAACCTTAGTCTACATAATCCCTGCTCCCAACCTCTTACCTCATATCTCTGTAATTGACCTAAATGCAGCATCTGTTCCATACATCCTCCCACCACCACCACCCACTCCATTCCAGTCACAGACATCACCTATCCCATCAAAGTCATGTGATCAGTGAGCTAAGCTGCAACCTTTGTGCTCTATTGTATGTGGGAATGACAACCAACAAGTTGTCTGTCCGCATGAATGGCCACTGACAAACTGTGGCCAAGAAACAACTGCACCAGCCTGTTGCTGAGCATGCTGCTCAACATTACATCCTCCATTTCAATGACTGCTTCATAGCCTGTGCCATATGGCTCCTTCCCACCAATACCAGCTCTTCTGAATTGCACAGGTGGGAACTCACCCTGTAATATATCCTACGTTCCCATAATCCTTCTGACCTCAAGCTTAGTCAGTCATTATCCTCACCCATCTAGCCTTACTCTGTTCCCATTTCAGAACTACGCAGCCTTCTTTTCCACCAACGCATCCACAGTCTTTTTACTTCTCTCCTTTACCCCCCCCCCTTCCATCTAGCCTATCAACTGCACCTAGCTGCCTTACCCTCTCTCCACCTCGTCCCTGCATACTTCCCAGCAGCAATTCACTGTCCCCCACCCCTGCCATGCCATCCCTCCCCTCCCCGCCCCAGCCTCCTCTTTACCCCCACCCAGTTGCCTCTCTTAACATGCACTACTGCTGCTGCTGCTGCTTGTAGTCTTTTGTGCCTATCTGTGACTCAGCATCTCTGCTATACGGTAAGTTGCAACTATCCTTTTCATAATATTTATGTTGTACTGTACGGAAACACACTCACCAGCACGACTGGATTCTTTGATTTGCTCTGGAAGGATATGGAGTGTAACTGTAACATACAAAATATTAGTTCACTTTACCATAATATACAGGGTGTCTGGAAATCCCCGTTACAACATTCTAGTACTTTTAGAAAGGAGTGAGTACATAATATTTTGAATAGGAACCCATGTCCAGAAACACATCGTTTCCATGCTACATCTGTTTGAAAACATGTTTCCTAGCTAGATACGCAACAAGGTAGTCATAGTTTGGGGGAAGGGCTTAGTTATGTCAGATTGATGTCATTTGATGTCCATCTTATGTCACTGATCTGGTTCGAGCCTTATTCATGTGTCTGTGAGTGTTAGAACAATGTGGCTGAGTGCACATTTGCAAAATACACCAACATGATTCATCTGAGTGGTGAAGCTCATAGTAATGGAAGAGCTGCTCGTCGCCTTAACAGTGTTCAACTCCATCGCATACCCTTTTTGCCACAATTATGCACTGGCTTCGAGAAAGAATATCTCACTGTCAGCAGGCATGACTGTGGTGCTCCAAGGATATGCCACACAACTGAATTGGAAGAGTCTGTACAGCATTACATTGAAGAGAACCTATCAACAAGTACACGAGTGATTTCTTTGGCTATTAATTAGTGGAATTGTAAAACAAGTGATGAACTGTGCCACACCTAATCAATTACTTGTAAATGTGGTTGCACTACCAACATAGTTTCAAATGATTGTAGCACAGAATGGTACGTTTCTGGATACAGGTTCCAACTCAGAATATTATCTTCTCTCTTCCCTCTACACATTCTAGAATTTTGTAATGGGAATTTCCGAAGGCCCTCTTCTGAGCATTTACAACTGTATTCTGAGTATTTACAACTGTCTCTGAATATTTAATTATGACTTGATATACACAATTTTACAAGATGCTGATACTGACAATTTTACAAGACTCTTCACTTGAAACCCACCTGACAGAATGTTCATATAATTTTCTGCATAAGACATTTAATACATTGGTAACCTACCCAAGATGATACTGTCATCTTGATCATTGACTGCAAACTGGGGCAAGTGTTCCTCTGCTCAACCATAATTACACCTCAGTTGCACTGGTGTAGTGAAGCTCTAGAAGGCATGGCTATGCCGGCATTACTCATCTATCAATATGGCATTCACCAACATTACATGTCTGTGGTTTTGCTGTGAGGTGCCAACCTTGCTTTCGCACCCTATTTTTTTGGATGAAACCACACTTCAGAATAATATTTTCCACTCTTATCCTCTTAGGCTGATGAAAGATGTTCTTGAGAGCTGAAAACTTAGTTTAGATAGTTGGTAAGGGTAAAACACCCCACTGTGCATTCTCTCATTTTTATGTCTTTGTAGGCAACGTGTAAGTCATGACATCTCCGGACATTGGTAAGGCATGACAGTGAATAAACCTCTCCACATGCTGTGGTGGAGCACGTATTCTTTGGATGTCACTTTGAAGTGGCTTGGAAGTCAAAGAACAGACACATGCACCCAAAAATGTAAACAAGTGGAAAATAAATGAAATTGGTTTTAAGAAATGTCACTTATTCAGAAACTGTTGGCTGACATCAAAGGAAGATGTATGCATGTCAAAAAAACTGTCTGAGATCTGTTCACCTGGCATTGTCATTGAACTTGTATATAGAGGTAACATAAAATACAGAAGAGTTAATGATATACTATTTCATTCTTTCATAAAGAGCTGGCATAGATCTGAGCTCCCTTACAGCCTTCAACCCTCTGCAAATGGAAATGAAGTCATGTAGCCAGTAGTAGTTCAAGTAAGCTAAAGGTGATCACATAAAGCATCATGGTGACAGATTGAAGGAGAAGTGAAGACTTAATTACAACCCAAAACCAGAGACTCTTTTATTTGACTTCATTATGCAGAGCTGAAGTACTTTTTCATCTCAGGTGGTTGCTAGAAAACGGCTTTCATGTTATACAGGGTGTACATAAAGTCTGGGAACACTTTCAATTATTTATTGAACAAGAACTAAACATTGTACAGATGTCATACATATTGCATTTTGAAGAGAAACTCTGAAAGTTTTTTTTACAAACATTTGATATGCGAAGCATGAGTGACCCAGCAGACATCAACACGGTAATCAAATTTTTGCCATACCCATCCCAGCATGGCAGTGTCGACCGTGGCGGTCACTTCCCGTATTCTCTCCCAGAGCTTTAGTACATGGTAGAGGCGGTAAATACACCAGATCTTTAATGTGTCCCCACAGAAAAAAGTCATATGGAATGAGATCTGGTGATCGGGAGGGCATTTCATGCAACAGCTGTCACCTTCTGTAGCACAGCCGATCCATCAATGTGGCAGCTCCATGTTCAGGTACCCATGAACTTCACGATGAAAGTGAGGTGGAACCCCATCCTGCTGAAAGACGAAAGGAGAGTCCAATTGTATTTGAGGCATTAGCCATTGCTGCAACATGTCAAGTAGGAATATCCAGTGACAGTGCTCTTGGTGAAGAAGAATGGCCTGTACAGTTTTTTTATGTGACAAGGTACAAAAAACATTTACCTTTGGGAAATCACGCTCAAATGCAATGCATTCATGTGGATGCTTTGTATCCCAGAGCTGTCCAGAGTAAAGAAGAAAAGTCTCTTCTCTTTTTCCTTCTCTTCACAATTCGCTACATCTTTTCACTTGAATACCTTAGTAATCACTGCTTCACTATACACATTTTCGTGTACCCCTTCCTTTAGTGCTGTAGTTAGAATGGGTTTGTTTCCTTATTGCAGATCATACGCATTCTATGCACCGACATGGTAACCACTTTCTGCCATTGCACTGGAAGTTGGCCTCTTGTTGCATGGAGGTACATGGCTTTGTGAATCTTTTTTCTGTATGGTGCATTGGCTAGTGTTCCATCTACCACCTCCTTTGTTAGTATTGGAGAACAGGAATGAACCATTCTCCTCTATTTCCATAGGGAATGTGATGTTTTGATTGATGCTTTTGGGGTGGTCCAGAAACTCATCCTACATCTATCTGTCATGTTCCAACACCACAAAAGTATCATCGATGTAGCTGAAGAAGTGCTCAAGTTGTTGACAAGCAGTTTGAAGAGCCACCCCCTCAGAGTGTTTCATGTAGAGATTTTAAATCCCAGGAGCCAGTGGAGATCCCAAGGTCACTACATCCATCTGTTCATAATGCTCTCCATAGCAGTTGAAGTAGAAGGTTGTCAGTGCATGTTCAAGAACTTCAACTACTTAGGGCACTAAATGTTGAGTAAGGAGAACCAAGGAGTGTTTAAGAGGTACTTTCATAAAGAGTGACATAATGCAGATCACAAGCAGGTCATCCCTTTGTAGTCACATGTCTGCAAGTACTTTCGTGATATTGGGCAATTTCTTCACTTGGTGACTGCACTGTTCCACAAGGGGTTTTAGAAATGCAACAGGATGTTTGGCGAGTCCATAATAATGTGATTTAAAGGTGTCAAGTATTGGCTACAGAGGCACACCTTCATTGTGGACTTTCGGAAGTCCATACAGGTGTGCACTGGCACCCTGGGATACAGCCACCTTTTCAGTTCCTCTGGTAGATTTGAGCTCTTCAATAGAGCAACCATTTTCCTGGTCATCATACAGGTCGGGTCCTTGTTGAGCTGCTTGTAAGCTGGGTGCTGTAGCAAAACAGAGCCAGTTTTATGGTGGTAGTTGTTGATACATGTCAGCATTGTTGCTTTCCCTTTCTCTGCTGGAAGGACCTTAGTGTCAGCATTATCCCTCAGTATTCAGAGAGCCTCCCATTCTGCAGCAGTCATGTTTACTTTTGGATGTCTGAAGTTGGGACTTGCCAACGACCCTGCAGGTTTCCTACCTGATCGCCTCTGGCTCTTCCTTTGGTAGACCTTGAACAGCTTTCTCCATGCCCCCCAACAATGTCGGATTTGAGTATGGTCCTTGAGATGGGTGCCAAGAACACCCCTCTACATGGGCTGAAGTAATAGATGAACCTAGTATTTCCTCTGTCAAATTTACAGTAGCTCTAGTGTTATTTGCATCCTTCTTATTCAGGGGAGCTCCCGACAGTCTATCGAATTTGCAAAGCTGTTTTACAGCAGCACATTATTTGTGGACCTTGCTCTGGTGTAAGAGGTTCAGTCCAATCCAAATGTGTGCTTGTCGTGCCCTTGTCATATGCAGGTGGCATATAAGGCACACACATTTTTGTCCACCTCTTTCCCTGTGAAGCAAATATGCTCCCTTGCTATGGTCATGCCTGCTCATCATAATATCTGGTTGATCTTCGATTTCACTGGGTGTGGTAATTCCACACAAAGGATCCAACCTCAATGATGACCTGGAAAATGGTGCTCTGTTAAAGAGCCAGTACCAGAGGAAGTTAAGAAGCTCCTGTATCATATGGTGCCAGTGACACCATACCTGTAAGGACTTCCCAAAGTCCACAAGAAAGTGTTCTGTTTGTAATGAATACTTGACACCACTGCCTCAACACTTATGGACTGGCCAAATATCAGGTGATACTTCTGAAATCTCTTGTGGGACATTGCGCTCACTACATGAAGAACTTGGCTGATTTCAGGCAAGTACTAACGATATGTGACTACAAATGGATGAAATCAAACAGTGGAAAATCCAGAATGGAATGTAACAATATAACGAAAAGGATAGCTGCTACTCACGATATAGTGGAGTTGCCGAGTCTCAGAAAAGCACAACAAAAAGACTGTTACAAAGTTAGCTTTGAGCCAACAAGGCCTTGTCAAAAATAGACCGCATGCGCGACACACACACACACACACACACACACACAGTCTCCGGTAGCTGGAGTCAGACTAACTTTCCAACAGTCTTTTTGTTGCACCTTTCTGTGACTCAGTCTCTCTGCTATATAGTGAGTAGCAACTACCAGGTGTAGAAGTATGAAACCGGAATTTGGTTGCAATAATTACACATCTTTTGTTTGAAACTGATGAACAATATTTTATTCACAATAATCTCCATTGCTGTTTATACACTTCTCCCACCTCTCCAGCAGACTGTGAATGCCAAGGAAAAAAAAAAAAAAAAAATTCTCCTTTTGACGCAAACCAGTCAGTGAGACATTTTTGTACATTTTCATGTGAATTAAAGCATTGTTCAGCGAGAGCGTTTCCCAGTGATGCAAGTAGATGATAATTAGACGGAGCCAAGTGTGGAGAATAAACTGCACGCCCTAACATTTCCGAACTGAATGCCTGGATCATTTCCCTGAGCCATTTTGCTGTGTGTGATGGGGCATTATCATCGAGTAATATGACTTTGTGTTACCTTTTTCCATATTCCGGTCATTTTTCTCGTAATGCTTGATTTAAATTGATCATTTACTGTTGGTAGCAACCAGTGTAAATGGTTTCACCAGGTTTTAGCAGCTCATAACAGATGACACCCTTCTGACCCCACCGAACACAAGAGCATTGTCTTCTTTCCAAAGTGATTTGGTCTTGCAGTGGATGTCGACAGTTTGCTTGGATTCATCCATGATTTACAATGTTTAGGATCCATTTTTCATCACCTGTCACTATTTGATGGAGAAGTGACTTTCTTTTGTATCTAGCGAGCAGCATTTCACAAGTGGTCTTTCAAGTTGCTTGCTGTCATTCATTCATTTTCCCACAGCTTCCAACCAAAGAGAAATGGCTTTCTGTGTCACATTTAATTGTTCTGTGAGTTCCTCTTGAGTTTGAGGATCATCTTCATCCAATAAGGCCTGCAATTCATTGTCTTCAAACTTTTTTTGTTGGTTTCCTGCACTTGTCGTTTCTCACATCAAAATCATCACTTTTGAATTTTTTGAACCACTCGAAACACTTGTTTTCTCAAGAATATGTTCACCGAAAGCTTTGACAAGCATTTGATGCGATTCTGCAACAGTTTTATTCAACTGATGACAAAAAACCAATGCTGTCTGCAAATCGTAGTTCACAGGCATAAAACTCGACATGTTTACAAGTTTGAAACAGATACCAATGTATGGAACTTGAGTTACTGTCCACTGATATTCGTCATCAGCCATCACGGGAAGCAGATGGGCCCTGCAGACGCAGTCTCACAGGCCCTATACTGAAAGCTAGCACCATTTATAGAGAAATTCTGGTTCTGTACTTCTACACCAGGTATCCTTTTCATTATATTGCTACAAATGGATGACCTGCTTGCAATCTATAATGTTATATCACTCTTCATGAAAGTACATCTACACGACTCCTTGGCACCTCTTATTCAACATTTTGATCTGCAAATAGTTGAACATTTTGAACATGCACTGACAACAATTTACGTCAAGTACAATGGACACTTTTGTGAAGAGATGGATGGTGTAGCCATTTGATCCCAAGTGGCTCCTATGATTTCAGGTCTCTACATGGAACACTTGTCAAAAACTCAAACACTTCTTCCTATATGTCAATGATAGTTAAGTGGTGTGAGAGCATGGCAGACAGGTTTTGGTTGAGTTTCTGGACCACCTTAATGGCATCCATCAAAACATTGCATTCACTATGGGAACAGAGAAGAATAGTTCTCTCCCTTTTGTGGATATACTAATAAATGAGAAGGGAGATGGTATATTAGGCCAGACACTATTTAGGACGGAGGCCCACAGTGACCTGTACCTGCATGCAGTGATATGCCACCATCCATAACAATTGCAGACACTGCTAATTGTCCTGGTACATAGATTAAGTATCATCTGAACAAGAAAATCCTCCTGAGATGAACTGAGCACCTTCACAAAGTGTTTCATTAAAATGTGTCCAGTGAAGCATAGATTAGTAGGGAGTTCAAGAAAAGAAAAGATGCAGCAAACTGAGAAGAGAAGGAAATAGACACGACATTCAGCTTCCTTTCTTGCTTGGGACTGCTCTCAACCAAAACGGTGGGACTGCTCGAAAAATCGAACATACCATAATAACCATCTTCTGACCACTGCCTAAAATGAAAGAGTATCTCAGCTCTGCAAAAATCCACTGAAACTGAACTTACCTGGGATATAAAGCATCTCTCTTGAATGTGGCTACCAATATGTCAGGCAAATGTAGTGCCGTACCCTGAAATGCTGAGGAGTACAAAGGGCATGTATGACTGGGTCTTGGGAGTAATCAGTGGTCCCAGAGCATAACTTCAAGGAAGACCACATTTTTGACTCAGAACACCAAGGCACTATGCTGAGCAACCATCCATCCCAACATTATAAAGGAATCCACAGAAATATGAATTCACAAGAAACTCCGTAACAGGGAGAAAGTACATGAACTCAGTTCAGCATGAAATACGATACTAGTGGCAATATGACATGATTGTGCACAGCACCATACAGCACTCAAGACATATCTGGATTGTGCAGACAAAGATTCGAACACAGCATCCAGTATGCCCGCTACCTCCATGGCTGCAACCTCATTCCGAGTTAAAATGTAATCTCGGATTCAATGACCTCCTCCATGCCAACCAGCAAGAATTTTGAAAACTTCAATCGCACAAAACCCAACTTGTGGTTTTCTCAGACAAAATCATGAAAGCTATGCATCACACCAACTACATGGATGCAGTATTTATTTTCTTTCCTTTCATACCATACCAAGTCTTACTATGAAACAATTTTAAGGTAACTAATAATAACATGAAAAGCAAAATTAATTTTGTATTCTAATCAATGTTATATAATTGAAATCATTTGGGTGACTGTCAAAGAATGGTATTAACAAAATACTTCATATCTTTTCAAAAAAATTAAAGTAATGTAATAAATTTAATAATAATGTTTGTCACAACAAAATATTAATTATAAGCAAAAAACAAAAAAGTAGATGAAATTTCCTGACAGATTAAAACTGTGTGCCAGACCGAATTCAAACATGAGACCTTTGCATTTTGCTCTACCAACCAAGCTATCCAAGCACGACTCATAACCCATCCACACAGTTTTACTTCCGCCAGTACCTTATCTCCTACCTTCCAAACCACCCAGCTCTTTCGCAAAAGTTGCAGGACTAGCACTCCTAGCCATAACCTGGGGGATGTTTCCAGAATGAAATTTTCACTTTGCAGCAGAGTGTGTGCCGATATAATCCTTCCTGGCAGATAAAAGCTGTATGCCAAACTGAGAATCAAACTTGAGACCTTAGCCTTTCACAGGCAAGTGCTCTATTGACTGAGTTACCCAAGCATGCCTTACGACCCATCCTCACAGTTTTGTTGCTGCCAGTACCTCATCTGGCAAGGGTCTTGAGTTTGAGTCTTAGTTTTAATCTGTCAGGAAGTTTCATATCAGCACACACACACTGCTGCAGACTGAAAATTTCATTCGAGAAGCTAGATGTCTTATAATATAGTAAATACAGTAATTTGGTGAAAAATAAAAAAAGCAAGTGTGTTTAATCCAAACAACAACAATATACCATAATAAGTTGAGAGGCAGATCTTATAAATAGGTAGGACATGGAGTCATAGTAATTATTATCGATAACTGGGTCTCATTTTTTGTGTGTGGTTGACACTAGCTATGGCTGTGAAGCTGTCTGTAACTTCGTCTTGTGCTTGAAGAAAAGAAAAGTTGGAAGCAAAATGTGTCAAGTTATTACGAAATAAAAACCCAGATCTCGTTCGTCAAGCATCAAAGTTAAGATTAAAATTCTGAATGTAAAGTTCCTATCTTAACATGTGGTGATATGTTTCGGTTATTTGGCCACTAAAAATGGCCCGCTGAACAACCTTCCATGAAGGTTCCAAAATTTCATGATGTTTCAATGAAGTAGCTACATTTCTTGGTTGGGAGCATACAGCATGTTATCTTGGATGATATGTCATCGGCAGAGGAAGAAGTAACTTCAGGAATGACCCACAGAAGTGTGTTGGGACCCTATCTGTTAATGTCGTACATTAATAGCCTTGCAGACAACAGTAGTAGTCACCTCAGACTTTTTGCTGACGATGCAGTTGTCTATAATGATGTCCTTGCTGGAAAAAAACTGCACAACTATCCAGGGAGATTTCAAAGTGGTGAACAGTTTGGCAGCTTGTTTTAAATATTGAGAAATGTGAAATTGTGGAATACATAAAATGAAGAACAGTATTACCTTACAACTACAACATCAATGAGCTAGGATCAGAATAAGTAAATAATAGCTGGGTGTAAGATTTGTAGGGATATGAAATGGAATGGTCTTTCAGGCTGAGCCATAGGTAAGGCAGGTGACAGTCTTCAGTCCATTGGCAGGATGCTGGGAAAATGAAATTCATAAAGGAGTCTGCTTACAAGCCACATGTGTGCCCCATCTTAGTGTCTTGTCCTATTGTGCTGGACTAACAGGGCTATTCAACATTTACAAAGAAAGGCAGCAAAAATGGTCACAGTTTTGTTTGGCTTTTGGGAGAGTATCGCGGAAATGTTGAAAACCTTGTATTGACAGATATCGAAGACAGATGCCAATTATCCCACAAAAGCCTACATACATTGTTTCAAGAACAAGTATTAAGTGAAGAACCTACAGAAATTCATCCTCCTACATACTGCTCCCAAACAGAAAGTGAATATAACAGTAGACTAATTACAACCCAAAAGGAGGCTTTTAAGCAGTCACTCTCTTCACTCTTCATCTGCAACCGGAACAGAAATAAACCCTAACATGTTAAGTACCATCTGCCATGCAATTCTCAGGGTTTGCAGAGTATGCATGCAGAAAGTCAAAGGATGCAGTATCAAATTGTGAGCTGAATAGAGTAGAATAATAATTTAATATTCACATTCCTTCAAGAACCACAGTTGATGTTTTATGGATTTAAATATGAACTTTGGTGAGGATGAGTCCTTAGGAACATATATAGGCTCTCTTTCTTTCCATATTACGATGTTTCAGAATTCTGATTGTGAGACATGGATTGAATTCTCAACAACAAATCGTGTACAGTTTTGTAATCATGATCATTTGTATAATTTCTTGTGGTATTAAGCATGTATCCTCCTTGGTATTGCAGTTTTCACTAATATCAGTGAACACCTGTAATAACATTGTGTCATAACAAATAATAGCTATTTTTTTGAATTGTTGCTGTATTTATATTTAGCAGTTCATCAAATACAATAGCTCTTAAAAAAAATTTGCATGAGCCCTTGTAGGAGGTGTGATCGAAAAGTAATGGGAATTTTTTGTTTTGCGGGCTTTATACATCCAATTTTCAGGGTGGTTTTTTTTATTATTTTTTTTATATACATGTTCCTGACATGTGTTTGCATTTTCATCTGTTTTGAATATTTAATTAATTGTTGACAGTCAACATGTTTTTGAATACTTGGCGAATTTTAAGACGGATCAAACAATTTGCATTAACTTTTGCATGAAAATGGAATAAAGTGCAGCCAAAGTTTGTTCCAAAATTATTGAATTTTGACTAAAAGCAAAGTCACATAGACAATGCCGGGGATTTATGAACAACATCGACAATGATCCACAACTTCTAAAGAAGATTATAACAGGTGATAAAACATGGGTATGATGTCTAAACCAAGGCCCAGTTGTCCCAATGGAAACTGCCTGAAGAGCTGAGACCGAAAAATGACAAGATCAATGACATGTGAAGGTTCTCCTCACTGTTTTCTTTGATTACAATGGGACAGTGCATTATGAGTTCCTTCCTGTATTTTATCTGAAAGGGATTACTTTGAAGGGGACAAAGTTGATTTTGATGAATAAATAAAGATTCTTTATGAAAACAAATATTTCCATTACTTCTTGATTACCTCTTGTTTAGTTTGTAGATGTATGGAAGAAGCGTCAATAGCAGTCTTTCTTACAGTCAAATGATATGGAAAGCTCATCATTATGGCAAACATATTTTAATAAGTCTTTGTATATAACAACAACATGTTTTTAAAAGAATAAAATTATCACTTCAAAAACTATTTTTATGAACTCTGAAACAATATGCCTTAGACATTCATACTATTAAAGAAACTATTGTATTTATACAAAACAATTTCAGAAAGAACAAAATGGGAGGCACACATTCTAGCCTTCCATATTGCTTCCAAATGTGAAACTACTGAGACAAAAATATTCAAGCTCTTAATTCTTTATTCTTCCATCTACAGTCACTATTAAAATTTCAGAATTCTAAGTTTCATAACTTGGCAATTCTGAAAACATTTCTGCCATTAGTGCATTGTCCTGGTCATTTCTCTCTAACTGAGGAAGAGTCTCATCAGAATTATCACTTTCTTCAGATTCATAAGAGTTATTGTCTTGAGGAATGTACAAGACATTATCTTCAACAGGAAGAGAATCTGGCAGTTTCACTGCAACTTTCTGAGCCCACTTCAGTGGAATATTGTGATCAATGCTTTTTCTATAGGCCATACAGTGCAAATGGGTCAGTTTTTCATAATATATTCTATGAAACCCCATTTTGCCCAAAACAATTCTCCAATGTTTCATTATAGGTGCATTTGCTGTTGCATGCCTTGAATCTGGCGTAATAATAAAGAGCAGGCCTTCAGGTCGAAGTGCTGTGTATGCTTTCTGAGAACATTTATATCTCTCCTGTGGACAAGGTATGTATTCTAAGAATAACGAGAAAACGACAACATCAAAAAAATTTGCTGGTATTTCTCCTTGAGTTAAGATTTGTTGAACTGTTAGAGATTTGTGACTGTAATCAGAAATCTTGGCATTCAAGAAGTCACATTGCCATACATCAGGGGTGGCTGGTGCCAGATCAATAGGGACAACTTGAAACACTGAGAACTGACTAAATGGGTTATAGCAGCTTCCTACATCCAATAACTTCAGTTTCTCCATGCTTTTTTCAGGTGAAACATTGAAAACGGAGTTTTTGCATATTAATGATGATTTTGATGTATTTTCTGTACAATAACTTTGTTTTTTAACCTCTTTGATAAATTCTTCCACCCTGCCACCATTCAGAAAATAGTTCATGCACATCTTAACAACCCATTGGATCCTGTTGCTGGAACCATTCACAAGTGGGTCATTTGACTGCTCCCAAAATTTGGTAGCTAGTGTATGCATAGCTGATGCATATTTTTTTAAAATATTCTTCTGGTTACAGTGGTACTTCCATGCTTGTTCATGACCTAATTTTTTGCATTGCCTTCTGAGAGAATGATGTATTGATTTAACAAAAAGAGCGAGTTCCTGATGTTCTGGTGATGCCATTGTGCACCCTAAGCAGTTATACTTTCTTCTGCATTTTCCAAAGCTTTATGTGCCACCAAGAGCTTCTCTCTTAAATCATCAGGATTTCTAACAAGTTGTCTCACATATTTAACATCAAGCTCAAGTATCATCCCTGTTAAACGTGCTGCCAGCTCTTCATCTGGATAGTCCTTGATTACCAGATCATATAAGGCTTCTCCTATTTCATCACTTTTATTATCATCATTAACTGGTCCTGTGCTCTGAAAATGAAACAAAAAATAATAAAATGATTTTTACTCATCCCAAAAACAACAATTATCAAGTGCATCAAACCTATTACAAATAATTTGCATATGCATATAACACATACATACGTAATGACCAGCAGAATAATGCTATCGCAGCACAAAAAAGGTGATAATGTTACTCTTTATTCACAGGCTTTGAGAAGTGGGGTACCAGCTGCCTCATTCTACTTTCCTCAGCGCCTTTAAAAATTTTTGCAAAAATATTGTCATGCCCAACATATTCGAGTTATTCTTAACATGTAACTCACCTCTCACTCTCACAAGCTGCCATAACTATAACTCGCTCACACCCACTAGTCCATCGCTGTAAGTCTCTCCTGCCCAACCACCCCCAGTTGCTCATTGTTCCTCATTCATTCGGCCCAACTCATTATTTCTTTGTGTGCTCCAGCTGTTACTGTCACACAGTCATGTTCATTCTGTCTTACTACTACTACTACTACTACTACTACTACTAATAATAATAATAATAATAATAATAATAATGCTTCATCTCACTGTTACTGCCTCCCTCTTGTTCTCTCTTACAGTTACTATCTCATTCATTCCTTCCACTGCATCCGTCTCTTCTCACTGTCATTATCCCTCTTTCACTTGTTGTCACTGTCAAGATTGTACGTGCACACGTAGGGTAACTCAAACTCTGCATCTCCCAAATGGATAAACATATCTACAAAATTTCCAAGATGGTTTGAGACTGGAATCTTAGGAATATACCATAAAAATTACAGCCATTTGCTGTTCATAGCCATCTTGGAATACACGAATGGGATGTGGTTGTAGCTAATGTCGAAAAATTGTGAAAATTTCTCCGGAACTACCCGTGAAAGTACGAAAATGCATCATTCATTTATTCACTTGTATGCACATCAATTACATTAACTCAAGTTTCTACATCTACATCAATACCTCGCAATCCACCTTATGGTGCACGGCAGAGGGTATCCCATACCTCTACTAGTCATTTCCTTTCCTGTTCCACTCATACACAGAACAAGGGAGCAACTACTATCTACATGCCTCCATATGAGTCCTAATTTCTCATATCATATCTTTGTGGTCCTGAAACACAATGTGTGCTGGAGGCAACAGAATTGTTCTGCAGTTGGCTTCAAAAGCCATTTTTCTAAATTTTCTCAACAGTGTTCCTAAAAAAGAATGATGCCCTCACATTTGATTTCCTGAAGCATCTCCATAACACTTGTGTGTTGTTCAAACCTACCAGTAACAAATCTAGCAGCCCACCTCTGAATGGCTTCAATGTCTTCCTTTAATCTGACCTGGTACAGATCACAAACACTTGAGCAGTACTCAAGAATAGGTCGCATTAGCATCCTACATGCAGTCTCCTTTATAGATGAACCACACTTTCCTTGAGTTCTCCCAATAAACCAAAGTCAACCACTCACCTTTCCTGTCACACTCCGCACCTGCTGTGTCAAGCAGGACACTACTAATGCTGTAGCCGAACATTAAGGGTTTGTTTTTTCTACTTCTACACGTTAACTTACTTTTTTTTCTCTCATTCATCACGCCAACTAGAAATTTTATTTAAGTCATCTTGTATCCTCCTACAGTCAGTCAATTTCAACACCTTACCATATGTCACAGCATCATCAGCAAACAACTGCAGATTGCCGACCACCCTGTCAGGAAAATCATTTATTTATATCGAGATAATAGCATTCCTATCACACTTGCCTGGGGCACTCCTGGTGATACCCTTATCTCTGACGAACACTCACCGTCGAGGACAACGTACTAGGTTCTGTAACTTAAGAAGTCTTCAGTCCACTCACATATCTGTGAACCTGTTCCATATTATCTATCGTACCTTCTTTAAGAGCCTGTAACAGGGCACTGTGTCAAATGCTTTCCAGAAATCTAGAAATGTGGAAGTTGCTTGTTGCCCTTCATCCATAGTTTGCAGTATGTCAGTTGAGAAATGAGCAAGCTGAGTTTCACATGAGCAATGCTCTCTAAAACAATGCTAATTCACGGATGAAAGCTTCTTGGTCTCAAGAAAATTTATTATATTCAAACTTAGAATATGTTTATAGTGGGTATACCCGTCATCAATAATCTATTTAATTTCTATAGGTATATTTTATGTGTATGAGCTGCGTAACTTTGAACCCCTGTATGTGGGAAAGGAATAAAGATAGCAAGAAA